>NC_079297.1:31134097-31859097 GCF_023638135.1 Falco biarmicus | reverse complement strand
GCTTTCTAATTATCTGGGGACAACTTCATTTGACTGGGCCTTTGGTTTGTGTTTTTGTATTCTGATAATTGTGCTTCATGCTGTTCTTTGACACATTTAAAAATCCTAACACAGAACTTTGAGCACCTGGAAGTGTGGAGCAATTCAGAGCCTGGGCACTCTTCACCTTTACCCTCACGACTGATTTTGCCCTGCATGTTTCCCTCTTGCTAGAGATCACATCCTGTATGCTGTAATCTTCCACGAAAACAGGATAGTTGAGGGTCCTCAGTTACTGCAAGTTATTTCTCCCTAACAATTTTGTGGTGCATTGCAGAACTGAAACCAAAAGACAGGGAGAGCCTGTAGTTCCCTTTACGACTGCTGCAGTTGCAGAGTGCTGTGTGCAGGGACTGCACGCTGCTGGGTCCCTCCAGGCTGTGATGAGGGGTGTGTGTTTCACCTGTGACAATCACTTTTTAATGTTCTCTGATTCTTTTCAGTGCCTAGACAAAATATCTTAATGAATTCCTTCAAAAGACAACACTTGCACTGGGACACTGTTAGTAGTAAACAATGATTTGGTTTGTGGTTGGTTTTTTTTGTTGTTTTACTAAATAACAATGAAAATACTTGATATTGTTAAGTATGTCATACTAAGAACAAGACTATGAATAACAATGTATTAGTTGCTTTAATTTTCTTTTTTTTAAAGGCAGTTAAGATTGGTAGAGATTTCATCTGTGGATCTTGTGAAAGGATAGGAGGTTCAAAGTCTCAATAAATTGAACTTTAAATTGTTTGCATTTAATGGCCACTGATTAGCTTAATTAACAGAGGAGATAATGTTTTGTTTTACTTGATTTAAATTCTTAGGCTGTTGCAATTATTTATCTTTTGTCTTCATATTTTCATATTGAAGTAAATTAATGTTAAGAAAAAAAGGGCTCCATCTACTCCCTCTTATGAAAACTTGCACAGCCCAAGCAGTGGAGGGCTTGGTGGGGAGAAAGTGAGAAGTTGCTGCGCTGTTGTTCTTGGCCACGTTGCCAATCAAACAGGGATATTTCTGAAATATTTGCTGGGTAGTTTCAGCTAGGCATAGTATCCTCTGTAATCTTTTTCTAAACAGTGTGCTGCTTCAGACTTCCCTGTCCTTTATCCCAGTGGTAGCTGCAGCTCACTGGTAAATGAGGTGGTTCCTGCAGGGGTCTGTAAACACATCTTAGGGTTCCCATTATGCACATATGTAAGGATCATATTGTGTCAGCCTTAAATCAAAACAAAGAAATATTGTGCATGATGCTGCCTTGTAAAAGCCTGACTCTAACAAAAATCAGAATTTCTCAAAGCTGCAGAAAATGGGGCATTTTTCTACTTTTGTTTTATCTGATCAAAATGCTTGTGACTTTCAAATTGTTGTGGACTCTTGCTCCCCTCCTTTCTTCCTATGTTCCCAGTGACCCATATCCTAGTCTGTCCCTCTAAATTTGCTGCTTAGCCCCTCGAAAATAATGCCAATATAAGGAATATCAGCTAGAGTATATCAATATTCTAATAGAGTGGAAAAGAAGGTGCTGTGTCGTATGACGCAGTGTAGTGTGCAAGAGCATCGATGGCCAAAACCTGCGTGCAGGTTGTAGCTGGAAAGCCCGGCCTTTCGCTGCTGCACCTGAGCTCCTGGGAATGCGATGCCTGAGACAAGTCACAGGAGTTGTTCCCAGTTATGTGGAGCCTGCATCTTTTCCTTAACCTCTTCTGCAAGGCTAACGAGATATTTAAGTAGTCCTTGTGCCTGCTCTCGCTGCAAGGGTTAGGATTACATCTGGCTCTGGTGCAGTTGTGCAGGGGGGAAAAAAGCTGCTCATCCCTTACTGCTATTCTTAAACATTCCTTCAGGAAAAAAACAATGTCAAAGACCGATTCTTGGCTTTGCATGTTTTTCTTTTCTCTCTTTTTGTAACTCCTCCTTCACTGGTGAAACTTTAAAAAGTATTTGAAAGTGATGTGCATTGACATCAATAAACATACAAGAACTTAGTCCATGCATTAATAGAGACTGGAATATTTATACAGAAAAGGTAATCCATGATAACACTCAACAATGCAAGTTTTTCATGAAGAATTTAGGTTTAGCTTCTTTTCTATGAACCAGATGAAAATATTTTTTCAAGTATATATCCTACCTAAGAACACTCTTTTATGTCTTATAGGATGCCCAGAGCTACCGTAGATATAAAACACAATTTCTGGTTATGAGATCTCTGCATCACCAAAATGCAACTTTCACTCCTGAATATGTAGGCCATTTGCTGAATATCCTAAAGAAATATATGGTGAAAATATTAGTTCTCATGTATTCAGATCACCCCCTTCAAAGGTTTTTCTCGGGTTTTTAATATCCTGAAAGTCCCAGGTCTGAGGCAGCCTGCAGTTCAAACTTAATTTTCAGTTCTTAGAATGAAGTCATTTAAATAAACAAATAAAAAGTGGCACGTCATGTGTAGCTTGTGCCAAAGTACGCCATGTGCCAGTTAGAATTAATTTTTATGAATCCTCACACATATGAGCTTATAACAACAGTGCAGGTACGTGTGCTTGTCCCTAGCATCTCTGATGACAATTGCAGTCCTTTAAACGTGCACAAGTAACATCCCAGCGCAGTTCTGACCTGTGTTTATTTTTAGTATTTCATGAATCGCCTTCTTTAGCTGTTTTTCTTTTTCACTTAATGAAAGACATATAAATCTTTTTGCTAAATAACACTAGGATATTTGATAGGAAAAATAAAATCCCTCCTCCTTTTCTTTGTGAATAGCCAGATGGATGTGTTTACCCTTTAGAGAAATACAGATTTGATATTTTTGTTATGTTTTCTTTTCTTCCTGGTAATCATGTTGGCACTTTGCTGATCCCTAGTTGTGCATTATTACAATGGAAGGTGACAATTTGATTGTCTTCAGTTGGAGAAACAAGTAATTTTATATTCACCAAGCTGTCAGGTAACAGTACCTTGCAGTACTAAGAGCTCCTGGCAATGTGGTTTGGCACCTATATTTAAGTGCTTTGATGCTTGCGTAACCTCTACTGAATCAAGTATTTTGCCTGCTAGAAATGTTTCTAGGCTTGTAGTCGAAGGTTTTTATTAAAAAGACAATCCATAACTGAGCTGCAGAGCCATTGTTTCATGATACATAGAGGTACTAATTAGGTGGTTTAGTGCAACTGTACAGGTAAACCTGAAATTGATACTTCATTTCACTGAGGTGCACTAATCGATTTGGAAAAAGAATCAAAAATATGGAGATGGAGAGAAGAGAATGGGGAAGGAGGGGAGAGAAATTGGTTCAGAATATTTCTATTCTAAATTAGGTGGTGCACAGAAATGGCACGTAACCTTTGTTTTCACACCTCTGGGACTGAAAATTAACTCTTTAACTCATTACATGGAAGTTTAAGCACCTCCTGAAAATTAACTGTAGGAGGAAAAAAAATGTAAGAATACTGTATCTTAACTTTGGAGTATCTATCTCATAGAATATTGAAAGGATTTAACGAACCTTTCAGGAACTTATGCCCATCAGGGTTAGTTAGGTGTGTTCAGGAGGATTTCTATTATTAGAACAAGTGCTCAACTGACTTTGTAAGGGGGGAAAAAATATGTATTCTTGTCTTTTGTATAAAATCTCAACTCAAAGTCTAAACATGCTAAAATAAATTCCTCTTAGTATTTTTAGGCGTCCTTTATCAAAACCATTTATACAATCATTCAGCTAAACAAGTCATTCTATTCCATAAAAATATGTGAATGAATGCTTATTTATAGCAACCACTGTTTTTAATTTTATTGTTAACAATTGCTTTTATTTATATTGTATATTTTGTTATTTGCTGCCTAAAAAACCAAATCCTAGTAAGTTGCTGATGGATAAATTCTTGGCACGCTCACTCTTGTTCCCATAGTTATTGGTAAAGATTGCTGGAAGTCAGTACTGCCATTTTTCTTTCTCTTTTTCCAACAGTAGGAAATTGGATATCCAGAGACACATGGTCTAGTCATAGGACTTTAAAGGCAGTCATCACTGAGAAGCTAATACCAACCAATTAAACAGAGGTGGTTACGTGATGTAACATTATCAGGAGAAACAATTCATGAGTCAAAGCATTCCAGGGCATATGAGCTCTAGTCCAAAGAACAGTCTCAAGCTGTTTAAATAAAGTGACAGCAATATTGTGAGCTAAATATAAACTATAGAAAACATTAACTACAGTGACTGAAGATGAGCACATCCCAGGTGCTAAATGACTATTCTTTCCCTGCCCTGGACTGCGTTCAGTGTGAGGGGGTTCACCTTAGGCATTTTCAGGGAAAGCTCCTGGTGGTGAATAAAGAGAATGGAACATCTGACCTACTAGAAAGGTAGGTTGGATTTTTGGCATTTTACAAATCCGAATGAAGACTTTGGATTTTCACTGAAAACTCATGAGGGGCTGTGATTGATTACATTGTTTCATTACAAATGAGAAGAAATACATAAGAAATTGTTCTAAACCTTCGGACCTTTGAGGAAGCCTGAATCTGAAGTCAAACTTTGTGGCTTGGATTCATGTCCATTAGCAGAAATGCAATTTGTGTGGACTGGAAAAACAAATGTAAGAATAGCTGTGTATCTTGGAAGCTGTGGGTGTGTTGCTTAGCTTGATGCTTATTTCCCGAGAGATTCAGGTGGTCGGTTAACATTACAGCTGCCATTTCTTGAATCATATCTCCCTCCTGCCCCCCCGCCCCCTTTATTTCCAAAGTGATTCCTGCAAGTACCATAAACTCTCTAATCTTGCAATGCTTTGTTTATGATCTATATGTAACCAATCCTTGTAGTATCCTGCAAAATCAAGCCGAGGAAGAGCCTGAGGGAGCTGAGCTGTTTGGCTTAAGGCCTTGCTGTGAGTCGAGCCAGATCCAAGAACCTGGGAGATTCTCTCCCATTGCTGCTTTGTCAGTTTATAGAGGTTTTGTGCATAGTGATTCCTGTTGGGGTGTGAGGCCCCAGAAGGATAGAACCTGTAACTATTCATTGGTGTTACTAAGGCTTCTTGGAAACTGATATGAAATTTCATAATTTTAGGAAATAACTGTTTATTTAAAATGGCAGACAGATTACGGCATTAGATTTACAATGCATTATGTCACTGAGTTATGCCTACATAACATTGTTTTACAGGAGCAGAGCTGTGAAATATTTTGGCTATATAATATTTGGCAATAGCCAAAAATATTTGGCAAAGCATTTCCATTTTTCTTTAAGTCTATCTGAACACTACTGTTACTGGTATCCTTATAGAGCAAAAATAAAGATCAGTTTTCCTGAATGTGTAACTGTGCTAAACTGGTTTGCAGATAGAAATAAGGAAATTGTTCCAGTTACTTCTGTGCAACTATATCACTGTACCCTGTTCTACATCAGACTTGAACTCGTACAGGTGACCTTGCACTGCAAAATAGGTTGCATAAAGGATCCTCTTGCATTTCAGAAGGGGTTTGAGGATCCATGAAAGACACAGGACCAGCAAGCAATGAGGTGTGCCACGGGTGTGAAAGAGGAGGATACCGTGGGCAGTGCAGGCAAAGGGTGTACGGTGCGTTCAGTTTATCCCAGAGCCGAGTGCTGATTTGTGAGAGAGGATCCTGTAAGTTAAGACACGAGTATGCACGTTTGTTGCTCTTTTAGAAGGTGGGGAGGGCTAAAATGCTGTGGCCGAATTTTACTTTTCATGAACACCAGGTTAGCATAAAAGTTTAGAAGGAAATATTTAAAAGGTTATGATTACTTCTAAAAATGGCTTCTCTTAATTTATTTAGTTCTGGAGTCACCAAAGCACTTAGACATGTGCTTAACTTTTTGAAACAGAGTAGTCCAATTTGAAATTAGTGGACTGCTTGCATACTTACAGTTAATCATGCACTTAAGTACGTTAATCTGGCACTTTGGGGAAAAGGAATGGAGACTGTTCATAAAAGCTCTGTAAGTGAATGTATTTCTAATCTAATCTGATTCCAATCTACTGTTGGAGCTGTAGACCTAGGCTACATCTGTACTGCAGTCACTAAAGTGGGATGAATTAGCCCATCCAAGTACCACGCTACTGTAGTTGGAGCGCTATCAGAAACGAGCTTGTTGAAACTTCTTTTGGATATCTCAGCTCTACAAAGCAGTCCTTTATGTGGCTGCAGTGTAGATGTCTTTAGGTTTATGAATGCTTTGTGAGGGTGGAACAGAGCAAAAGCTAGAGTCTCCGGCCAACCACAAGTCTACTTTTTCATATATCTCATTGTTACTGCTTAGTTTGTATGTTTTTGAAATAGTGAATAGAAATCACATTGTTATCTGTGTTAATACTTTGTGGCTTGATTCTGAAATGTCTAGCAGCTAAAATTCCAGGTCTAGCTATAATTTCCACTGTAACGTTTAATCATTTCAGCAGTCAGCAGGGATAGAAGATTTTAGGCTTTGGAAGCCTTTCATGTCAGGCATGTCATCTAATTGTTTCAAAAAAGAAGATACACATTGTTTGAAGAATTTGAGAACATAGAAGAGCCTCAGACAAAAAAAAGATATTATTATTTGTATTTGGAAAGGTGTAACACACACTGTCTGTAGGAAAAAAGGAAAACTGATATTTTGAGAATCTGATTGCCAGTCTTCATTAGAGCAAAGAGAATTTCTTCTCTGGAGTAAAACAAAAAATCATGTCAGATATATAGAGAATGGAGCTGTTTGGGTCTGTGTTTAGTTTTATGTAGGTAAAACAACCTTAGCAGCTCAGTTTTAGCTTTACTGCCTTGGTATTGAGGCTGACTGAAATTGGGGTCTTATTCCTAGGCTTTACTGAGGTTTTGATAAATGTTCCCATTTTTTTTTTTCTGTCTCAAGTTCAAAATGAGATAGGATTTATTCTAGTTTTGGAAAATCCAAACCAAGATTTATTTAATTCTCAAAGTTGAGGAGGTGATAGGACTTCAGATAATTCGGGCCTTTTCCAACCCTTTTTTCATACCCATTAGGTATATTTTCCACCTTTAGTGATTGCTGTGTTCAGCTAATCTGTCAATTTAACCAAAGCAACAATTTCACAATGTAGTTTTCTTTCTGATTGTGTGCTGTGTAATCAATATACTGATATAATGTGAGTGTAATTTCCTCTCTTATTTTATCTCCATTGCACAGTATTATAAATAAACAGCTAAAAAAGAAAAAAGAAAGAAAAGCACCAAACAAATCTGTTGCATCTTCTTTTAAGATTGTACCACTGTAGACACTTGTTCTAGTAAAGTAGAATTGGACCCACTTGATTGCATTTAAATTTTTCATGCTTCAGCAGTTTGTCTGGGAGCACAGTAAAGAAAACCCCCCGAGCGAGGATAGTTTAGAATAATAGAACTTGATTTTGTGTATTATAGCGGCACCATTTGCGCTGCTGTAGTTAGGGTTGTGTCAGCACTTCCATTATAAACCCCTGTTTGCAGGGGTTATAACTAGGGAGATATTTTTTATCAGAAACTTTTTCTAAAATCATTTGAGTGAATTTAATTGATAATAGGAGAAAAAATAAAATAAATTATAACAGAAATTAGTAAGTTCTGGATACCTTTTACAAGCCTTGTTTATGATGAATATTGATCCCTCCCTCCTCTGTCTCTCCAGGGATTTTAGCAAATGCATTTTGAATATTTTAAATGAAAAACTGGGAAGTAGTTATGGCTTAAAATGTGCCTGCTATTCATACTTGCATTTCAACATTAAAACATTTTAACACAACAACCTGTTCTATGGTTTAATGTTATCGTAAACATAAATGACTCAGATGGGCCAGATTCTTCTCCCTTTGAATTTCTTGAGACCTTGGAGTTATTGGCCAAACTCTGCCTTTGGACCTGGTGGAGTTCTGTGTACAGAATTCTCCCATTTAAGTAAAAACAGACAGGTAATGAGTAAAAAGCTGCATGAAGTAATTGTCTGGATAACACCCCGTCACAGAGTTTATATTTACTGTTTTACTGCTTATAAAGCCAGGCATAATCAATATTTGGTGCATACCCTGGCACCCTCAGAAGACGTACATGAGGTGTATCGATTGAGTTAATGATTGTGCTGGGAAAAGAAGGTGGAGGGCCTAATCTAGCAAGGTCCTACATCTCTGTCCCTTTTACCCCGATGTTTAAAATCTAGCAACCAAAAACCTGAAAGGTCCCATTAAGTGCTGACCTCTGACCATAAATAATGTGCTCAATCTTGCCATTTTGACAAAGGTTTGGGGGAAAATAGAGTGAAAGACACCCCTAAAAATTATGTTGAGAGGAGAGCAAGTGCCTGGTAGACCTGCCTGAGCTTGTCTGTGCTCCAGGACTACGGGCAACTGAGGAAAGCGCGCTATGGAAATGTGTCTGACCATAATGCAGCGGTGGGGAAAAGGGGTAGGTGGAGCTAGGAAGCATTTGAACCCTGCTCTCCGTCCGTTCTCTTAGGCTAATACACAGAGAAGTTGCTGGGCATGGCTTGAGATTATTAATGAATACGACTGTCAGTATAATTTTATTTTTAAGGTTAACTGAGTCCCCTTTTCACCACGTAATCAACTTAAAGAACAGAACGTGAATAGAGATTTTTATTTCATTGTGTTTAAAACATCATGAATAAGAGGAAAGCGTATTAGTGTATACGGCAAAGAAAAAGTGTTTCCTCTGTAGTGCATTACCAGTAGATAGCTTTACTGAATGGTCACTTGAGGAAATACCAAAAGCCTGTTTATGAAAAAGAGGTGAAGCCTTTCTAGACTAATTATATTCAGCATGTAATTTCTAAACTTCAGTCTGAATTTTGATTTTCAATTAACATTCCCAATTTGAAGATAATTTTCTATTTAATGTAATTGCAGGAAATAATTTATTGGCTGATTAAGACTGAGGGCCCAGCCTTCCTTAAGAAAACAGTCCCTAACAAACCAGCCTTTAAAGCCAACTCGTAGCTTTGGACAGATTCAGCCTATTTTTGCAGCTGCAGAGTTGTGTTTAATTAGGATTGTGCACTATTATTCATTGGTGCAGTTTGTAGTTGAAATTATTCTTAAGAGACATTTTCATTTCTAGTTTTCTGTCATGATTAATTTATGGTGAAGAAACAGCCATAGCTATTTCTTTTCACAGAAGCTCATTCAGTTTGAAACAGGAATGAGATCCGTTGAGGAGGTGAAAGAAAGGAAAATCCTTTATTGTGACTTTCGGTTTTCATGTCTGGTTTTCAAATTGCATAGAGCATTGACTTATATTTTCACGTGAGTGATTACATTAACGTGACTATTTTAAAGAGAAAAGGGAAAGCAAACCTTTTATTTTATCTTGGATCATAGTAATTATGAACCAGAACCTTTTGAAGTACGCAGAATAATGCCGGTTGCTGAACTCCTGGCATGTTCTCTGTAGCATCAACACAAATTCTTTAGCATAGTAAGAATGTAAGACACAGTTTAAATTCCTCAGTTCTGCTTATTGGCAACATTAATATCAGACTCCCACTTACACTCAGGCTCCCCTCAAGAAAATGCAAAGCTTTTTTTCCCCACCAGTATCGAGTTTAAGAGGCAGGATTATCTCTATTTACAGAATAGTTATTCTAAATAGGTATCAGTGTTTTAATATGTTTCAAAGCACTTCAAAGCTTGTAATACTTTCATATAGAACTGTACATAATTAGATTAATTGATCTTATATTAATTTTTTTTTTCACTGTAGGATACTAAATCTGAACTCCCTCATTAATTGTGAGAAATTTAGCATTAGCTGTTAAATCCTATGTGAAACACAGGCTGCTACATGAAAACTACTGTTTAAATTGGAATTAACTTAATTATTTTTCTTTGCACTTGATATTTCCTTCACTGTAATATTCATGAAAGCATGTGACAGATTTTTAAATTTAACTGTTAGTCTCAGATTTCCAGACCCTTTAATCAGTATTTATTTGTCTGTAGAAACAGTACTAGCAAGTTAATGATTTGCTAATTTGAAAAATGCTCATGTGGTTTCCGATGTTAACTGATTTGTGCATTTTTAAAGAAAAGGTATGAAATCAATTATTGTTAAAAAGCAATTAAGGTGAAGATCTTATTCCTTAGTTTCTTAGCAATTTCAGTGTCACGGATATTCTAAAGTTACTAAAACCTGGGAAAATGGCTTAATGTATTTTAGCTGTCTTCTTGCAGGTTTATTAATGATTGTTTTAACAGTTGCAGTTAATCTTATTAGAAATTTTAAACAGAGTGTTTTCAGATTTTGAGTTGAAGTCAGTTATATTTTCATTTAAGTGCAGAAACTGTGGTGAAAGCTGTGTTTGCATACGAGATGGTAGTAAGAGGCCATTATTAGGAAAAGACATTTAACATATATCAATGCATTTGTTCATTACACTTTTAAGTCATTTAAAGTAATTTGTTGAGCTATATCCTGTACTCAATGCCTAATATGAAATGCAACATAATTATTTTAGATTTTTAGTTTGAACTGTAAAAGGGTACTCAGATATTATCCATCCATTCAATAGACCCTTCAGTTTTAGAACACTTTTCACAGGAATGTCTCGAAACACTTTTCAAAAGGTAAAACTGAGTAAAATTTTAAACAGGTTAAGAGCAGATACAGCTTTCAACAAACAGCAAAAGGACGTATATGGCAGAATGTGAAATGGATTTAAAAATTCTTATCTATGTGGAAAACATCTTCTGCTTGCAAGGAGTGAAGTTAGGAAAGCACGATGGACTCTCTCATTTAAACATTTGCTTATAACCTTCAGATTGCTCATGGGAGTAAGAGTTTAAAGACGAACTCTTAGGCAAATTCAACATGAAAATACCAATAAGATCACTATTTTCTTATGGCTGGGGAAAATTATATTGTTTGACAAGTCTAAATGAATAGAATGACATCATATAACTTAACCCTGACCTTGACTTGGCATCAATGAATACTTTTTCTCAGTGTTTTGGATCCAGATGCCCCACACCCGTACTTTTTAGACTACTTTTCTTGACTGCATATGGTTAAGTTTTAACTGTTGTAGGCAACTGTGGTGTGTTTAGAGGACTATTTTGAGCTTGATTTTTTTTTCCCATTTAAAACCAATGTTTTCTTTTTTTCTGTTGTTTTGTAGAAGAATGTCTTCCAAGCAGGCTACCTCTCCATTTGCATGTGCAGCTGATGGAGAGGAAACAATGACCCAGGACTTAGCATCACGAGACAAGGAAGAGGGCAACAGTGATCAGCATGCGACCTCTCATCTGCCTCTACATAATGTAATGCACAACAAACCTCACTCTGAGGAGCTACCAACTCTGGTCACGACCATCCAACAAGATCCTGAGTGGGATGGAGTCATCTCAGCCCAACACAGAATGGTGAGTTTCACAGTTCTCACTGTGGCTTTCTAAATCAGAGTTGTAAAAGGCTGTTCACTTCCATTTTGAAAGATGTGTTCAGCATAATCCTTCTTGGGTGTAAAGCTTTTTAAACGTTAAAGTGTCGGTGTTAGTAATAGATCAACATCAATATGTGTAATTGTAAATTACAATTGTATAATCTTCTTAAGTATACAGGTCTATATGAATGAGGTCATTTGATGAGTTCACCTTCGGAAAGGAAATGCATCTATTTATCATGTTTTCATTCATACCTTGATTTATGTCATAACCTCTCTAGCTCATATATTCAAACATTAATTTCTGACAGGAGGATGTAGTGCACAACTGTTTGTCATCTGCAATGTGTTGTGCTGAAGGAAGAAACTTTAATGCATTTTTCTACTTGTCTCTCAAAAATAGAACCCACCGAACCTAGAATATTATAGCTTTACACCACAACAAAGAAGCTGGCATTTTAGGTGACACAAACATCCTGCTGTATTTATAGGAAATTACAAGTTTTTGTGGAGGGGAAAGGTGTTTATGAGTAACTATGCCATGCTCTTCTGCTCTAGATCACCAGTTTGTATACAGGTGATGTTAGCAATGATCAGAATTATTATCTGTATTCTCTTCAGTAGCCTAGATAAAATTATTTTGCAGTTGAAATTCTGCCTCTGCATCCCCAAAACGTTGCAATAAATGGGCAGACTGAATTAAGACTGAATGGGCATAGCATCTCAGTCAATTTATTTTCCTTGCATGTGTTCCTCAGGAACAGAATTAAGGTACGTGGAGCAGCCAGGTGCCCTGTAAATTTAGAACATCATAATTCCAGACTCTTCATAAAGTGATTTTCACAGACATTAAATTCACACAGTTAGTTTAAAAAGAATACCCTGCCTTTTCATAAAATTTCTTCTGTATTTTTATTAAATGTCTGAGTGGATTTTTTCAGCAAGTTTTTTTTTTTTTTTTCAGTACGAATTAGCAGCTTTCAATATGGTTAAAAAACATTTGTAGGGTTTTTTTGGCAGAACTAAATAACGAACTTATTTCAAGTTTGCCTTGAAATAATAATTCTAATGCGTTAATCAACATAGATACTGGAATTCTTCATGCATAATATGATGCCTGGAATTAGTTAAATAGCAGCACTACAATAATATCTATTTTGCTAATATAATGTTTGGTTTTTTCTTTCTAAAATCCAGTTGATTCAAAAGATCACACCAAACCAGAAAAATGCTACCTAATCTGTAATGCACAATTTAACCCAGTGCAGAACTTTGTCAGGCCTATAATATTCCTAAGTATTTGGGTGACTGTCATGAAGGAGGCAAAATTTCAGCTGTAAAAATGGCTTTACAGAAAAATGGTTATAGGTTAGTAACCTGGCAAAGTAGGTTGTAAGTGATGTATATGGCTTCTGTGCAGATTTCTCAGATGGAACCTCATCCTGGATGGAGAGTCGCCCTTTTGCCCAAGTCATGCAATAAACTCATCAGAATAATTTTAACTTCTGTGTAGTCAGGAGGACAAGCTGGATGCAGACTAGAAAGTACTGATCAAGTTTGTTGGTGGAAAAAAATAGACCTGTGAATTCATCAGCTACTTTCCTATTCATTCAGAGAGGCATATGCACTCTGGGAATTTCAGACACCAATAACATTGATAAAATGACTCTGTCCTGGAGAGGAAGGTACTCCTAGCCTCTAGTAGCCCCTCCAAGCATTTGTTCAAGCTGTTCCTTGGGCCTGAAGTAATGCTTAAGCCAAAATGATAGAACCTCTTTCAGTGTAATCAGTTGTACTCATTTGTATTGCTGTGAAGCGGTTTTACACTTACAGCAACAGTGCAATCTGGTTTCATTCTGAGTGCTGTACTATGATGTCAACACTTGCCATACCTCTGGACAGGCACGAATCAACACCTGGCTTATCATGTTTCAGGACAGGTGCATAAACTTTGCTTGAGTGACAGGACTCTGGTTCTCCTTTCTCCTTTTTCCAGTTAATATTCCATCATATATGTAGATGAATGTCCTGAAAATCGTTAGGAGTTTCCACAATTCCCTTGGGTTAAATCTGGCGGTGAATGTATGTCATCCTTATTTAGGTAGTTCTCAGCTAAACCAAACAAATTTTTTTGCCCAGCTCAAAGCTGGGTATAATTTACAAGGCCTGGCTGGAAGTGAAAACCGAAGTTCTAAGGCCTGCTGTTTGGTTGCACTTAAGAGAGATCTAAAATATACAGACCAAGATCCCACTGTATTTACAGTTTAGGTGAGTTAGATGACTGGTTAGATCACAACAGTGAATAGTGATTTTTTTTTTTTTTCCCTCCTTGAGGAACTGTCATTTAGGGAAACTTATTGGGGTTGTTTTCTAATTTTTTTTTTTCTCCCTTACGTCCTTCATGAGCAAACTTTTAAGCCTCAATTAACTGCATAAAGTTTCTCTGAAACACCTCAGTTTCCAAGCAGGCATCAATATTGCTAAGAAATAATTCAGAGGCATCTGCAATTTTCCTGATGAAGGCAATTTCATACTCCTTTAAGGGAGGATAGGAGCTTCTTTCCAGAAAGACAAATTCCAGAAGGTGGATTGGGCAATTTTGAGATAGGTGCTGTGGTAGTGACCGCTTTTCTACTTAATAAAACCAAATTCCCAGAAGGTAAGTGCTTTCTGACCTTTCCCAGACGGATCCTTTCAAAGCAGATTTGAAGAAGCACCTGCTCATACCATTTACACTGAAAGTAAAGACAGTAGTGCTGTCATTAGAATGCATCAATAATGTGTGTTGTCTGGTTATAAGATAGTAAATTCAAAGAATGCTGTGTCGACATATGGGGAGGAAAAATTTTCTCTTTTATGTGGTATCTAATTAAGGGCACAATCCTGCACCCTTTGTGCCCTTAAAACTACTAAGGATTTCACTGGAATTTGAGGCAGCACACAGTATGCATCGTAACATGCTACAAGGGCTGTACAGATCTTAAGTGAAAAAAAGACACTGTAGTAGGGCAATTTGACTGAAAAAAAAATGGAGTTTTTTTCCCCAACATTTGTGGTATGCAGCACTTTCTGTAATGTAAGATACCTTCAAACTACATTGTGTATTATCATAAAAAAAACACACTGGCTAGAAATGTTTTCAAACTTTCACTCCCTTTTGATATCAGGCATTGCTTTCCACTGAGTCCTTTGTGTATTCTGAATGTCTGGAAGCCAAAATATTTTGTTTTAACTCCCACTCTATAGTATTTCCCAGCTGTGTACTTATATGGTGTAATAAAAGGATTTAACAAATGGGAAATAGCAGCTGCATTTGGAAATTCCCTTTGTGCTCCCTTTTCATTTGACAGATTCAGCAATGTGTAGCAACTGTAACGTCAGACCTGTAATGACTTACACTGCAAGTATCGTATCACCAGCCAATTTGATGTTACAGTGGGGAGAAAATAAAACAACCAAAAGATTTCTGTAATTTCATATCGCTGAGCTGAAGAGATTATAGTTATATTTCTAACTGTAACTTAATATAAAAATACCTGGACATATGGGTATTTATTGCTGCATGTAGTTCTACTAGAAAATAGAGTCTGTTTTAGGCTGAGGGTATCTGTTTGCTGCACTAAACTGTAGGGAAGAGGGCAAGGTGGTACTAAGATAATGAGGAAAGTATCCTGCTTTCTCCCATGGACACACAAGAAGAAATACAGTCACATTTTTAGATTGCATCCAAAACCTGGCTCTTTTCAGGGAGCAGACTGAGAGAGGATGTGGGGGGGAAGGCAACAATACTTACTTTTGTTAAGTGTAATCGTAACTGAATTGCTGTCTCCGAATAGTTTATTTACTAGTGAATACATAAAGAAATGGAGAATCATAATGTGTGCTTTTTTCACTGGGGAACCAGGAATGATCCTCATCTCCATACAGAGCCCCACACACCTTGTGAGGTAAATCAGGAAGGTTTTGTATTTTTTCTCTGAAGTATCAGGAGAAAGCAGTGCCAACAAGACAAAAAATTAGATGGACAAGTGGCCTTGATCTTCTTTGAGGAGTGAGGTGGTGTGTTCCCAGGCTGTAAAGGCTAGATGTGGGCCTTGTGAACAATACATTTGAGCAGCTTTAACCTAATGAAATCCGGAATCTTTCTCCAAAACACAGAATTCCACCCCCTGGTCCCCAACAGTAAAAAGGAGAGAGTGGCAAATTCTGTTCCCCTCCCCAGCTCCAGTATAACAGTCTGGTAACAGACAAGGTTTGTGAAGAACTCGTAGCTACTGTGCTGATCACTATACATAATGGTGTATCACTGCGATGGTCACCACACTCTTCCCACTGGTGTTCCTCCCCTGCCTACCACTACAGGGTAGCTGTAGGCAGTGTGTGCATGCACAGAATGAGGGCATCCACATCTTTTTGCACTGCTGGTACTTGAAATAACACAGTGAGAGACTCTTACAGGGATCCACAGCAGCAAGTCAGATCTAAAGGATGGGTGTTATTTTCCTGTACCTGAGGAAGAACAAACACATATACATATACAAATTAATTACATCCAATATATGCTGTGTTTCCCTATACGTTATGTAACATCACTTAAAGACCCCTTGGGTTTAGAAATGAAACATATCTCATTGGATTTTATCTCAAATGGCAACGTTAACGTGTATTTTGTAAATGTCAAGTCTCTGTCTTTTGTTGTCTTCTTGCCAAAAGAGTGAAAGGCATGCTACCTTTCCACCATGTCTGCACGTACATCTCTGCAGTACTGATAGTGGGTTTCTATGTGCAGCAGGAATCACTTAAAATCACCAAGTATCAAGTTTAACTTTCTATAGCTTTAGCAAAACTACTGGCATCACAAAGGCAGAAATAGGCGGTATCCTGAAGGCCTTAACGTTTCAGTGCTTACTGTGTCTACATAAAACAAGCACAATCCTGTCGCTCCCCCACTTCCCTTGTTATTAACTTCTCTTGTTGAAAGTTCTTCCCTTTAAGAAAAATGAACTCAGGTTTTTAGGAAAGATCACTGAAAAATGTTTAGACATGCTAAACACTGTGAATTTGTTTTTATATAAATTCATGGCTTCAAATTCTCAAAAGTTACATGTTTTGAAATTTTATTTTTAGTTCATTTACAGGCTGGATACAAGCATATAGAATGCATCAAATATAAATGCCCCAAACTCTGGCAGTTCTGTATCTGCTAAATTGCTGTTTATTTATATGTAAAAATATGAATTTTGTGATGATAGAAAGCAGTTCTGCTGTGCTTGTGATATTATTTCTGCATGCCAGGTAGTGCATCAGAATTTTTATCTAACTAAGGAGATAAATACCTTCATATGTAATTGCACGGGTATGAAGTTTTGGCTGAAACTGAAGGGTGTGAAAAAGCAGATGATATGATATTTTATTTTTCCATAAAATAGACTTCTATGAGAAATATATTGCAGAAAAGATGATTAAAATAATTTTTTTTCAAGAGTGTTGTGATTTGAAAAGCATTCAGGTATGCGCTTAGCTTGACTTTATTAGGACTACCAACAACTGTAATGTTCAGAACACGTCTAAAGGTTTGAAACATTAAGGAGTTAGTTTTACTAGCTTCACCATAAAAAGATGTTTACATTTCATATTAAAAATAATAAAACAGTTCCCTAAAAATGTGCAGGATAATGTGCTTAATGGGAGTGGTGAAATACAAAATTGACTTTATTTGAAGAAGAATCAAATAATTGTTCTTTTTGTTATGTCTCTTATATTTGTGTTATTTTCATTTTGACACTGTACAATTTTTTTTCAAAACTCACAGTCTGTTTTAAACCTTTCCCTGTCTTCTAGGGTGAACTGTGTTTAAATAGACTTAATCATCACCTGAATTTTTCACGAAAGAGTTGTAGGTTATGTTCAGCTAAACCTGTAGTTATTTTAGTCCTTCCTCATATTGTAACATGTCCAATTTTTTTATAAAGCAATTTCTAAAAAGTTTTTAATTCACTTCTGTATATTGACATGAATTTTTTCAAAAGTAGAAGCATTAACACACTCTAAATTGTTAATTTATTTTTTTTTTCCTTGGGCAAGAAGGAATCAGGTATGCATGCTGATTAACACACTCCAGTCATTAACATGTGATTATGTGGGCTGCATATTGAGCACCTGCCAAAAGATAAAATCCAGCACTTTACTACATCTGTGCAAGGACTTTTTGCATTTCTTTTGTACTTTGACAGCTCAAGAAAAAACACACTTTGGTATCTTTGTTCAGCATAATAAAACTGTGTACATAAAATGTCTTCGTGGAGGAAGGAAAGATACTACATGTATTTATTTTAATCTTTGAGGCCATGAAAAATCCAGGGACTGAGACACAGCACCAAGTGTAATATGAATCTCCTAATGTACTGTATCGCTGATTTTCACATACAGTTTACAACATTCCTGCATGTTTATAAGGATTATCTGTTCTGGGATTCAGCCAATGTTATTGTAATTCACAACAGTTTTATGTGATACCTTTATGTCTCATAAATGTCTTATTTTTATTTCAGTCTTCCAAATGTTTCATCAGTGTTTACCTTAAAGAAATACAAGTACTCTATGCAGCAGGCTGGCTTCCTGCATGTGTTCATCTGCAAATGCTAAAAGGGAAACATAAAGCATGTAATATATGTCATGTAACTACATGCAGTGAAGGATTTCCATGTGCATTTGATATTGCTGAAAACGTAAATACAAATTTTATTTTGATATTTACAATAGATCTAGTTATAAGTCAGACAACTAAGACGACCTAATAGGGGGAAGCTGGATATATACAAAGTTATCTGAAATATCCAAGCCACACAATCCTTGTTTTATTTGGCAGATTCTGACAAGCATACCTCACAAAATATGTGTCTTTATTTACCCAAAAGGTAAACAGTGCTAATCAGCTGGGACTGATCACAGTGCATCTTCAGTTTCAGTTTAGATGAAAATATAGGTCTAAATACTCATACTGGAAATGGTTGTGCATCACTTTTTCCTTAATAAGCATTTAACCAAAGTCTAGGGCATAAAGTCTCAATGTGGTGATTTACTACCAAACCTAAACACCATAAGTTAGGACATATGGTATTTGGACGGTTAAGGAAATCCTTAGCATCTGACTCTTGCAAAAGCACACATGAGTGTATGCATGTCATTTGTGGGTGAGTTGATTGCCATACAGAAATGGTTGTGCATTGTATTTAATAATTTTGAGGTGATTTTCTGTTCTGGAATGGAGCAAAATGGCTGTCAACATTTTTCACAGATTTGCTCGTCTGTAAAGCGAAGGGTTTAAATCACGTAGCTGAAAAATTGTAAACTTCTGAAATCTCTCTACCCAAAAGCTGGTGTACCTGGCTTCATTTAGTTTGCTCCAACAACTGAGTATGAAGGGACTGCTGCAATTAAGTTGTCATATTTTACATCAATCAAAAAGTCCCTGCCTATTACTTCCAAACAGGTATCTATTCCTGCAGTGGCCTTTTCGTGTCATGTATGCCTGACTGTTACGTCATCTCATTTTTAAACCTCTGATCTAAACTAAAGTTATCTTCCTCTTTTTTTTCTTGTTTTAACATATTGTTTCTTGCCTTAGAGCTTATGCTTACTCTTGTATTGTTTCTAGACGTTTTTAGATGCGTGTGAAAATGGAATACAAGGCTTTTACAGATTGTAGTCAGTCTATACTTTGGCAGTGAAATCAGTGTAAGTTTTACCAGAGCAAACGCTGAGTTAAAGACTTGAGGTTTTATTCCATTACTTGCCATTTGCCCTCCCACTAGCATAATTTGCTGAGACTTTACAAATTATGTCCTCTCAATAGCTCATAGCAGTCATTCTTAAGCCTTGGATTTAAATAAATCTTTCTTAATAAAACTTTTGTGTTTTTTTAATCGGATGAGAATTGGAAATGATCATTTAGATTTTTAATTTCTCTTAATTCTATTTAATTAAATTCCTCAAAATGGGAAACCTTATTTAATGTAGTGATTGGAAATGATTTTGTAAACATTTGCTTTCATTATATGTTAACTCCAGACTAGTTCCAAGTGCCAGCATGCCTCTAGTACTTGGAATCAAAATCACTCTGGATATCCAACTTTCCTGGGGTGTTTACATGTGTCCCATTCAATGCAGAGACAGATAAATATCCTTTTATAACAGAAAAGCCTCATCCACATGGAAATAAGCAATTCAGCTAACACATTTTATGTTAGTAATATTTGCTTTCTACTTCTTGGCCATTCATCCTGTGGTTTAGTTGAACTTACAGGAACAGTTTTCTTGCTGGCTATTGAATAGGGTTGCAGTTGTCAACTTTCAATCAGAGTTGATGGTAGTTATTTTTTGATTGCTAACTAACACAGTCACCCTGATTTTTACAGCCCAGAGTTTCAGTTCCCAAGTTTTCCTCTTTTCTCATCTTCAGGGACCGTCTCTCTTTGAGACAGAATCTCTCCTCCCTGCATGAAACTTAGATACCACCATAACGGGATATCTCTTTGTCTCATGTCCCTTTATTAAAATCTTCAGCCTCATGCGCTTCCCCCTTCTAAGGCTCCTGACCACAGAATTCAGTTCACCAGGCTGTTGGTCTGTCCTTAACCCTTAGGAGGATCCCAAAGAGAGATCTGTCTGAAGCCAGATCTCCACTCATGATTGTGGAGTCCCCAAACTGATACGTTACTTCCCAGCCACCTTATTCTGTACTTTGGCCATTAGGAGAAGGAGCAGGAATATTGAATCTTGGTTTTAGCCTACGATCTTTCATCGATAGAGCTGCCATTTTATGTGTGTGTGTTCTATTTTTGAAGTGAAAGGTCTTCATAGAAGGTGACACAAGTCGGCTTATGATTCGGGTTGCAGCTATTGCTATAAACGTTATCTTCCCAATCTGAAAAATACTGGGTCAGCTTTCAATACCCTTATTTACATCACTTACAGCAGTACTCCCCCATCTGTCCTGCTAAAACCAGTGGGACCACTGATGGGAAAGTGAACTATTTAAACTGTTAGACTCTAAATACACAAGAAAAAATGTATTTTTACACTAACAGGAAAATTACGATTATTTGTTCAATCCCTTTTCAACAGAGACATCTATGAAAGTATAAGCATTTCCCTTCCTTTGCACAGAAACTAAGCAGCTCTCTTTTTGAAGAACTTTGCCAATGTAACTTGTGAAATGTAGTGAACGTAGATGGTAAAAAATTATTTTCTCAGAGTAAGAGGCATGCTGAAATATCTCTACGTATTAATGTAACAGTTTTACAGGAATTATTATGGAGTGTGAAGAATATCCCATATATGTAGTCACAAAGAGTCCCTGTCTTTCTTTATACCAAGCCGTTGTTTGTAATTACTCAGAATTGTTTCTGTTGTTAGCAAAACTAGACTTCAGCCATTCACAGAAGCTCTAAAAGGAATGGCCAACAGGCCACTTATTGTTTACACCAGGCAGCCTGAAAAGCTGATGAGACCAAAGGACACTGTTGCTGGACCACATATATTCACAGCAAACTTGGGATTGGTTAGAGAAGTACACTGCCCCTCTAACACGAAAAAAGGCCAAGGGAAGACCTAGGAAAGCTCTTACCATATTGCACTGGAAATCTTAATGTTTTCTCACTGGCATATGATAAGGGGGATAGGTAGATGTTTTAGGGGTAAGTAAAAGTATGATTTCATGCATGGGCTACCTATCCCTGAGTAAACCCCGCATAGTATTTTAGTATTCATGCCTTGCTAATTTCTGGGTTTCTGTCTTTTGTGCATTTATTTACTTTTCTTTGTTTTCTCCACTTTGAAACCTAATCCTTATATTTTAATGACTCTTTGTAGGTGTTTAATCTGTTATAATAGGGACATTTTGTCTAAACACTAAGCACAATGGGTTGAGTGATCTGTAATAAATATTTGTCTGTGCTAATGGGCTGGTGAGGAAATGTATACAGGAAAAATGACCTTTATTTACCATGGCGTTAAAAACCAACATTTCAAAAATAGTTTTGTCCCTGCTGAATAGTAAGCAGCTGGAATAGTGGTCCAGACTGAGTTTCTGTCTTCAGCTGCTGAGTAGTAAGATTTTCTGGTTCAGTCATCTCTGCAAATACATACCTCTTCAACATAAAACACTTTTACATCTGACTGAGTAAGGCAAAGAAGAAAGCTTAAGATGTAAGATCATCATAAGTGTTATTCCTTAAGCAGTCAGATTCATGCCTAAATCTCTGTAAGAAGCTGTCTTCAGATTTTATTGTTTGCCAGTTATTAAGGGCTAGTCTGGAAACACCACATTGTGGTGGGCAAAAGTCCCTGGGCAGTAAGACCCTCGCCTATTCTGGTATGGGCATAAGCAGTTGTCCTACAGTTATCCAGTATTAGTGTGTGGGTGGGAAGGTAGTTTCATAAGTCTAGCAACGGTACGATGGGATCCTGAGCAATCTGCACCAGATGTCATTTTGGATCAGACTGAGAAGAAACCCACTTTGCTATATTATCTTTAGTAAGCAATGCTTTTACCTAACACTTTCTGTTAGGACTGAAATAAAAATTTTACACACATCGCTTTTTCTTAAATTTCTTCTTTTCTAAGCACTCTGTTCTTATTAGAGGCAAAATGTGCTTCGGATTGACATAATCTTTTGATATTGACACTTTATTAATGTGTCAATATTGTTCTATTTCTTGACTGGAAATTGAATTAATCTGAATGTAGTCAAGATTAAAAATGTGTAGGGTTCACTGTGATTGAATTTCATCAATGTTGGATGAAGAAGCATGCTCTGTGTTAAGTCTTCTTTCCATGGACTAGAGTTTGCTATTTATCTTATCATAAGATATTCCCTCCCCCCGCCCCCAGTGGAAATCACTGAAATCAGTAAGAATAGCATACCTTGAAAAATGCACCTTTCAAAGGGACTGTCATGTGTTGAAGGTATTATTTCAAGTTTAGACATAAAATGCCATTTTACAGAATTTCGTGATTTTTTAACCTAGAATTCATGGATGTATCGGTTACTCGTGAATTATGTAGCTACTGGATGAATCTGGACACCAGGCTGTGTCCAAATACATTATGCGGACGTTCATATCAGTCATATTCTGTTGCCTATTTTCTTGTTATCAGTTTTGCTGAGAAAAGTTGGCTTACATGGAGAATTTTCATCAGTGCCGACAGATTACTCAGCTGGATTTTGCAAAGGAAAAATATTTGAATTGGTCCTGGCTAGGCACTTGTCTTTGCGTTTTCTTCCATGCTCTTGGAAAAAGCATGAAAAATAACCTTTAACAGCATCCTTTCCTTCTTCTCTTCAGGTCAAATGAACTGGGGCTTCCTTATTCTTTAAAAGGTGGCTGCGTAAAGCTTCTCTAGGATATGATCTCTTTTATTATTGAATCCTCCCATATTCAAAAGGACCAGCTTCTCCTTTCCTAACAATGAATTTATTTTCTTGTTCTGTCATAAGAAGCATGGGGGTCCTTTCCATTCCGGACTTCAGATTTTCTAGTGAGAGTACCTTATGCATTAAAGCAAGAGGACCAACAAACTTGTGGGGATGATATGCCTCTTCTCTCAGACAACGCACGTGATCCCCCAGGCTCTTTTCAGAGGAAATCTGAGGCATGAGGCCATATTTCCAGTTACATTAGGAGGGTAGCTGCATGCTGCTTATGAATGTCAGTGCAGATTAATTTTTGATAGTCAGGACTGCATCAGATGTGTGTGATAGTTGCACTTGTGGTCGTGCAGTGGGTGAGGTGCTAGGACATAAATGTGATCTGTTGGTTTGCAAAAGATTGTAAGGTCCACCAAGCAAATTAAAATCCTTCATAAGTATGCTGCAACCTTTTTTCGATTTGCAACGAACTGAACACTGCAGTAATAACTTCCCTTCGAATACAGTTGAGTCACCTTTCTAGAGAAAAATAGAACAGAAATGCTTCCCTTGCCCCACTGCTTTTTTATCTGTCTGGTTTGCTGTGAATGCGAGGTCAATATAACCTGTTCATATGGCTGGAATAAAAAAGAAAGCTGCCAACAGTAGATACATAGGAGTAAAAATGTATATTCTGACTGTGTAGCTATAAAATTTCTTCTGAAGCCTTTTTAAAGTTTCATTTTGGCTGCATTTTATTTGTAGATTATTCACAAATTTATCTAGAATCATAGAATGGGAATTGGGTTTGTTTCTTGCAGATAAATGTACATGCAGCTGATTTAGATTTTTCTAGCTGAGTTCTGCTATTATTAGATAAGGTATTTACACTGGACTGGTCTACTGTTGCTCCGTTTGCCCATTTAATCCTTTGAATGCCTTTCAGTTTGTGCAGTTCTTCTGAATCCTCAGCCACTCTTTTTAACCATTTCTGATTCCAGAAAAAGATGGGCCTCAGAAAGTCATCCTTGCTGGGTTTCTTAGAGTGCCAATTCAGATAATACACTGCAGGTACATTAGGCATTTAGTAACCCCAATGCTATAGCTGTAGGGCCAGACAGAACCAAAAATATTAGAGATACCTTTTATTCTTTTCTTTTTATTCTACATTTTAATTCCCCATAAAACTGACAATATAAGACACAATTAGTTGGACAGACGCTCATTCTCGCAAAGGCTGTCGTTCTGCCTTTATCCATAAACATGCGTCATTTGCATGGAGTTTAAACTTGTCTTATCTTCCCTGTGGAAGCTGCAGTGTTTTAGGCAAGGAAAAGAAGTGTGGATGTGCAGCAAAGGAACGTTGTGCTGGACCACGTGTGTGTCCAGATGAGGGTGGAGACAGGGTATCAGGAGGAAGGCCATTCAGTCATTTCTACTTGCTTCACAGATTATCTTATCTTCTCATTTCCAGCCTAAACAATAGATTTAGTGTGCCTTTCTGAGAGCGTGAAAAACCCTGTATTGAGCCTGAGGGATATGCTTCATCTACTCTAAGAAGATGTTGCTTTCTTGAGAACAAACTCCTTTAAAATTACTATGTTGCTCTTATACTGTAGTCTTCAAAGGTAAAAATGCCATTGTTATATAGTATTAATTCTTCATTGAAGCAAAGTATTATAGAAATTTAAGTTTTAAATTTGAGAAATATCAGAAGATGCTTTTTTCATCTCCATTGTAACTTAGACCAAATTTTAAGAAAAATGCAAAGTAGTTTTCAGAAACAATGGAAGATAAGAGAGTGATCCTTTCCTAAAGGTAACTAAATAAGTTCAGTTCTGTGCCTGTTCTGTGTAAGATATTGTTGTCCTTTGTGATGTTTGATTCTTTAATGAGTACAAATGGATGGAATGAAAATTTTTTTAATGTTTGATAAATGAAAAAATGAAGGCAAAGGTTTTTTTTTCCCCCATGCCACCTCTCTTTCTGTCTCCTCTTACAAAAACGCCCGTAACTCCTACTGTGTTGACAGGGGTGCTGCTAGGGCTGGGATGTGATAGCGTCTTCTTCGTTTCCTATCTTAGTGAATAAATATGTTTTCAACATCACTAGCAAATGCTGCCTCCTCCTCCAGTGGCAATGATGGGGTTGTGCTGATCGTATACTGCTGTGCTGGGTGACAATTTGTCACCACCACCTTCTATGCAGTCCACAGCCCTCCGTTACCACAGTTACTCATTGTTGGTGTTACTCCTTCTGTTACATTGCACAGCTACTTCTTAATCCATTCAAGGCTGAAACAAACATTTATGACTGATGTTGCCGATGGTTGATGATTTCTAGTGCATCTTTCTTCAGACCTTGGTTCACCCGGGACACAATTTTCTTTAGTGCTCTGTAGCTGTGTGTTTTCAGCTCATAGAGTAGTTGAACTATTATGGTTTGTGGGGAACGCTATGCATTGAGAGCATGATTTTTGATAGAACTATAAATTAATCTCTGAATTCTTAAATATATTGCTGCTATTACTATTACTCTTTAATTTTAAAGAAAATCTGTTTTATGGCATCAAATATACACACTGCCATTTCTAGGCATACCATAAGCAAAACCCCTCTATTTTTTAGCCATGATGTTTAGCATTCCTAGCCTGGCACTATTAGAAATTAAAATAGAATAATAATTTTGGAAAGGGAAGTGTGCAAGAAATTCCCATTGTTGAGTTTTTGAGGGCAAACTGAAGAATTTGTGTTCTCTTTACCTGAAAGACTGAAAGCAGAGATGCAGCAAATGTTGCATCTATGGTGGGGAGAATGAGAAGTCTGAGCCAGAGAAATCCACAGAGGGCTTGACTGTTGGGTGATATCACAGAACTGAGGAGAACAGGCATGGCTTGTTGTTTTTTGATGCCTTTGGTTTTTATTTTTTTAGCTTACTGCTCAAATATTATGTGTTATTTATTGACAAGGGAGAAGAACCCTTTTTACTTCTGTTTCTCTGTTTTTGACTGTATAACACCTTCTCTGATCCTTGTAGTCTCAATACCTATGGATCAGCATACATTACTTGTTCTGCCATAAAGGCATTTCCTTGCACATTCTCATCTATGTCAGCCTGGAAAGTAACATTTCCTTTCCTGTATCAGCAGCATTATAATCTTCATTCTTTAAGAAAAGGGTTTAATTTCAAGAGCAGTGCATGAGCGTGGGTAGACACATACCGTAAGATTTGTTTAACTGTGAAGAAGATTCCTTGCTCCTCAGTCATTACTGGCCTAACTTTTTCTAGCTTTTAAAGTTATGTTGTCTTCCATTAACTGAGGGTCTATCAGAGAATAATTTGTCCTTGCCTGTATTTTCTCTCTTAGTGCTACATGTATTGCCCTTACTTAAGGAACTAAAGAAAACTGTAAAAGCTTAACACATTCATTGAAAAAAGTGTTGAAGTGGCTTGTGTCTGACAAGGAAAATGTGTGATGAGGAGTATCTCAGGCATTAAGTATGATTAACAGAAGCATGGAGAGGGCTGATCTTAAGCAAAAAAAGAGCCTCTGTCAAGCACTGAAACCAAAATCATAATGCTCATTTTAGAAACTGGCGGGATACATGTAGGCTCATTAGTATTACAGGCTAAGAAATAATGCTTTCAACTTTTACCTGTTTGTGTAACACACTTCTGATGTAAGAGAATAGCCTATGTTTTCACATTGTATTGTTTCTTTGCAGGAGTCAGAGAGTAATAAGTTATGTTCCCTATATTCCTTCCGAAATACCTCTACCTCACCAAACAAGCCCGACGAAGGAGGTCGTGACCGCAGTGAGCTAATGACCAGTGTTAATTTTGGAACGCCAGAACGCCGCAAAGGGAGCCTTGCAGATGTGGTGGACACACTGAAACAGAAGAAACTAGAAGAAATGACCAGGACCGAACAAGAGGGTATGTGTTGGATAAGACCAATGGTTTCCCCACCCCCAAACCCTACAATTTTTATGGCATAAAAAATGTGTTGGGTATCAAGAGCCAGAAAACTGCATAATTGGCAAAGGCTAGGATAAAGTTATTCACAGGTTACCATGGCAATGGTAGTTTGAGATCCATTAGGGATTTTAGGCAAATATGCCAGTTTTTTAAAACTTTCTGAATTGTTTTGGTTGTCTGTGAGTCAAAGCAAGAATATCGGTTTAGGTGAAAACTCAACTCTTATTTGAAAGGTTAGGCTGAATTCTTAACTGGTTATAGAATGAGAAATATTCTTCAGTGGTACTTGTTCTTTTTCTTTTAAAAGATAAATGTTTATTTTAAACAATAGGAATGAATAAAACATGAGCTGGTTTGTTTCGCCTTGGAAATTCTCATCTTTCACCACCTTAATGACCCAGCATCTGCAGTGAGGAGAATGTGAAACAGTTTTAAGTGTAAAGAGTACCTAGTTCTGACCTATATATCTAGAATTGTGGCTGAAAAAATAAAATTTCTTTACAATCTGCTCAGATATCTTTGCAAGTGTTAGCAGAGATAAAAATGAGGACAAATCTTTGAGCTTTAAGGCAGTTTATGTGTTCAGACCTTATTGAGATATTTTCATCAACTTTGCTAAGTTTTGGGCCTTGAAAGGAACTAAACACATATGGCGAGTGAGCTTATCAGTATACGTGTGCACGTGGTCAGGGTCCACAGTGCGAATCTCTCCCCACGTCAAGTTGAATGAAGTCTTGGTTGCTTCTGCAATGGTGCCTTCTACTCTGTGAGCTCATCCAGGAGCCTGAACCAGGGAGGGTGTGAGAGCAGGGGGCTCTGAAATAAACTAAACAGGTCTGGAGGCATCGGTTGGGTTCTGGTAGTTATTTTACCAGTGTCATTTGTGGCATTACAAGTAACCCAGGAAGAATCTTTGTAAAGCAGTAGAACCATAAGGCGGTATAACTTTGTGATCCCTTTTTTCTTTGAAATATGCATGAGTTCAGAATGATTTTACCTCCTCAATTTCAGGGTACTGTCCCAGTGCACTTCAAACAGTGTACTTTAAGATCCCTTGGCTCCGTGTAACAATGTAGATTTGAATTAAAATTGATGCTGATACAATAATATGTTTAAATATAGGATAAAATTATGTAGGGCTGGAAGTAGGCTTTCAAATTTCTTGGCATAATTGTTAAATGCTAGCACATAGATAAATGTGTTCTATAGGTGTCCTTTCTGAAGCTGGCGAAACATCTCTAAAGAGAGAATGTCCCAGATTCTTTACTACCATCTGTCTGTTTTCAGCTGTAAAGATCACTCTTTTAAAAATTGCTTTCTTAGATTTGGTGGTTAGACTAGAAAAACTATTTTAAATGTTACTTTGGCAAAGTTGTTTTTTACAGTCAGGAACAGTCGTTCGACACTCCATTCTAATCAAAGGTCTTGGCTCATATTTTGCTGCAGGAGTATACAAGTTGCTGTTGATTATAGTGACACCACAGCTAAGACTTTTCCAGGAGTATACTGAATGGTGTCCTAATAAAAACGTGCATCAAAAAGTTTAAACATAGTATCTTAATGTAAGGATTTAAACATTTCATAGCTTATTTTTGTATGAATTCTCAAGAATTTTCTGCACTTCCTCTGGGTTAATATACAGTAGAGAGGTATGAGCACAGCAGAGAGATCCCTCTCACCGAGTGAGCCTTCTGTGCTGTATGTTCTCACCAGCTGTGAAATAAAAGTAATTTCTGATCTATAAAATAATCTTGCCTTTTATGGACCACATTATACTGGAAAACTAGTCTAAAGTCTGCCTCTAAGTTCAAAGGTAATTGACTGTGTCTTCATGTTAAGTTCTTTTCAATTCATCCAGCATTTTTTGTAGAAAAAAAGATTATCTCCATTTTACAGAAAATAATTAATGAACATCCAACTGGTACCATATAAGCTACCGCTGAAAAATATTAATAGAAAGACTGGAAACTCTTCAGGATGTTAGACTTAGAAAGTTCATTGATTTTAAACTTCTGTGTAGACTAGGAATACCAACATTCTCATGACAGTTTTGAGTGCCTATTTCAGTATTCAGAGGTTTCTCTGAATGAAAAAGAAGTAAACTCTCCATATTTAATCCAAATAAAATAATGTTTTAAAAATAATTACTATTTTAAGACTTGGATCTTTGTTGTGACTCTGGGTGCTGCAACTGATCCAGTGCAGAGTCAGTTGGAGAAATGAGGTGTGAGATTAGGAAAATGTTTTGCATCTCATAGTCTCTTTTAAAAAACTTAATAACCTAATTGGACATGTGCTATACATGATGCTCTTCAACATCTATCCTTTAAAATAGGTTTCTATGCAGTTTTTTTCTTAAAATGGTGTGCTGCCAATGCCATTGAGGAGCCCTTTGTGTAGTAGGTCCTGACCTATCACAAAATTGTTTGCCCAAATTGAAAACCACCTGCTGATTTTTATTTTTTTTAAGCAAATAGATAGTATAATATAATTGCTTTAATGAATGTAATGGGGAAAAGTTACATTTCTACTGTATATTACTGTGTAAAATCTGTGGGGCTTGAAGTCTTGCATTACTCCTTTGAATAAATTAGTAAAACACGTTAGCATCTTCCGTAGTGAGGAGCTCCATGACCATCGACGTATCTGTGGGAACTGAGCTAACATACGGTCATATGTCAAGTTAATTGTAGAATTAGAAGTGGAATAAAGAACTCAAGAATTCCCGTCATCTGCTCTAACCCCCATGCGAGTACAGCAACATGTCTCTTTTAATGTGATTATATAGTAACTTTCTGGTCCATCTATAGGATCTGAATTTGAGTAATATGAGTTGCTGGTGTCAAATACTTAAATACTTTGTGGTGTACCTTCAGATATTAGGTGTCTGTTGTGCTTGTATATACTGCTTGTGGTCTCTGTTGTACCTCCTAACGCTGCAAAAGAAATATGTACTGAAAGACTTTATCGTATCTAAATACATGTATTTAATCAGAGTCCTTTGGCTTCTGAAAATAAGTTGTCTAATGAGAATTTCATCTGAGCAGCTGTGACTGGGGAGGTCAACAGGCATTGCCTAAGAGAATATGGCCCAGCTGGTTAAATCTGGTTGTTGTAGTGATTTAAATGGTCAAGTGCTGCTTGTAATCCAGGACCGTCTGTTTGTAAAGGAAGGACTGAGTGCTTCAGCATAATGTACAGCTGTTTTAATCTCTCTTTAATAATAGTGCTTCAGCCAGTGTCATGCCTTGTGTATAATACTGGGAACATGAATGCCTCATACAGGACTGAATATACCTTAGGTATGTTTTAAGCATTATTTGTAGTTTGAACAAACATTACGAACATCACAGGATAAACAACATTTTTTCACTTCATGGTCCAGTATTTGCCGATTTTATAAATTAAAGCATTCCTGTGTCTTAATTTGTAATCATTTGGAAATGAGAAAATTGATGAGGAAATTGTAACTGGGAAAGAAAAAAGAATGCTACGAATACTTGGAGTTAATTTGAGTATGTAAAGACTTTGCTGACTTGTGTTCTCATAAGACAGAAGAGGTCAGAAATGAACAGGTGTCTAATTTAATCAACAACACTAGACTCTAGGGCCTCTTGGATAACCTCAGTATATTCATCTTAGTTTTTCTAGGAGCAGAAGGATTGTTTTACTGGCTTTTTTCTTTGGAAGTATCCTCCAGTACAATCAAGTATTAAATCTCTTTACAGCTCAAACAAAGAGTTTATGTTAGATAGTATGGTCAGACTGCTTCTTTCCTTTTCTGTCCCCCTTTAGTAAAAGACCCTTCTGTCTGAATATTGCTTATATTACTTTTGTGAGACAGATTTACATTGCCTGGGCTGCCTGAATTCTAGGCTGAGAATTGGCTTCCAGACAACTATCCTACTGTACTTCGTCATAAGCCTCTATGAGCAATAATTAGTAGTACACATCTTGTCTGTAGCTAGGAGAGCAGATTTCCCCCTTTCGGATCTGGAATGCTAGGTTGGCAGGTCAGCTGGCACTTCTGAGCTGGAAACTGGGCATGTCATTTCTGCTAAGTGCTAAGCCCTCATTACTCAGGGCCTGGATTCCTAATTCACTTTTGACCTTGATTCTGAGCGATGTATACAGTATCATTTTTCAACCGAGCTCAGTTCACAATTCTAGCACCAGCTTTTTATAAACTGCTTCCCATTCTTGTTTCCTCCTTGAAGACCAAAGTTGAACATTCAGAGATCAAAGATTTTTATGTACACATGTTGGAATAATGAATATCTATATAAAGAGTAGTATATTCATAAATTTCCATCTATTCTCTGTCATGTGCACCTGTTTGTACTCTCTTTTTATGGGTGGATATATGTAACATAGTGATATATAATATGTCTAAAGATATCTAAATTAAAAATTAAGGATTCACATGTATTATTCATTTTATATGCAATAGGGAAAATCTTAGTACGCTACTCAGTAGTGGTGGTTTTTCTGATTTTGTGTTTTGCTTTTTTTTTTCCCTCCAGCTTCATTAGTTAATAATAATTGAAGGTTTTCTTTTACATTGACTTAAAATAGATTAACAATTCCCCTATATATTTTTTTATCATGCCCATAAAGACAGCATACTCAAGTATTGCACACACAAATCCGTGCGTATTTCCTGTTGACTTCACTGGGAAGTAAAGAAACTTAAACTTTCAGATACTGTGTTTTATAACTGGACACTGGTATGCCAGTTTGGTTGTAATTTTATGCAGGTGTATTTTTTTTTTTTAAATGGAATCTGAGAGAACTCTATCTTGTCAAATGAATGGAGAGTTTCAGTTTTATATTCTTTGTTTTAAGCCTGCCACAGCTGAGAACAGACAGAGTTCAGGCATATACACCTGTTTACTGGTATAGTTTTAAGCACAACCTTTGAGGATATTACATGTCAGGAGTTGTCTTTTGTGAATCAGGTCTGGAAGTGAACTACTGACCATCTGTAGTCAATGAATATTTTTCAATGTTTTTCAGAAATTTTACTGAGATTTAATTAAAAGTTATCTGTCTTGTGGTGTGCTCTATACCTACACTTTCCACTGATGAGGGCATGATCCCTGGTTGTCCTAATGCACCCGACATTTATAGACCCCTGTTCTTTATTCTTCAGTTTTCTTGATGGCTACAGGTATTTTGTTCTGTTTCAAGGCCTTAAAGATATTATGGGGATTTGATATTAGGGCTATACAAATAATTGCTAAAAATGAATTAATACTACTGTTCTATTTTTTGTGGTACCTATGGAATTGGTAAATTGTAACTGGTGTTTCTTGCCACAAGAAACAAGCCTTTTGGCTGTGGTAAAAAAACCCCTTCTTCAACACCCTTTCATCATCTTTGAAAAACCTTGCCACATCTGCTAGGCAACCCCCTCACAGTGTTTCCCTTCTGAAAAATTGCTTTTGGTAAGCAAATTCAGAATCAGTTATACATGTAGTAAAATATATCTTTTACTTGCTTTTTGTTAGAAACCATATATGGCAGCATCTAGGCCGAGAAATTTTTCTGCTAAGCTCCAAACATGCTTTGAAAATAAAAACACAAATCCCAAAAGTCCACACAATTAATAGATGGCTCAGATCGAGTCAGAGGGGAGATATGAGGCACATCTTCCTAAACGACTGTTTTCTTGAATTACCTACCACTTTACCATATAATTAAATCCAACTCATTGTCTGTGTGGTTTTTTTCATCCAATGATCTTGGTAAAATCACATGGGTCACTCCTTTTCTTGCAATTTATGTTGCTGTTTTAGAAAAATATATTATTCTATTTAAGAAAGTTTTATAGAGTGTACAATTTCTAGTAATTCATTTATTAAAGTATACAGTGAATTCCTGTATCTTAATGTGTCAACTAATTTAGGACTTTTTAGGAACACTACCACAAAGAAAGTGGCTTCTAGGGTTATTTTCCTGGTAACTAAAAGAAGATACCGCCTAGTTTCTTTCTACCTGATATATTTGATTTTTCTAGCAAAAATTCATTCTTGTTTGAAGCAGAAATAACTTTAATGAACTCGTTTTAATAATATTTAGAATGCAATATTTGTTTAGGTAATTTTTTTTTTTTTTTGCAAAGGCAGGCCCAGCCTGTGTAACCATACTGTATTTGGTCACTAATATTTTGTCTCATATTTTTATTTATCCTTCCAGTAACCTGAGAATTTATAATTTTTTATTATTACCTGTCTTATATCCTTTAAGTCTTTCAGAGTACTGTTTTCTGATTGTGCTATCTCACAATTTTTATTTAAGAAACCGGCGTATACTGTCATTCTTCCATCTTATCTTTGCATTTATTATATGACTGTCTACACTACAATCTTGGCCAGTGTTGTAGCATTTGAGCATCTAGTCATTACTCACAGATTCTGTGTGGATTACAGTATAGTAATTCTTCAGCATTTTTCAGTATGTCTCAAACTACATTTGAAAGTTTCCCTTCAGTTTTCTTTGTTCCAAAATTTGTTCATGGCACAAAAATGGGGAACAGTACAGGCTTTGACACAGCTATCATGAATAATGAGTTCTATATGAATAATTCCATAGATTATGGAGACCATCTTTTTTGCTAAATTTTTTTCACGTCCTTTCAGTTCTTACTTACCAGTTTAGGATTATCAACAATAATGTGGGAAGTGTGCTGGTAGCATTTTTCATAACAGGATCTGCTGGAAGTTGAATGGAATTAGCTACATGAGGAGTTGTCAGGTGAAAATACTCCATGGTTACTATCAGGCAGTTACCTAGATGTAGGATCTATGGCATTTTATTGAGCATCTACTTTTCTGGAGGTTCAATTTCCTAGTACAGGTTGATTTCTTGTGGGAGCTTTGTACCTCTGCACCTCTACAAAATTGTTTTTACTATTAAACAGAGTTGATGATAACTCAAATCCTCATGTGGGGAGAGTCTGAAATTCAGGTCTCGGTTCTGAAGACTGGACATCCCTTCTAGCTATGATAACTCTTTCAAGTATTTTTGGGTAGATGTTTACTTTCGTTTTGAGGTACTTACATCACGTTGAAGAAATGTCTTTATTCAGCCCTGAATATTTGAGATGAGTGAAATCTTTTTCATTAGAACAAATGGGCTTTCAGCCTTTCCTCATTGTCTCTGAACTTGAGCTGTAGACAGGGACAGGTTAAACTGAAACAGTCCAAATTCTTCTCAACACTACCATCTGACTGTTCCAACCAGTTCTTCCCCAGTGACTACGTTTTCCAGTGTCTTACCTTCAGGGGTCATCTCATCTTTTCCTTTAATCCCACCGTACCTCTGAATACTGACATTGTCCACTGCTGGATACAATGTAATTTAATTCTTATTGTGTGATAAATTGCCTCCATGCTTCCTTATTTTCTGCATTATGCTTCTCTACATTTTTGTTTCCCGTATAGGCAGGGTGTAAGGTCTGCTATCTTTATGCTATTTATATGTTATCAGTAGTATTGCAGCACTATTGAAAAAACATATCTAAAAATCCATCTCTTACCTTAGGGCAGTAAGACAGGCAAGTTCAGTATGAATGGGTACAATTGACTTTGGGCTCTGTGACAAAAAATGTAAGTCAGTAAATAGCTGTAAAAATATGGAAAGTTGCTTCAGTTGCATGATCCTGGCAATAGTAAAATAAATTCAGACTTCATTGGTCTCTGATGTACTGTGACACAAAGTTATGATCAGATCATGCCTTAAAATGGGAATTGAAATACATTTTGTAGTCATCATGTTAATAGCAGGGACTAGACTGCAATGCTTCCCTTCCTAAAACCGCTAAGATGAGTATAAAAATATGAAGTGAAACTAGGGCTCCTGTGTGGCTGATCTTATATGCCACTGTATTTTCCAAGTTCTGTAGGGTGAAAGACCTCAGATTTCTTTGGTGATGAACTTTAGTTTTAGTTGGTCTTATTTGCTTCGCCATTCCTGCTGTTTTGCAACAGGGCCTAAAAGTGCTTTAAGTGCTTGTGACTGGGGTAATGAATGAAAATATCTTTCCAGCACTGAGAGTATTGCATTAGACTGAATAGTCACCTTACTTGTAAAAGCACTATTAGAGAGGGGCAGCTGTAAGTAAGGATAACGATTTGTGTCCAGTGCTTATTTACTGAAAATTGTAAATGTATTATTTATTGAGAGCTCTCCAGACAGTGCTTGTCAGAATAAAAATGTCAACTCTAAGCAAAATGTTATAATACATAATAAAAATGCCAGGTACGCACTTTAGAGATACAGCTAATTAGATCTGCTTTTCTTAAAGAAATGACAGTAAAAATGCTCGGCAGCATATACATTTTAAATGCTGATATATTCCTTATTTTTCTATACAGTATTTGCTTTAGATACCTTATCATTACTTAAAAATAATTTTGACAACTTTATTTGGTTGCCACAGGAAATACAGAGGCATTCGCTGCCTGGCTGCATGAGGCAGCTACATGCTCAGGCTGCCTTGTTCATCTAATGGAGAGAGCAGCTACTCTCACCTCTGTTTTAGTCTGAAACTCCAAGATGCCAGGCCTTTCACGAGGGAAACCTGCCACCAGTGGAAACAACAAAGAATTATTAAGCTTAGTCTTCAGCTGCGTTAATTAACCTCAAACCAATATTATTTTAAGGAGACTAAATCCATGCAATATCAGTGTTACTTTTTTGTATTATGAAATACAAGTAAGAATTAGGAAAGAATAAGCGGTTCATTTTTTTACATTTAAAATACTACTTTATTTAAGTATCTTTTAGACATTTTTATTTTCCTTGAAATTTGTAATGGGAAGAATTTGAGCTTAAAAATTTTTGAAATCTTTGGGAGTGTTTTATAATGTGAGGAAGGAAACTGGATTTTTAATTTCTCCTTTTTAGAAAGAAGTGCTCAGTTCAGCATCATAAAATTGAGGATGCCATCATTAAAAGTAGCTTTCTTCTTTCAAGTATGTCAGCCAACATGGGAAGGAGCCTGGCTGCGTTTATTTCAGAGACAATCCCTCCATGTTCTCCTGCGCTCACTTTGTTGTTGGTTTCATAGAGCCAGAAAATCACGAAGTGCTTCACGAAGGTGGGAAGGTGCTGCTGGTGATCATCTGGTCCAGCCCCCACTCAGAGCCGGAACAGGTTGCTCAGGGCTGTTTCCCATCAGTTTTTGTGTGTCTCCAAGGATGGGAACTCCATGACCTGCTCAGTATTTGCTCATCCTTACAACAAGAAAGGTTTTTCTTATGTTTCAAGGGAATTTCCTCTATTTCCATTTGTGCCCTTTGCCTCTGGGCCTGTCACTGGGCACCACTGAGAGGAGCGTCGGTCTGTCTTCTTTACTCCTGCTGACAGATATTTATATATTATCTGCTGGAGCCTGCTCTTTTCCAGGCAAAACACTCAATGGCTCTTTCAGCCCCTCTTTGTATGAGAGCTGCTCCAGTTAGTCCTGTGGCCCATTGCCGGGCTCTCTCCAGTATGCCTGTGTCTGTCTCGTACTGGGGAGCCCAGAACTGGTCACAGCACCTCAGGTGTGGTCTCCAACACAGTTTATTTTGAGGCCTCTAGTTCTTCAATGTAGGACTGATCTGGTACCTTGAAAGCCAAGAAGGGCTTTATCGTGAACCTCAGTGGTAGTATGCTCAAGCCCTCTCTGAGTCTTATTCACCTGTATAATTTGAATTTTAGCCCTGCACGTGTGCTGTCACTTCCAAGTGCATAGCTGATGACACGAACAAATTCTGAACTACGTGTTTCTGTGCTTCCTAAGTGTATTTTGGATCATGGAGAGTCCTTCTAATTCCCATTTGTAGCCAGGCTTCTTCCTTGTTTATCCATTGGCATGCTGATCTCCAAAATGAAGCAAGAGTTAATAGCTGTTAATTTGTGAAAATCCCCCCTCTTCTGTATTTCTTTAATAACATAAGAAGTGGCGTTTCTTCTGTAGAGTTCAGATTGCAGTATTCATGAAAAAAAGAGTGCAATAGCTCTTGTTAAATATAGTTGTGAGGGCAAGTACTGTGTAAACATCTGCAGATAGCTCCCGTTAGCATTGCTCCATCCTGACTAGCGGCACCCATTCTGCTGCAGTCTTGGGAAGGTCTGTAGCATGGGCTGCCAATCAGTAAAGCTTTGCCAAAATGTCTTGTTCTACAGCCTAGCACTTTGGAATGTATCTAATAGCTGTTTTCTTTTATTAATCATAATATATTTTTAGTTTTACTTACATAGGTGCCCAGAGTTCCTGGGCACGGTGCCCTATGTATGAATGCCTGTTTATTTTCGTCTTCCTTTTTTGTTAACTGTTTTACTTAATGCTTTGCATAACCATTTGCCATACTTCAACATGAAGCTATAATGCACTGCTGCCTGCTCACATTTCTTGAAGAACTTGATGTGACATCACCTTCTATGGTGAATCACGATCTTCACTGAACCTAAAAAATCCCATCTTGAATACTCCTCTGTTTTCTATTTGTTTGAAAATGTTGAAGCAAGCAGGCTCTTTCACCCATCTGGAGGAACTCTGAACACTCCAGTCTAGAGAGCCTGCAGTGGCACCACAAACATTGAGAGCTCTGTACTGAATTTCTTGTTAGTCTAACACCACCTTAAGACTGAATTCTGTTTGCATTTATAGCTGTGCTGTATGTGTTAAGGGATACACATGAGGACAGGATTCGGCTCTTTCCACTCTATCTTCAAATTTACCTGCATTTTCAATATTTAAAACAGCTGTGGTTCTCAGTGTAGGTCTTAGCAGTCCTTATCGTATCTTAAATATGTAACAAGCAGATTACTTTTAAATATTTACAGTGAAACAAAAACTAACACATTGGGCAGAGGTTTGTTAAAATGTCAGAACTCGCCGTAGTGAAAAATAAATATTGAACCAAGTTTATTCCTGAGGTGACTCTATTAATTTCAATGGAATTACTGCAGGAGTAGTCTGGAAAAAATCTGTCTCGATTTTGTATCATAATATTAACATTTTTTTACAGAACTTTGAATAGCCCAGAAGTAATTTTATAGATTTGGCGTGCACAGGCATCACTAAGTAAAATAAGCTTCCTTTACTTCAGTTTCTGTTTCCTCTGTGGACTGTTTGTATTTTTAGCTGTTTAAATGTGGTTATTGCAGCTTTATTAATAGGCTTTTTTTATATCTGCAGTTATACTTGCAACTAAAATTGTAGTTGGAGCATTGGCTCCTCCAAGTTTCAGTGTATCTGTTGTTTCTGTGATACACTGACTAGACAACGTATCCTGTCTGTTGCCTTTCTGTGTATCAGATAACACAACAGACAGTGGCCAGACGTAGAACCTCAAAAATCAAACCAATTTGTTGATGAACTAACGAGGCAGTGTAATAAGCATCTCTATTCAGTCTTTTTCCCCAGCTTTCTGTTGTTCCTTAGAGTAAGAGTAGCAAGTGCTGTACCAACAAATTATTTGATGACAATAATTTGGCTGATGAGAATACAAGGAAAAAGCCCCAATCTAATTAGAAAAAACTGTATGTATATTAGGTGGTGAAATGTGGCTAATATTTTATCCTTTATTGTAAACCTGTGATTTGCAACTTTTGGTAGTTGATGATTTTTATGTCCCCCCTCCCCCTCCCCGCACACAAAATCATTAAAAAAATGGCCAAAAAGAGACTACAGGACTTGAAACACAGTGGCCCTGAAGTGATGGGAAAATGGCCAAGGTGTCACAGCTAATTTCTGACCCTGCTTTATGAGTTCTGCTGTTCCTTATTCCCCTTGTCAGTCTGTGAATCCCTGAGGCTGTACAAACTGGCCTAACATCACTCAACTCCAGTTTTATATCCTCTTTTAATAATGTTGAGTCTATTCTGTCCAACTTTGATTCAGACAACCTGCTTGTCTTGAAAAAGTGATATATTTAATCAGTGGCTCTGTCTCCAGCATAGCTCCCACTGCGTGAGACTAGAGCCAAAGAGTAGTGCAGTGGCCTGTCACTTCTGTTTGAATAGGTAATGTGGAGCCGTTCAGCCGAAGAGACAGGAGCTGGAACTGCTTGTTAGGACACATGATCAAAAGCCACTCTCTGCTTTCTGCCAATCAAGCCTCATGTCGCCTTGTGGGGCAGACATTAAATAGATTTTTCTGCCGTACACTGTGGGCACTCTGCCAGTTTGACATGTGAACTGTTACAAAAGACACCAGAGTTTCCACTGCTTGCTGACTGCTTTTAAATATTACCAAGCCCTTGCTGTCCAAAGTAGAATATTTTAAATAATGGATTATGATAAATTTCCACTACTATTGGGCAGTCTCCTTCCTGCTCCCAACACTTCAAAGACCTTTTTAAAAACAAAACTGTAAGTTGGTTTCTGAAAACAAACAAGCAAACAAAAAACTGTTGAACAGCCCCATGGCACATGGATTTGAACAACGTGATTATTGTCTGAGAATTAGAGTGAGTTGTCGCTTTCACTGGAACAATATTGGATATTGTTTCTATTTTTGGTCTTTTTACGTTATTTAATTAGATTTTCCTACTTGAGATCATAGCACTATATTTTATTATTATGTTTATGTAGAGGGATATTAAAATTGGCTGGTTTTGTAAATTAGGTTGAATTTATTTATTGTGTTTATTGGCTACTGGTGCAAATATAAATATCTTAAAATGGCTCTGTAGTTGTTTTTAATTATACTTTCCCTTGGTTTTTTTCCTCTTTGTCTATTACCCTTCATAACCACCTCAGCTCTTGTGCCCATGGCAACAACACTCAGTGGTGGAGGCTAACAAAGATGACATTTAAGCTTTGCCTAAGTAATGAATATTCTTTTGTAACTTCCAGGGCCACTGAATTTGTCATTTTTTGGAGGTCCCCAGCACCTAGATGACTGCTTCTATTAATGTACTTATGGTCATGATACCCAGATATTTGCTCCCTTCTGCTTGTTCTTCCTGATATTTTTTTTTTTTTTTTTGAGTAAAACTTTTACCAAAACATACCATGGCAATCTAGTGGAACTCATTTAAACAGTGAACTACACATAAACAGCTGCTCCTTCAATAAGCCATTCTTTATAATGCCCTTATTACCTTCTAGTGTCTCAAATTCTGATTAGTCAACAGTGCTGATTACTGTATGGCATTCCACTGCCCATCTTCCTTCGGCTCAGCTGCTCATGTCTTAGCTGTTATGTGATTACAACACTACTTGTGCATTGTTTCTTCAAGTTGTTCTTCACATTGCATATCTTAAAAAAAAACCCAACTAAACTCTCTTGAGGAGATGGTAGAATTTATTTTAAGTCACTATGAATTCCCTGAAACTCTGTGAATTGTTTTTGTACAACTGTGATCTTCACAGTCTGCGTGCTCTGCAACTTTCCAGTAGGATGAGTAAGTTCTTTAGAATTACAAGGGTAATCTATAAATAAATTCCAGTTAAAAGAGCTTTAGAAAAATGATGGCTACTTGTTGTCAAGTTTGTAATACGGCAGAGCAGGAGAGACCAAAGACTGTGTGTTAAAAAAAAAACCAAAACAAACCCCCAAAACCATACAGAGCTTTGGCCTAGCTTTGCTTTCACAAAAATCAGTGAGTTCAAAAGTCAGTAAAAACAGAGCTATGTCACGAGAAAGCCGTTTGGAAAACATAACCCCAGCAGTACAGGCTGAGTTTCAGAAAGGTGTGTGGTGGCAGCAGGAATGCACAGAATGAAAACGGAAAGAGAAGGAATTTTATCACCAGAGCTCTGGATCTCTGATTTTTGGTCAAAGCAGCAAACACAGGGGTTTGTTAAGGACATTTAAACTTTGTCAGCTGGTGTATAGGTAAATAGCAGGGCAGTGAGGAGAACACCCTTGCTGTGGCTCCATAACCCCCTGCCGCTTCCTTTGGTGCAGCCCCTTAGAATCAAGTCCTGGTGAGTATGAAACGCTGACACACTCAAAATGCAACCCCATTAAAGGCCTTAAATCTGTCATTGTGCTCTGGAGCCTGCTCTGAAAATAGCAAAGCTCTTTTTGTAAATTAAAATCGGTGTGAATGGGAACAGATGTTGACATGCTTTACTTTATCTGCAGGGATCCCCATTAGGGGGGAGCGGGTCAGTGAGGTTAGATGGTAGGAATTACTGCAAACGTGCAAAGAACAGGACGGTCTAATATAGACATTGTCTTTGGTTTTATGTAGAGCTGTAACAATATCCAGTGGTTACCTCTGGTTGCTTGTAAGTCTGTATGTAAGGAAAGCTGATTGTGTAATACCTTTAATTCCTTGGCGAATCTGTCCCCTTTTATTTCTGCTGACACAGAACAGGGGAGGGATACTTGCCCTGTTGTTTTCAGAGTTGCTGTACTCGGGCAGATCTGGATTCCAAAAGACTCTGAACAACCTCAGTTCCCATTTACTCCCATGTTACCTGGGCTCACTCAGGACCTCATGGAAGGCGCTTAGCATATCCTATGCTGAACCTACAAAAAACCTGTATTGTCTGACGCTGGCTAGCATTTTTGGTATTTCAGCATTACTTTTTAAGATTTTGGATGAACTCTCATGTTGCATTGGAGTCGTCATCAACTTTTAATAGTTTTTGAAATCAAAATATAGTTCTATTCTGAAGAGTGGAATTGATTAAATAGCTTTGCTAGTCATTCTAAATAAATTCTTGTTGAAGATTTGTCCTGATTTTTAAAAAAAATATAGCAAAGGATGAATTTATTTATAAGAACTGTAATAGTTTCCCTCAATTCCTTTTATATTTTGGATTACCTTATAATTTTCTAAATCTACATGAACAATAATGATCAATTTTGTCAGTATTATTCACACCTTTTATTAATTTAGCATAGATGAATAAATGTGAATGTTGTGAAGAGTTGATTGGGAATAGATTTTAAATCTGACAGTTAGATTACAGGGTACCTAAGAAAAAATGGCTCTTTCACTAGGTACCTAGTAATTTAATTCTTGTTTGAAATTATTATAATTTATTACAGTGTGTGGGTCCTAATGAATGTCTACTATTAAATGAAAAGGAGAAATTGAAATTATAAAATTCTTTTAACTTGTATCTTAAAAATCTTCTTAAACAGTTCTATAGATATTAATAAGCAATGTGCTTTTCTTTCCCTTTTACGTGAGTGCAAACAAACACATTTTTGCCAGTACATAATGATATTACAGGAGTGCTGCTGGAGATTCTCACTTAGAATCAAGACTATCTTAAAATAGAATGGGATAATTTCATGTGATGAAAAATATCAAAAATTTGCTATCTTGATTAGACATTTAGACCTTAACATATGAGTCCTTCTTCAAGGAAAGCTCAAAATCATTCTCTAGAAGTTTTATCTTTGATAGAAATGCAGATATGTGTGTGCTGAGAAATTAAAACTTCTCAGCAGAAAGAATCAGTCATCAGGGCATGAGACTATAATAATCATTTTACTTTTACTATCACTATATAAAATTATTTTTCCACTGTCTGTATTGACTTTATTTTGAAAAATAGGTAGGAGAACTTGGTAAAAATGGATGGGTATTTCCAAATAGATGTGAAGAATGGGCTATAGTGACATTTTAAGTAAGTCATGGAACACAAATTATGAACTATCTTTGTTAAGAGGATGAATACACATTAGAAAATTCTTAGATACTAACTGTATCAGTTCATACTACTGTAGCTCACAAAATTAGGCTACTAATGGGGTTATACCAGGGTAAAGTCTGTGTAAAGAATAGAAGGCCTCTAGTTTTGTCTGTAACATACCCTGCTACCTATAAATTATGTGAGCTTTATATAAGCATCTGATAAATAAAAAAAAGGTTAGAGGTTTCAGTAGAAATGTTTGCAATTACACTGTTTACAAGTCAGTAACAGTTGTGGCCGTTGGCATTCACAGGTTTCAAACTGGCTCAAGTTTCTCATCTGTACTGTTCTTTTTGTGGCTCCTCTACATCTCTTACTGTAGAGGATTACCATTAGCAAAAGGTGAACAAGGGTCTTTCTACAAGTCAGAAAAATGTGTTCGTAAACTGAACAGTAGGGTTCAGTAGCTAAGTCAGTAGGGTTGCCAGCCATTTCTTTATTATTTTATTTACGTGGAAAACAATACAATTACCTTTCATAGTGAAATCAGGTTGGTATGAATAATAAAATATTACGTCTGGTTACCTGTTGCTGTGTGGCAGCTGACAGATGGAGCACCAGTTGGATATTCCATTTTAAGGTACCGAGGCAGCATTGAGCGCTTGCATCCTTTGAGATGCGTGTGTCTTTTCCTCTGGTAAGAGTGTGGGATATTATTCCACTGCATAGTTCCCAATGTAATGCCAGAAAGGAAAAGAAAAAAAGAATGGGAAAAGACAACAGGAAGAAAAGGAAAAGAAAAAAGAAGAGAAAAGGAGTCAGTTCTGTTCTGGGGCGCAGGTGTGATTTTTCACTTCAACCATTTTTGCACTTCCATCAAATAGATTTTTATAAGTTCAAGTGGAAATAGCTGAAGCCAGTATTTTAAGTAGTAACCTGGGTTTGGGACTGTTTGGCGGGTGGGTTTGTTGTTTATTTTGGTTGTTTGTTTGTTTTGGTTTTTTAATGTTCTCTCTCCAAAATTAAAAGACAGCCAGAACTACCATATTTGAAAATAAAACTGGGCACAGGATAAAACTGGCTATGTTAACCCCTGGTGCTCTTTCTCACTGCACACAATTGTGGCGTAGAATCTGGTCATGTCTGAACTTTGCTAGCTAGCTGATAGGATCCATTTCAAGCTACTAGTAGAAAAATGGAGACTTGAACAGAATTTGTTCTTTTCAAACTACTAAAAATACTTGTGCCTTTCTCATGAGTTAGGAATTTTTATATGTTTACTGTTCTTCACTATAACCAATTCCAACAACTGCTCCGTTACAGTAAAAAAATAGGAACATGCTCAAACATGAGCTGAAATATCCTTAAGAGCTAACATTTCAAAATATAGATACGAATTAATAGTAGTGTCGATTTTCTCCCATTTTCTGAATTTCTTAGGCATATTCTAGCTATGCATGCTGTTTATTAAAATTTATTTTCGGTAAAATATGTAAGTACTATGAAATGAAATTATTTATTTTATTAAACTTGTGGTTTTGGTATTATTTGAACCTTGAATGTGGAAATCTCAATGAGATGAGATTAAAAGGTTTAAATAGCTTTAAAATTATATTTACATTAGTGCAATCTGTCCATTTTAATACTAATCTGCTTTTTTAGTTGAGATTGTATTATAAAAACACCACCCAGAGCAGGTTAAAATAGCCCAAAATATTTGCACTATGAAGCTGGGTTTTTTGGTTCTTAATCAGTCAGAGTTCTCAAGGAAAAGTTCAGTTCAGATATTAGCTATACTTCTTAGAAATGACCTTGTGGGGTAGAGAAGCATGGCACAGTGGCACTTTCCAGCTGTACACATGGTATCCGTCGGGGTACAATCATGCTCAGTCCCAGCACCGCAGGCTTGGACATATGTTGAGTTTTATTTCTTTCTTCTGACATTAATCCTATTCACCAGCTGTTCTGCCAGCTGCCATTCTTCAGCTTGGAGATTACATTTTGGGGGATACCAACAATCGCCTAGTTGACCAGTGTTCTCCCCACTTACTTTAAAAATGATTGGAGTTCTGGGTTAGGATTACTCAGTCTTTTTTACTGCCTATGTCCTTAACTGTCTTTGAATTCTAGACTTGATTTATGATCACTTTGATACACTGCAGAAAAACCCTCAAAAGAGCGCTGATTTCCACCATACTGGTAAATCTGTGCTCACAGGAAAAAAAAAAAAAAAGGTTTGCAGTTAACATTCTGAAAGCTGTAATTAATGTTACATGCTCTATTATGTAAACAGCATTAATTAGTGACAAATTCTTCTGATAAAAATCATATTTTAGTCAAAAGAATGTCTTAATTTTTCATTTTTACATGTGTCTATTTTAAGAAGTTGCATTTTTGTAAGGAACGGTTTCACTAATCTAGTTTGAACAGACTATTAAATCTCTGTTACACTCATAACATATACTAATAAGTCGTATAGATTTCTCAGTTCATATTCCAGATGATCTGTCCATAAGCAGGATGTTAAACATCTGTAGTTTAAGCCTTCTGGGACTAACAAATGCATTAATGCTGGAAAGAAATGTGGCCTGAACAATAAGGTTACAGACCATGTGGTAAAGAAACAACCCCAATATCATCAACTCAGCACATACGGTGCACAGTGCCCAAGTTGTAATACACTAATAAAAGAACAATGACAGTCTTAAACCGTGTCCATTTATAGCATATATCTGCCACACTCATATCGGTAAAGACAGAGAATCCCGTATTCAACATAATTATTTCATGTGGCATTTTAAAGATCTTTGTTGCCCACCCTTCACAATTGAGCAAAATTGGCTATTAGCTGGATAAGGTTAAACTAAACTATAATGGTAAATATTTATTACAGGAATATTCAATTAATAACACATAGTCTGCATTTCTTTGCACAGCCAGTGATTATATTCAGATCATGTAAAGCAGACGTTGGAATCATCCAACTCCGATCACACTCTAAGGAAACAGTAGCTACGTTAATAAAAACCACCCACCTTGATTCCTTTTCCCTGTTCTCTTTTGCAGACTTCACACAATGTTCATTTAATACAGTTACAGAATTAAGGTATCAACACTTAACACGGAGAAAATATTTTTTAAATGGGAGTTACTCTTGACTTCCATCATAGTCAAGAAAAGTTTTGGGGAGGAATGTGGGGGGGAAAATCCTAAGAAATATTCCCAATGAGATGATGTTCCAGATTCACCAGTAGTGAACCCCCTTTACTAAATATGGCCATTCTATTTATAGAAATATCCATATTTTCATTGGTGGCCAAAGCACTGCTTATAGGAAAACCTACAGGTGACTAATAGGAGTTGCTCACTAAGTGGAATAATGAATAGTATTAGGTGTCAATTAAATCAAGCTTCCCCGAGGTGCAGGTGCTCCACAATGTACTGACACATTTCAAGTAGCAGCGCCACTTCACCCATGCATATGAACAAGCACATTTGCATATTAAAAAGCTGAAAATTATTTAACTGAAGCAAAAGTCTTTTAGAGATGATGGAGGTTATTAAAACTGTTGACAAGAAAGAAGGTAATTGCCTGAAAATGAGAGATGACATTCTGCTATACACAGGGAACGTTGTTTTTGTTGTATTGTGCAGCAGTGCCTGGGTGTATAACCTATTACATTGAGATTGCTCCTATGCAATTAGACCCTTTTTGTCCTCACTTCAATAAGGCTATGATTATGAAGGATTGAAGAACACTTGGCATATTGAATGTCTGTTGTTTTTATAACTTCGTCAGAAATGACAAAACACGTTTTGTGTCCTGTTTTTTCTTTGTAGGCTTATTGATTCTGTGATTATAATATTCATAAAAGACAATGTGTTCATGGTTGAACACTCTGTCATTTATACAGGTTTTATTTTTTTATTTTTGAGCATAGTACTTGTTTGAATGCCAAGGTGTTAGTCAGGAAGATGGGCATATAGAAAGTAAAAGATGAATAGGTGAGAAATATAGCACTCTAATAATGCCAAATATTTCTATTAAAAATGAAAGAAAAAGCCCATTTATTTCAGAAGTGTCTGCTCAGAAATACTCACCAACTTACAGTGAATTTACTTTTTATCTCTCAACTGTGATTGTTTTCCCGTGTGTTTTCTTTGTCCTGTCTTTCCTGGTGATAGGCTAAAGAAACCGGATGAATTGCACCTTGCAAGTGGCAGGAGAAATTGCCTCTATGTAAGCCACGAGTGAGAAACTTCATTTAGCTCACGCACTGTTCTACAAGGAAGAAAACAATGGAGCTTCATTTTACGTAGCTCTCTGAGATAAAGGTGCCTGGCAGGCAATACCATTTAATGCTTACCACCTAAATGGTCATTTGTGGTGGGATTTGCAAAACTGCCTAAGAGATTTGGATGCACAGTTCCCATTTAAAGTTAATGAGAATTGGCGGCATCCAAATTCCCTTTGCAGCTTTGAAAATGTCAACCAGCCTTTCAGTGTTTGTGATCATGCTGTATGTTAAGAGAATGTTTCCTGCGAGCTCTGTTTTTGTTAGGTTTTCTATTATGTTCCAGGAGTTGGCTCAGAATCTGGAGAGAAGCACAGTGATTGCAGTGACTTGCTTTGAGTTTGGGCAAAGATGTTAACCTTTCTGCTTCAGATACCCTGTCTGTAAATTTGAGACCCTGGCACTTCAGTGATTTTGCATTACGCTTTGATATCTTTTGAATTACTTTATTTATATGAAAAAGTATTAATACTTCTTAATGAGAAGGTTTTGTTTCCCTTAGTGTCCTGGTCTGTTGAGGTGTGAGAGACATGTAAGACCCTTATCTGTCTAGAAGAGTTTAAAATGCATTAAACCACAGAACATTGTAATGATATAAATTATTTATGATATAATTGATGTACTCAAATACATAATGAGTCATAAGGATAGATGATCCAAACTCAAGTAAAAGTATGTCATCTATTAGTATTAAGTATCTTTTCAAGAATGCATGATTTCCTCCAAGTTGTGGCTTTTTCATATGTGATTGCATTTTAATCTTTTGTCAGCCACTGCATGCCATATACTTTCAGCTGACCCTTTCATAAAACCATTTATTTACTTTTACACCGAAATTAGCTGGTTTCTTAAAATTACACGATTTGAAAAAGTAGAGTTTACAATTTATGGGACCAGTCTTGCAGTTCTTGCTTAGATAATGCACCACTATACCCCAAACATAACAAATTGTTATATTAAAAGTGGTAGTTGGACTTGCTGTCATTCTGAGATACCCTCACTGGACCAGGTTTTCAAATGTTTGTAGCGTTAAACAGTTCTTCTTTAGTCACATTGAAAAAATGTTTCATTTATTAAAACTCTCAGCGCTGAGAATAGCAGGAACACTTCAGAGAAATTGTTCACATCTTTGGAGTGCTTGAAAGAGAGTCAAACTTTCTGGAAAATCTAACTACTTGATTCTTGGTGTAAATGCATGAGAAAAATGGAAGCTCAGCAGTTGTCACACTGTTCTATTCTAGTATCATGTTTGGTGTGATATATGGTATGTATGTGTATATTTCAACAGTTTTATCTTGAATATTTGATATTTTGTTGCCTTAGCATCTGCCATTCTTTTCAAACAAAGAAAACAAAAAATCAAAAAAACCCTGATCTAATTGTTCCAAGGGAGTGCACCACTTACTAGCTGTAGAGAAGGTCTATCACTTGATAAAATAAGCTGTAGCTTCAAACACAGTAGCTCACATATTGTTCTATAATATGCTGTGGGAAGGTTTCTGGCCAGGAGAAAGGATAGATGACTGTTATGGGCCAGGAAATATCATTTGATAGGTCTTGTGCAGAAGCCATTATGGAAGTCTTTTTAAACTAGAAGTAATCTCATAGATTTTAGTAGAAAATAAATCAGTTAGCATGCTATTGATAATTAATGTTTCTAGAATAAATCTTATTTTAACCAACAAACATTTGGCTTCAACCAAAAGAGAATGTTCTTTATGCTATTAGTGAAGCAGAACATATGTTTCTGCTTTATCGGTGGCTGACGTTAAGTATGCTGATTTACTGGTTTGAAACTGGTAGTTGGGCCACTAGGATTCGTTTAATTTGTATTAAGAATTAAGTTTAAATTTTCTGCTGCACTTTTAAATTTTAGAATCTTCTGTCATTTTTTTTTTTAAATATTACAGAGAGAGTCAGGAATATTAGTTCAGGATCTTCCTTGAACAAAGCCAGGCAACCTCCTGTGCTCTGAGGCATGGAAAGGATGAGAGTGGTGGCTTTCTTTTGCGGGACTGTCAGTTGGCGGGCATGTAGGGAAAGAAAAATGACATTAAACCCAAGGCTGCTGAACCCCCTGCTCTTATAACCACTCTGAAATCAGAACCGTATTCATTTTGAAGTGCAGTAGCCACGTGGAGCTTGGTGAACTTTGCAGACTTTGCTGCTGATTATTACATGGTTACCTGCACTCATCAAGGACAGGCCTTGTGGGCTCAAGAGATCCCTGCTTGGCCGGGGCTCTGAGCGTACGGGGTGGCTACTGGCATTTCTGGCAACTCCTTGGTAGCTTTTGTGGTGTCCCAAACTTCCAAGATAGGAGGTATGGCATAGGCTTTGTGAGTTGTGGTAGAAGGACCTGCGAAAGGGCTGTCTGAAGTATAATGAGAAAGGGTTAAGGTCCCCCAAAGAAGTAGCTGACTCCTCCCAGGGAGGCTCTGAATTCTCAAAACATATTCGCAGCTGGTGGCTCCTGTATTGCTTTGTCTGAAAGGTATTATATTACAGCCTTTTTTTCTGATGGAAGCGATATTTAGCTCGTCGCGTCTTGACTCTGTAGTTGTGTATACTGTGAACATACTTTCCAGTGACCCAAATGATCAGTTGTGGTTACTGATGTTGGATGCCTAACTTGAAACATACTGGGACTGATTTTTGAGATATGTTCAGCACTTATAACTTCAACTTCCCAAACTACTGGGCCCACCAGCTTTGAAAATGAGATGTAATTTGATTCAAGTTGTACCTAAAACTTCTGGCCATTTTTTAAATACTGCAACTGTGTCTGTATCTGTGTCTAGCTATAAGCACACAGATGTATAAATATGTTTCATAAGCATTCGATGTACATAAAATACATGGGTTCCATGTATTATTTCGATTCATCTGGGCAGTAAAACCCAGCTGTCATTAAACAACACTTTTCCTCTTTCAAATGACAGTTATGAAATGGCAGACTAGTCATTCTTTCAAAGACCCAGACCTCGGTTATTGAGATGCTCAGAAGCATCTGTTGATTTTGCTGTGCCTTTATTATGCCAGGCTGAAGGTGCTGTTGATAAAGCCTTCTGAACAACCTTCCGTTTTAGCAGGGATCAAATTCCCTTTATTAGCATGAAAAAAGAGAAATACTTATCATTTGAACTGGATAAAAGCTTCTCCAATTCTTACTAAATGTTTCTGGAATCACAGTGGTCAATAAACTCTTCCTTTCTTTTCTGATATTTGGAGGAGCTATCTTGTCTGCTAACAGCAAATCTGATAAATAAAAATCTATATGTATTTCAGTGAAAATTACACTGTATTCTGCCTGTATTTTTGCAGGCAAGATTTTTTTTCTATTTTGCCTTTTATTTAATTTTGTCTTTAATCTAGCTTAAAAATGCAATGGTTGAGAGCTCTTTTACCATTTTTTCATAGGGATAATGCTGAGAGTTTCATTAATAGTAAAGCTTACATCTCAGCGGAATACAGACACCCAAACTGTTGTTTAGCTATCTAACTTCCAATTACACAAATGACAATTAGACACTTAAATCGTATTTAGATATCTGAATAACTTCAGGGATTTGAGCTAATAGATCTTTGTCTGACACATTTCTTATGTGGGAAGGAGAATTAGGGAGGGGAGTGTAAAAGCAATAGCGCGATGTCTGATGAATTGATTCCTGGGTGATTTGCCTGGCTGACTCTACACAGCATTTGTAAGCATCTCAATGAAATGTTTAGGAAATTAGCCTCTGTCCTACTTACAAATGTGGAAATTTCAGAGATCCACCTCATAAATTTGATTTTTCCAAAAGGTAAGTTAAAAGGAGAGCAAACTCTTTCGTGAGGCCAGATTCTCATTTGGTGTGACTCAGAAAAGATTTTAAACATAGTTTCTTTTTGCACCTTATTTCACTGTATGGCTCAAAACAATATGATTTTTGCATGACATCTGTGGGCAAATCTGACTTCTGCCGAATAAGCCCCATTGAAGTTTATCTGAATAACTGCTTGAGGAAATGACCAGGTCCAGATTCCACTTTCTTTCTTTCTTTTTTTTTTTTTGTATGTAGATTGCACAAAGGCTAAGAAGGGACTTGGTGAGCAAGATCATTTGACCAGTTTTGGGTAGTGATAATAACAAAAATGAAATTCTGAGCCTTACTTGGAATAATTAATTATTACATTTTCCAGGCATGAGTATTTGGGGCAGCTCTTTTCTGTCACATGTAATCATTTAATACTCATTATGAAATTATGGTCAGGATGAGCTTAATAACTTTGCATTGTTATGTTTTCAATTCAGTTATCTCTATTACATGATGTTATTTTTCAAGTCCATTTTTTAAGATTGTGGTTTGCCAAATTTTCCTGTTTATGAACTATTCAGAGATAATTGAAATTGCCTGTTTCTCACATGTATCCTATTCATGCCATCTGCTACCTGAAATTTAGTTTGGATACTTGCCATGCAGTTGTAAAGTGTTTTCAGTTTTATTTATTTCTTGTTGACCATATGTTGTACTTATATCTGTGTCTATTTAATATCATATATATATACATATAAAACAAAAGGCATTCATTTATCTTGATTTACCCTGTTTAAAGCAGATATTATTACCTCATGATGTCTCAAGCCCCAGTTTAATTTTATTTAGATTTGGTGAAATTTGGTCTTCATTCATGTAAAAAATTAAGAGTTACTGAATATGGTGTAGTTGTGAAAAAATGAATGTTGTCAAGTAAACTTAGAAAATATGTAAGAATTAAGATAGTGTAATTGAAAAAAATGATACTGTTGTGCTTAAAGCTGTTGGTATTACCAATTTGCAAAAGGATTAAATTGTTCAGTAGTTGCATGAGGTAGAAAGATCATCTTTCTATCTGAGAAATTGAGTCATGAAAGGACTGAGGGGTTGATTTCTCCCCCAATGGTGTTTGAAAACCAGCGTGTTTTTCAGGAGTGTGATGATAAACTGATAGTCCTGTATTCCAGCTTCATTCTGATGGGGTGGACCAGCTAGGCTGGTCTGTGTGATCATCCAGGAGTAAGCAGAGCAGCTTCTGCAGCTTCTTCAGGCTTGCGTTGGTAGTGTTACATTACTGAGAGACTTTTCCTGAGATAGTCTGAGAATTGTTAGATTTTCCTTAACACTAGTTTGAACAGCAACATTGTGTGAATATAGGTGTGCAGCACAGCTGAGAGCTGATTTGTTACAGTATTTATCTTCCTTTGTGCCCTGAGATGGTATAATATACTTCTGGCTGTATCACTCAAGAGTAATGCTTTCTCTATTTGCTCTTGGAAATAAATTTTTTAGCAGGTCACTGATCATCCATCTTTCAAAGTATTTCAGAAATATATGTTTGTATATGTCTGTATATATAATATTCATTCATTTATCATCAAGGGCTGATAAAAATGCCCAGTAGCAGTGTGGAGCGCACAAAGCCTTTACCAGCCCAGTCATTAGGGTTGGGTGTGCGTGCTGACTGTCTGCGTCTGCTCCTGTAAAGTTCCTGGGGGCAAGTTACTGGAAGGGGGGTGGGAGAGGGGTCATGGCTTCACCTCAGCATCTAAGCTTATGTAAAGATCTGGCTGCTTAGAGGGAAGCATTAGGCTCCATCCACAGCCTCACCTGCTGAAGCGAAGCTGCTTTGAAGTCTTTCTGGGTTCGTGTGGCGATGTTGAAGGGCAATGGCATGTGTTTCACTCAGTGTTTCTCAACATGGAACTGTCATACTTTTCCATAGACAGAATGCAAGAGAGTTATGGAAGTGGAGAGGTAAAGCTTACTATGTTACTTCATTCTCCAAAGTATTCATGGCTCTCATACACATATACTCTGCAAATAAGCCTCTGAAGCCCTGTGTCAAGCATTATTTAATTCCTTGAAAGCTATTTAATTCTCCATGAAAGTCCTTAAAGTAATTTCTGAGAAGGGAATCTTGCCTGCTTTGGGCTCATCGGCCCAAGCCCTCAGGCTCACAAAATCCAGGCTGGCCCCGAGGCGCTACCTGCGGAGCCCGCCTGAGCAAAATGCGTCTTTCAAGAGGTTCAGAAGAAAAGAGGCAAAAGAGAAAAGAGTATGTGTTAACATAAAGACTAGGTGAATCTAGGTAGAGGAGAAAGGGAAGAGAAGAAGCCAAAAAGAAAATCATTAAGGGAGAAAGAGAGATTTTTCCTAACCAAGTCTAAAGTGCAAGAAGGGAGTGTTTGCAGAATGGGTACAACAATTTATCCCTGCAGCCCACTTCCCCGCTGGAGAGCACCTTGCTGTATGCACAGAACGCAGCCTCCCTCTTTCATGCACGAAGAACCCAGTTCCCTAAGACCCACGTGTTCCATGTGGGGATTAGAATTATTTCATATTTGCTCTCTGGCGTTTAGCCTGTGGTCACCTGACAAGTGTGGCAGTTTTAGGGTAAGTGCTATTATTTTTCCAGGCGGCTCGGGGTTTACAGTCGTCATTCGATTTGGAAAATGTGGACTGGATGAATGGGCTTGTTCCTTTTGTAGGGGATTACAATAATACACGGAAGCTTGTGAGTGCTTCTGACAGATGTGCTGGCGGACTGCCACTGCACGAAGGGTGCGGCTCTGACTGACAACTTGCAATTATATGATGATGAATGGTTCTGATGTGTGTTCAAGAGAAAACCACTTTCTAGAAAGTGAAAGTTGTGCATACGGTTCCTATAAAGTAAGTCTTAAGAAAGGCCCTAACTTCTATTTCTTGTTGGGATAACCAATTTGGATCCCCTTTTCTGTCAAACTTTTTCTGGTTTTAATAAATAAGGGCCAAACCGAAGTTTATATGGGGGAAATTAGCTTTGGACCATTTTGGCTTAAGAAATGCTTTATCTGCGTTTTTAGTCAAATTGACATCATCACTGCAGAGATACACAAATGCATACACACAGAGAAATACTTAAATATATACACATGACTGTGCAGTAGCCAACAAGTTCATCAAAGGAAATCCATCAAGTAAAAAACCACTTTTCTGTCAGGGGTATAATTCACCCATCAGTAGGCCTGCGTCGCTCATGTTAGTGTTAATGGGAGTTTCAGCCACACACCAAAGACAGAATGTACCCACAGATGACTTATAAATGACCCCTTTCTTTGCTAGATTTAATCCAGATTTTTACAATACAGTGCTGTCAGAGTCACAGCCTCTTAGCAGCAAGATGTAGAGGAGGCCCAGTACAGGAGGGCACCTGGCACCTCGGCCCTGGCACGTTGTTGCAGAACATGGCTGGTGTTGGCTGACTCAGGATTGTTTTCCCAGCGTATGGACTGCATCTAGTAGCTGATATGAATTGTCTAATTTTGAGAAGCTGTTACGGATAACTTTGTGTGTTAGAGCTATGATACTGTGAGCTGAAACTGGAAAACCCGGGAAAGAAGAGAACTTGGGCCTTAGGATTTGGATGTGCCATCTAAGCAAGGAACAGGAGACTGTAAAAGTAGCATTTAAAAAAAAAATATCTACATTTTGATTTTAACAAAAATAAGAACATGTGTATCTGACCGTGTAGGTAACATCTTTTTTGGATGCAAAATTAGTGGTTTACAAGTGGTTTTTGTGTGGTTTTCTGTTTGGCCAAACTTCTGGCCCTTTTTGTGGACCAAAGGTCCTCGATGTGACTCATACAAGCTTCTTCAAAGGTAAAAAGTGTTTTTGCTTGAGTGCAGTCTTCAGTATAGGTGGAACGTGCTCATGTTATTCACATTTTCAGTCTAGTCTTTGCAAAAGTTTCCACTGTTAGAAAGTTGTTGTTAAGCAGTCTGATCCAGTTCCTGTAATTCCTGCATGACTTTGCAGTAAACAGTTTATCATGGTTTTCCTATACATTTGTTGTCAATGCTTGTTCTTATTCTCTGGTCAACAGTTTAATACGGTATAAGTATTATATAAGGGCTTAGATCTCTGTCATTACCCATCTTTTGAAATTGTTTCATTAGTGCAAAAAGATGCAATCAAAATGAATGGGCATTTTTTATACTCATTTTGTAAATAACTGCAAAAAAGCAATGGACTGTGGCGATTTAAATTCTTTAGCCATAGTTCTGGGACTAATTGCCTGTAGTCTTAGATGCTGAGTAGGTCCAGTTAATAGTTTTCAGAAGAAGGGAGATGTTACTGCCTTTGTATCAAAGTTCACATTTACACCACTGTTTATAAGCTAATAAACTCATGAGGAAGTTGCATTTTGCCGAAGAAGGAAATAGTTTATTTCCTGTCACCTAAAAAGCTTTGGGGCAATTCCTGACAATATCTGGATGCGGGATCGTTCACTGAAAGGAACTGTTGTTCCTAAACGCAAGCTATTATCACAGTTCTTCTTACTTGCCTAAAATTGGAAACTTTTTGAATTTGAGAAACTGGAGCAATCTCACTATGGAATTAAAAAAAATTCCATGTGATTTCGGTGTTCATGGAGTATACCAGCATCTCTGGGACCTGCGGCAACCACTTTGCCTTGGGAAAAGCCATGCCTGGGCATACTACCCCCCTGCCTTTGCACAGGTAGAGGTACAGTGCTCGGTGACTACTGGCTTAGGCTGAGCACTGGTGGTCGTTCCAGTTGAGATAGTTATATGACATATATAGCTTTGAAAGGAAAAAGGAACAAAAATAGAGGATTTTTTTCTGTGGAGCTCAGGCCACTGAGTTCTGAAGGGTCTCTGAGTTTCCTAGAAGTAATTAAGATCAATTCTTCACAATTTTTTCCAGGTGCCTTTACGTGCTGTACATATAGCAGTAGTAAAAGCAAACAACAGTCCTTTTGCCAGAGAGCTCTTGGTCAGATCTAAGAAAGAACAGGTGAAAATGTGATCGGTGGGGAAAAGTGGGCACCACTGACAATGACGCTAGCACATTTGATATAAGGAGCAGCAGTCACAGTGTACCACCTGCCCAGCCATACATAAGGTGGTGTAAATTATACCTTGCCCATAAATAGGTGTTTAAAAAAAGCTTAAGGAACCAGAGACATGTAACTCGCAATGGTTTAGACTCTGCCTTCCTAGTGCTCATGATTATATTAATAGTGTGAGTGCAAACGTGGGAGTAGGTTTTAGGCAGTTTTGCAGCCCAGAGATTAGAGAAGTCATTTGTTGACAAAAAAAAGATTGTATGGTCGTCTAAATACAATGAATTTAGTGGGTAAAGTCAAGATAAAAACCTCAGTAAGATAGTTCTCATGTGGAGTAAAGACAATGAAAATGCAAACAAAGGGTAAGGGATTAATCTCAGCTTTAATGTATGTAAACACAAATTAGATGGACCAAACCATGAGCACATGGAGAACCTGGCAGTAGACCAGACTTCTGCCTTTGGCTTGATAGTAACAAGCCTTTGCATTGCATGTTCGAATCATTGTGGCCACACTACTTTTTTTGTATGAAGTCCATACATACAAGCTTGTACATAAAGGATCTAGCCTTTGAAATCATGCCATGGGCTGGCTAAAGGCACTCTAAAAGTCAGGAAGTAAAACTTCCAATTCAGAAATATATGGATCTGGTGCATTTTATTATTCCTAGAGCGCAAGTTGCCTGAAGTGCATTGATAGTTAGACTCAATAGACTGTGATCTATTGAATGCAATAGGAATCAAAACTTCACCTGTTACTCATGCACTGAATTTGGTAATATATTTAAATGAATAAGGCAATACAATAATTTTCCAATATACTATGGCATTTGGCATTCTAACAGTTATTTTCTACCTGTCCTGTTCTTTGGAATGGGTACTTCTAAGATCATAAATCAGAACTCCTAATTGAATAATCTTTTGTGTCGGGGTTGTTTTGATAACATGAAATTTTCTATTTGCCCTAAATACGAGAAAAATTGTTCAAAACAATGGAGTCTTAGTTAGATTCTTTTGCATTTGTGTAAAGAGTATATCATAAACCAGCATTAAGCTACAATTTCAAAGTAGCAGTGTAAAACTTCATGTGTGCTTAATTTTCTGGGGAGTTGTGCAACTACAATTCAGCTCATTAATTTGAACTGTTAGAACTATAGAGTCTGGATTAAATCAACAAAAGCAAGACGACTAACTGTTTAAGACAGAAATTGTGTTAATTATCTTTGTTACCTGCAATATAACTCTCAGCGAAGGTTGTGGCGTAATTCTCTAGAGCTCCATTGCCTATTTCTTGCTAGTAGTGAGGGGAACTCTGGAAAAGGAAGGATGTTTATTAGCAGAATAGGAAATAATAACATGAAACAGGTAGCATGAGCTTCCTGTGGTTTCCCTTCTCTGTAACTATGAAGATTTAATTGTACTGAACATGTATTTACCTCTCTGGGTAGCAGATCTGGGGATGAGAATTCTCCGAGTATTATTAAAACTCCTCTGAGATGTTTCCATGTGACTGCCATTTTCTTGGCTCTGATATATATTGTATTTCTATGCTACGTATTTTGGGAAGATGTATATGGTGATGAATGTGTGCAACAGCTTTGGGGGCAAAAATTACTTTCTGCTGAGAAACATAGGATCAAGTAGCTCATCGCACTGTGACAGCACTTGCTCTAAGCAGGCAGAGGAATCTGTACACGTCTGTCAGACTGTTCGTGAGGAATGTCAAGGTTTGCTCTGAGGAGTGTGAAAGGGGGCTGTGGCTGCTTTGCCACACCAGGATGGGGTGCAACATGCACTCTTTTATTATCGTCAGTGCTCTTAGGTGGTGAAATCCAATGCAGAGAAACCAAAGTCCATTACCTGTTCACCCTGTCTTTCATTTGCCATGACCAGTAAGTACCCTTGAAATTGCCAATGTTTCCAAATCTGGCTACTAAATCTAATTTATACAAGTCTGAGCTGTGTATAAGCACAGGTTTAAAACTCTCAATTTTGCAGAATGTCTGCATAACTGGTGAAAGCTTTCTTCAGTTACCCAACAGAACTGAATACATTTTAAAATGAAAATGATTTTTGTTTCCATGTAGATACATTTACTTACATGATTAAACAATATTTTTCCTCAAAAAGAATTCTGATTCATCCAGTTCACTAACAGGATGATCCTTCATGAATATGAAACTATCCAGTGCCTTGTTATATCCTTACTGGTCAAAATGAAGCCTTAGTGTCTATTAATTACTTATTATTCAAGCTGAGCTCTGAAGACATGAATATTACAAAACTGGCTGGGTTTTTTCAGCATAGTCTGTAAAGGTGCTACAAACGAATTACCTTCTTGGTCTTTGTAAAGGGGGAAAAAAAGAGTAGTCAGTATACCAACTTCACAGGTGTGGGACTAGGAGTGTGAGTTTGAAAACATCATTGATTTATTGGTTGTTCAGCTTGAGGTGTTTAGGTCCTGATTCTTTTCCAGAGGACCCAACTCTGTGCAGCAGTTTATATATAGCTATATATATTATAGCCTCAGTCTTTACGTTGACTTTACATTGACACAGCTGCAGCTGTGAATGTTCAGCAATTCCTCAAATAAAACCCCAAGTTTTGTAAATTGAGCTCCCAGAAAATGAAACGGCAGCCCATCGTGGCTCCTTTTGCAGCTCCCTCCCTTATTCATGTAATTTCTTTGAACTTCCGCGATGAAATGTGGCCAGTGATTGTGCAGGCACCAGCCTCGTTTGCTCTGCAGTTCATCTTCATGCTTTTGTCTGGGGTTGTCCCACGTTGGCCTGAATGCAGCAAGAATCCTGTACCAAAATGGCATACATTTTTTGTTTTTATTGTAAAGTTGGTTTATTATTTATTTAAAGAATGTATCAGCATGTTCACACAGGGGCTGAATTAGGATTTCCTCGACAGCTTTAATGCTAGCATTTCTGTCTCTTTCCAGTACTTGACTTCACAAAATTATAATGGTCTTTTACAGGAGAAAAAAACCCCGATGGCTTATTTTCAGCTCTCTATATATAGGGAAATGAAAATGTTATGATATTGTTCTTGAAGATATTAGTGTATTCTTCTCATAAATCTTTTCACAGATTTGTAACAAACCAGCTATTATTCCTGAAGTATATAACCATGGCAATTAGATTGGTGCTTGTGAGGTCTGTGAACCTTTCAAAGCTCTGTATCTTGAAATTAGCTCAGGAAAGTCTTGCTTGCTCTATGTTTCTGTTTCTATAGAATATGATAGTTTAAGTCAGAATTTTATTAGTATAAAAGCGGCTCTAGAGCTGATTTTGTCAGTGTATTTTAGCGTCCTGGAAAAGACTACATCATGTGCCATAGAGACCTTCAGAAATGGTAAATAGAGAGGAGATTCTAGCTATTGTTTTCATTCCTTTGCATCCTTGTTTGAAGTCATTTCAAATCAAGAGCATATTATTTTGCTGTCTTTGTATTATACTTTTACATACAAAAATGCTTAAGGATTTCTCGTGAAAAATTCTTTTTGTTATACAATTGTTTTAATTTCAGAATATTTTATGTAAGAGCTGAGTTAAGATTTTTATACACAATATTAAGAAGCCTTCAAATCATTAAACAGATGTTTATTACTGCATTATTAGGGTAATGAGTAGAACATGATTTGGGGGAACAAAATAGAGGTCTTTTGAATCATCCATGTTTTGTTCATAAATCATCTGGTGTCACAAATTTTCCGGGGAACATTAATCAGTTTAATAGAAACTGATTTTTCTTGCTTTTCAGGAAGCCCCTTCACTCCCACTCCCCCAACTCCATGAAACTAACCTGGTGTGAAGGAGGTTACACACAGCTGTATTTTTGTGTTACCTTTTGTTTAAGATGATTCTACTCCACTAAACTTTGAGTAATCTTTTCATAGTAAATTTACAGAATTTCTACTTTGTTAAAAGATAATGTTTAATTGGCATTGCACTTGATAAGACGCAATAATGTGTAAGTCTATTTGTGCTACCAGGTGATTTCTTGATTTGAGATGGGAACTTCTGCTTGTTTCAGCTTGGTATAAGAATCTGTGACAGTTGCAATGTTAAAAGGAAAGAAAATCTTACTAAATGTCTTTGGTAGGATGAGTCCAGTGGCTGGGTTTAGTATGTAGCTGAACACAGACTGACATGCAATCTGCAACTTCTTGAGCTACGAGGGAAATTTGTTTGTAAAAGAAAGACATTACATGTCCAGAGGCCATACGATACATGATTTGTTCCAGAGCAGTTTAAGAAAGAAAGATTTAACGATTAAATTCCCAATAGTTTGTTTTTTGGTTTTTTTTTTTTTGAGTAATAATGAGAAGAAAGTCACTTCAGCTTGGAAGTGTGTGAGAAGAGTGGATACCAAAGATGAAAGTGAATTGTTTAGGGTTGTAAAAGGACTGTAACAGGAATTGGAGGTATGAGATTAAGAGAAAGGATAATTAAGCCAAATATTGGTGGAAATTTTAAATCTATTTAAGGCGAAGTAGGCTTTGATGGAGCTATGCTGACGAGTTCTAGCTAAGATAGTGGTTCAATCCATTCTTCTTTTCCACTCTGAGTAAAAATGATCTTCTAGAGCTGGTCAATACAGTAAGATGTGAAGATGTGGAGGCAAAGGAAAATACTGAAGATTTTGAGACCTGATTCCATTAGCAGAACTTTGCTTTTTGCAAAATAACAAATATTGCAAATCCTATTGATTTCATTACTTTGCTAATACATATGCAATAAGAGAGAGGAAAATAAGTGTATCATTCTTTTTTATTATATCAGTTTATGTAATCTTTTGGCCAGGAATTGCAAGCAAATTATGCTCCCCTTTTCCTGATTATCCCTGATTGCTGTTGTGTAAAGCCTGAGACTCTCTCTTGCCAATATTATATGTTCACTTGGGAAGTAAATAGAGGTGCACATACTTAGGGAATAGGTGATTACATATAATATACAGTATGCTATCATTGTAATGCAAATAAGGCAATGATGTGTACTTCAATGAATGCAGCCAATCTAACAGTAAAATATAGCTTATAATGGAAGGGAAACTTTAAGTGGAGGAATGAAATGTATGTGTAATTCTGAAAGACTTTAAAGATATTTCTCTTCTACTAATATGCCAAAACATTGCATCCAAGCAATTACACTGACATTTGAGAAAGCTCCATTTGACATACATAGTGTATCGTCTAGTGCAGTGTTCATGAAATTAACATTTTCCTGAAGTAATCATATACAATTAAGTGACCAAATAGTTCTGAGGCAATACAACTGTATTTCACAGGAACTAAATATATTTCTTCACACTGATCCTGCATGTTTTAGTTGAGCAGTCATTAGCATGTTTATAATGGTTCTAATTTAGCACAACATTTTCTGAATTTTATCCTTGAGTCATTTACAAATTGTTCATATTGAGTAAACAAAGGAAACAGATTGCATTTTATACTTAGTAATTTATCTGAAAGAAGAGGGGAGGGTTAATTGTCTGAAAGTTTTGCTCTGTTTGGGGAAGTGATTCTCGTCTTGCATTGCTTGGCACACAATGCCTTTTTCCCTCTGTTCTGGGAAAAAAAAACAAGAAAGAATGGAGGAGTGAGTAAAATGAAAAATTAGGAGCAGGACAAGATTTGCCACTCCCAAAGGGGAGTGTGGAGCAGAATTGGAGCTGGCACGAGATTATCTAAAACAGTTGGTGCATTCCTTAATGATCAAGTGCTTGAGAAGTCCAGCTCTCTCTCACAGAGCATCTGTGTTGATGTTTATATCGGTGCCCTGCTGTATGGGAAAAGCATGCTTTCTCTTGTTGCTTTTCTAAAAATAGTGTGGCATATAGCATTGTATGAGTTATTTTAAGAGAACAAAAACATTTGCAAGGTTAAAGGTTCTGCTTTTTAATAAATAAATAAAAATAAAGGTCAGAACTGTATCTTGGGTTATTCTTTCCATGAAATTCAAACTCCTTTTTATCTAGAGTTTTGCACTGAGCAGCATGTGTCTCAAAATGCTTCTTGCACTAGAGAATTCCTGTTGAAACAAGCCATTTTAGATGGATTTGGTACAAGCTTCAGACTCTCTACAGTGTTTTCCCACTAGCCACATCACAGAAAGCAGGTCTGGAAATCACCCCCAGTTAAATTCCAGTGTTTCTGTTTAGAATGTCTGTTGTTTCATGCAAGATCTAGACCATTCAAGCAGTGCAAATGAATTCAGAGGAAAACCAGAACATTTTAATGCCTAATTATTTTTAGTGAGCTTGGAGAGTTTTAATTAAAAGTTAAGAGAGCTCTCCAAGCTCTTACAGTTCTAATTTTATCATATTGTGGAAATCTTGTCACTGTGAAAAAATGTACAGCAGTTGGCAGATTTACTTGGTTCCCCGTCCTAAACAAAACTGTAACGCTGGGTAGTCAGATCTCAGTCGCATTTCCATTATTGCTTTTTCAAGAAAGCATCTAGTGTGAGCCCACTGCCTTTTGCATAGAATTGTATTTAGGAAAGCTTCTTTGCCCTTTGGTTTTTTGGTGTTTTTTTTCCCCTCTTTGTTTGGTTTTACACTACTGCCTACAGGTTGTACTGAGAATGGGCACCAAGTTCTAATTCACGACCAGAAATGTGCTAGGTGTTCCCCAGACCCTTGTGAGATGTGCAGTCTGTGCCAGGAACATCACAGCCTCAATAGCCCAGGCAGACAAAGAGGTGGATAGAAACCATCAGTATGAGAGGAGGGAGTAAGCGACTGGCCAGGATTACTTGATTCCTTCATGGCAGGAGGAAGATATAGAATTTAGGAGTGATGTGTATTTAAAAAAAAAAAATTTGCAGTAAACGTAGCAAAAGGAATTAGCAGGTTTTCCTGTTCTAAATGTCTTATTGCTCATTTTTGTGTTGTGATTGTATTTTTGTTTTTCAAGAACTTGGCTTCGGAAAGCTTATTAAATCAAGAAAATCTTGAAAAGTTGGCCAAAGAACTCAGTTCACTGGCTAACAACATGTCTGAAATGCCTTATTTTAATTTGCTGTTAGACCAGAGCAATTAATTACTGTATGAGAACAGTATGGAAATTGAGAAGGATGAGATGAGATTCCCCTGACCTGCCTCTCCACTGACGACAAGATTGAAGCCAAGCTGCTTATGAGCAAGAGACGGTGGCAGTACATTGCAACTACGGATGTTAAGCCTTCAGGCTGATTTTTGATTAGTTTTGTATTGTTGCTGTCTCCTTTTCTTTTATTTAAAGTTTATTGAAACAGAAAAGGATAATTTGTGTTTGAAAGAAGAAAAAAAGTAACTATGGCAACAAAGAATCTATTTTAGTAACATTACACAAACTTTACATCCTTGGATTAAATAAGAAAAGATAGTACCATCCTGCAGTTAAGTTTCTGATAGTCATGGTTGAATTACAGTTTTATGTTTCAGATCATGAAGGTAAATGTAAATTCCTTAATTTAATTTTGAATTGTTAGAAGATTATAAAATCATGTTCTTTCAAAGTGAATTAAATTAACCTTTTGCCTTTCCCTTTGATATCAACACGTTAAGGTTTGCATATAATTTTAAAATACAGAACACAAAGCACGAAAATTAGGAAATATTTTTATGATACAGATCTAAGCTAGATGGTTCTTCAAGGAAATCTGATGGGCAGTGAACTCACAAAAGGCATGTAAGCAAGCTGTTACGCATTCAGAGACGGATCACTTAATCAAAGGTCCCAACACAGGTATATTAAAACTCATCGCTGGATTTTAAAAAATATAATGAATTTTCTGAATAATTAACTTTTTTTTAAATGAATGGATCTTATAATAGCACCAATGCATCTGGTGTTTTAGTTCAACTGTAAGAAACAAACCCTGACTTGGGTAATCTAAATTATGCTTGACTTTTTTTTCAGGAATATTTGTAGAGTACTGATTCTATTTAGTTTTTTGTACTCTTAACAGATTTAGTATTCTGTGAAGAACGCTGAAACAAACCTTCCTCCTTCAGATGCATGATGGGTTGGGCTGTGATTGTTATTATTTTAGATGTTGGGTCCTTCACCCACTTGAAAAAGCACATTTGCCCTGAGGTATGTGGTGAGATGTGCAAAGTTACAGGAGGGAGCAGGGCAACCAAATGGTTGCCACTGTAATGATTATTTGAAGCTTATGTGGTTTTGGGGGAAAAAAGCAGCTCTTCTGCAGTAGGAATCCAGCGTGACAGGCCTCGTGAGCACACAAATGTCTGTCACAAGTTCATAATCTCGTTTAACATACTCTCAAAGAAAAAAACCAAAACACCTGCGTAACATTTTTCTCTAACAAATATTTCATAGATGTTGACAGGGTAATTCCACTTGTGCTGTTTTGCTCATGGTGTAGACTTGGATGAAGCGTTTGAGCTCGTTTGGCAAAGGCTGGTCCGGAGGACACCTCTTCTCCTGTGGAGCTGCAAGCAGATCAATGTAATGAGAGTAGCTTAGAAAATACAGAAAGTTAGAGATGCAAAAGTATGATCTTATTATGTTCAGCAATATCTGCTAAATTGTAATGGGGTTTAACTATGGACTATAGTCCTGAAATAGAGACAAAGATGCCACTAGTGCTGTGGTGCTGTTCTTCTAAAATGCAGCTTATCCTCCTCCTCCTGAGGGATCTGATCATGTTTTAGAACAATTTCTCTCACAGTATGCCTGATTTCTAATTCCTCCACCTTGTCTTTCCAGTGCCTTTTTCTCTGAGATGTAACAGTTCAGATACATGTAGAAGTATGTCAGCTATACCTTTGATTGAATTATATTTCTGTATTGTTTATGAACTTGCTATGCATTTGCAATCATTATTAATAAATCAATGTGCTTTTGTCTTCTGTCACAAAGTAATGTATGCATTCAAAAAGAATTGTATGCAAAACAAGTCATGTTTTAGAACTCATATCATTAATAACTATCAGTTTGTAGTATTGTTACAACATGTTGTGAGGGGAGCTTATTATAAAAGAAATAACGAGGCACTGCACAGTAGCAAGAATAAGATGGTTCGGTTGATCACTGGTGTAGGTGTTATAAATATGCCAGTCTGTACTATAGTGTTTTATTAAGTCTCAAAAAGTCAAAGCTGATTTGAAATAATAATGTCTGACAGTCAGTGCTTTGAAGTTTTGCTGCTGCACTCTCACATTTAGGCTTTCTTTTATGTATGACTTTACCATAAAAAACAAAAACACACACATGGCATGAATGCTTTTTTTTTTTTTTTTCATATCTGTATTTCAAAGAAAGTAATAGGAGGCTACTTCAATGAATTAAAAGGGGAAAAAAAAAAGGAACAGCCCCCCCAGACCAATGAGGATAGATGCAGGCCACTGTAAGGTCATACAGTATTCATGTAAGCTATAGCTGGAGTTGGTAACTTGTTGAAGACTATGAAACTGAAAATTTAAAAAAAAAAAAAAAGGAAGAATAAGGAAGAGACGAGGCAAAAGCTATCCTTGATAGGAACAAGATGACTTTCATGCAGTCGGAAGAACTTGAGAGCTTGGCTGTGATAGCTAACACACTCGTTCTTCATCACCGGTCATGCAACAAAGAGCTGGATTCCATCCATTCCATGACTGATTGATTACCCAATGGACAAATGTTAATTCTTTTCATCGATGCTTTGTCATTGTGGAGAGATCCTTTTCATCTAACACCTAGGCTTTTTTTCCTTGCCTTTTTTTTTTTCCTGCTTATTTATCTTTTAACATCCTTTTTCCATTCACCTTTGCAAAACTGTCATGTCTAACAAGATTCTCACAGTACTTTGAACTCCTTTAGTTTACAATTAAAATTGCTAACAAAGTATGTAATAAACCGTGATATTAAATAATACTCAATGATTTAATTTAGTCATCTCATTCTAATTATACTTAACCTGTTTGCTGTCCTTGAAAGAAAATCTTCCCTAGTCCACAAGAGAAGAATATAAAGGATGAGAAGCTGGTGGTGTTAATATAATAAATTGCTCCAGTGCAACTTCACGAGTTTGATCTTACATGTGTCAGTACGAAATATGCTACTTTGCGGCATAAGCCCAACTGTGGTTTATAAAGTCAGTGAGAAGAGCTAAAAATGTATAAATGCTAATTTCTTTCTTTGCTTCTTTTATAATTGTCTTTAACAAGAATACCCCTGAATTTTGAAAATGTCGTGATCCACAAGGTTTTGGAATGGTGCTGAAGCAGAGCCTCAGTGCAGCGAGAGTGATGCAGTGCAGATGTGAATTCGGGCTTCTTCAATGTTCAGTGCTGGATTCTGAGTCGATGTTTTGTTTCTATAATGAATCAAACCAGAAAATGAATCAATATGGATGAGGGCATTTTACTGAAGTCAGAAGCTATCTTTGTAGATTTTATATGTATGGAAAAATTAATTTTCAGTGCAGAAAGAAGAAAAAAATTCCCTTTCTGATTCACAAACCTTTTCAAAATGTGTGTTTGTGAACACAGAATACAGAACTTGAAGGGAGACATGCCTTTCAAGCATAAGCCTTTATATTTAGTTTCATGTCTAATGTGGAGGACCTCCGGAGAGCTTTAACACATATGATTATTTCCAATTCTAAAAATCATGCAGATTAAACCTACTAATTGAAAATTTACAGGGATTTCAAAAGAGCTATTTCTACAACATTATTAAAAAGTTTATTAAAAGGCTCATTGTATGTTTCTGTAAGCTTCCCAATGACAAAATACAGTAGCTATGAATTGTGTGGTCAGATCTGTAACACAGAGTTTGGCTGAGACAGGGGTGTTTAAAGAAATGTTTCTTAAGGAATTTTTCACTCATTTATAGAGATAAAAATTTTAACTAGTGATGTGATTATATATATATATATATAAAAAAAAAAAGGCACACAGATAGATCTGTTTTGCGTTCCAGATCTTTTTCAGTCTGTCTTTAGAAATATGATTTTTTTTCCCTTATGTAATATAGGAACGCTGCAGACAAAGATGGGTGCTCTTAAGAACAGTAAGAGAAGAAATAAAGCAAATGCTTTTGAGGAAAGTACTTTATCAAATCCTGTGATATGCTAATTATTATTATTATTATTTTTAATTTAAAGGGTTTTCCTTCTTTGTATGAATTGAGGGAAATAGCTAAAAAGCAGTAAAATGCATAACTTATAGCAAGCATCAAAATAAAACTCTAGAGCTTTTGGGTTTTTTTCCAGGGATGAGGGGTCTGAAATTTTGGCAGGGGAGAAACACAGAAACATCTTTTTTAAACTAATGATGATATCACAAAAAAGGACAAATTATAATGTTCTATTGATAATTGATGGTTATTTCTTGAATCTTCTATTATCAGGCCAGAACTCATAAAAGTAATAAGTGCCTGTTATTGTTAAAAGTAAATTGTTATTATATAACAAGTATTTTAACACTGTCTATTGCAACTCACAGCTCCTTAATTTTGCCTCTTTCATAGAAAGATATAATTAGTAAATAAATTTTCTACTGAAATATTACTTCAAAAACATTTACAAGCCGTGTTGTCTTTCCACGGAGGCTTGCACGGTGAAAATGTGTTGCAATTAAAACCTGATCTTTGATCTTTCAGTAGTTACGCTCTGGTTTGCTTTCAATTGGGTTTGGGTTCTTTTTTGTTTTTTGTTTGATTCTGTTTGTTTGTTTCAAATGAATGATACTAATGTGAATTTTTAGGCTGAGACTACATGCACCCTAAAATATGATTGGCCATGTGACCCTTTTAGTCCTTAAACTTCTCCCAAAATCTTTGACTCCTCCTTCTGTGACCTGTTTGAGTGTTTTTCCTGCCTCTGAATATTTTTTGAATCCTCTGAGATGGAACAAACTGTTACCCATTGCACTGATGCGGTCTGCGTTGCCATTTTTAATCTGAAGTTTTTGCTTTGGTTTTCTCTTGTGTGAATGCTTCTGATGGGACTGCTGACATGAGACTTTGAGCCACGATTTGACCTTAATCTGCCACTAATTTAGCAGAAGATATGTTGGGCTGAATTCTGGACCATGTACACTCTGGTGTTAATTTGGAAGTGACCGGAGTGGGATCAGTGCAAAAGTTGTCAAAATTTGGAACGTTATTAGTTATTTAGAAAGTATTGTGTAAATTGATCTCCTCCTAAGACAAACAGCAGCTGGCTCTGGGAGCTCCTGGCGGCTGAGGTGCCTGGCTGTTCCCGGCGTATGCACTAGGAAACAACCTGCTCAGCAGCACCCAGAGTGGGACATGGTCTTAGAACAAATACGATTCATTTGCAAAGATTAATTTCAGGAACAGATTTGTGTTTAAATAATGTTTTTGATATCTCGCTAAACTGGGATGAAGGGTTTCCAAGGAGTTTAGCGTAGACACTGCTGATGACTCTGTCTACCAACAAAAGTAAATGCACGACGTTTGATGGAGATTGTATTGTTACTAACTGGGAAGGGAAAATAAGCATTCAGTTGTGTGAGAAGGTTTCTTGATAATTGTTTATAAATCTGAATTGTCGTTCTTAAAGTCATAAAACTCTGGATCACCCATCAACTGTAAGAATTCCCATCTTAAAAGTTGCCTTTTGTAATTTATCTGGAAGGTTATGTATAATTTAGGCTTCAGAGCCACTTAGCTTAATTTAGGAACTGAAAAAATCTTTAGACACTATTGAAGTCTATTACTTCCAAAATCAAATTTTCTCCTGGAACTGGGGTCTGATCATAGCAAACAGTAAGACTACTTCTACTTTCTCCTAATAATGACTTCAGTGGCAGTTTTGCCTGTGGAAGGCCTCCCAGGTTGGGGCAAAGATTTGAAACATATTCTGAACTTCAAATTATGAAAGTCTGTCTTCTAATCATTGCATGTTGTTTATAGTGAGAAAATTTCTGATACTGTGAACATCCAACATGTAGAGTGCTTTTATGAATTCCATGGAGACATTATATGAATAACTTTTGCATTGACATGGGTATAAAAATGGGTTGCAGATGTCACTGTGTGCCAAATTTCCAAAAAAAGCTTCTAAATCTTCATGTATAATTTCGAGTGTACAATCATTCTCAAATGAAAAAGGCAGAATTTGTATATACATTGGCAATCTATGCATGTAAATTGGCAGTTAGCATGCATAAATCCTGAACGAAGTTTTCCTTTCAATTAGACCCTTGTTAAATCCATAGTAACTCCATTAACCTTGGTGGAATTACTTTGGATTTAAAATGCAGTTAAATAAGAACTCTGTTTAGCTACAAGTTCATTTGCCTTTGAAACTATGGTCCGCCTAGAACAGGGAGAACAGTTTTAAAATGAAGATGGCACCTGTTTTCCTGATGTGTGAGAATAAATTCAGTAATATTTGGTAATATTTTTTTTCTTTTTCCTTGTTTTTCTTTTTTAATAGATTCATCCTGCATGGAAAAGCTACTTTCTAAAGACTGGAAGGAGAAGATGGAAAAATTAAACACAAGCGATCTCCTTGGAGAAATTAAAGGTATCTCACTAGATCAAATTTTAAATGTTTGCATATATTTTAAAAGGAGGATTGAGGATTTTTTTAAAGTTCAGAAAAAATAAGAACTAACAATCATAACAAGAGGGTTCTTTCTTCTTTCTAGTCAACTCATCCTGTTTTTTATGTTTATATTTGAGGTGATGGATGTGTCCACCAAATAAATAAATCAGAGTATGTCACAATCAGTTATAGGCAGTATCAAGGATGTTATCACAAACACCAGGTTAGTTACATTGGTTCACTGACATTAGCTATATGTCTTTGTGACCAGAGGAAAAGGAAGAAACATCTTGAAAACGTGGAGTTACTAGTACTTGGTACTGTTTCTTCCCAGTTGCATAAACTATGTGTAGAAACTGCTTTCAGATTAGAAATGGGGGAAATTGTGTGATTACTGTTCTAAATCCTTGATTCCAAATAGAGAAATAAAAAAATAAATATTTCTGTTCATGCTATTCCTGTGGAGAAAGAGTAGCTTTGGATGAAATTTGGGACCTGCTGGAAAAAGTGCAAGTTTTATTGCATATATAGACAGTACTTCCCAGTATTTCCAAGGTTTGTTGAACAGGCAGTCTAGTAAAAGTGGAATTGTCTTGACAATTAAGTACTATGTAGAAAACTTGAAGTGTTTTTCCCCACCCATCAATTCTTCAATGGATTTTCTCAGTGAGAAGAAATTCAGTGTTATTGATTAAGCAACAAATTAAAGAGGTGGGGGGTTTTGTGCTGTGAGAAGGGGTCATAAGGCATGTTTGAGGAGTACACAACGTACCTTAGATTGTTTTCTCTTCATTGGTATAATTTTATTAAATTGCAACTACAAATATGTGGAAACAGAGCGTCATGTACATCATATTAATAAATCTTCACTAGTGCAAAAAAAAAAAAAAGAAAGAAAGAAAGAATGGCACTATTTGATGAAAATAGATGCTTAGGTTTTTGTATTTCCACCAGGGAAACTTAAGATAGTTCAATTTTTTTTATTACACGTAGAGATGAAAGATTGTTCCTTTTTAATAAGTAAGCTGTAATTGGTTCCCTCAGAGGAATCAAGATCAAAATCTTGGATATTTTTTTGGTAGAATTACGAAAATGTGTATTTTTTAGCCAGTTAAGAAATCCTATAGTAATGTCAATGGCAGAAGTATAGTATGCAGTTTTACAGGAACATGTTAAAACTGACTGGAACAAAATCCAACAAAATTATGTCTTGAAATCACATTCTATTTAAAGCCATATTGTCTCTCATAGTGTGGAAAACATTGAAGTTTGTCCATTATTTGCACAATATAACTACTTAATCTTTAAACAGTAACTACTTGAATGCTGTTAGTGAACCAAAATTAAATGAGGGGGGATCTCTAACAATGCAGGATAATGTTCGTTATTCTTTTATATGGCACAAAAAGCTTTTTCATGAGCTTTCATTTATTAGAAGAAAAAGTTTGTTTTTCTCAATATATGTTATTCTTCCTATTTTCTTAGTATATATATTCACTGCAAAATGAATGGACAGAGTTCCTTCTCCTACCCTTTTTCTCATCTGCCTACAAAGCATTCTCACTCAGACTTGGAAGAATTTTCATCTCATTCAACTATGTTTTCTGGAAGCATAGCCTATTAGCTGTACAAAAGGGATCACCTGATTAGGCTCACCAGATTTACATGTTGACAGTCATTCGGCTAGTTTCCACAACTCACTTCCTGCGTCTCATCCCTAGAAACCTCTCCTTAAGTGGTCTTTGCGTCTGCAGTATTGCTCCCTGCTACTAGTTGACTTCCAGCAAGATGCAATGCTGAATCTTTGCCACTGCACCTGCATGTAACATATTCCATGAACGGGCAAAAACACAGAGCAGCATACACAAGCACAGAAGATAAATGATGGTTGCTGTTACGGCGTGCTTTATACTTACCATATCCAAACCTCTTGACAAAGGCATTAGTGTCATTTTATAGAAGAAGAAAGCAAGGTGCAGAGTTACACAGCAGAGGCAGCGGCCGGTCTGCAGTGGGACTTAGTTCCTTGGGGCTTGTGAGCCAGTGGCATGGCTGCAGTCTCCAGGCCGGTAACTCCTAGCTGATAAAATCGCTGTCAACCCAATAGCCTGGTTTTAACTCATATTAGCATTTGTGTGCCTTAAATCATCTCAGAAAGAAAAAAAGAAAACAAAAACAAACAATGCGACAATCTAGCCCATGGCAGCATGAGACACAGATTACAAGAAGGAAATAAAGCAAAGTAGGACAACCAGAAAGGATTTTTAATCTGTCAAAGAAGCATACTTAAAAAAAAAAATTTTTTTTCTTTTCAGTGTTCAGGGTGGTAGATTTCCAAATCAATGAAGTTCATTTTCACAGTGCTGAATGAATTTCCAGTTAGGTAACTGGCAGGGCGTGCTGAGGTCTGAAAGAGCTGCTTTTGAAACTGTGTCATCTTTGGGAGGTCAAATATAATTTTCCTTAATTTCCATTAGATTTGAGATCAATTTATTTAACTGGCTGATATTTTTGGCTTTTGTGCAGACTTTCTGCTCATATTACTGAGAGCCTAACTTAAAGACATGAAGTGGTGCAGTAAAAATAAACAAATGAGGTCATTAGGGAAAAAAATATCTTGATTACAAGAAAGTGAGGTGTGGTCCTGTGAGGAACTGCTCTTTGCACTGACTGTTACTGGGAGTTGTTTATTTTAGAGAGAAGGCGGCGTTCTTGCTAAGGATAACCTGAGCACATACTCTTCCTCTGTGTCTGCACAACTACAGCCCTCCCCCCTCAGTGAAAGACTAGCATCTTGGTTGTGGGAAGGCAGTTCGCTGAGAATCACTGCCAGAAAAAAGGATGAAAGCAGAAAAAAAATTGTACCACTGACACAAACTGTTTCTATTCATGTTTGGGAAGTGCATAGATGAGAAGATAATTGGCTGAGAGAAACATATAAAAATGGTATTTTCTTGCTTTACCTTCTATATTTAGAACACAATAGTGTTAATCAAGATATAATTATAAACCATATCTATTAATGCAAACAATAGAAGCCAATACAAAAGTAACAGACAGTGAATCATTAATTTTTTCTCTAAGTGGGATTGTTCCTGCTCACAATTACTCTTGCACAGTGTGCTTCATTTGTAAAACTGCTTTTTTGGAGTTTCTTTATTATGATTTCAGTTATTGATAATGGTCCAGATTCTTCCTTGAATTCCAGCCAGACAAGCCATTGACTTCAGGGAGGTTGCATGAAACTCAGAGGAGCATTTGGCAGAATGCTTTGTAGCCAAATTCCAGTGGTTAAAATTTAAGTCTGCTTGTTCATTTGATATGTTTATAAATGAAACACATAGGTCAAATTTTCAAAGGTCTATGAAGCAGTTGAGCTGAGTTAAATGACCTGCTCACCTGGAAAAAACCCCGCAGCTGCCTATGCAAATCATTTGATTGTATGCTATTTGCCGGTGTCTGCATGGAGATACATTTATTTAAGGTATACAAGCGATTTGTTAGGCTTATGTCTGGCTTTTGCAGTGTCTTTTTTTGTATAGAAATTAGGATCAGGAAATACTTTTCATTCTAACTTTTGTTGTCGTGTATTTGAATGAACAAAATGATGCAGGTTTTTTTTTTTTTTTTCTTCATTTTCTAAATTTCCAGATATTTGGGTGCACAGAGTTCTGTCCTCACCCTCCCTCGCTGCATGTATTTCTGTTGCTTAGTTATCTAGTTTTTCTTCAGCAGCCACAGCTAGGCAGAGTAGCATCATTTATCACTATACAGAGTCTGTTTTAAGTTTTCTGTTTCTGTTCCAAATATAAATCTCTGGAATAGCATAGTCTTGCATACATCAGGCAGTTGTCCCACTGAAATAGCCCGCAATGGTCTTTCTCAGCATGCAGGGTCTTTGAAGATCAAATAAGAAAGGTCAGTCTTTAAGTAACTTAAGCAATGATGTTATCGTGAAAGGGTCAGAATTGGTCTAGCAGTCTTAGAGAAGAGTGACTCCTGGGTCACCAGCTACTGTGTTGCAGGTTAGTTCTCTGGCTTCCATTGGTGGTGTTTACAACTGGAACTATCTATATTTATAGGCATTGTGACTTGGATGTCACATGCTGTCTTTGTACAGTGTACTCTATTTTGGGAAGGATGGTGATTGATGTCCCTAGCTTTACCCGATACAGAAGGCTGTTTGCATTATGTTTCCTGTGCTTATTCCTTCCCTTTTTGTATTTGCTACTTTATTCAAAAAAGCCTGAACCTCCTCTTTCATGTGACATGTACATATCTATTGGCCTCACAATATTGGGATCGGTGGGAGGCAGCATTCCTGTTTCCTAGGATATGTTGAATTTAGTAAAACGAAGCAACTTCACCCACTTGATAGTCTTCTTGTAAGAAACGCTATAAACAATATTGAAGATGGTATTTGTCCCTGGGATTAGAGCACAGGAGAGATGGAAAGAGGTGTTTTCTAGGAGCACTTTTTTGTGTGTGCATTAATGACTGGAAGAGAACAGTGAGGCACAACTGTTTGAATCTAGTAATTTAACACTATCCATTTCTGGAATAGTCTTGGAGAGAGTTCTGCATGAATGAATCCTTGAGAAAGTTATGGTTTCTGTGTTTTTACAGTGAATTAAGTTTTTTCTTAGAATATGCATGATTTACAAAACATTTTAAATGCTATTTTTGCTTCCATTTTATAAAATTTGTCTTCACAGATCGGGTGTTTCTTAGTGCACTATAGCAAATGTGAAGACCATTTTGAGGAAAATAAATCTGATGTTTTCCTGTAGCCCTGACCAACACTGTAGTCTGGATTTGGAGTAATTATTTCTCAGTATAATTGCTGAAATCTCATTCTCATGAAGTCTAAGGGTATATAACAGTCTGCCTTATAAATATGTATAAATAAATATATATAAGTCTTATATCACAGAGGCTCTCAGAGGTTTTTAATTATGTCACTTTGTATGGCTATAGACATTTCAAAGCTCTCCTTTGTGCTCTCTGTTATAAACATATTTTATTTCTTTTGAAGTCTGTGTGATATACATACTAGCAATTAAAAACCCAGCTCGGGCTTTGAGACATAAGGTCTTCTTAATTAAAACTCAAACAAAAGCTACAAGCAAAAGCCCCACTATATGATTAAGGTCTAAAGTGTTATGATACATTAGAATCATTGTTAACTGCTAGGATTTAAAAAATCAATACACAGGAAAAAGGATCAACTGGTTCCAATTAGTGAAACCAATGAAAGCATCCAACAAAACATAACAAAACAATGCAACCCAGAACCTCTACTCCCCAAATCCTTAAGAAATTGGTCCTGATTAGAAATATAGAAATATACCACAGGCAATAAAGGTTTCTCATAATGTATTTATTACCATGATCCAATGATGTGGTATGTTTAGCTTTATGTTGCAGCTCTCCAGGTCAGAGATATATTTTTGTTTTGCCATTTCTCAAGTCTTTAGCTTTTTGTGCAATGTGTTACCAAAGCTACATTTCCAGGTCTAATCTGACCTTCTAAATTAAGTGGTACATTTTTGCATGACTGATTATTTCATAAGCACTTTCAACAGTTAATGCTTGCATACTCTTTAGTTTGATTTGCTTGAAGAAGGTAATGGATTCAAAAATAAAAATATTTTGGTAAAACTTACCATGCCCCAATGTATCTATTTGTTGTGATTAAGATCCTGATATAATTAGTTAGACTAACCACTAGCATGTACTAAATTAAACTGTATGGTCTTATGTCATCTTGATGTTTTTCATACTAAATACTTTTCTCCAGATTCTGGATTTAAGTAGACATACCCCAAACTGTACAGGCAGAAGGTAGTTCTGTGGAAACGAATGGGACCGCTCACTGTACATAATAATATTATTTAAACTTTGTACATGTAAGTCTTGGCAGGATTGAAGCTGTATGTAGAGCAAAGAAAAAAAAAAAGTAGTAAATATTTTTGTTGCTCTGGTCTTTGGTCAGAGTGTCATATTTCAGTGGCAGCTATCACAATCATGCCTGCTTCTAATGTTAAAAGTTAATGACTATTGCCGTTTCTAGTTCTTAAAACTCCACAACTATAAATTACATTGTAATCAACCTTTCACATAAATCAGGTTTTCCATATTGTTGAATACATTTTATAAATGATATCATCTGGGATGCATGCAGTATATTTCCAGGCACACAATGAGTTTGTTACTTATGGCAGTCACATATATATATATATATTTTTTACCTCACCAGTGTATGTTTCTAAGCTTAACAATTCAGGACTAAATATATGAACTCTGTACTACCCTGAAATCAATGGGACAGGTCACTTACACGCTGTGTTTTGTGGGACTGTGTCCCAGATAGTGTGCTACCAATTGTTCATGAGAAAAAGGAATAAGAAGGATAATGATGCTAACAATAAGGAACTTGAAACAGCAATACATTTATTTGGCACATTAGAAAAGACTGCACTCTGGAATTTGATTCATTCTTCATCTGTACAAATACTGTCAAGAAAATGTATGATACTAAAAGGTGTTTATTTTCAAATGCCATTTAATATTTTTAGCAGAAAATTGCAAGTTGTTTTCTTCACTTTTATTCTGAAAATGTGACATTTTCTTCTATTGGTAGGTTGTTTTGGTATTGTGTACATATATTTTCAATTTTCATTATATCAGTAATTGTTATCTTTAACAAATACAGAGTCCTTAACTGCAGTTGAAAGGCTTCTGTGCTGAAGAAGCCAGTCACTGCTTGGAACACAGGGCCTCTACTGACACTGGATGTCAGGGGCAAATTTCCTTTTGACTCAAGTCCCAGCTTAGTTGCCAGTGAAGTTTCTTACCTTTACCAAAATAAAACTCCTACTGAAGAAAAATATGCAACTTCATATGAAAAAGCAAGTGCACATGTAGGAGTCTGCACTGCTGAAACAAGAGTGGAAGCTCCATTTCTTGTGTTTCATCATGCTTCATTGCTTTTGGCTTTTTGCTGCTGTAGACATATAAAGCCAAATTCCAACAAATTTAGTTAATATAAGCATTTATCTAGAAAGATGCACGTAGGCACAGTACTGAAAGGACTGAAATTTTCTGATTGGTTTGGATTCTGGGGAAACCTGTAGGTGTACTTCATCAGTCTTTTGTTACAGGAGTTTCCAATCAAGAAAATCTTTAATTTAAGTGTCCGATATAAAGAACATACTGTCCTGCACTGTTCTTTCTCTATGGATACTGAGCAACGTGGGGAAGGGTCTGAGGAAGGGGTAAACATACAGTAATATTTCCTCAATATACTCTTCCAATTTCCCACAAAGTATGATTAATGGGCTTCTTGATTCAGAGGTGGTACATTCGGGTTTAATGACCCTTGATAGAATTACCATCTATGAACATGTCCAATCGCTTTGGAACCCTCTAACAGACAGCTGGCAAGTCTGTGGGGATAAACTCAGCAGTTAACAATATGCTGTGTGTTTGAACCTAATACCTTGTAGGTGTCCCCTAGATCTTGCATTGTAATGGACAGGGAATGACTGGTCCTTCTTCACCTTCTCAGTTACACGACATTCAGTTGTCTCTTCTCCAGGTTGAAAAGTAAAAATATATTGATTTATTCCTTATAGGAAATCTGTTCTGCACTTTGGGTGCTCTCATCAGTTAATTTGGAAAGAAAATTTTTGCACAAAACATTCTTATTCTGAGCAACATCAGACTTTGGCACTGATTAATGAGAACCTTTGTGGCAATTCTTTTCACCTCGGTTGGTTTTGAACTCCCTTTCTGAATAAGGAGTCTGTCTTGAAGTGGGGTCTTGATATGTGGATGTTGTCTGGTAATGAGAGCATCTTCATGATATCAATCAGATTATTTTTTTTCTTGAGAGATGTGAAAATACCTTACTGGGAGCATTATAAATGGTGGACCCAGAGGGGGCTCAGAAATGTCGTCTGTAAAACTTAACGGTCGTAGCATTAGTACTCGGGGAAAATTAAGTACAAGCACATTTGGGAAACCTGCATGCAACTGAGAATATCAAGAACGTAATGTGCAACCTGACACAGCCACTGCCTCAAAAGCCTAAGCTCAGTAAGGAATAGAAGAAGAAATACAAGAAGGGTTGTCCTTGTCCTCTCTAAACAAGCTGACCCTTTGGAAGAGGTTAACTATCAGTATTTTTTTCAAGAGGTCTGTTTGTCTGACTGTGTCACCTCACCTCAGGTCTGACCAATGACACCTGACAGTTTTCTGCCAAAGGGCAGATCTAGCCAAACTAGGCTAATTCTCCTTGGTTTTGCATCCTCCTGCCAGCATTAAAGTGATTTCAGGCTAATTGGGATTCCCTTGCTTCAATCAGGTCATTCATGACACTGTCCCCTTCCTTGGAGAGTGAATTGGTCTCAATTCACTGTTCCACTTCTGCCTCTCCCCCAAATATTTATTTTAGATTGAAGTAAATAATTTCTCTCTTTTCCACTCTCCTCATTTTTTTTTTTTTTTTTGTTCAGCATGATTTGCCAATAGAGAAAATTTTCCAAAACACTAGAAAAGATGCAGTCTCATCAATGAATATGAGTATTTGAATTTTAAAACAAATTGAGAGCGCTATATTGAAACAGTTTCCAAAGGAAATTTGTCTGAATAGAGGAAATAGAAGTCTATTAAGGGCATAGCCTATCCTGATTCCATGAATGCACTGTATCTATTAAGTTCCATGTTAATAAAATTAATAGATTTATACCCAGGCAGCTTGATCAGAGATGGTTCTTTGTCATTAGCTCTCACACTGAAATCCTGTTATTATATGCATATTTTCTTTTACCTTTTTTCTTTAAATTACTTTTAGTTGCCCCACATCTCCTAATATTTACCTTGGTCTGTATCAATATGAATTAACAAAGTTTAACGTTGGTCATGTTGTCATAAATGTTCTTTGAGGGTTACGCACGATCACGCTGAGACCTGCTCGATAGCTGGTTAAAATGTGTTGCCCCGTAGATAATGAGGGGCTAACACACTCGTGTTGGGAATGAATCCTTATGTCTATTAAGATTTGTTTGAATAGGTTTCCATCACAACAGGTGCACAATTATTTTATGAGTAAAATATTATCAGCCTTCCAAATTAGCCAGGGCAAAATGCAAGTTGTCTGATTAAATAATCAAACCCAATGCTTAAAATGCACTTGATTTCCACAGGAATTTTAAGATGCTAAGTCCCAGTCTCTCAGTGAAACTGTGATTGTTTGCAGCATGCAAGTAGCAGCTTGTGGAGTATCCTGTTTGGTGTGTTTTACATAATTCATCCTACATTATACAAGACAAAACCGCTAAAAGAGCATATAATAATAGGTTTTACTTCTAGTCAAACAATTTTAATCTACCAATGAAGGTATTATACTGTGCATTAAAATGAGAAAAAAAAGTGGGCCTCTAATGGAAAATAGTTTGAAAGTGTCTGCATTCAATTAGGAGGCACATCAGTTTAGAAATACAAAACCCTGTGTTGTTTTTTAAATAATTTAGTTTATGAAGGGGGAGGGAAAAAAAGGAAAATTGTCTGAATCTGAAGTGCAGCTTGCAGTGTGGAGATCACATATGTCACCAGTTACTGAATAGCCCAGTAAACACACTGACTCAGAGACCCGAGGAATGGGTAAAATCTGAAACAGTAGGTTCCCCACAAATTGAAAACTTCGCAGTGCAGCTGTTGGACGCAGATTATGTGCAGGTAACTGTTTTCATATCTGAATCTGTTTGTCAATCAAGGAATGCTATGAATCAGGAGATGGGATCTCAAATACAAAACCACAAAGTCAGAGACAGCATCTGGAGGAGCTCCAAGCCACAAAAATTAGGAAAGAAGCACAGAGGGAACAAAAACTGTAAATGCTTGCGTGGATTCTGCCTCTATATACATTGAATTTAAATAATTGTGTTGATACATCAGTAATAATAATTGCTGATAAAAATTATAGTCCTTATTTTGGGCAGCAATATGTTTTACTAAATGTGAAATTAAATGCAATTTGTATTAATTAGGGATAATATGAAAGTATCTAAGTGGTTGACATTTCCGACATTTTTATACATACTACTAAATGTGAAGATACATCTTTTGCATTTGTTTTGACTTAGAAATACTGTATATTGATTTATGCCCCTAATGCGTTCTGTTGAAATAAGATCACAATAAGTTCTAGTCACTAAGATTAGAAAATTATTTACAGACAAGGTTTGCCATACTTTGAAATTTAGTTATGAGGTTTGATCATTGATGTAACTTTTTACTAGACAACTGTAGTTCTCTCTGGAAGCTGGAATAGTCTTATTACAGATAGCAAAACAAAATCTGCTATGAAAATGTAGGTGGTATACTCAAGTTGCAGGATTTCAAACGGCAGTGTAGTGATACAGACGTTTTATGCACGTTTGTAGCAATTTAAGTTTTTCTAAAGGTGGGAAAGCTTACAGAGACTTCAAGTTTTCATTGGTAACATCAGAGGAATACAGACAGGTTTACTAAGGAAGGTAAAGAAAGTGAAATGGACATAACTGTTTTGTGGTTTGTTTTTTCAGATTCATTAAGAATCATAGACTTCCTTTTAACTTGCAGCTGAAAGAGCTGCTTTTCACCTTGGCTGCTTTACTCTAGTGCCAGGATCCATTTCTCTATGTATTGTTGAGATTCTGCATCAGTCGCAGGATCGCTGCGGATTTTCTTTTGGGGGCTGTAGTGAATAGAGGGTTCCTACTTCAGAAATTGATTAACCCTCTTCTCTATCTTGTTATTTTCTTCAACTCCCAAGGGTTCTGTAGTACAGTTTTGTGTGTCTCAGGGCTCAGCCAGAGATGGGTGCCCACTTCTTCTGAAATGTAAGGATTTTTCTAAGAAACGCTTCAGCCTATCAGGTTACGGTCTGCCACTGTTCAAGATAACAGTGATTGACAAAGGCACTTTGGGTCTCTCTGCATACCCTGAGATAACATATCCCACCATCAGACAAATATGAGCCCTGGGTGCTAAGAACTGGCTGGGAGTGGGCCATAGTGAGAATTCTCCCTCCGCTGACCTGGAAAAACCATCCTCAGTGTCCACACATAGCCAAAGTTTAGTTAACTTCATCGCTAGGTAAGGCTTTTCTCTCTCTTTGCTTCTTCCTGCTTCCTTCCATCTGTATTGTGGTAACGAACACTGAGAAAAATACTTTTCCTGAATTACAGTTACAAGTACTGAGAAGGTCTATGGTGATAAGTAGCAAATCACCTGTGACAGAATATAGGTGTTAATTGCACGTCAACTGAATCTGCTATCAGAAATTTACATTATGACAGCTAGGCCTGTGTAAAATGTTTGAATGCATTAAACACAGGGAAATTAATACAAAGTTTGGGTTTGGGAGTGGGGGAAGCCTGAAGATTTATGTGATGAAAATAGCATCGTTTAACTTGTTTCAACGAAATAGTCTTCACAAAGGAGAGGTGTGTTCCTTGCTGTAGGCCTGCTTCCACCGTTTGCAGCATGAGCTGTAAAAGGGGAACGCTGCTTCTCGCTGATCAAGGTCAGGTCCTACAGACCAGCTGGCATCACCGATGCTGGGGCTGAGACTGTGGCTGCTATCCGAAATGGAAACAATTATAGACTCTGTTTCTGTGGCAGACCTTAACAATGTCTGAGAGGTGTGTATTTTTTTTAAAAAAGCCAAAACTAACATGCCATTTTTCACTGGAGTTCTGAAAGGGTTTATTTTCTGTGGTTTGTGATCTGAAGATACGTGATATTTGTTTAATGTTCCTGGCTGACAGCTAGCAAGATAGGAAATAGTTAAATGATTTTGTGAGAATTAGCAGGTCTGTTGGTAAGCTAGGTAAGGCTTTTGCCTGCATAACTATCCAGGCTTTTACAGTAGAATTGTGCAGTGGGTTAAGCAACTGAAAAAGTCACCCCTCTTAAGGTATATACACTGAATTAACACCTAAAACAATCCTGAGTGCTTAAGTGAGTAAAAATTTTTATTTTTTTGCATAGAGAAATGAATGTGAATGAGCGTGTGTGAGTGTTGCCTTAGAAATGCATTTTCTGTGATTGCTTTACATGTAAGATCAGTTTTTGTTCATCCTCTTCTGCAAGCTGGTCATCGTATATGGACTTATTGCTGAGTGTGTTGAGTCCATGATATAGCTGAAGGCTTACTGCAAGCTTAGATTTATTGCAAGCTCCTGAGGTCCCCACATGCAGAACATTTAAGGTACACGACAGCAAGGAAATCTCATCTTTGCTATTACATATCAAGCCAGTAATGGAAGAGCTCCAAGGAGAAGCTGAAAATGTGTAAGTGAATGTGGTTCTTGGTGCTTCAAAGTTACCAAAGTGCTACTGAGTTCTGGAAAGTTATATCTAAATACCTCATGTCCTTCAGCAGTTCTTCAACAATATTTCCATTTATGACTGTGTTTACTTTGATACCCTGAAATGATGATGATAACATAATGTATTGATAGTCATATGTTAGAAGTTAGCTGTAAGGATGCAGTTCAAATCTTTTTGTGCTAAAGTTATTACCTATGTGAAACTCAAAGTAAGCAACTGACTTACATGTGTTCAAGATCTACTTATAATATATTAGAATGCTGTTATAATGGAATTCAAAACCTCTTGGTGTGTTTCCACCATGCTCCCAGTGCTTCAACAATTATTCTGAATCATCTTTTGTCTGTGCTTAAATTTGTGCCTAAGTTCAGGCCTTTGAATATTGAATTATATGAAGTTTTTTGAATAGGCGGTGTTTACATTTTCATTCCGAGTGATACTTTTTGAGCGGTAGGATACCTATAAAAGGGCAACAAAATAACCTGACACCACTCTCTGGTTTGGGACTGTGAAGAATTTCATTACCACAGATTCTGCAGCGAAGGGCTGTGTTAAATGTTTTGGTTTGTGATCAACTAGGTATACACATAAATTGAATTAAGAAAATTTCCAACTGTACTTTTAGTCGCTTCTAAGAAACATCTGGATAAACATACTCATGCTTGTGGTTAGAGTATAATTATACCAGAACACTCTTAGAATATGTGTGGAACTTTGGTCTGCAAATGTAGGCCACCTCCTTTGTGCGCTGCTTAATGTGAATTAAGAGGGTTTTCTGCAGTTGGAAAACTTGACTGATAATTTTGTGGTGTATTTCATAGGAGAACAAGAAACTGGTCACGGAATTCTAATTTGTTCTGGAATGTGTTCTTTTAAATTAATTAATTATTTATTTATAAGATAAACCTTGAGGGAACAGCAAGCATAGTTCACTTGTTTGTTTTTTGTTTCTCATACCCATACAGTGAGGTTGTGGTTATTTCAAAAGACGTAAGATAATTCGTGTTTGTAGCATTAATATGCTCTGCTGAATTTGTTTTACAGATTATTAGGTAGTGTGTAGCAGATAAGTAGCACTTTCAATTTATAACTGTTTGATTATGAAATAAATTTGAAATAATATTCAGATTTGCAAGCCTCAAGCTGCCAGTTTTGAGCACCTAATGCCATTGTTCATGAACATATCAATGGACCTGTTTCAAAGCCCACTGAAATAAGTGTAAATCCTTCAACTGACTTCTGTGGACACATTTTAAATATATAAAATGTTTTTGCTTTTCCATACATATCAAAGGCTTTTGACTAAATTGTCTCTGCTCAAGTGAGGTAAGAAGTTTCTTCTTTACAGCTTCTGTGATAGACAGGCTATGCTAATGTCCTTGTTTTGCAATAAACTTTGCCTCTTCATTACTTATCACCAGAGGCAATAAAAATCTTCAGAGGCAAATATAAGTTTTTCATTGATATACTTGTTTGTATTTGTAAGACATGAAAGATGAACATGTAATTAAGATCAAAATTAAAATTTATATTTAAAGTATATAAATCTTACAGTACTAATACCCCTCATATTTACATTTAGACACTTCTGAGTGGTGTAGCTAATAACTACTAACTAAAAACTCATGGAAGTAACTTATTGAACAGGATATAAAAGGTAACTGTAAGACATCGTAAGTCAGAGTATGTTTCACAGAGGCACATCTTTCCTGCGTATATTGTGCATTTTGGATGCAGTAGAAGAAATTCATTTGGGCTGCAATTTTGAGTACTGGAAGAGAGGCAAGATTCCTAGAGTGTTTTGAAGTGGGATCCTCAGTGTTAGCTTTAAGGCAAATGAACTCCAATAATTGAATCCTAATATGTAAATTGAATAGCCTTTTTATTAAAAAGCTGCAGTGGCACCTATGGAAAGGATCTCTTCCCTTCTTGCACCCCTAGAGAAAAGTATTCATTCCTGTCCTTGTTCTCATAGGCCTTCTTAGTACACAGATGCTTAGGTTCACTCTAAGGAGTCACATCATCCTCCTTAAAACTAGGTTAGCCCCATGGAAAGATGCAGTGATGATATGGTCTTGCACCCGACTGGCACATGCGCAACTGCAGGAGTACACATAAATGCTGTATGGACATCAGCTGTCAGCTTTTCTTTACCGTGCCCCCATGTATGTATTTATATATGTTATTGTGCATAAGTATTTAAAGAGCAGATTCACATTTTTTCTGCAAAGACTATGGCAAAAAGCAGAAAAAAATACTATCAATACCTCCTTTTCTGTAGCTTGCTGTTCAAACTTAATTAAAACATGAATCTTTTTCATCTTTCATTGTTCATCTATAGTTTAGACAATATGAGAAGACTGAACAAACAAGCAAAACCTTCTTTTACATCATTAAATTTTTAAATGAAAGACAAATATCAGCTAAAGAAATCACAGGTAACTATGAGTCCTGTTATATAGGGAAATTAATGTAATCTAATTCATAGGGGTGATAGTCATTAAATGAGATATTAAAGTAACTTCCTCTAGACTCGGCTTCCTTCCAGTCATTTTTATGCATGTACATATACGATTCTTTTTCTAGAAGACTAGATAGAGCAGAAATTCAGTTCATCCCTGTGACTGGAGATGCAAGTTTTAATTAGAGAGCTCTTCCTTCCAAATACGTGCTTTTTTGCACTCCTACCACAACAGGAAGAAATACTAGTTTAAAAAGAATGAAAAGTTGTATAGATCACTTGGAATTGTATCATGTTTACATAATAATAAAAAAAAATATTCATTTTTAAGCGTATCGTGGTACCCACAAATCACTTGTTAAAGTTAAAATTGAATATGGAAACAAAATGATTTTTATCCAGCTGTACGCTGTTATGAAAGAACAATCAATGAAATGGAGCAATTTCAAAATCAGTCCTGAAATCTCCATTTATATATCTTCTTCAGCAGACTCCTAATCTTTTCATGGTGGCTGATAAGATCCTACTTATTCCAGACTGTCATCAGTTGTGACTCTCAACATTGTAATTCCAAAGCAGACGCTACCTATGATTGTATATAAGTGAAACAAAATATCATTTTACATCTAAAAGAGGAAGCTACAAAAGAGTATCTTTCTTACGCCTTGTACTGCAGTGTTTCATAGGAACATTAGGGATGGCTTAGCATTCATCTGCCAGGCCATCCACTCCTCTGCATCAAGGCACAGGTGCAAATGTTCATCTAAAACTCAAATATTTTTCTTCTTTTCTGGAAATGGAGGGTAGGGGTTTTCCATTGAGTTCAAACACCTAAAACATTACTTAACTAAATTAAGATATAGGGATGCTATTAGAGCAGCAGAACTCCATTCAGTAATTTTAATGAGTCAGAAGAGAAAAAAAAAAATATCAAAAGAATTATCCAGAAGGCAAAATAATGTTTAGGACAAAACGTTGTGTTGGAATTCCTCTGAAGCTGGTGTGAAAGGTGGGGCAGTATTTCTCTGTGCAAGTACCTCGGTTTTAGTTTCATGTCTATGCTTTCACATCAAACTATAAGCTGCTTATGGAGAGAGTTACGAATTTAGTAAGTCCTTTTAAAATTTCTAATACTATGGACTGTTTTGTATGACCAGTGATGCCGTCAGGACAAAGCAGCCTCAGATCTAAACCCAGGATGGTGCTATAGAATATGTACATGTATTAGGCTTTTTCACTAACATTTCTAAAAACCTAGTATAGTGGGGTTTTCGAAACCGAGAGATAGAATGTCATTAAAAACAAAGTTACTCCATAATATTCAGTGATGAAGTTTTTTGGACTTGTATTTGATGTGTCTGTTATCGGTCCTCTGACAATTACAAAATTCAGCCAGAGCTGATGAAAGAAACTCTGTATTTTGAGTCGGGTTCAGAGATAGAATAATAGCAAAGGTGAACAACTGGCTTCACTTGCTGTTTATGGGAACTTGGGGATCAGTTCTCCTACCACTGTAAATAAAGGGTATTTCTACTGAAGTTTCTGGTTCCACATGTATGTCTAAATAACATGCAAAGAGAATTAGGCCTGCTCAGTTGTTAATTTCAGCATAATGAATAAGCCACAAGCACTGCAAACATCATTGTTACTGAAGGGCTTGATTTTTCTGATATTTAATACTTGTGTCCCATCTTCAGAAGCAGAAAGTTTGGCCATCTCTATTTCCCTATGAGACTAGCCCTGTTTCACTGTGTGAGAACGTAAAGCATTATAGGGCTATTGGGTTGGAGTTAGTTGTATAGCCCTTGCAAATGCAAAAAGTTACAGCATTTAAAGCCCTTTTTATGACTTTCTCATCTCCTTGAAGAAGATGTAACATTGGCCTGCGATCGTTTTTTTGTGCTTAATCTGTGTCCTCTGATAAAGAAAGGTGAACCCATCTTGTACCATTTTTACTTAAGATATTAACTTCCACAAAAAAACCCTGTGTGGGGTTGTTTGCACAGAGAAGGTTCCAATCCTGAGAGTTTATTCCTGATGTGACGCTGAAGTATTTCTGCTATCGTTATCAGCACAGTTTCTGGCATCTCAGTGTGGTGGTTCTACAGAAGGGGAACTGTGATGTAATTACATGATGATTAGATTTTTTTTCTTTCTGTTTATCAGTTCTTTTCACTTCCAACACCTCCTTTATCCTTTAGATTCTGTATTTCTTAATATACTCTTTCCTTCTGTTATATGGCCCACAAACACAGTTTGGAACCTTTACTGTTCCTATTGTCAGCACTACCTCCTCCCCTTCCCCCTCCCTGATCTAGGGAAGTACTCTCATCTGTATTTAAAGGGGAAAAACTGAAACTGAAGGTCAGGAAATTTTTTCAGTGCTCTCAAGTCATGAGCGAGTACCTTAAATGGATGGACTATCTTTTCTCCTTTCTTGTTTGTGATTTTTTTTTACTTTAAAAGCATTGGAATTGAGCATTAGAGTCAATAATAATATTAATAATACAAGTTTTGCGCTCTATATATAACACCACCGTGTTCATTTTTTTTTGGTGTGCTATGCCCTGGGCTATAGTCTTCTCGGTTAAAAAAATGAAAATATTCATTTTTCTTTCTCTTTATATCATATTTTAGTGTTTGTATTGCTGTACGGATTACTCACAGCCTGTGGCCTCTGCTGTATCATTATATTCTACTCAGGCAAGAACAGGTTGGCTCTGAGTTTTTAGCTGCAAAGTGTAATACGTATTTTCCTGTTTATTTCCAGTATTATCACATTTTTTCCACACAGAGTTTGAACAACTTGTATTGAGTATATATGAAGCGTTTCTAAACCTACTGAAACCACTGAAGCATTCATAACCAAATCTCTACTTGCTACTGAAAAACCCTACGAATAACTTTTTCCAAAAATTGTCGTCTTTCTTCCACATGCACATGTATGAACTAACAGTAAATACGTATTTGAATTAACACCTAACATGTACTTCTAGTATTATTTAGAATGTGAGGTGACAAGTCCTTCTGGAATTTGAGAGTAATTCTAACAAACTAGCTAAAATTTGGGGGATTTTTTGTTGTTTGGTTTTGGGTTTTTTTTTCATTTTTTAAATAACAAACAATAATAAAGTGGAATTGTACGTATGAGATAGTAACAAAATCTCTAAACATTTTTAAAGTCCTTCAAGGTTTATTTCAGATTTCTCCCTTTCATGTGCGTGAAAGAAAGCAAGGAGTCTTTATAAGTAGAGAGATTTGTTGGAATTCTGCTTTTTGCTGGATGCTGGTTTAGAGGAGGGGGAGGCTGGAGATCTGGCTAACATCACATTCTTTCCTGCATTCCTGACATGGATTACATTTTAGGACGCAACTGTGAGTTCACCACATCCCTACAAATGGTGCAGCATATCATTGTGCCGCTCCGTGAGCGGACCAGGCACTCCTCAATCCAACCCCTTGCCTAGCAGACTGCTTTCACAGTTTTGGAGGTGTTTGGTAGTAACATGTGTACGATTTATGTTGATCCAGTCATTGCAGTGTTTTCCTTTTGAATGTATTGGTTTGCTTGGATTAGAAATGTGAAAAACAGTCAAGGAAGAAAACTTCTGAATATAAGATGTTCCTCGGGAAACACTTGAGAATTGCTGAGAAACAGCACAAGAACAAAACCACATAAGATCAAAAAAACTTGAAAGGCCACAAAAGAACCCTTGTCTCAGCAGAGGTGGTTGTCTGCAGGGGCAAAGCGAAGGTACGAGCGTTCGCTGAGGAATGCTGAGGCTGGGGAGCCTGCCTCAGTTGTCATCAGCTGATGGCAAAGCTTTAGGGGGAAACTCTCAGCTGGATTCCTGTATGCATTCTGGTGACTTATTTGCTCTTAATGAAAATAAACTTTTCTGTGATTTGTGAAGTCTGAAGGAGGGATAAAGCCTTCAAATTCTTTTGAGACGGGAAAAAAACAATGGAGTGCAACACTTTAAATAGTCAAACAGTTGAATGTGCGCACTCCCATGTGCAATGGTAAAGCGAGGACCTGTGAGGGCACTTCTACCCAGGGATGCCGATCTCTGTCCCAGCTTGGTGTCAGGGAAGATCTGGATTTGCATTGCTCTCCTGCACCCCTGTGCTCTCCCCCCGTCAGGCCAGGTGTATGCGTGTGCTGGATGAAAGCCTTCGTATGATCCAAACTAGGCGGCAGTGGGTGCAGGACCCTGCCGTCTGCCATCAGCCATGCAGCGTGGGGAGGGGGCTTTGCTGGGGAGGTGCAGCTCTGCCGCTGGGGTCCCTGCCCCCTCCCCTCCGTCATCTGCCTGTGACCATAATGAAATGGGTCATCACGACCTTGCTGACATAATTCCATTTTCACTCTGCTACCTGCCACATACGGCTAGTCTGGGAAAGGCAGCCTGGCCCATGGTAAGCTTAGGGCTGTGTCGAAACTCTCGAGTTCTGTGAATCGTCTTAGTTTCTTATTGCGTCCACCTAAGCAATTGCTTAAGCAGCTGAGGTCTAGTGTATGTGAAACTAGGATGAATCCTGAGTTTGTCAGTAAAACGTTTTCATCCTTCTCATAAGCATAGCTAACTTAAGCCTTTTTTTTTTTTTTCTTCTAAAGCTGCCAAACAGATTTTTCTCTACACAATGTTTTGAGTAGTCCTAATATTAATTCCTGTTACTGTTTATGGACATAGGGCATTAATTTTTCCTTGCTCAAAGCTTAAAACATAGAATAATTTGGAGACATAAGGCAGGGGGGAATCTCACACCTTCACAAGAGAGGCTCTCCAGTGTGGTTTGCATGCTGGACGTTTGCTGTGCTGCCTCCTGCACTGGGATGCTACAAAGCACAATGGAAGCATTTATAAAACTTTTTATTGACTAAGGACTGGACAGTAGCATATGGAAACATCAACAATTGCTAACTGATCATGAAATAAAGAAATTCCAGTATTCTAGTGTTATAAAAAGAAATGGGAGAAAAAAAGTCATTCAGAACTTAGTCATATTGGTTCAGCTGTTGTAACCAAAGACTGATAAGATAATAGAGGTCTTTGTGGCTGTTTTCTACTGAAATGCTTTATCTTTATGATGCACTTGGGGCCCTTTAGAGTGGAAAGCTTTTTAAACTGCTGCTGGAGTTAGAACTCAAATTAGATGCTATAGCAATGGCAAGGGGGCTCCTTAGTCAGGCAGCCCTCACAAAGTGACTTTTATCTCCGAAGCCCGTCCATTAGTTTGTTACTTTCTTCTGTTTTTCCTGTTTATTTTTGTTGACTTTTGCTGCCCTATTTTGTGGCATTTGAAAGGTGACCCAATCAAAAAAGGGTAAATGCTAAACGCTGGACAGAGCCTGTGAAGTAGAGACATCACAACCCATCTGATGTGTGCTGCAGGCTGCCGTGTCAGACAGAACGGTTTAACCAGGTTGTCTCTGGGCAGCTAAGATCAAATACACTTTCTTTTATGTCTAGCATTGTGTTTTTGCTTTCTTTTCAAACAATGCCCATTAAAAAAAAAAAAAAAAAAGAAAGAACTAACAGAGGCATTGATTCATAAAGGCTGGTGGTTTTTCTTTTTAAAGCTGAAATTGCTTAACTTGTTTCAAAATCATTTCTGATTGTTGGTTGAATTGCTTCGGTTGATGATACTTTGGAACCACAGTTATGTGATTTAAAGCCCTTAGCTTCTGGCAAAGTCCACGCTTTCTTGCATTACTGTCTCTTGATTTCATAAAAGTCACACTATGTGTTTATTCTAAAAATGTAACAGGAGTAATCATTTGTGATTTATTAATTTGTATTTCCTGTAAGTACATGGGGCAAAAGTTAGTTTAGATGCAGTGCATAAACAAGGATGATATTTGTCATGCTTTACAGCAATCACAGAATTCAAGAGAACCAATAATACTCTGCAGCTGTGTAGAGATTCCATGCAAGGATCTCAAAGCACTTCAGGAGCATTAACTAACCAGGCATAAACCCCTCTGACTGGTAGTGTTTTACTTTGTGTATGTGTTGGGAAACTAAGGCAAGCACAGTCAAGAACCCACAGTAACTTTTTGTCATGGCTGAGAATCCTGCTTTGGCAAGCTTTGCATCACACCTATAAATTTTTGGCTTATTTATAACTCCAGTATTTTGTCTTTTATTTACTCGATAGAGTATGTGGTTTTATGTTGTTTTCTTCGGCTGAGTGTCAAAGAGATTAGTTTAAATTACACTATGTAAGTCTAGAAGTCTATTTTCTGTTATTGCTGCTTATTTTTTTCCCTTACCAGCAGTTATTACTCTGCCTCTATCTCATGACAACTTGCCACAAGGACATTTCTAAATTTAACATTGAAAAGCCTCCTGTGTTTGTTGACATGCAGCTACCTCTGTATATAGACTGAATATGTAGTAAGAGGTAATAGAATTGTTCTAAGGTGGTAAATCAGAGCTTGATGATGGGAACTATAGTTATAGTATGTATCTATACTTCCAAATTATTAGAGTTTTAATCTTTCTTTTTTTTTTTTTTTTTCAATGCTTAAAGAAAATTGGGTAGATAAAATGCAAGGTGATGTTTATGATTTTGCTTAAATATGGTGAGATATATGATGATGATTCTATTACATTGTGTACCCAAAATCATGTAGTATTGCGATCAGTTTTAAAAGGTAGGGTTTTGCCACAAACAGAATTCTTTCTAAATGTAATTTTAGACCAGAAGTTGAACTCTTCTCTCTTTTTTTCAGCAGATTTATAGCTACTTTTTATTTTCTCGCTCCTGGTTAGATTGACCTATGACCAGAATTTCTCAAAAGTTCTCTTTGATGCCTTAGTTCTGTTCAGTCTGACCATTTTAGCTCAATTTGTGCTCGAATCCATACAAAAATGAAGGGTAAAACCATAAGCACACAAGGAAAAAATAAAATATTGCTACAACCAAATTATTTTTCAGCTTGTGATTATAATCACAAAGACAAGAATACACAAGCAAAGGGCTATCAAAAATAATAACATTTCCCTGAACTTTTGATGAGACTAACTGTTACATTTTCATTTTAAAAAGAAGTCCTTAAACACTACCGACTTCCCACCAACATTCAAAATTTTAAATACTGCTGGTAAAGAGAGTCAATGGATCAAATTCAGTATATCTGAAGTCACTGAAATAAAGGCCCCTAAGAAAAATGTGTCAATTTTAAAGGTCTTTCCTAACTGAAGACCATTTTGTGATAGAGCCAAAGGTTAATAAAATCAGTAGTGAATGTAGCAATTTTACAGATAAGCTATTCACAACAAGTGTAGTTACTTGAATAAAAAGCTAATTCAGTTCTAAAATGCCACATGCAGTAGCAGTGAATAGCTGCTTTTAGGTGCTTTCTGGAGGAGGATAAAATACAGAATCACAGCACTCTTCTTTTCCAGCATCCCTGGCTGCCTGTAAATTGCTGTGAATGGGACTATAGGCTGACAGGCTCTATTAAGACAAACTGCCTTTCTCATCGGAGAGATAAAATAAATCAGGTGTTTAGTCAAATTAAAATACTTTGGATGGAGCAGGCCCTGGGGAGCACTGATCCACCTGACAAATCTGAGAGAAACTCAAGACAGATGTGTTTGGGGGATAAGGAAGACCCCATGGAAAAAAAAAAAAATGCACTGCTGTCTTTGGAGTAAGAGAATAGGACTAGAACAGAGAGTGTGCTGTGATGGATAATATTTTATGGTAGCTGGCACATTTACTGTATATTTTTTACTGAGCTTTTTGTTTTATCTGTTTTTATGGCAAATACATTTTACAGATGGCTATATTTTTATTTTATTTATAGATATTTTTAGTCAGCAGCAGAAGTTTATTTACTGGTAATGAGTTTAGGAATCTCGTTGCTTGCTGCAGTAAGTGGATGCAAAACAGATGATGATGGCACACAGCTACTGATGACCTCTCTTGGCCCAGCCAGATCAGCTCAATCTGGTCTGCATTCTGAGCAAGTTGTTTTTTATTGGTATTTAAACTGTAAAATAATGGTTGGGATTTTCCACTCGAAAATTAAATTATACCTCCCCCACACAGTGTTCGTACAACAACATTCTGCATCTTATGCTTTTTCTTGTCTTCAGCAGCGTTCGGTTAGGTGTCTTGCAGCTTCGTGGAGGTCTCGTTATTTTCCAGGAGCACAGTGTACATTTTGTGGTCATCAGTTCTGTTCTGTTGTTGGATTACATAGCACAGTACAAATTAAAGAGTAGACTACTTTAAATGGGGTCATTCAATACAGATGTGTTTCTTGGGGTGGGGGAAAAGGAAAGAAAAACAATGACTATGAATTCCTGAGTAAGAACGGGTACTTCTGCCTGCCATTGTATAAAATTCAGGGAAAAAAGGAAAAGAAATTACCTTATAAATTTGCTGCCACTAGATCAAATGGTTCTAACTAATCATAAGAAAACAATCAAATTCTGTAGCCTTAGCAGGCACTCTTTGTGGTAGCTTTGTACTCATATTATGAAGCAAGTACAAAGTATACACAATAATATGTAAATGCAGCAGGAGATTAATATCTGCTTTGGGTGTGTAAAATATTTTATGACTGTAAGATCGGGGGCCTGCGTTACAATGCAAAATCTGCTTGACAGATGTGAAAGTCTCAAGCTGTGGTTTCCCAGGTGGCAGTGGATGGCAAGAAGGTATCATCTGAGGCAGCAAGTTCCTTCCCATTGGCTTTCTAAAATAGGTGGAGTGGTTGAGCTCTTCTAGTAACGATGGGCAAGGGAGTTTTTCTTTGGTAGAAAAACTTCTATCAGTCTTTTATCCGTGAAAGTGAAATTCAGTGTACAATAACATATTCAAATGCACCTAAATAATCTTTGATCCACGGTGCAAAATCTTCAAGCCTGAGTGGTACAGTTTGAGAGGTTTAAGCTAAGTCTATACTGAAGTTGCAGGTAATTGAACTGATGTCAGGAGTGTGGAGCTCAGTACAAGGTAATGGTTGCTGGCAGGCAGTATGTCAGTGCAGACAGTTTCCTGGCCACATACCTGCCTAAGCTTACTTTCAAAAATATTTTTTTTGTTATTGCTTTGAAACAGCTTTTTGCACAGAACTCTTTTATTGCTTAGGTCACACATATCATGCTAAGGTTTTGTAATAAGTTGGTTTGAAATGGAGAGTATCCTTCAGCTCTGACTTCATGCATCCATCATACTTCTTGTGACCGAGGGAATTGCTAACCATTCCTAAAACTTCTGCTGCAACAGAAGTCACTCATTTTTCCTTATGCAGAGGCCTGCGTCACATGCAGACTGAATTAAGGTATGGCATTACAGGATACTGGAGCATCAGTTTGTTGGAGGCTCTTTTAAGACTAAGTTAGTTAATAGTGTCTAAGAAATTGAGTATTTTCAGTGGTTTATGTTGTTATATGCAATTCAAAATGTACAGAAAAACAGGTACCCTTTGGTTCTGGGAGTTTGCTTTGTTTAGAGTGAACGACTTAAGCCATGCGGTTTCTTTTTCCACAGAAAGCAATCACAGACAGAGGGTTTCTTGTATGCTGCTTTTGCAAATGAAATTCTCTTTAAGAATTTCTCTCATCATAGCATGATGTAAGCAGCCGAGCATCTTGGGTTTGTCACCTGCTTGGCGCGAGTCCGTTTTGTCTTCCCTCTCCCAATGAAACCTGTCAACCTCTTTCTTCTCTTCCCTAGAAGGTATCCATCTTACTCCTGAGAAGAAGGTAGAATCACAATTTTGGTGACAGTTTCTCCATTCCCTCCCAGGTCCTGTTCCTCACACATTGTCTTCCTCTTCACAAGACCTGTGGATTTTTTATCACAGTCCTCTGTTGTGAATGGAGGAATTGAAGTATGCAAATAACCTCTCTTTTGTGCCACTTCTCACATCACTGGGGCAGATTACAGACCTGACTAGTTCTTGATTTAGTTTGCTTCTTCTCTGACTCCCAGTTCTCCTGTACAACATAAAATTGTTTCATTTTTCCCACTTCCAACTGTAAACCTCTTCCAATATTCCTGAACTGCTACCTTACTGTAATTGTATTACCTGGTCTAGAGCTGTGGGTCTGAGACGCTTACACAAGGAGATGCAGTGTATGGCTCAAATACAGGAGCTGACATTGTTGCTTGTGACAGAGTAATATGTTTGTACGTAAGACGGGATATTCTTGGATTGATTTGCAAAAGGACCCTGTACTCTTTACTTAGGAGACCCATGCAATTTACCCCTAAACAGACCATTAAGCATCATTAGTGCGAAGAATAAATGTACCGTAGTTTCATATTAATTAAGTGCTCTCTGTAGAGTAAACTTTGGAAGTTAAATGAAAATTTTTAAGCCATTTTCTCAGGTTAGCCGTTTCTCTTAGGGACAAGTAGAGCTCATTTTTAATATGCATTCCATAACCAAAGCTTACATTTACCCAAATGAACTACCAGATATATGGGTGTTTTAGAGAAATGATCAATAAACTATTAAACTGCTTCTTCCACTGGACAGCATCTTTTAATTTTTTATATTTTTTTTTAGAATTTTTACATACTAGGGGGAAAAAACAACAAAATATTTAAAGTGAAGGAAAATTATGTCTGATGAACTGTGAATGTATTTATCACACTGGGCAGATTTAGATGGAAAAGATATAGGGATTTGTACCCCATGCATCGTTAATTACTCCTGTCAGAAAACAAGAAATACTCTATATCTTTTCTGCTCCAATTTTCGTTACATCCTCCACTGCTTAGAGCACAGTAAAGCTATGTGCTAGATTCTTTTGGGATTTGTTAGTAAAACATATACTCAAGCTACCGCTTGAAATAAGCATGTTGGTGATTCAGCCATTTTTTGTGTGAATATTGCTTGGTAACTATTGTCTATCTCATATTTACAGTACATCTTTCCTGCACATTTAGGTACACCAGAAAGCCTGGCAGAAAAAGAGCGACAGCTCTCTACTATGATCACCCAGCTGATCAGCTTACGGGAGCAGCTCCTGGCTGCCCATGATGAACAGAAAAAGCTGGCAGCCTCACAAATTGAAAAACAACGGCAGCAAATGGACCTTGCTCGCCAACAGCAAGAACAGGTGAGGCTCCAAGAAAGAAACCTGTGAAAATGTTTCATGCAGAATGCTTATCATAAACACTGTTCTGCTTGGTGTTTCATCTTTTTTGTTAAAAGAGCTTAAAAATCTTCAGAAATTACATCTTTTTCCAGAAAGAGGAAATATTGTAGGACCCTGAGACAAAAAAGTGTGTGCAAACATTCAAATAATCTCTTTCCTAGAATAAATGGCATTTGATATATTTCAGAGTTCCTGTTTCTTGCACTGAGGTGCAATTTTGGGAGTTACAAATAAGCCAGACTACAACCATTATTTAACTCGTTCTCTTTTTGTCAAGAAAATAATTGAACAAAAACCCTTAAGCATCCTCAAACCTTCAAATATCTTCTATAAGTAAGGTTTGATTTGTTTGTTCATGGTTTTGCCCTTGGTTTTTTTTAAAGATGCAGTTGTTCAGAGAGCTGACCCTTCCTTATTGCACGAAAGTGTAACAACGGTGCTCCCATATACTAGTCCCCTAGGCATTAGATCAGACAGATCCAAATTAATGTGTGGTTTTTAGGAATGTGACATTATTACTAGAATTATCTTTTCAGTTAAACGTATTTTATAGGATATATACAGCAATATATGCTCTGTTGATTTTAATGAGTTGTGACGTCTGGTATTTTATGTTCTTGAGTATTTGCCCACATGTAGGAATATGGACTCATCCCCTAATGGAAAATAACATAAAGGAACACTGTAAAAAATCAGAAGTTAGAATGTCATTTAGCCATCCAGAGATGACACAGTAATTAACTATTGACACTTGTGAATAAGCTAGCACAAATTAATCTTGACACATTTGCAGACGAGTGATATCTTACAGTGAACACTTTGTAATTATATTTCAAAATGAAAATTAAATGACACTTAAAACTAGGTTGTCATGCTCAATGAAGCGAGCATGTAGCTCAACCGATAGGCAAATAAAATTCAGAATTTGAGCCACATGGTGCTTGTGTACCCTACTTTACCGTGTCAAGCCTATACATCAGGACTATGTGATGGTAATTGCATTGCGGGGTATTGGGTACATTTTCTATCACAGTACTGCTCCTTCTAAGAGGAACCATTGCCCTTAGATGCTTCACAGTATATTACTGGTTTTCATCAGGAAATGCCTATTCAAACGGTACCGTATTGTCCATGCAAGTACAAAAAGCTGTGCACAAGCAGTCTGAACTCTGGCAGAGCAGTGCCTTTGCACATATAGACCAAGGTCTCATCCCTGCCTTGGCTATAGCTCACCATGTTAAGCAGCAGCCAGGTCACCAGCAGCTCCAAGCCATTCTGGACATAGGATCCTGTGTATCTGTGAAAAAAGATAGAGCACTCAGAAAAGAATGACCCATGGTGCAGCTCGATGCAGTGTCTGATTTCAATGTGAAATTACAAGTAATTCCTTTCTGAAGCTGAGTATCGTGATAGTCTGTTACCTTCACTGAGATTTTAGCAGCAGGGACAATGTGGACATAAACCCAACAGAGCTCACCTTTAGTGACAAGCACTGCAGTTCTAAGATGGAATTGATGTGTTACTCATTAAAAATAGTAACCCAAGCACTCATACAGGTTTTTAAATATTCTTTATAGCACAGTTATCATTGGATAACTAAGAATAGACACTACTGCTGACCACTGATCTGACAGCAGATGACCTGAGGTCCTAGGGGCTGCTCATAGCTTACCTAGGCACACAGGCTACTGGCTCTGTTTGAACTCTCTTTTTCACTAGCAGACTAGTGCCTGCTTCCTCAGTCTTCATTCACCATATTTTTATGGGCTTTACTGGGACATTTGTCCAGAGATACTCAAACCAGGCTCATAAAGGGAGTTTGACAGATCCCTGTTACAAGCATCAGTGTAGTGGGCTATGATAGTTGCCTGATGCTGTTTCTGTGTGGCGCTTTGCCTTGATACAGCCCTAGAATCACATAGACCTCAATTTGTCTCTTTGAGGCTGTATGGAAGACTTAAAAGAGTATGAATTTTGTGTTGGTTTCCCATACAGAAGTGAATTCTAACTGTAGCGGTGAAAAAAATTTACAGCTATTTCCAGGTGATAAAGTGAGACTAAGGACATGGCAGCTTGATCTTTGGTATACACAATTACAAGCTGTTAATATGTAACTGCAGATTCCTTAGGAGTTAATCTGAACAGTTTGCACTGAAACTATGTGATTGTTTATTTCCAAATCAACCTTGCTACATTTCTGTAATTTTTTTTTTATCATCAAAAACACTTTACTTAGCTTTCTCTGTTTATAAGAGAGTAAGCATGCTCGGAAGATGGGGAAGGGAGACCAGGAGGGTTGTTGCCAGAACCGGAACAGTGGATTTGAGTTACCAAACTATCTTTTGTCACCAGCTTCTTGCTGTTTTATGTGGTTCCTCTGCTCTAGATAAATATTTATAGGAGGGGAAATTATACTTAAGAAATGAAGGTAGCAGAAGCGCTGAGGCCAGGATTTTCAGGAAACACAAATCTTGTCCTTGTTTCAGCCTGCAGCACAGCTACCCTTCTAAAGCAGAAGTCCAGTTGCTCCCCCAGCTCCCTGCGGCTTGTCCCCAATAGCTGCAGCCTGTGTTACCCATCGCAGGGAGCTCTCAGGGCATGAGCCTATTTCCCTGCTACTCTTGCATGCTGGTTTTGGATGTTTGTGGGAACTGGGGAGCAGGGTGGCTGCGGCAGATCGTCTCTCATTTGTGTCTCGGTGTTCCCTGCCCTGAACACTTGCTTCCCTCCATCTATATTAGAGAAGGGACAAAGTGAACCTTTACCCTCCAGATCCTTTACTGAATCTACCAAATGAGCAGGGCTGTGTGGAGGCTGTTACTGAGTGTCAGGTACTGCTTTCACACAGAATGAGATCCTACTTCCCTGAGTAGTTCCAAGGAAGACTCCAAGATTTACAAGAGAAGTAATGTGCTGCTCATTGTGAATGAAGTTAGAGAAGCTTGCCCTAGGAGCTTGTGCTGAATAGTGAAACATCTATAAATACTAGCTAAGGCTCCAGTTCAGCAAAGCAGGAAAATGTGTGTTTAACCTTAAGCACCTGAGTAATCCCATCCCCATTCAGCAAAGCACTTAATTTTAAGCATGTGTTTCATTCCCATTGTAGCTAACAGTAATGCATAATAGTCAAAGATCACCACAGGCTTAAATGCTTTGTTGAATAGTGATGAGATTATTCACGTGCACAGCTAAACCCATGTTTCTATGCTATGCAGAGTTGAGGCCTAAGTGCTTAAAATACATATTTCTTACTGGCTAACTAGATTTTTATGTTGCATTTAAATTTAAAATGTTTATGTCACATATACAGATACCTCTAAAATATCCTTCATTTTTTTCTAAAATATAGATGATGCTTAATAAAAGTAAAATAAAGAATAACTAATAAGATGTTTTTCACTCAAAAATATTGCAGTTTCAATATTACTGTTTTAATTTAATGGAAATTTTATTTCTAATAGATTGCAAGACAACAGCAGCAACTTCTGCAACAGCAGCACAAAATCAATCTACTGCAGCAGCAAATTCAGGTCAGTGTGTTTTATTGCTCTCTTCTGATTATACTTAAATTCCATTTATGGAGAGAGAAGGATCTAAAATAAAGCAGCCACATGCTTTACTAACAAGCCTCAGTAAAGGTGCTCTTTTTGGAGGGTCTTTGCGTCTTAGAAAATTATTGTCAGGCACCTTTTTGGTGGAAAGGGCTTTTGCTTTTCTTTAATAAGTAGAGCTTTCTTCTGAAAGTTATGGACTGTTTCTTAAATCTTGTCATTTAATTCTGAAATCTGCAATCAGTTTGAGTTGTCTGAAGTAAAAGCAGAGTCTTAACCATTGTTTATAGAATTCCTTATTCTACAAATGCAAAATGGGCTTTATAAGAAGGTTAGAAGAATGTTTTCCATTTCATTAACTAAAGCAAACAGCTATAGAATAGGGTAATAGACACTGAGACAATGCTACGTCCCTGGGACCAGCCTGCCCATGTAGAAAGACCCACAGGTATATGTGTCCTGTGTACCTCTGGGGTAACTGTGCCTTTGTGGAGCTGGAAGCGTTCTGGAGGTTTCCGATTATCTGTACTTGTACGCAGAACCCGGTTTAATTGTGTGCAACTGTGTGGGGGGTAGGGAGTGACATGTTGATAGTGGCATTGTTGGTGTGACTCTGTTTCCTCATCTGCTCCCTACTTTGTCTGAACGCATTTCGCTGGGCCTGTTCTTTAATTTAAATATTTCGGTTTGGTCTGGCAGATGATTGTGCTGCCAGTCATTTCTTAGAAGCTTGGACTATTGGGTTTATCCTTTAATCTGCTGATTGCCATGTTACAAGATGCCAAAAATGAAGTTTTTCCTTCCCTCATCCCAAATAAATACTTGTCAATGCTTTTGCAAATATTGTAATGCAGTTTCAGTTACACTTTAAGGAATTTGATTAACATATATAAATGTGTTGATACCTGGGATGAGAGACACAATTGAATTTTAAAACACCATTATTTTCATTGCCTATCGGAAGACTGTTCATATTAGGTGTATGTAAAGGATGAAAGAGAGATAAGAATAGAAAAAGGAAAAAATCACCATCTTCTCTAAGTGTTATTAACAAGTCTGGCTTCAAAAACCAAAGCATCGTATAAAAAAGTCTTTATTTGGCATAATAGTTAAGACTCAACCATAGCTGAGTCTGCTAAACTGAGCAGTTATTTGCATGACAAATGTTTAAATTTTTAAATTCATTTAAAAATTAGGCCAGAAAGAGTACTCATGACCAGGTCATTTTTGTTCCTGTTTGGAGAATGTGGGTATATTTTACTGGAAGTATCCCCTCTGCAGTAAAAATTTTGGAGGTACTTTGTGTTTCAGTTCACTCAATACTTTCCAGTAGGTTTACTCTTCCACCGACTCCGACAAAATGAGGTCTTAGAATAGGTTGCACGTTAATTTTCTTGTTCACTCACAACGTTCTCTGACATAGTGCTGAACCCTCCACAAGATTTCTTTCCATCTTTTCCTAGACATATATGCAAAGAAGTGTTTTAGTGCTTATTCTGTTCATGTGAGCTAAATTATTTCTTGATGATCCTTCCCTACATTTGTTCAAAATTCTTGCCAATATAAGCTACCCTTATTCCATAGTTCCTCAGCAGTTTGGCCTCTTTATGTGTCTTTATATTTACATGAATCTAATCAGGGTGTTGGAGGCAGTGAGGACTGTTTCCTCTCCCAGCTGGTTAGCCAGATTGGTAGTGGGCATCAACTATTGCCCAAGGAATACTGGAGTGTTGCCAAGGAATACTGGAGCCCATAGGCTCCAGCATGAAGCACTGGGCATGTTGGGCAGATGCCATTTCAAACATTCATTGATCTCAAGAGGAGATTACTAAAAAAAAGTTTGTTAGGAGTTTGTTTCCTAGGCTAAACACCAGCTTACGTAGTCCATTTGCTTGTGAGCCAAGGGGTTGTTCTTTGTTTATTTGTTCCTCCTTAATTCTGTGGCGGGTTTGCTAGCCAGGAGTTGCTGGAGAGAGATGTTGGTTGCTTAGTTGCCTCTGTGGTTGGTGATGGAGTCTGTTGGTATTGAGATGATTACAAGTGGTGCATGTTGTTGAGAGGTGTAGCTCCCTAAGGGCTATAGGTGGGATGGAGGGAAACCAGGAGGCAGACGAGAGATGCAGTGCTGTGCCGGTTCTCCCAGGTCCCTTCCCAGCGTCTTCCCGGGAAACCTCAATACCGATACTGGTCACACCCGTGACTCTGGGTGGGGTTCATCATATCAAAAGTAGGTAACTCCAGTGTAGGCTCTGTCTCAATTCATTATCCAGATTATTTTTACAGTGAACAGAGAAGCAGAGTTAATAGTTTTAGGATGCAATTCATCTTTTCCTAAAGTAGATGTTTAAAATATGTCAGATTAATTGTTGCCTAAAATGGCTGTTTCTCTCCATTAACTAGAAAGGATACGCGTGCTGATGCCTATAGCATATGGATCTGCAGTGAGATGTGAATTGCGTGCGCCGTGGCTTGAGGAGAAAGAACAATTTTCTAATAAATGTTTGCATTCTCAATTTAGTTTTGGGGCTTGGTAGAATTCGGAACTGTGTTCCCAATAACTTACTCGATTTTATTCAGGAGGTGCATTTGTTTAAAGATGCTCTTGAGCAAACCATTTCAGGAAACAGCCATTACTTCCATAAAATGGCATGGATCCTTATCTATACTTTGTATGCATGGAAAAACAATAGTAATTTTCCCTGACACTCCCCTTTTGAAGAGATTACAAAATGTGAGTAGCACAGGTGCCAGTTCCATCTCGGCATGGGCCTATTCATGGCACAGCTACTTGAACTGAGCACTGTATGTTCTTCAGGAAGGAGGAGTGGGGCATTGCTGAGGCAATGTTTTCATCAGGAGGTACACAGTGTACCACTGTCATCTTCTGAGGTACAGCGTTAATTCTTAAACAGTAATTTCTGTGAATAAGTGCATCCAGTTTATTTAACTATTTAAACAATTAGAAATGTCTTTAGATGGGGCTAAAAGTGTAGATAATCCATATTAAATCAAACACATCTTTCCCTGGACACCTACTAGGTTAATTTACTGAAAAAATATCATTATTTGGTATTTATTATTTACTTTGTGTTGTATATTATTTGTTTGTTTCATAATTTTAACACCTTCTTTAAATTAGTTGGGTTTTGTTTTGTTCTGTTTTATTTTTAAGACCATTTACTGGAGCACCGTCCTCCAGGCTTGTTATGCATCTAAAACATTGTCAACAATCTGTGAGCAAAGAGGATATTAGCTAGGCTTACCATATGAAAACAACATAGGTATTTCAAGAGTTCTGAGGTCATTAAATGTTCTGCATAATCGTCTCATGTTTTCTAAGTGAAGCTAATGTTACTTTCAGGGTGTTTGCGTTGGGGAAAGCAGTTTTATCTGTTGGCTAAAGCGAGTGGGAATCTGGAGTTGTTCTTAGTTCTGTCTCTGATTATCTGAAATTTGGCAAATTGTTTCCTGTTCCTCAATTCAAGTTAATGTTTTGAGAATCTTAAATGAAAAAGTTCAGATAAAGGCAGTGTATTATTACTGTTCAGCTCAAATGTTCATAATGTTCATAAACTCTTCTACAGCGGAGTCCACAGAAATGGGAGGAAATCTAGTGTGCCAAATGAAGTCCTTCATTCTGCAAAACTGTGCAGAGAAATCGTTGCTTTTAGTGGAAATAAAGTTGAAAAAATACTGTAGGGCAAGTAAGAGCTCACAGATCGGTCTCCAGGTTGATGCAGATTTTTTAAATTAACTTTCTTTTTTTGTTTAATAAAAAGACTTCTTGAAGTAGAAAGGGCAAAATGAGAGTATTTCATGGACATCTTTTAGCCTATGCTGTGAAAGCAAAAACCTCTAGGGATAAGGGAAAACCTGTTTAAAGGAGCAATGCGGTGGTACATCATGAAGGTAAGACTACCCTGGAAGAAAGGAAGGCTTGCATCCCTAGAATGGTTCCAACCTTGGGAAGCAGTTGAGGCCCTGAAACCCCTGGAATTCGGTGCCTCCCTGCCAGAACTCAGTCCTTTCAGAGTGAGGCTTGGGGACTGCTTTTGACCCCATGTGTCCAGCTGAAGAAGGATTTGGATCCCACTGATGCTTGGAGCACGTTGCTCCAGGATTCCCCTCCAGGGGGTGTGTGTGGATTTGAGGGATGAAAGTTGGAGGATTTCCCTCCACTGGTGGGCAGGCTTTGTTAGGGCGAGTCCGAAGTAGTGCCTGAAATCTTCAAAAGGGACACTGGTGGTTCAGCTTTTCTGCAAAAACTTGCAATGGGTGTTACAGTGCCAGCTGATCCAAACTGCTTTCATCCATTTCCCATCACCTTATGCCTCTGTACAATGCTCCGTGCTATTGCAGAGCATTTTGTTTTCTGTTTGAATCAGTATGATTTCCACTGCATAGAAAAACTGGCTTCCTCTGCTCTCCTCAGCTTTCTGTTTTAATTCAGCCATTAGAAATTATTCCTAAGAGTAATTTTATTTCTAGTTTTAAACTATACATTCATGGTGTTGTATTTTCGTATTAATGTTCTTGCCTTTTCTGTTTCAGTCAAAAAGAGTGAACATGATTACTGTGATAGTAAACAAACAAAAGGATAGTAACATAAAAATTACAACTATTTAAACTGTCCTTGAATAGGAATCATTTGAATCATACTTAAAACTTAAGAGGCTGAACCAATGACTCTTCTTATCTATGATTAACTACTGACAGTTCAGATACCTGGTGAGCTGAATAAGGACTATCTCTTTATGTGAAGTACATGTCTAAAGATCAGGAATAATTACATTCCACATTAGCCTTCATAGCCTCCCTGACCTGGTTAATTAATTTTTTGCTAGGATAATAATAGTAGAAATAGATTTAAAGATATGCTTCATCATTAAGTATGTAACTGACCTCCAATTTTAAGAGCCGAACCTTTCATTTATTGCCTTTTGGAGACAGGTTAAGCTCCTCACAGCGAGCTCGCTGAAAAGGCACAAGCTGGAATCTAGTTATTGTCACTTCAGTTATACTCTCTGAGGTTGTCCCGCTTTGTAAACTGTATTTATCATTGACAAGCAAAAAGCGATTTATATGTTACTGTTCTGGCACTAGGGAATATTCTCCCCCACCTTTTTTTTCTTTTCTTCTTTTTTTTTTTTTAATTTTTTTTTTTTTATTGATCGTGAAACTGATCCCCTTCCAGCAAGCTCTGAACAGGACCAAATAAAGCCATTGAAAGCAATTTGATACTTCTATTGGCAGGGTACGCAGATCAGATACTCCCTTGAAAGAGAGCGAGAGTTATAAACAAAGCTTAGAAGTCTAGGAATAGCCCCCAGCTTCAGCAAACCCTTAAAATATTTTGTAATTGTATCTTCAATCATGAATTAGCCAGGAAAAACAGACCTTTTTTGCCTTTATATTTCACTGCTGTATGCTGTTTTTAATTGCCCACAGGCACACTGTTGTGATCTTCTTTGGAAGTTTAAAACCAGGATAAAAATGCAAATCTAATTATTTCTTTTATCTAATCTAATTAACTTTTACAAGTAATGATAGATGCACTGTAGCCTGCATCAAACATTTTAATAATGATGTTTCTGGATTAAAGAATAGGTAAAACTACTGTAATTTATAAGCAGTCAAGATTATGGCAGTAGAAAATGTAAATTATTGTGATGCCTTAATAAACTATAGCTGCAGTTTATTAATTTACAGTAGAGAGGATACATTTCCCTTAAATTCCAGATCGCTTATGAATTGCTTCCCAGCTGTCATTGGTATCTTTTTTTCTTTTTCTTTAAACAGTTAAAAAAACCCCCAAAACAGTAATCTATGTCTAAGTCCCTTCTGCCATGCCGTTGTGTGCACATGGCAGAGAGCAGCGCTGTCAGGTGCCTGTAACTTGTCGTTGAACCATTGATTCGAATTCCCAGGGCTCTGCTGGGGGGGGGTGGTGGTGTCACAGCATCTGTCCAGCTCAGAACTTGTCTAGTGAAAATGGAAACTTATCCAATGGAGGAAAGACAAATATGCTAAACATCAAAGTCAAATGTTTCATATTTTATTTATTATTTCATAGTGGCTTATTAATGAGCTCTAGAGTCCTTATTTGATAATTACCCAAGTGAAAGGTATTACAGGCCAGCTTTTTTCCAACAAAAGCCATCTTCATGGCTGGCTAGCTTGGAATTTTCTGTGTCAGCTGTGTAGAAAGAGAAGCGATGTGGGATCCTTACCTTCTCTGAGCAGCCTGTGCTTTAACAAATATTCTGACGATGTTCCCTATCCTTTATTGAGCCTCTTCCATACTAAAACTGCTTTGGTGCAACAGCGTGATGGTGGCCGAAGCAAAAAGACACACTGTGATAGAGGTTCTCCCCTCCTGTGTTACTCTTAAGCTTCTGCCTTTGCACCTTGGTCCCCTGTTTGCAAGGATCCCTCTAGCTGCTCTGCCCGAGGCCCCTGGAAACAAGATTTATCCTGACAAAGCAGAAAATAGTTCTGGATTTGACTCTTAAAACAGTCCTTAAAACTGTATGGAGTCTGGAGGTGGGGGGCTGGGTTTCTACAAATTTTTACTGTGACCTTCTAAGAGTTAAATAAGCTGTCTTGCAGTTTTGTAATTCACTATATGTTTTTTTTCTTTTAAATAGCTTTATTTCGCCTACCCGAGTCTAAACAAATTGTATTTAATGCAAAAATTAAGCCTTGTGTATCTCTTTCATATGACTTCTCTAATTATAGAGCAGTAAATGGTAGAATAGCATATGTTAGCAACATGAGCAGCAGTCTATGAAATGAACTACAAGTTAATAAAATGATCTTGTGGTGGTGTTGGCCAAATGTTAGCACACATGTTTCGGAAAGTGGTATTTCAACAGACTTGAAGAATAGGACTTTGGCACACGGGTGCCAAACGCGATCTGATGTGTGGAAATTAGTTAAACCAAAGTAAATGTCATTGTTTCTCAGGCTCGTGTTGGTGCAGAAGATGATAGTAGCTGCCCTCCCACTTTTCCTCTCCCACGTGTGTTTTAAAATTGGAAACGAAGGCACGGGCGTCCCCAGTTCAAGTACGGCTGCGTCGTTTGCTCTGGGCGTGCTGCAGTGCAATCTGGCCGAGGTTTAGGGGCTTGTTCTCAGCTGTGCCTCTGCCAAAGCAGGGGGCTAAAATCTCATTGATTCTATTGAGCCCAAACACTCGTACAGCAGCCTTTGCTTACAGACGGGCCTCAGATCTGAGCCCTCTCAATTTAGGGGCAGATTATAACCAGCTCCTGAATAACAGCAGAGGATCAAGCAAATATTTGCGATCCACCTGTACCACTGCCCAGGGGTCACTCTCGGCTGGTGGTCTGCCTGTTCCAGCCAAGCGTGGAGCGACGTGCTGTGGCAGCCCCAGGGCTGGCTGATCCAGGCACCCTGGTCTAGCTCCTGAGTGGGCTGGCAGAGATCGTGCCCCTCTGAGCCTTGCTGGTGCTGCTCCTCTGGCAGTATGGGTCTGCATCACCCCTCCTGTCAGCCTGCCGAACGTCATCTTCACAGTATTGTGATCCCTGGAAAAAATTAAATAATAATGCACTATTTGCTCCAGTACAGAAAACCAGTTTCTTTCCTAAGTGGTGTGTGCACAAGCCAAACTGGATAACTGGGAGCAGAATTTGAGCCAACTGGCAGCCTACCAACAGGGCTGATCCTGAGTAGTCTTACTTGCTTGAGCAACACTTGCATAGCCAGTATTTGATGCCTTGTCTACCTAAGTGTTCCTCACATAAGTAGGCTTTGCAGAACTGGGCATCTCCTATGAAGAAGGACTTAGAATATTAGTATTGTGCTTGGAATATCAAAGATACAAATGACGCAGGGGATTTAGGGGATGTAATTTGTTTTATTAGACAGACAGATGTAGTTGGAAAAAGCAGGCAACCTTTTGGGCACACCAGCTCTTTTTCAGGTCTTACATCAGTGTTACGCTGAAACATCCCAGGACTGACAGAAACTGTGTAAGATGTTGGCCTTTCATTTCTAATTAGTTACTTTTTCAGTGATGATTTTTGTGATTGACAACCGTGTGATGGCCAAGAGAGAGAACAATCAGGATTTGAATTACTTTTTTCTTTTTTCCTTTTTTTTCTTTTTTAAAAAAACCACCACACTGACACACTCATCAGAAGATAGTGAATAAAGAAAATAGTTAATAAATGTTAGTATTGAAATGACTTGATTTATGGATATATTCAGATATATAGGCAAGACTGGAATGTGATGATATCAGAGGTCAAAATTTCTGTCTGCAAAAGCAGGTATTTGGAGGAAAATGATGAAGTACAGCCCCACATAAAAAGGCCAAAAGCATTTAGCAAACAAATTGTAAAGTGCTTTTTGAAATCTCACAGTAAAATCTTAGATTTGCCAGATGGACTAAATCCTGGACTAAAGAATCAAAACGGTTTTTAGTTGTAATTGTGGGAATGCTCTGGAATGAAAGTGTATTACTGAATCAATCTGAGCATAAAAACTTATTTTAAATACATTTAATGTCATGACAGCAAGGAAGAAGTAAGTGCATTGCTCTCTGAATGCATTTAGGAATTATGAATTCACATAAAGAAAGTAGTACTATATGCAAACCGGTAAATGAGCAAACCAGGTGCTGTTAAACATTTGGTATACATTTGATGGCATGTATGTGAAAGTAAAGTGAAAGAATATTTCTAATATTCATGGTCTTATGCAACCAGCTAATCCAGACACTCACAAAAATGTCAAAGCATAGCTCTCAAGGAAAGGTGAATGGCCTTGCCTGGAATTTACCTATCTAATTTTAGTCATTGTTAAAGTAAAGAAAAGTTGGTTTATGGCAGCAATTTACACCCTATTTCCTTTTTTGTCTGTTACATTAGAACCCCCTCTCCCCAGATAATTAGATAATATAGTGGCTTGTGTTGCATGCAAGACTTTTGCTTGTTTGAAAGAACTAGTCTTTTATATAAATCTTTTATATATCATCTTCAGCGAGCTGGGCATTTGCACAGCTTGGGTAAATTATGTCTATATTGAGAAACTAAGAAGTTACACAGTATGCATTCCATACTTGAGGGATGGGAAATAAAAATTGATATACTGTGCGGCACATGATATAACACAGTGAAATATCTTTTAAATTCCGGAGGGATGCACTGACATCACCACACTTAATTCACATGCAGTAACTCCCACAAAATGTTATTAGTTTTAAATTGAAGTTTGTAATCATTCAATAAAAAGAAAATAAATGATGTAGACAGTATACAATGGTGCATTATGAAATGCTGAATTCATCTTATTCACCCACCCAAAATGACAGTATGTTAAGAAAACATTAAAGTTGTAACACCAAATAATAAAAGCAAAGACATTCACAGTTGATGGTGAAGTGTGAAATCGATCTTGAGACACATCACCGCCCCACATTATGGAAGGGAAGTTTTGAATTAGGGAATTTTATTTTGAAGTAATGTATTAGTCATTTTTATTCTGTAAAATGAAAGATTAACCAGCTGGAGGAACATAGCATTTGTTTAAAAGCTAGATCAGGTAGATCAATGTGTAGTGTGGGTACTCGCTACAGGTAACGAAATAGAGTTGGTAGTGCAGCGTATACCTAATAGCTGAAGCATGGACCGAGATTCCTTCTTTGACAAAGCAATTTATGGAATATAAATATAGAAGCAAACTTTTCTCAGAGGAGGAGGAATGGCACATGTTTTTTGCTCTGATGATGAGTGATTTGTATGAATAACTCTACTATCACATTTCTAGCTTTGTCTTTTCCATCTCATTGAATTTTATTGGTGATATATTTTCAGGATACTCATCTCCTCTGTAACTGCGTATCTGAGTGTCTCATAAGCTGAAGTGTATTATCCTCACAACACTCTTGAGGCAGAATAAAAAGCGTATAGATATTTGGGGGCATCTAATTTTAGATATCTAATTTGGGTGACTGAATTAGGACTTTTGGCTCCATATATAAAGCAGTCCAGGTGCTGTGAATTACCTTCTGTTGATTAGACAACGAGGTTCCTAATTTAAACACCTAAGTTAAATTTTCTAAGTGACTCGTTCCATTTATTATGTGAAATTCGACAGACCTGAAATCTGTGGTTTCAGAATTCACAGGGTGGTTCTCTAATGTCTTGATCAACTTTTCTATCATGACTTTCTGTCAGTTTATATCACTTGCCTTAATTTACGCTGACGGAGCTTTTAGCCAGAGTGAATCCATGTCAGTCATACAGAGATATAGTTGTTTGTTCCTCTCAACCCACTCCCCTGCCCCAAACGAAAACCATTTCAGCTTGCCTGAGTCTCCCCCTCAGTGGCCCACAGATAGTGGCCGAGCTGCTGACCAGAAGCGTAGCCACTATCATGCAGAAGGAGGCACGTGGAGGCACTACGCTCACTGAAAGAATCTGTACTTTCCTAAATCCATGTATTTTCCTTACAGGTGTGGAGCAACTTCCATGGCAGTGAAACATGCTTTGAACAGTGGCTTGTGGGGGAGAGAAAATAATTTCTTGTTTGAAGAATGCCTAGATTACTTGGCGGTCCCTCACATGTTTTGTAGGGCATTCAAGAAACTTACTTGAATTTTTTATTTAATCAAAATGGCTGCTTCTAAATGGAGATCTTGCATGCCACATTTTAGGCCAGAATGTATTTTTACAGCCAAGTTATAAACCTCTGAAAAAGGGGGCTTATAATGGAAAGGTTGACACAACATTAATTTTAGTGTTGTAAACGCAATGGTATAATTTTGGAAAAAAGCCTTTATAGCTCTGCTAAGATATTAATTGCAGGAAATTACAGCATATCCTATTAAAGTATTATGTCAGTGGCATACATAGCATATAACACCTTTGCATATTCTCCCTTGTTTTCACGGCAACATTTTGCATTTTGATCTGTAAGGAGTAGGTGGATAAAGTGGCTCAGAGTTTCTGGTGGTTTTTGCTTGGGGGGGACAAGCCAGCCTGGGTAACGCTTGCGTATGGCCTGCTCTGGGAACGGGCCTTTCGTTGACCAGGTAAATCCCATACGGGTATCGACCAATGAACCAAATTCTGCTGAAATAATAGCCTTGCCTTTGTTTTGTGACTTTCGGACCAGCAATTTGAATTTGGATCCAATCCTTACTTACACAAATCGGGTTTAGTCAGACTCTTTCCAGAACAACAACTACTTTTATGACAAATGCATTTTTACTGTTAAGGCCTTAGTTTCCATTTACTTATACTTACGGAATCATTCCTTACTGTTACGACTGCATAGCAGACCCAGTCTCTATTGATTTATGTTCAGTTAATTATTCAGAAATTAATTTTATTTACATATGGTGGAGGAGGAGCTATAGATTCCTATTAAGCTGAACAGCGTAGATATGTGCATTGCATTGTACAGTTTTTTATTTCTAAGAAATAGGATATTTACTGCATTTCTGCCACTTTTATGTTTGACAGGGCATGGTGTAATAGTATAATGTTTTCTTTACAAGAATTTGTCGCTATAAGGTAGTTATTTGTTAGTATCCAAGTTTTAATAGACACTGAATTGTTGCCTTTGATTATAGTCTAAGTTGGATACTGTTTAACTGTGGTTGCTATTTTTGACTAGAACAAACTGCTATTACAATAGTTTCTTGAGTGTCACATCTTTCAGGACAAGGGGCCACAACTTCGTATTTGTAAAATACCTCATGCTGAGTTTGTCATCCTGTTACGTTCTTTTCATTGCTACGTTGACACAAATTTGCAGTGAAAAATGTCAATGGTAACAATGTGCAAGGTTTTTTTTTTAATGTATAAATGGGGCCTGGGGCCTCGATACCTCTTTTCCCCTCTGATGACAGTGGAGCATACACAGTTCTTTACACATTAAGTCAGGACTCTTGTACAGTCGGTGAGTTTTTAAAAAGATGGGAGAAAAGGCCTTCTCAAAGACCCCACTGATACGCAAGTTCGTTGGGCGGTTGATGTTTCCCATTAATTGCAAGACTTGAGCATATAACCATCAGCTGTATCTGGTTTTACTTATCAAATCCAGAACTGCTTTTTCTCTGCCTGCTGAGCAGGGAAAACTCCATGCTGTACCAGTTTCTTTTTACTTGGGGCTCCCAGTATCATCAGAATTAAAGCTGTCAGAACAGTCAGCCCTCTTTATTTTGTGGTTTTAAATACAAAGCGTAATATTGTTGCTTGAGAAATGGCATGCTTTCAATGTATTAGTTTAAAATTGCGGAGTGGACAGAACAAAAAAAGGATCCCTGTTAATAGCAGGAATTGAAATATTGCTTTCACCATTTTGGGGAAAGAAGATACAACTCTGCGCTTTAATTTGGTTTTATTCTACACCACTAACTTGTCTTCATTGGCTTAATACTACACTCAAGTGTAAGGAAAAGTTCCTGCTCAACTTAGCGAGAGTTTTGCTTCATTGAATGCAGTGCAGGGTGCCATTTCCTTAGCTGGTGTTGTTCATGTTCTCTCCGCTTATGTCAGTCTAATACTAGAAGTACAGAATTAGGCCCTCTTTTTAAAAACAAAAAGAGCTCACGTGGAAATGACAGCATTTCATGTTGCCTTTTTTTATTCACTGTAAAATATTCCTCTGCTCTGTGTGTGCATTTATATTTGGGGATAATTGTGCCCATCCACCACAGAGCGCTTGGAGATAACTGTTACGTTGTGTATGAATATTTTTGTCTTGCATGTGGCTACTTCAGTTCTCACTTTGTGCAATTCATTATTTGTTTATTTTAGTCATCAGCATCCTTTTGCTTTTGCTTTATTCAGGATAGTTTAGATGCATCTTTGTGGTAACACTTTGTAAAGAACACAAGTAAAATTATTTCCTTGTTATATTACTTTCCTGTTTGGTTTGTTTTAATTGAGAAAAGACTCTCTTCCTTGGCAAGGCTACACATCTGTCATTTTATTTAGCCTGTTTTACTATCAGTTGAGATACACATACGTTTCAGATGTAACTTTAGGAAGAACAGAATATACTAGTAATTTATACAATAGACGTTGATGATTATTGACCATTAAAGAGTAATAAAACATTTCCTGTGTGAAACAGATGTAGTATCAAATGTCTTTATTTCTGAACAGTAAATGTTTCAGGTTTACTTCACAGACATGAACGTTATTGTATCAAGGTAAAAACCTGGCTACACTCTAGCAAACATAGGTCACCTCTTAATAAATGAATAGAGTTGCAAGTGAAAGAAAATAATACTTTGAAGAAAGTCCCAGGCTCATGTGTATATTAACCAGAGCAGATGAAATGATTTATTGGGTTTTATACACAATCTGTAAAGGGTAAGCATTGCTAACAGAATGAGTGGCAGCCTCAGGGAGCTGAGTAGCCCCCAGGGACCAGCCTTTGTTCCTCTGGACTTGACAGGCATGTGTCCCTGTTAAATGAGGGCTTAATTTCTCTCATATGTGCACAATTTCCAAGCTCAACAAAGGCAGCCGGGACTGGAGCTATTTAAAAGAGCCAGCTCAGGAGGAAGCATTCCTGGAGAAAGGGGATGCTAAGGGGCTAATTACTCACCATAGTTCAGCAACTGATTTTTTTATTATTATTATTTTTTCCCCCTAAGCAAGGTTTATTAACACGGAACTGCCAGTTTCATCTTACATAAACATACATTAAAATTACAAAGGTGTTATTTCTCTTTGTAAAATAGCCATTTTAAAGCTCCTGCTGACCAAAATTAAAATGTGTATTCATTTTATTTTGGGCCTGTATTGAAAATCTTCATCTTTTAAACTCATGGAAAGATTTTTTTCCACAAGGTGCAGAGAAATTGCTTCTCCAATGTCTTCCTCTCCTTTCTCAGTCTTTCCTTGCCTCATGTATAGTAGTAGGAGTTGTCCTCAGTGCTTACTGCATTCATGTAAATACAGTAATTAATATTGTCCAGATAAATGGTTCAGCATATGTAAAGCATATTAATATTCACGTAGTTACATATCTAGTGTCGCATGCTTTTTATAAGCCTCTCACTACATACTTAAATATTTATTTAGACCCAGCAGACCTTTGTGGTGCCTTTCAAGTAGTCTAGTACCTACTTGATACCCCACACAAGAAGCATGACTTCCCCCCCCCCTTTTTCTCATGTGGGGCTTGGGTCACTCCTGAGTTGCTGGCGGTTGTTCTCTGGAGAGAATAGGGCAGACATTTGACAGAGTGATGTCATTTTGGGTTTTTAAGAGTGGAAAACACAGTTTTCTTTGGACAGTGTTGCCAAACTCTGTTGTTACCTTGAGAGAAAGGTAAGCCACTTCAGTGCAACAGGTTGGAAAACGTTGTGGTGACCATTAGCAAACCACTTTGTCAAGAAATACTGTGTGGTTTCAGGCTATTCCTATTGAGGAACAAACAGGAAAAATTCTTGTGAAACAGGTAGCCCATTTGATTCTTCATGATCGAAACATACTGATCCTCTTAAAACAAGAACTCAAACAGGTGGAAAAAATTGCTCGGTGGGGTCATGGGCTGAGCAGGCTTTACCATGGCGTAGGAGAAGGCTTGTGGATGTGTGGCACCAAGGCTGGTGGCCAATGCTCAGGACGCAGTGTGTGTACATTTGTGAAAACTGAGACGACTCTTAACAATTACAGAGTGACCAAGCAAAAGCAGCTTGCTTTTGGATTGAGACAACCCTTCCAGTGTGAAAGGGGTAAAACTGAGAAAAATTGAAACTGGAGCATCTAATACAGCACTGCTTCCAATGTTATAGAGAGAGTTTGCACAGGTAATAGTAGACATTACCCCTTTGGCACAGATCCTATGAAATCTTTGTGAGATTACTCACTGTCTAATGTTACAGACGCTTTTATTTTTTAATATTTTTTTAATTGGATCCTTCATGCATGTTTTATGGGGCCTTTTGTGTTGGCTTGTGGGTTTTGGGTTTTGTTAGGGTTTTTTTGTTTGTTTGCCCTAACAGTGATATAGGTTGATACTCAGGCAGTTTCAAATCAAAACCGAACAAACCAAAACTGACTGCTTTTTTTATCAAGTTAGACATTTAGCTTTGGAAGCAAGACTTAACCTTTCCAAGGCTAGGATGGTAAACTATGCAACGTTCTGTCTTTCCTTGCATGGTTTCTTTGCTGTGTGTTTTTGTATGATAAACTTATTTAAAATTTTTACTTCAAATGGCCACCTTTAGAACCAGTATACTATTATATTATATTTTATTATTGTTATATTTCCATCATAAACATTATAAGTATCACAATTGTTTTGGAAATTTCAGGTGAATCCTATAGTCTCGCAGATATATATTAGAGAAAAATTGTAATTAAAAAAATTGGGTTTTTTTCCCAATTTAAATATTTCTGATCCATTACATAACCTAGGCTTCATAAATAGGTATCCTCATAGAATTAACAGCAAATAATCTGATTTTATTCTTTGAGCTTCCATTGCACCTGTAGGAAGGTGGTGAATGTACAACCTACAGGTTGCAGAATGCTAAGATTGAAAATAGTTGCAAACTTTTACATGCTTTAAATCACCCCTGAGGAGATAGTGCTCTAGCAGTAAGAGGAATTAAAGATTTTAGAGGTACTATTTTAAATGAAAAATCTACATTCTTTCTTTCTGAGAAGAATGGAACAGGTGATGGATCCCTGGGATGGGATGCAGGGCTCTTGGTTTACCTACTCTTTCTTTTCTTTCCTTTTTCATGCTGAAGAAGGGGATAATAGTAACAGGGAGGAGTGTTAGGTTTCCTTGCGGTTTGTTAAGAGATTTCTTTTAAAAAAGTCATTATTAAGTAAATAAACTTAAGTTTATTTCACCAAGTAAAGGAATTCTGATTGGATAGAAGTCACAAACCTGACCCAGATCCTACCAACTTCTGTGCAAATCGGGAATAACTCCACAGAATAGAAACAGTACATCTGCCTTCATCCTGGTAACAGATTTACAGCTGTCAAGGCTTAGAGTCACCCATTTATTTCCTTTCTCCCTAGAGATGACAAAGTATATAACGCTTGATGAACTGCAGCTTCCAGGAACATTCAGATGTTAATGCTACAAAGGCCTACATTGCAGGTTGAAATCTTGCCTGGATTAAAACTCTGCTTTGGATGGAGTTAAGGAGCTACATATACACAGGGGCATTTGGTACTGTTACAGGGCCCAAGGAAAATGGTTTAAAATGGATTCCATGCAGATTCTGACTAAGCCTTTCTCTAAAGATTTGTTTCCACTTTCTGGAGGAGGAGGGGTTACCAAGAGACTCTCTTGCCATCTGATTACGAGAAAGCACCTCCTAATCAGAAAGGAAGGTCCCACACAGATTATCTTCTTGTCATGCTATGACAGGACCCAGATTCCACTGAGGCTTTTGTGAAGAGCTGTGGAGAGTATTAAAGCCATGGCTCCACAGTACTTAACTTACTTAACTTAGCTTTTTTTTTTTTTTTTTTTTTAACAATAGAAAAAAAGAAGATGAACTCATGTTCACTGTTTCCCGCTAAGAATGAACTTCTATTCCCTTGATGCATTGTTGTCTGGATACCAGAATGAAATGTTAATCATGTAAAAGTAGTGTGTCAGTCTACTGAAGAGAGAAGGAATAATCAACACTTCTCTCTCACATTCTTGCTACCTGAATCATTTGCCTCAGTGTTCAACTTCTCCTCCCCACTTCTTAGATCTTTTTCTGTATTTACAAACAGCCGCCTTTGTCTTGTGGGAGGTTTATTGCTCCTTTGCAGCTCGCTTTCCTAAAATGGTAGTAATGAATGCAAAATTCAAAGAGTTGACCTGCCTGTTTGTTCCCTGTGTTTGTCATAGCTCTTAGTTTTAAAGAAAAACTAAAAAGAAACCCCAAACCCCAAACATTTTTTACCTTGATTTCCTAAGGAAAAGGCTTTTCAATAACTGTGCTGCCAGACTGCCTCTCAGGGTTCCACCTGAATAGTTTTTGGACACATTAGGTAATTGGGTAACCACAGCTGAGATCCAGGAAGAAGCCTGAAAGGTAGGGCATTCGGTTAAGTCTCCTGAAAACAGTTAGTGGCCCTGATAAACCCTTTCAGGTTGCCCTGGACGTAAACACTTTAATCTAATCTCTTCCTGTCTTAGAATTTGAAGAATGTACTTAGGAAAGAGATACTAAAATGCCCTAGCTTCAGGAGAAGTCTTGATCTGAGCTTATGCTGCAACAGACAGCGGAGAAGCAAACCTCTGAGTGTACACCTCATGCAAAGCCATGGGAAAGAGGCATTCATAAATCACATTGCTTCCCAGACGGCGCTGGATGTACATGCACTTCCCATGGAAACAGAGCCTTGGGTACCCATCAAAATAATGTCATCTTTCCTTGTTGCAGAGGGTCTGCGCATGTCAGGGAACACAGAATAGAAGAGATTTAATTTCTGGTGATATGTTCCATCTTACCCTACATATTTTCTGCAAATTCACTGGTGAGAATTTTGTCTGAAGTTTCAGTGATTTGCTTTGAATGTGTTGCAGGAAGGTCTTACTGGGAGATTTTACTGTAAAGAGACAGCCCATCTGTCACCTGCTGTAGCTACCAGGTTCTTCCCTTTGTTATGCTTGCACTTGTGAGGCTTTGTTAAAATGTTTTCCATTTATTCACAAGCAGATTTGTGAAACTAATGCTTTCTGAACTTCTGGGGGCAATACTGTGAATTTGTTGACAATAATCCTATCTAAATTAAATTTATGGAACCCACCAGAACAGTTACGGTTTAGATGCATTTGGGACTTAAATTATATTTTTTGAAAGTAAGTTTCAACTCATTTATTCCTTTTCATATTGCTCCATATTCTGGGAGCAAGTGTTCTAACCTACATGCCAGCAACAGAAGTGCTTTTATTTCATTAGAGTATCGCTAAGGTAAGAGGGTTTGAAAGACATCTGTAGCCTCCACATTCAATCCATAAATTTTAAATTATTTTTCAGTAATCCACAGCTAGAAACAGTTAGCCTTAAAATATACTGAGCTATTTTTGTGTATCATAGGAAGGAGGTATAACCTGTGTCTGGACAAAGTCTGGCACTTTGTCAAGTACTTCACTATTAATTTTTATCTCTGGTCCATAATTTTCTCCTGACAGTTTGTACTTTTTTTCTCATGTGTTCATTGATAGGTTTATGATCAATCCTGTTTCTAATGTAAAAGGCTTCCTAGCTGTATAACCACATCAGTCCAGCTCCTCGTAATGACTCACCTGCATTCAATGATCTTGCTACTGGGGAAGCTGGGCAAACTTCCTAACCAGAAGTGTCAGAGGAGAAAAGTGTGGTGTGTTGGAGGAATGACTGGGGGGATCCATCTCTTTTATTTTTTATGATGCTTAAGAGGATGCAGTGTCACGAGAGGATCTTAGAAACTGTGTTGTAACCCTCTGAGGAAGCCACTTATTTGCGGCTTCTCTTGGACTATTAGTTCTAGACTCTCTCTTGTTGGCTGAGCTTATGTACTCCCCAGTCCTGTTTCAGGATTGATATCCCACCTATGTGCCCAAACAGCAAGTGTACCCACCGCCTACTGGCATTGTTACCCCCTGAGGGACATGGTGTGCACCATGGCCTCCATCCTGCTCAGCTCCTCAGGCTTCTCTTGGAAGGAAAACCTGGATGTGGGAGGAGTGGAGCAGAGCCCCGTCTGCCCCTGCCGTGAGAGCCAGGCCTGGCACGCGGGCACTCCGAGCCCAGGGCTGTGCAGGCACACGTGAGCGGAGGCTCGGCCTGGCGGAGGCACAGCAGGACGCTTTGGCCTCATGTTTAAACAAGGCCTGACTGAAAATAGCGTGTTCCTGTTATACCCAGCGCTTGCTCATTTATAGTGTCTTACATTTTCCATGGCTCCCAGACTGATACTTCACAGCTCAGGGTCATCTTCCCATACGGCAGGAAGCCCTACAGATCCTGAAATCTCCATTCATCCCAGGAGAAAGCGAAGAGATCAGTAGCTATATGATTCAATTCACTCTCAGGGTTTTTTAGTGATTTTAGTGAGTAAAACAGGTTCACAGAAAAGGGGGCACCAGAGCTGGCAAGAAAGTGTGCATGGAAGCGAGTGCCTGAGCGCAGAGAAAGAGGGATTGGAGAGGGAGCACTGGGGCAAGGGGACCCTCCACACCAGGGCGTGAGGTGTTGCACTGTGCAAGATGCACTTCAAAGTGGCATTTAAGATTGTAGGGGCTCTAATATTTTTCCTTGTGAAATTTGTTGTCTGTGGCATTATAGTCAGTACTATAAAGACACCTTGTTGTAGCACAGTGCAACAACAGCAGAAGAGCTTCACTGCCTAGAGCTCTCTCAGTGTTGCCGTTGCAGTAGAAAAGGAAGATAGCAGATTTGTGTCGTCGGCCTGACCGCCTCTGGAAATGAGCTGCATGCAGCTCTGAGTTGTGCGAGTGAAGGTGCTCATGCCACTAACTTTAAGCTTGTTGGCTGATTTCAGCTGAATTTCATAGGAAGATGGGCATTTCAAAGAAAACTAAGTTCCCACAGTCTTTTAGAAAGTGAACAGCTAGACTGAAGTGAAGGATTTTTTTCCAGACTCCTTCAAACAGGTTGGGTTTCTTACCTCTGCCTTTACACGAAACGTTGCTGTGTGATGGTTTCTTGTTGAATGAGAAAATCCAAATGGACAAGAGTCCTTACCTTACTAAAGCAACCACAGAAAAGCTTCAGCTGAAGCTTTCACTTCAGTAGACACTAAATTCATGTGCCTGAAAGTCAAAAATCTGTTGGGCTGTATTCGCCCTTGGGCTTGTGAAACTTCTCGTGTCACTCATTATTTTAACAGTTTGTGTTACAGAAGCAAACAAGGAATAAAGTGGAGATATTAACTGCCATCAGTTGATCTGTGAACTGTGACCTGATAGCAGCTCCAAAAGAAATCTGCCTATTTGGAATAAATTTTGCTGCAGAAACCAATTCATGAGTAGAAGACAAGGGAAATCACTCTCAAATGATGGTCTCAAAGTGCTTCCTGTAGTGAAAGAAAAGTCATGAACTGAAAATGTCTGATCTTTTGGTTTCCATTCAGTACTTCAAAGAGGAATTATTGGTGTGTTAGAGAAGTATTTAAAATGCATATGTGAATGCACAGGGGTATAAGTGAAAATACGGAGTAGCAGTAGAAAAAAGTTTAACACCCTTGAGTTTGGGGTAGCTTCTTTAACTGAAAAATCACAAGTGGATTATACACACATCATACCATCAAAGATACTGAATTTGTTTTGGCAAAAAACCATACAGAAATATTAAGTAGAGTGGTGGGAAAAACTGAAAAAATTAAGAAAGTTCTGAATAATAAAAAATACAGTATTTATATAGGTCATTCCTTTATACTGACAGAAATTTTTACAGAGGGGGTAGTTCTTAACTTGTATGGATACCGGAACATGAGTTTCTTCTGACTAATTATATAATTAATAGGAGGCGAATTTTAGGTATAGTATTGTGAAAAATTTGCATGATACATAGATACCATGCAAAGGTGGGCAATAGATACATATGCATGACGAACCTCTGTCTACACTGGGTTGTCTTTGAGAAATCCTCTTTCCTCTGTCCGTTAGTTTGTTCTGCCGTTTTTTGTCTGTTTTCTTTTACCACTGCTCTCATTTCTTACTTGCCACTTCTGCACATGAAATAATATCAGGTTATTATTCATAGACATGGTTATGGAAAGGATGGCTATTGCACAATTGTTTAATTTATTCATTGTTTAAAAGCACTTTGAAAATCAAAAGTGTTACCAAAGATCTAAGCATTATTTTGAAGAAAATGAAATCTATGCAGCGGAGATGTTCTGAAAAAATCTGTTGTTAATGATCTTTAATTTTGAAGTAGTTTTTTTACATTGTTTATTTCTTGAATTTAAAAAATAGCTACAACTGATTTCTACAGTCACCCCTAGATTCCAGCAGTTTACTTCTACCAGATACCCTGGGTATCCTGGGGGTATAACTACATCTAGTCCCATTCTTATTGCTCTCATACGTACACACGCATAAACTCTGCCCAGCTGCACTATATCAGACGGTGCTTTTATTGGGGATAACTGGTGACAATGTAAACCATGAGAGAGAAAGAGGTTCACGTGGTTTCTACATGTCACCAGAAAAACAATGTTAAAAATACAGTTTAACAGCATGTATAGTTCTGGTGTTGCTGTTTTTTTGTAGCAGGTGTGTACCAGTGAAAGAACATAGGCCCAAAAAGCAGCGGTTCGAGGGTTTTTTTCAATGTACTTCAAAATCTGAGCCAGCAGGTAGGAAATATGGGAGGCAGAGCTCAGTTCACTGCTGAAATTAAAATAGAACTCCTTTTAAAACGCATAGTCCTTTTGTATAAAGACAGAAAAAAAACCATCCATGCTTTCCTGGATATTTTTTTTCCCCTTGAAATATCAAATATTGAATTGCAAGGCACTGATGGAGCTGAACTGAGGCTATTGGAACGGTACTGGAGTAGAGCCAACCCCCCTCAATGTGTTGGAGGTTTTGCCATGGTATGAATGACCTTAGACTCTTTAGTCACGATTGCTTCTGAGAAACAAGGGATGTCCTTCTCCCTAAAGAACTGAATAATCTTGCTAGATAAGACTCAAAAGAAGGGTTGCAGAAAAGATGCTTTATTTACCCTCTTTCAGAGGCAAGAAAGTCAGAGACTGAAGTGACTTGCTCGGCATCTCGCAGGAAGCCCGTGGAGCTGGGGATGAGCACAGATAACCTGCCTCTGAGTGTCGGGCTCGGAAGACCACTTTAAAATGTTTTAGAACGTGGCTTCATTAATCTGTTAAGTAGGGTCTGAATGGCGTGGAAGACATGGGCTGGGGAACATGCTAGGTACATAATATATCTTCAGCGTACGTATATGGTATTTTATAGGAGGTATAAACTCCTGGGTTGCCATTTCAGGCATAGGTTAATATCACTTACAGAGTGTCTCAGAACACTGAGCATACATTGGAAAACACTGAAGAAAGGGAGTTTTTAGATTGCTAATGATTTCCTTTTAAGGAACATGTGACTAAGGGCTGAGAGAATTTGCTGCTGAAACTGCTTACTACAAGCCTTTGAAAATTCCCTGTCTAGTTATTCACATAGGAAATATCTGGTTGCAGGCATACTTGGCTGCGCAGGCTTCCATGAGTACCCCATATTTATAAAGCCTGCTCATTCAGGCCTTTGAATGGAGCAGTTGACAGAAAGAAAGTCATTTTGGTGAATTCTTTTTAAATATATCGCGAACTTGCCTCTTGACTTTTGGATGTGATGCTTCGTTGTGATTCATGCAAAGTACAAAAGCCATATGCCACAGACACAGATAAACACAGAGATGAAATATCACTGGTTCATTTAATTTTTAGTATCACTGGTTCATTTATTTATTTTTTTCACTAGTGATAGTATTTTTACCCTGTACCTGCCTTCAAGTTTGGGGTCCTTCCTGAAAAACTATACTCACTTAAGGCTGTATTCTCAGAGGCTTTTGGAAAGTGGCCTGGAAAAATTGTTTTCCTGCCTGTTTGCACTAAACAAAATCACAAATTGTGCCTGTTAGTGAGTGTGTCTAAGCCTTCAGTTCTTTTCTGCATTTTCGGCAGTACTTGAAAAGTATTTTATCACTACTACTCTTTCAGCCAGTAATACTAATCTGTTGCTGGAATTCTTTTAATTTCACCCTTAGTAAGATTAATTTACATGCTTTGGACTTAACTAGAATATATGTAAATGTCCGCAGACCGATTTTCATGTGAGGCTGGCGTGATTTTCTGACTTTGGATCTGCTAGCTGTTGATTCACTTTGAGTAATTCAACACAAAAATAAAGAAGTGGTTGTACAAATCCTTGCGAAATGAAATCACCAAGTTTCCTAGAGGTCTGCTTTTTAATTATCCTTCTCTTCACTCATGGAACGGTTGAAAATAAATTTCGTGTAAGATAACTACTATGTGTATTTCAGAAAGATATATGTTCAACTTGCCACAGAAATCCAATGCGATCATTGCTTTCTAAATATTATTAAATTATCTTGAGCATCTTACTGACATATTTTAAGGTCCTGATACTTCTCAGACCAGCCTGGTTTTACTCCACCAACTTTCAGGGTGCAACTTATGGCAGGAGCAATTTATTCCAACCGTTTCTTTTCAGGTGAAGTTGAAATCATTGAGAGATCTAATTCCAAAGTACACCTGCAAATGAGGCACCCAATTGGGGTTAAAAAATTTGCACCTCCATTTTATGGCACCTATGGCATGTGGATCCCCCAAATTTGTTCGTTTTTAAGTAATCATAATAAAATACTGGTTTTATTAAATTTGGTGAGAAAAGCTGATAGATGCACACCAATATACAGTTATGCAGAATTTAAAATGCAGATTCCAAAGGGTTGAAGAGATCAAGATAGTCTGTCCTTTTGCATTTTGCATCAGTAATTTTGAATGTAACAACAATTTGGAAATTCACACATAGGCTAGTTGTGTCCGGGTATGTAGGCAACCGAGAGCTCACATTCAGAGAAAATCATATGCAAAAAATTGCCAACATAAATCATAAAAATTTGCATAAATAGTTCATGTTTCTTACCACATTTTCTCTGCCTGTTTTCATGCAGAATATTAGATGCCTTCAGAAACTGTTGTGCTAACTCTACAGTACAAAGAATACTATACTGGTCTCGAGCATTTCAGCTTCATTGTTATCTGTATAGCTCAGAGCAAGAGAACTGCAAGCATGTAGTATAAATGAAGGGGGGGGGGAGTGGAGGGAAATCTCATGAAAAGGAAGGTCTAGCACCAGAAAACTGACAGAAACATGAGCAGCTAATTGCTGTAGGCTCCATACATCTTGGAATGACCTAAGGGGATATCAACAAATCACTTTCCACTGGAGTATAGTAACAGCAATGGCATAACAGTGAAATCACTGGCAAAAACTAGGGGAAAAAAATCTTTAAAAGTATTGGCATTAGCATGTTAGTGAGCAATTCTTTTTCCATTTTAATAGTTATTAATGTGCATGTTTGCATTTAACATCTGCAAACCCTCCCTTCCCACTTTTCTCCCCCTCAAAACAACTGGTGGTGTGGTAACTGGATTTTATGTGTCTATCTCCAATTCCCTTATGGACTTGTGATCCTGGATAATATTTTCTAATGCTGACACCCAAAAGGTAAGCTATTTGGCACTAGTATTTATACCTTTTTTCTGCTCAGAACTGAAAAAGTCAAATAAAAAAAGAGTGATTTTGCATTTAAACAATTAGAAATTATATTTCTTTCTGGATCACATGTTCCAGGTTGCTCATTTCTAAAAAGAAAAAAATGTTCAGAGTTTAAATAAATTAATTAGGCCATTTTGCAATAATTGTTGAAAGACAGCATGTAAAAGAATTTGGAAATATATCCCTAGTAAAGGCCATTCTTTTCTATTTTTGCAGAACTCTTCAACCCCATAAGCTAAACCAATTTTTGTATGTGATGACAGATATGTTTCCCAACAATTTTATTTGGCCAATACTAAATATTTAGTGGTAGATTTTACATTATTCCCATGTTTTGTTTTCTCATGGGCAGTATTGAACCTCAAATATATCATCAGCATCTTTGCTAGGTAGCTTGGCTTCAAAAATAGGTTTCTCCATGATTTAACTGTAATACTGGTTGAGTGACATTAGCTGGGTAACGTGTAGTGAACCAAATTGCTTTGGGAAAACAATGCTCTCTTGTTCTCCTTCCCTCAGACACCCGCATGTTTTGCCAGCGGTTGTTGCCATTGTATTTGATGAGAATTTGAACATTTTCTAAATCAAACTTCTTTTTGCATTTCAACTGTGTTCAACCATTTTTAAATGCAGCTGGTGCTAGCAGTTACAGCATGATTTTTGGACTAGTATGGGCAGATTTTGTTGCAGTTGTCAATCTTAAAGCTTTTATTTCTAGTGCATCTCCAGCATCATGTCTGAAATTTGTTTGCAGTGAACTCAGGCAACAATATAATTTTATAACATGGTTCTGAAACGTTCTTTACACAAAAACCCCTCTGTGCTTTGCAAGGAAACTGTGGCTGACAGAGTTGTAGCACCGTTGTGTTTTAAGACTTTCTTTGAAGGCATTACTGTCTTTCCCAAAGACATGAATACTGGTGTAGAACCTCATTTGTGCCAAAATGATATTACTTTTTTCCCAAGGAGTCTAAATGGAAGGGGAAAAAAAATCTACATATATTTGATGACCAGTAACGGTATCACATAGTTTAACTACAAGACTACGTTGCTATAGTTCCAAACATTTTCTATGTTTGGAAAAAAAAGAATACATTAAAGAATAATAAGGACTACAGAATATATGTTAAGATAGTCCATATTTAATCAACATTTGTAGGTGCTAGTGTCTCACTACTACAAAATCTACTTTTGAAATGATCTTTTATTTGTAAATGATCTCATGCCAACCACAGGTACAGCCATATTTGTGGTTTCCCCCAGATACTGAATGATGTTCTGTAGTGGGGTCAAGCCCTCTCATGACATTTCGCCATTGGAAACGAAAGAAAACATTTGTGGTGTGAAACAACAGCATATACTTGACCCTCCAAAGCATATCCATTTATAAATGGATAAAAGTGACTATTTAAAGTTGTTTTATAAGGGAACCACTGTGCCCGCCAAAACCCCCTAATTTACTGTTTGAAAAAGCAAATGATGTGTGGGCACAAGAACATGCATTTTTAAAAAACATCTGTGGTGTTCCTTGTGTTGCATTTGATCTTAGTGGTAAAACAACAAAACCGAGTTTGAGAGGGACATTGCTGCCATCCTATTTTTAATTCACCATTATGTGTTAAAATAACCATTAGTTCAGCGTGAACAATCGCAGCCTTGCTTTCAATGGTTGCTCAGGTATTTCTTTTAAACCAGTTTATAATTTTACAGTTTGTTTTGCGTAAGGGGTGCAGCCCTAAATGTAGATTGGGGAGCTGGTGGTAACCCAGGCACATTCCTTTCCTGCTCCTATTTGCTGTAGGGAAGAGCATGAATGAATGAGACAAAGTGTTATTTCACCAGCTTTTCTGATCTCCTTATGTGTATGGGAAGCCACATCGAGAAATTTGTTGTTTGGGTCAGCCAAGGCTCTCCATTCTGCCCTCTGCCTTCTTGCATGCTCACAGGAGCTGGTGCAAGGGCATGATTTGAGAGTGCTACAGCAAGAAGGTGTGTTCCTGCCCATCCTTGTTTCCCTGCTCAAGCAAAGCAAGACAATGACACTCAACCCCTTTTTGTTTAATAATATTTTTTTTCTTTTTAATACCCTTTGTCTCCAAGCATAATTATAGTTTATAAATAGCTTATAAATGTTAGTAAGTGTCGAAGTGCACTTGCCTGTATGGAACTCTCCAAAGGTTATAAAATAAGAGAAATTGATTGGATCTCAAGCAAAACAAATCGGTGGTAAGATGTGGTTTTGAGGCATGAGAGACTTTCAGAATGTATTTTTAAATAATCTGGATGTAAACAGATTAGTTGAAGACAACTTCAGTAAAGATAGCTTTCTTGAACCATCTACAAGCATTTTGTCAAAGAAAGCTGAACTATGACTAATTCTGAGAGTGGTATGAATTATTAGGTGATGAATTTTAAAAGTAGTGTCCAGATGTAAATAGTGAAAGCATCCAAAATATTACTCAGCAGCTGCAAGAGCTATAGGAAAAGCTGACATGACAAATTTAGTCATTTCTTAATCACTTTCGTTAGGCGGTATTGTCAGTTCCAAGAGGGAAATTTTCATCTTGATTTACGCCTATAATAGAAATGGCTGAAAACTGAAAAGTTCTCCAAACTGTTTACTTACAAAACACCTTTTAGGTCATTTTGGAAGCTTCCTATGACCTAGCAGTAATGTTCTTTACACATGGGAGCTCAGAAAATACACTTTCAGACAGCTTATATCAACAAAGCAATTTTTTCCACCTAAAAAAAGTGACAACATGTGAGCAAGTGGTAAAAACTGGCTTAAATGTATTATTTACAGCTATATCAAAATTTATTAATTAGTTACCTTTGTTTTAAATAAAATTGATAAAGCAGAAAGTAGAGGTTAGTATGAATTCTGCAGTAGCTTTCAGATAAAAGAAGCAGTGACCCAACTCATTAGCCCTTTGATTTAATATATTGACACTTGGGTACGAATAATTCCGTTTAGTGGCTTTTGCTTCCCAGGGATCAATTTAATTAGTTATAAAATGTGACTTCATGTCAGGAGCCAGAAGAAATGCTGACGTTAAATAAAGTCATACGCAATTTAAACAATAAAGCTATCGATGCCTGGTTAAAAGTTAATGATGCACAAAAAATGGCTTAATAGAGACAACCTCAGCAATGAAAGTGATGGTAGGAAAATTAAGCTAAGTGGATGAATGAGAAATGGTGATGTTGTTGGATTGTTAAAACAAATTCATGGATGGCCTGATGATTCTTTTCATAGTGCTGTATGTTTCTGATTTAAATACATGTTTGAGGGTAACCCTGTACTTTCCTATTAGGGGTGACAAGAAGTGATCTGAAACCTTTCTCCTTTCGATTCTAGAAAAGGACAATTTACCTGTGCACATTCATCTTTGCTGTATCCCCCCGGGCTACCTTGGGATGACCATAATGACCTCCTATTCTAATATTACAAGTACTAATATTTGCACAGTTGGTTGAGACCCCAGTCAGGATCAGTGTCTTATTACGCTAGGTGCTGTTTGTACACTGTGCAAATAAGAAAGGACAGTTTGTGCCCTGAAGAAGGGTAGAAGCTAATGTTGAAGCACCACATCCTTTCAAACCCCATTTAATGCTGTAGATGTAATCTACGTATGTTATCTAAGCAGAGTAAGAAGGCTTATGAAGAAAATAGCAACCCATAAAATTGTTGGAAGTACAATTCGTCCTTCATTTTTCCTTCTTTTGCTCCATACAAACACACAGATGCACGAGAGCCCTTCAAGAACCGTGGTTCCATTGTTTTCACATTTCCTAGCCTGCTTTGAGCATGGCAAGGTAAAAATCCATGCTAGATGTCTTCAATAATAACTTGCAAGTCCATATTCAGACTTTGAGCCAAATTAAGAAAAAATAATTCTCGCCTTTTTATGAGTAGTATGCGAGGATTTTTCAAGTGGCGGTGGTTGTTTCTGTTTCAGTAAAACAGATTTAATAGTGAATTGATATGGTCACCTCATTTAAAGGTGCATAGACACTCAGCTGGATATGCTGAATAGATAGGTCAAAAGAAAATATAGAGAAATGTGATTCCTTAGCTTAAAAATGTATGTGAGTTAACTGTCTATGTCTCTGACATAGAAATTATGATTAAAACAGCACAAAAAGCATTTAATTTGCTTGTAATTTATCACTGTTCAGATGAGGCTGGAGTTGGTCCACCTGTGGGGGAAAAAACTGCTATCAAAATGACGCTGAGTTAAGCCCTCTTATGTTTTCCTTTGTACTAATCCTTTCGGGGGCAGATGGGTTTGCTTAGCAAGACCAGTTGTGAAAAGGGACAGTGAGTGGTGAAGTAGGCATTTAGATAATAATTTTTAACAATTTTACGCAATCGGGCTCATCCATAGACTCCTAGAAAGCTGGAAGCCAAACAGCAGGCAGCAGTTATTACCTGCTAAAAGCATTAACAGTAGCTACGGTAACTTGCTGAAGGATAGAGGGGATATGCCTTAGAATAAAACCTCTGTGTGTCAGAGGGATTTTCAGACTGTACAAGAGTTATGTTTTTTTTGCTAATGTTAGGCAAACTGTTTTGTCTTTGCATTGACTTTACATTGGCCGCAGCCTACACAGAGGGAACTGCTGGAAAAAAGGGGGACATTAATACTTTTTACTGTGTGCGGGCCAGCCAGTAGTTAGAGAGGGGGCCCATGTTTTCTTAGGGCTCAGATGGCAAAGCTAAGTATTCAGCCTATGGCAGGAAAAAAGTGCCTTTTTTGTTTTCTGGCTGGAGAGTCCAAGCATTCCCAAAGGAACACAATGAATGGCCCATTTTGTCTGACACTGTTTCGTAGACATAGAATTCTTGTTTTTTCATAATTATTCTTGCCCGTCACTGGGTGTGCACATGACATTTGAGCGTGTTTTAAAGTCTTAACACACTCATGTGCCTGCAATAAAGTTACTCATAACAATCCAGGCTTTCTGCAGACAACAGAGCAGGGTCTGTTGTTTTCACAAGTCACAGCAGCTGGGAGGCAATTGTGAAGACAACAGCTTAATCTAGCTGGAAAATACAGGAAGAAGAGAATATACACTCAATTTCCTTCCATATTATTGCAAACAATGCAGAGGGCTTTTTTTGTTGTGGTTTTTTCTTTTCTTTGCTCTGGGTGGTCTGACTAAAAAATGTGAGTGGCATAAAATACACTAGTAAATGTACTTTGAATTTTCAACTTGTTGCATGTATTCATGCTGATGGGCCTAAATCTGTTAAAGGGTGAAAATATTAATCTATGTGAGCGCTTTAAAAATCATACAATAGCAGCCTTATTTTGACCTCATCTACAGGGTGTTTACACTGGTGTTGGTTTACAACATATGTTGCAGTTGCTTCTGAGTTACACTGGTATAAATGAAACTGAAATCAGGAACTTAGGGAAAATCTGATTGCTGAAAACTTCCATTTGAAACAACATCAGTTAAAGGAAAAATAAAGCTAGACAGTCTTAGATGTTTTGAAAGTCGTATTTTAGCTTCTGTGTAAAAGGACAAGGGCACTCCGTAATTTGTTTCCTTATTGCGTGCTTCTGAATCTGTAGATTAATCATATTTGTAAATGCTTCATTTATTTCAGAAGCACATTTACAAACAAAGCATGCAACACATTAACATGCAAACTCAGTTAAAAAAGCACCATAAGTAGGCAGGGATCAGGTAGTTTTTACCCAAGATATATTTTCTGGTGAAGTTTTGTGAATTATTAGGGAGCTGGGTGTTTTTTTCCTCTATGCAAGGGATGAAAAGTGAAGAGAAACGTATACTTCAGTTGTTACATCAACACTAGAAAGAGTAAAATACAAATCAACATATATTCAGTTGGAGCGGGTGGGAGTAGCTTAGCAGTCACCATTAGATGTGGTTTCAGTGAGGGTAAACGTTCCTTTTAAAAGCAAAGGTGATATTTATCCAATTGCAGTAAAGGTACCTTCCTTTCCTGCTCTTGGGAATGCTGCATACAGCAGATTTCCAGTAACCATGGCAGACAACTCAGATGGGAAAGATTTTTATTATGCATAGCACAGAGGTTATAGCAGCGACTGGTAACAGCGAAAGCCAGTCAGACAGTGTGTATGGAAAACGAATGAGGGATTTGAACACGGTCCAGACTTCCAGGAGAGAGAATTGAGATCAGGTTGACATATACTAAAAAATACAATTTGAATGCTGAAGTGACTTAGATGTACACTCTGCTGTTTGTGGCAGAGCTGCAGAGAGTACAGTCCCACATGAACCAGCCAGCTCTGGGGCAGTGGTATCGGGGACATCCCGTCCTGTTGGAAATTACTGTATTACTCTATTCAGCCACAATATTAAGCAGATAGATAGTAATAATATCACACAGACATCCGATCTATTTATAAAGCGTGGATGCAGATTTCAGGGCCTAAACATTAAATCATTTAGGCACACCACTGACCTAAGAGTAAACAAAATATCTTCCTCTGTTTTCCTTAAAATACAATGCCACACCTCTCCCTTCCATTTCCTTTAAAAATACGATACCAATGTGGTCCAAAATGATGTGCAGATTACTTGGTCTGTGCATCTCCCATTAATCCTGTTCAACCCGTTCACCCTCACATCTCAGGAACCCTATGCTGGTATGTTGTTTTCTTGTATTTTATCTTGCTGCAGTTTTGGAGTTAGGCTTTCACAGTGAAAAAGAAAAAAAAAAAAAACCACCTAAAATTTATTTTGAACAACTGCATCTACACACAAATGGAAAATTACATCCTGAAAACTCTTGTTTGCCTGAAAAGGCAGAGCAGACAAGCATGTGCTAACAAGACAGGAGTTTGGGGAGGAGCACTGTTTACTCTGAAGACCCTTGTGTGCGTTAGGAGGGCTTTAGGAAAGCATGATTTTAATATCTTAAAAAATGAATGGGTTTGGGTGTCCTTGTTTCCTTGATACAATGCTACTTTTATGTCTAAGCTTTTCTTGTATTTGTGACAACAGCCTTCCTAAAGTCAAGAAAACCAAATAAATGTACTTCACTATGGTCTCCTTCCTCATGCAGGAAGTTTATTGACAACTTTTGGGCATTACTTTCTTGATAATAGTGGTCTAGAAACGAGGATTTACTGCCAGATAGGTACCTTGTGTGCACAGAAAATACCCTCCAAAAGGGATGGAGTGAGAGTGAGTGCTGGGAGTTTTGCAAGGAGACTGAAGGTGAAAAGGGAAAAGATTAAGTGAAGGAGAAAAGAATGATTTGATAAATAGATGAGACAGAAAGAAATCCATCAAGGATAGATGTGAGTGATAGAGGGATTTCCGAATGACTTTTTTTTGTTACTCAAGTTGTCTACCACTATGATTAGCCCAGCTGGCTTGCTGACTTCTTCACCCAGCAGCAAACCTGTTGAATGTGTCATGCTCAAAGCATGTCTTTACAGAGATAGAGGGTGTCTTCCCAGAGTAAGCATTTAAGAAACCGAGGTTTTGTGTGTCCAAGAAAGTAATTCAGTTAGTGACTATCCAGGAGTGCAGCAAGCAAGTTGCATAGCCAGATGGGTCTAAGAACACTAAAATCCCAGGTAAGAGATTTGGAAAATGAGAGGAAAGCATACTCTACGTATATATACACCTCTGTGCGTGTGTATATATATATGTGTATATTTAAAAATATTTATACAAAACATATGTATACATGTATAATTGTGTATTCTACATATACATACACAGATCTGTACATTATATATGTACATGTGTGTATGTATGTAGGATATGGTTTTCTCTTTATAAAAGATATAAGCATGTCTATACACTTACATATTCTTATATATAGAGAGAGAGACATTCACTTTCTCTTTAAGAAAATGTCTAATAGGAAAGTTTCTGCTTGTTAAGATGTGTGACTTTATAGTGGCACGTACTACAGACCAACTTCCATAGCACATACTCTTTAAACTCCTAGCGACTAAATGAATTTCCACAAAGGCATACTCAGCGTACTTAAGTGTTGTCCATGTGGGGACGTAGTGCAGAAGAACAAAGGTGCTACAAATGCATGTACTGCTATACTGTGCAGTTGTTCCCTATACAGTTGAACCCTAAAATAGAGCTTCAGAGGGGAGCACAGTGGCTTACAGGTAAACACAGCTGTGAGGCTTTGCACAGAGCTATCGAAAGCAGTTCTTTGTTTTCTCCCCTGATTCTGGAAGTCTATTTGGATAGGCATTTTTGCAGAGGTCCTTCTTTTTTTTTCTTACTACCTGACCAGATGACCAAAATTACGATAAGGGTAACTTGCTTTCTGGATCTGTCTGTCACTAGGACATTTCATTTTGGCTCACGGTTTTGCAAGATTTTAATATGTTAGACTGATGTGTTAGACTCTGATTGTGCCACCAAGTCAGCCCTCATCCTTACTCTTAATTTTTTCCCCCCTTTCTTTATGTTTCTTTCATTCCTATTCCAATGTATGTAAAAAGTGCCAGCACTAACTAGTTCCTTCTTTGGAAAAAAGTAGCACTTCAGCTGCTCCTGCAAATTCTTTCACCCTCTGAGCAGTGATTAATATACAGGTTTAAGAAGAATTTTTAAACAAAACCTGGAAAAAAGGAAAAGAGCAAATATGCAGGCTAATGGTGTACCCTGAGGTGAGCAAAATGCATTTTTTTAACAAGCCAAGCATAGCAAAAAAGCTATTCTACAGTGAAATTAATAATCACCAAAAAGATTTGCTAGCATTATTGTTGTATCCTTTATGAGAATATGGGTAACATATTTAAAAAACATGGGAAGTGTGAATCAAAGCCCAAAGATTCAAACTGGTCTCTAATTTTTAATGTGAATGCTATTCATATGCCCCTGGTGCATAGACTGAAATACAGTCTGTGGATAACAACTGTCTTTAGAGTGGTGCCACTTAACCTGAAAATTGTATCTGTTCCTCTGACAGTATGGATTTCTAATTTTCTTTACCATCCTGTTTTAACAAAGCTTTGAGATAGGAGAGCATCTTAGTGCCACATGTCGTAGGTGCCTGGTTATAGTACATGATTTCAGCCCCAAATATTTTCCATAGGCAAGGTTTGTTTATTAACTGAACCCCATGCTGAGATTCAATCAATCTAATACAGGCTGAGTTTGAACATTCAAACGTATGTCCATACATCTTGGGCATATATCTTACATAATGATGTTGGCCCCAGACATCTTTCTGGATTTGTTTATGTCTGTTATGGATTCCCCTCATTATCCATGCTGTTTGAGGGATTCCCTATGGATTCAGCCAGTTTGTTGCATACTTTTTTAATTTTATGCCAAACTGAATGTTCTGAGTGGCAGTTTATATGGTAGCTCCGTACAGTTTCCTCTCAAATCCAGAGATGAATGCTGTGATTAAGGTTAAATAAAATAATACAGAATCCAACATGCTGCAAAAGAGTATGTAAGAGAATGCCCCGGGAGAGTCAAGAGGATCATAGAAGTCATGTGAATGATAAAACATTAAGATGTTGACAACTTTTCCTATTTCTTTTCCTTTTAATTATGGTTAACCATTAGAGCAACAATTCCGTGATTTACAAGATCTTCCTTATTGAGCATCTTTAGTAATAACGCTGGGAAAACTAATTTATTAAATTTCATCAGAGTGAAGGGATGTTTTAATATGCCAGTCGCTAAGCACATCTGTGTGTGCACACAACTCCCAGTAACATTAATTGGAGCTGCATATGCAGATCAGCCGGAGAACAGTGTCTTAAATATAGAAAGCAGAGATTGGTATGGGCCACGCTCTGTGCTCAAGAGGATGTCCTGCTCCACTGAGTGGGGTTTCTGAGACTCCTCCTGCAAGACAAACATTGCCCTTCTCATTTTCGATGTATAGTACCCATTTAGTTCTTGCGGGAGGGTTTACTAGGAGTAATATATGGCCAGGAGAAACTAAGGCTAAAAGACAGGTTTTTCTTATAAAGCCTTTGCATTATGGAAAAGGTTGTTTTCAATCTGAAAACTCAGATTTATAAACACTTAATTCATCAGTTCCCTATGCCTTTCATTTGAAATAAACAGCCAGCAATATTATTTTAAAATAAGGCAGAAGGTGTAACAAAAATGAAGTAATGTTTTGAGAAATATGTGATTGATGATTAAAAAACAGAGAGAGAAGGGGGGTGGGGGGCGTCAGTCCGGCATTCATTAGTCAGGCAAAACTTCTGTTTGAGCGTGCATTAAGTCAGGAAGACCAGACAGTGTGTCTGGAAAATTATTCCTTCCCTGAGATGTAGTCTTTCAAAAATATTCGCTTGTTTCTTAAATCCGAAGGCATCCTTTGACTGACTTAGTTATTTTATGTCTATTGATGCTAAAGAAAACAAAAGAAACTTTAAAACCTGGAAACATAAACATCATTGAACTACCCACTCTAAAATAGAAAGGGGTAGGGGGGAGAGAGAAAAAGAAAAGAAAGAAATCACAGTGGATGTTTTCCAGGAGGGAGCATGCTACGCTGCGTAAAGGGGGCTAGTGTAACAAGAAGTCATCTATTCTTGATTTCTTTAGACAGCTAGAGCTTTGTGCCTTGTCTAGTTTCTACATTTTAAGAGCTTGTTCTGTGTAGCAGAAATAATACAATAAATGGTTTTAACCACATTTGTCTCAGCTAGACAGTCTGCTTTGTCAAAGATTGCTGGTACAACATAAACAAATTATGTGTTTGTAGTGCTTTACAATGAAAGCCTATCTAACAGAGCGGAGATTGTGTTTCGGCAGCTGTAGATTTAATCTCCTACCTGTCAGTTAAAGCAGGCATTTCCTGAGCAGATAAGGCCTGGCTGCAGAGGGGGGAGCAGCCACAGCTGGACAAAGGGTCATTGTTACGGCCCCCTCATTCCATGTAGATTTGCCCGTGCATTTCATCCCCGCAGCTCGGCGCGCTGGGGTCGGAGCCAGCCCTTGGCGCAGGGTCGGCGGGCAGAGGGGAAGGGACCTGCTGCTCGGCTCTGTGCTGTTGACTCCCACCGACCGTCGAGCCCAACTTTGAAAGCAGCGTCACTCTAACGTGAGTGTGATCATAGGATTCATGGCAAGGATCTGTTCGCAAGCCGAAAGTGCGCTTTATGTAACGCTGGAGTCCTGACAAACCGGGGAAAGCCAGAAACCGGGAGGACTGGCATTCCTTCCAGAATATCAGAATCCTCTGCAGCAAAGGCAGCCACAGCAGCGCGGATTTCTGTCTGAAGTGTAGCTGTTGCTGGGGTTTTAACACCCAAAGTTGCACAGGAAATACCTAATGCTAATTTTAAATACGAGTTTCCTCGTTTTCTTCCTTATTTTACCTTTTTAATGATTATGTTCTTTCAAAATGTTTTTGTAGATGAATCATAAATGCTGTGGAGAGTTGAGGAGCCAATGTAACTGATTTGAGCCAGGCACGGCTGGCGTAGAAGAAAGCAGGCTGTGTGTATGTTGCTGGAAGTTCAGAAACTCCCAAATCTGCAATAATTCCTGTACACCTAGCGGTGGCCATCACCTCAGTCATACTGTGCAAACACATGGCTTTCTTAGAGCCTTTTCTGAGTAAAGATGGTCAGGTCATGTGAAAATCTGAGGAACCCTAGGAAGAGATGGAACAAAATAATTTTTGCATGCAATCGGTGTTCTGGTTTGACTTTGATCTCTAGACACAGGAGTTTTGTGCATTAAACTAGTTCTCTATGTAACTGCCTTTGATAAGCCTTTGTGTTTCGATCCAGACACTCCACAAGAGTACTGTGATTTCTGGAAGTTATCTAGGTTACTCTTCTGCATTCGATTGCTTTCAAAATCATACAGAAACAAAAATATTCCCACTAGATGTGAATATCTCCTCTGACCCAGTCTCTTGAATATTATCCATTTAGGCTTGAGGAAAAAACATCGACACTTGTCTCTGTGATAAAGAAAAGCAAATTCACAGAGGAGTGAACACCTGAAGAACTCAGCCATGGGACTGGGTGGGATGGGAAAGGTGTCTCCTTATTCGCACCTGTGACTCACCTCCACCCTTGTGTCCTGCCGGCATCCAAGCGTTGGAGGGCTGAGCTGTGTGGCGCTGGCACGTGCCTGCTCAAAAGCTGATTTTTCAGCATGAATGAAAAATAATTCTGATTTTTCAGCAGAGGGTGTCCCTCATTAGCCATAGCTCTGCAGCTTGAGTAGCTCTTTATACAACGGTACAGCAAGGTGTAAATGTTACAAGCAGCGGATTACAACGGAATTGGTTTCTATCCGCTATGCATTGTCGCTTCTGCAACTGAAAAAGAAATCAAGGCCTCTTTGAGCGTTTACCTGTGTAAACTGTAGCCGTAATAGTGTCCTCTGAATGGGTCTTTGAGCCTGAATTAACTAATAATTGCAGAGTATTCAAAAGCGCCAACTGCTTATAGTTACAGTACAGTATAGTTACAAATCTTCCATCAGTGAAAATACAGAAGGCTTTAAAAAAAAATATGCTGATCAGCAAGAAATTCTTCCTGTAGTGAAGTAAATGGCAGAGATGTTAGCATCAGTGACCCCCTGGATTTCATATATATTCTGTGTTCGTTTAATATAATAGAGCCCCCCCAACCTGCTCTTTTTTTGTACCTTTTTTACCTCTATAGGGCAGAAGGAGTTTTGATCAAAGGCTTTGAAAGACGTTTCTGTTTTCGTTCCCACTTCTGCTGGAGCTGTTCTTTAAATTGAAAACAATCCTGCCTTTAGCAGCCATCAGTGTTGCGGCGTTGGATGCTATTTTATACTGTACATTGTAATTAGTTTCATGTTAATAATCAGTGACGGCTACTATTTAAAAAAGAACTCTGTCTTGAAAGGGTGTGGGGGGAAAACTCTGCTTGAAAGCACCAATATGAAATGCAAATGTTAAAGCATCTCTTCTTCTAAACTTTTCCGTCAACAGGAAATTTCAATGTACTCCAAAAATCTTGCACATTTTGATATCACCATAAAAACATAAGCTAATAAGGAAGAATTTCTGACATAATTTATATTTAGATTTGAGCTGAACTAATGGAGCTTCCATATATAAAATATCAACAAGTATCATTAGGCTGCAATATTTTTCTTATTTTGGCATGAATAAGACAAGGGGCAAATGAGAAACATACATCTTCACTAGTCTTTGGAAATATCTGAAATAATTGACTTGCTCAGTCTTCTGTGGTGGCTTGGTGACCACTAACTGTGACAATTTGCATAATAGTCAACTCTTCACTTCTGTAGAGAGAACTGTCTGTATCTGATTAAAATCAGGACTGTTTTAGTTCTCTTGACTTTTCCAGAAGTTGCAGAAATAGAGATTTGCTGTTATGCTTTAACCAAACAAATGCACACATGGGTATAACAATATGCTGAGTTTATGCAGATTTTACAACACAAATCTGAATAAAATACCCACTAATAGACCCTTAAGGAGTAATAAACACACATGAATTTTCCTTAGTTGCACTTTAAAGTGATTTTAACATACTACTAGACCTTAACAATAATATTTAATTGACAAGATTATGCATTTGTATGGATTGAAAAGGTGGTAGATCTCTAATTCCAAATGAACTATAAATTCACTTTTGCATAACATGTTTTATTTATTTCTCTATAGCAGAGATGTTCTCCATCCCTCCTAGTGAGAGTTTCTTAAAATACAGACAATTTAAATAGATTTAATTACCATTTATCATACTCTTAACTTCATGAGATCATCTTTACTTGAATTCTGTATTTCCAGGTAGTCAAGGAGCTACATAAAAACAGGGCAATACAATGAGAAGCTAATGGAAATGAAATGAGAGCTAGTGTTTAAAACTGTTCTGTTTTCAGTGTGGTTGGTAGTGTTTTTCTGTTGCTCCCTTCTTTATTTCCCAAGTAGATGAAATTTAGGTTTAGTTCATTTAAAGTTTCCAAGTAGTGAGGAAGAAAAAATAGAAAATAAGGATTCTCTGTCTCGCTCTGTGATCATGGCTGCAATTTTCACATTAATGTTGTGGCCGCTGCAGTAGTCTTAAATCACCAAATCGTGCTGAAGCATTGGACAAATGGAAAAAATGATAGGGAAAAGCAAGAAAATAGCAGTTACGATCCCTTTACAAATTCAGTAGTGGGCTACATATTTTTCATAGTATTTCCCATATGAAATGTTCTCACTTTGCAAGTCTATGGTATCTTTTTTGCAGTTTATTTGCCAACACTTCCCCTGGGATCTCATTGGCAGACATTTTCTTTGTGGCTCATGTACTTTCAGTGAGAGGAAATATTTTTCAATTAGACTGTAGATAATTAGATGGCAGATAAATTAGAACGTAATATACCTCCCTATATAGATAGAGCTCCAGTGATTCTATATTGCTAACGGGAGCAGAAAGTAGTCTGAATAATTTCCAATGTGGGAGCTATGTCAATGCAATTTTTGGTGTCTTAGCTACAATGCAGTGCCTGCGTGATCACTTTGGTGTGTTGGAGCCCACCTTCCTTCAGTCGCCGTTCCTCCTCATGCGGAATCACAGTTGCTCCCCTGGCATTATTTAGCTAGAGGAGATTTCTCACTTAAAGTACTTGGGTCCACTCTCACCTATTGTCTTTACATTAAAGGATGTAAGGCATTGATGGCGCATTAATTTGAAGCCTTCAGGGTTTATCAGTTCCATTTCTGAGCTCAGAACAAAAGGCCCAGCCAGCGCTCGCAGAGTCACCAGACCCTTTATGACAGAACTGGCCAGTGAACCCAGCCATGCAGGCCCTTTGCTTCATCGGAACGGCACTAATAAAACAGCTGGACCATTCGATTATGGCCAAAGACACCTTCTCATTTTTTCACCACAATTCTTCCACAGTTTTTCAAAACAGATCACGTTGGGGACCAGAAAAGAGCTTTGTCCTGGCACAAGTTCATTACAACATTGGCAGATTTTGGGAGGAGACTTAGGCCCAGGCCTGCCTTAATCTTATACAGAGCTGCCTTTAAGCATTTAAGTCATCCCACTAATTTTCACATCTATAAGTTTTCATAGAATAAGTCCCTGCTTCTTTGTGCAACGTGGTGTTTGCTTTCTTGCGGAGTCACCAAAATAACCTAATCAAAATAAAAGTAAAATTAACAGAACTTATATTTCTTCTCTTAGAAAGAACAGTCAAACCCAAGTTTAGTTATTGAAAAAAATAAAATTCCAACGGTGGTATAAAAATTATAGTGCCAGGTATTGCATACAGACTATTTAAAATGCAGATGAGGTAAATACATATAATATGCAGGGCATTAAAAAACTTACAGTAGTAGTCCTGGGGGCACGAATACTGCTTTCATGGCCATTAAGATTTTTTAAATGAATCAGTCTAAAATGTCACCTGTTGAGCTATCACTTATAGCCATTATGTTCTATGTGTAATGTGTAAGTTTATACAATATGTATGATATGTAAACAGATATTGTGACTGTTCTGGAAATGCACATTCTTACCTGGTACACTGCCATTACCTGGAAACTCTTCTGTTACACTGTAGTTTCTAATTGAGAGAGTAGAAAATTTCAAACACATTTTTACTATGGAAATTAAAAGCCTAATGACCACAGACAGGTTAAAGTTGTAGTCTGGCTATCCCAAATATTCAAGAAGTTAACAAAATCTTAGATAGAAATTAAGTTTAAACTATGGAAAGTTTAAACCTGCCTGCGAAGGAATTAGGTTCTCACAGGGGCTGCAGCATCACAAGGACAAAAGGCACTGTGCATCCTGTGCTAAAGAAAAAAAACAGTCAGTCTGGTAAATTCAAAGATCGGTTTCTCAGCTAACATGCGTGGGAGCAGTCTGTTAGGTTTGATCCAAATCTCAACACTTCTACAGGATGAGAACAGGGCCCAGAGATTTATTGGTGGAAGAAGTGAGGGGCAATGGTTTTAAATAGTCTTGTTATTATTCTGGGCAATTAGGGCATTTTTGCCTATCACACACTTTTATATTAGTGCTGGGTGTAATAAAAAATATAAAAAAAAGCTTTATGGAAGGGATAAAATAGAAAGCTGGTGCTTACTGTCTCTCAAAAAGATGGCACTCAGTTTTCCCCTTTACTGGAGTAAACTGTGCAACAGAAAGGCAACTTGTCAAGTCTGATCTTGAAAAGTTTGCGAGGAATTAATCCACCGTTATAGGGCGGGATTTACTTCTGCTCCTGAAACCTGTGATCCTCGCAGCTAAGCAGGAATGTGTGAGCTGCCTTTTTGCTTGCGGTGCTGCCTTCCTTTTCTCTGAATGCCCGTACTTCCCCAGCCTCAACGTTAGCTGTAGAGGCAGCTTTGGTTTTTAAAGACAGAACACCCGCTCTTCCTTAGTGTCCCTAAATGTGCTGTGTTCCTTTACATAAAAGAAGCAGATCATTTTCATCCAAGGCATTATTTTTGTATGACATACCGCTTTGGCTTCCATTTTCCGTGCAACAACGCTAACCATCAATGATTTTTTAACAAGGAGGATTGTCCAGCCAACTTCTGAGATTAGCATTCACATGACTGCGGGACAAAGCACTGCAGATTTGCCCAGCTTATCAAACAGGCCACCAGCTTTTATTATTTCAGGGAGAATCAAATTGGAAGTTGCTTCTTGAACTAATCAGGGCTGATTTGCTCTAAAGTTGCTTCCTGACTTAGATCTCAGGCAAGGAAGTGCTGTAATCAGTTCCCAAGGGCCATCAGAGTTGTGATGGGATATTAAAGGAATGGTACACTACCTTTTAAGAGTTCCCTAATCTTGGTGGCTTCTCATGTTTAACACGGTTAAACCTGAGCTTGTTGTATAGAAGCAAAGATTAAGTTTACGAGGTAGCTTTATATAAGAGACGTTTTTACTCGAGTCTGCAGAAGTGAATTTTGGAAAGAATATACTTGGGTTTCCTCCAGGCTTTGTACAGTTCAGTTAAAGATACAGACTAGCAGAATTGTTCAAACCCAAACATTTACTACCCGTCACCAAAAAAAAAAACCCAAAAAACCCCCTAAAAAAAATCTTCATGAAAGAGAAAATGAGTCCCCCTGAGTGTCACTGTTTGCATATTAGCCCATAGTACGGGCTCTGCCAAGTTACTCTCTGACTGACTGCTGCAGATGCTCTTTCTCAAGTATTCTGAGTGAGATCTTTAGTGCAAGTCTTCGGGGACAGACAATAGCACCTGTTCCTCACAAGACAGCAGCCCAGTTAGTCCATTCATGTATCTTTAATGAAGCTCTGGGGCAGATGGCAAAAAATGGCATCATCAACAACTTAGCACAGAGGAGACAAAAGGGGAAAGGGCCGATCCAACAATGCACTGGTTTTACGAATGGGGAGAGACGGAGTCAGAGCATTTCTCAGGCATCTGCTACAGTCTTGGTTTTCAGAAAGACCTGAGGAACATCTCAGCAATTAAAATTTCTGGGCATGTAGCCGATTTTATGAAGTACACCAATCAACCCCTCCTCCTAATTTCTCCCCCTCAGTAAAATAATAATAATAATAAATAATAAATAATAATAATAATAACAACAACAACAACTACTACTACTACTACTACTAATGATAATAGTAATACCACCTCAGGAAAATAAATTGTCAAAAATTAAGGTGACTACTGTTTTTTGGCATTCATTTAATTGCTTTAATAATTTGGTGACCAGTGACACTTGTACATTCTCTTCCTTTTTAATTCTTATTTGTGCTTTTCAGTTGACGTGTGCTGAAAATTGATACCTATGTATAAAATAATTCTGGGTGAAACCAACACTTGCCTAGAAATAGTACTGAATATGTGGGAGAGGGAAGATCCATGGGAAGGAATGGTTGCCTTTTGGCATGGGCTTTTTTCAGTTGGTGTAAGTGTATATGCAAACTTACACTCCCAAATGTAAGCCACCTTTAGCAAAAGTTACATTGATCTGTACAGGCTAAGGACCTGATCCAGCATTCAGAGTAGCACTTCAAGGAAGAATAGCCGGTAGCCAGAACATGGAACTGTAATTCTGTACACTTGCAGAGTTGCTTTTATTTGAGAGTTTAAAAAATGATCTTTTTTGGATATGGTGGAGTGGATCCAACTCCACAAGAGTGCACTGGGAGATAACCACTGTAGGATTTGGTTATTTTATGTTTCAAATGATTTTTATGGCGCTACAGTGTAAGGTATTGCTATGGGTATGGATGCAGCATCACTCTAACCACAGCACTTGCTCTGATCTCTTCTGTGTCTTGGAGATTGTGCTCGTGTCTTATACCTTTGCAACCCCATGGAAATACTTTCTGTGTGTGTTGGTTGATTTTCTTAAGGGATATTTCTTAAGCTTTGAGCCCATTGGATTAGACTGTAGTTGGGAACTACTGAAAATGACTGTAAGTTGCATTGTGTTGCATTTCTTCCAATATATCCTATAGTTCTTTCCATCAGACAAAGCCTGTGGTATTCATTTGTAGTGCTGTAGAGCCAGTGTGAAGGAACGCCACAAAGCAAAACTAGCACGGTTTTATCAGAGGTAAATGCCTGTGCTGGGCACATGGGGATCAACTCCAATCTAAGCAAGTTTAACTCGGATCCTAAAACACCCAGCCAGGCTTACCTCAGCTAAAATGAGAGAAATAGCTGCTCAAAGCTAGTTTCTTTCACGCCCCAGTGCCATAGCAGTAATTGCACAAAGACCTTTTTATTATAAGTTGATTTTCCTGAGAAATGGATTCAAAAAATACTGTAAAGTGTTTATTTTTTGCTTGACCTTTATTAACCTACATCTTAGAGCTTTCCCAAGAGAAGAGCTGTTGGTAAATTAACCCTCATAGACACACACAGTAGCATTTCTGCACTGCATCAATGGCTGTGAAAGTAATGGGGATATGACAAGAAAATTTGGCACTATTTAAACAATGTCATAGGTCAACATATGGGATTTGACCAAAAAAGTTTTTTAGGAATTAAATGAAAAAAAAAAAATTGCTTGAAGCATACTTTAGCTTTTTAATAGTATTTAATGCCACTGATTTATGGTGGGATGAGGGCAAATTTTTTTTTCTGCCTAAACCCTCAATTTCTTTCTATATTTACTAGCTTTGATGTATAAAGCATTATATGTTTGCTTAACTACTAATCAGAAAAATCACAGTCAAACCCTTGGGTACTTCTGGGGTTAAGGAATGATGGATAAAAACTCTTTGTGATCCTAGTCCCTGTCTCTGAAACACGTGTAGCATAAATTAAGGAACTAGGAAATTAACATGTGGATTTAACAGACATGGGTCTATCACATCTCCCATTTTCTTTATGTTGAATACAAACGCTTGTATAAGGTGAAGAATTTTTTGCTTTTGCATGTTTGTGCTTTTTGATACATTTATTAAGGTCAAATTAAATTTGATATAGTAGGTTTTATTCTGAAATGGTCTCTGAATACAGTGCCATAATTACCCAGCTACATGATAGTGCATAAAGCTATAAAACTGCTTAGGCAGACAAGCAATTTATATGTTATAGTGAGGTATGTATGGCAAAGGATGTTAGTTTAATTGGGAGCCAAGATGTTGGAGCCTTAAATCTTAGGAGCTGGGGTGTAGACTAGAAGACTATTTAATACTGTGGTGAGATTTTGAAATAACATACCTGAGTTGTTGGTATATATATGAACAATACAATGTTGTAAGGCCTCAGAATTAAAATTACCCTAAGGACATGAAAATCTGAACATCAAAGTAGCTGCTGCAGTATTAGGTTACTTCTAAAATGCTTGTCACTCTGCTGTCTGGGACCAAAGATGAGAAAACTTGTGAAACATAAATAGAAATAAGTATCATTCTTCTTTTTAAAGAACCTACGGTATGTTGGAAAGGTTTTGTACCTTTTTACCTTGTGCCAGGACAGGGAATATAAATTAAAAAAAAAAAAAAAAAAGAAAAGAGAGAGAGAACTAGGAAGAAGTAGGAAAACATGCAGTTGACTGAGACTGTTACACCTTTGACACTGAGGGAAAACAATGTTAGTGAGGGCTTTGATGTGATAATGTGAAATTGGCAGGGATTACATTAAGGCGAAGGTTCTGTGGGACTGTGTGAACACAAGAACACTATCAGTACTGGAGAAATACCTGTCAAGACAAATTTGTGCTATTTCTGATCAGAGGCTCTCTTCTGTTTAGCAGGTTCAGGGTCACATGCCTCCGCTCATGATCCCAATTTTTCCACACGACCAGCGGACGCTGGCAGCGGCTGCTGCAGCCCAGCAGGGATTCCTCTTCCCCCCAGGAATAACTTACAAGCCAGGTAAGCTGACAGGGATGTGAAGGTATTTAACATTTTAAGATACTAACTGTAGCTTCTTGTGTGATTTGTCTCATGTAGATGATATGCAACAGGTGCAGCTGGTTGGAAATAATGTGGACTTTTTGCAACTCCACTTAAAAAAAACCTTCTGGTTTGAGGGAGGTGGGTGGAATCTGGTTATTGAACATCATGATGGTTTTACCTTTATTTCCCACAAAATAATTTGCTCTAAATATAATGGTGTGCTCGCCTAGTAATTTGCATCTGCTCTGCCCTGTGTCATTATACAAAAGCTACGTATCTGTAATTAATTCTGTTATCTTCATTATACTTGTCTTTTGTGCCAAAATTCTTACTCTTTTGTTTGATTTTAATCTGAATAATAAAAGGTTGCAGTAGTTCAATCCCAGTCATCATTCAGACTTGTAACAGGTCACATAACCTTGCAGTGAAATATGTTTTGAGATGATTTAGCAAATGTTATGATTTCATTCTTTTTTCCTCCGAGTTTACAGGACTCCTGGGGAATTCAATTAGGGATATAATGGTTTGAAGCTACTTTCAGAGCCTCCTTGTAAACAGGGCTTTAAATGTTTAAAGACACGTTGCCAAAGGAATTCAATGTAGGAAGATAGTTAAGTAAATAAAAGTCAACCTTATTTTCATTTGTACATTCTTTGTAAGTGACCTCAGTCCAGAAGCAGCAACCTTATTTTGCTCGTTGATAGTATTCTCTGTCAAGCTGTCTTTAGCATATTAACCTGATAACTATTAACTCAAAACATAAATAGTGGTTCCTTTTTTTTTTTGACATTAAATATGAAATGTATAAAGTAAAGCATTGATCCTGCTCCCACTGATGTTAGGGGTGGTTTTGCTGTTGACTGCTGCAGGATCAGGGTCAAACTCAAAGTAAAGCCTCATAACAGATGATGTAAACAGCAAAACAGCATTTTGCTGGTTTTTTTTTAAATTAAAAGCCAGGTTGAACCTAAAATCTTTTCTAGCAAGTTTACTTCATATTGGATGAAGTGAGGGCAAGCAAGATCTCAGCATTTCCATTTGTCCCACTCCCTTCTGTCCTTAGTTTAGAGGATATTCCTTTTTACACACAGTCTTTGTCCAGTGATTATCTTACTTTCCAGTTTAGAAATCCTGAAGCTCTTTTACAAACTGGCACGCTGTATGCAGGAACCTGTTAATGGAGCTCTGAAAGGCAGCTAGCTCTAGGTGGCACGGGGCGATGGTTCTTCACACACATCACCACCTCACAACAGTTGGGGACCAAAGTGGAGAATGTTTTGTCTCCAAAGACGTAACAGCTGCCCATTGTGGAAATTATCTACGATATCCTGGCTAATACCTTCCTTCTCAGAGGCGAGAGAAAGCATGTGCTTTAGTTTCCTTGCTTTATCTATTTTAAGCAGAGATGCTTTCTGAATAGTGACTATTAATGATTAAGTTAATATGTCAAATCACGTCATGTTGATTTTGGCACTGTAGGCTACTTGGTACCATAACAACTCAGGATGAAGAGTACCAGCATGCTTTCTTGCACACGGACAGATTTCTGCACTTACTCTAAAGCGTTCCTTACAGTACCTATCCTAAGACTTTGTCGACCTTGTACTGCTTTACCTGTGATCTTATTGACCTCATAGCAGAAGGTGATGTGGCTTTAGGGCATTTTTTTACTTGCCAGAATGCAGAAAGAGAGATCTATAACAAATGTTAGAAGAACAAAGTGCAGGCAAAAATCAAGGCATAGATATCTCAGAACACAGCTAAGCTGTTTGCTAGTATGCTAGTGGTTTATATCCAGCTGATACTAGTAAAGACCAGAAGTCACAATGATTTGATTATACCCAGAGGCTTGCAAGAAATGAGAATATTTGTATTTTTAATATATTAAATTCTACAGCATATGTGGCAAAGGTAGCTGTGCAGGTTAGTAGTTTCTGTTGGAGAAACATCATGGGGAAAAAAAGCCATAACTACACTTGGTATTGATTAATTCCTATTTTTGGCACTCTCAGCACAGTAGTTAAGGAATTAATGAAACTGGAGATTAAGCTACACTCTTTCATAGAGAGTGTTCTTCAAAGTATTTCTGAGGAATATTTATGAACTTGACTGCTACTACCTGTACTCTTCTACTTTTGTGAGACATGAAACTTCCACCTCCAGAACTATCGGTTTAGACTCGCTCATACTTCATAGGAAAGATAGGAGATGGATTAACCCTTCAGACACTTACTGTTTTCTTTTTTGCTTGCCTGTTTAGTTTCTGTTTCATTTTGCTCTAGTTTGGTGTGGGTAAACCTGAGTTTTGACACTGCCGGTTTTCCTTGACATTCAGAAAGCACAGTGAGAGGGATTTCAGTAACAGGAGCTGTGGGAGCTGAGTACTTTGGAAACTGTGTCGTTTAGGGAATGCCAAATATTGTGTGCACAGTCACTTAGTTTGCTTTGCCTGCAACACGGGTTAGATATAAGCCAGTTCTGTCTTGGAGGTGGCCTACTAGTGTTAGTGACAGTGCAGCCCAGAGAAGGAGTCCTCCTCGGTGTACAGGCAGAGGTGTGATTACACGCACACGTATGTGCAGATGTATCTTCAAGGCTAAACGGGAACCCATGTCATGGCTGTTTAGTTCAATGCCAAGGTAGCACTTAGCGAGTACTGTTGCAAATCTACACACAAAACCGATGCCTTGAAGTAAGAAAATGGCATTTGTCTAACAAACTACATGAGGACATGCCCTTAATGGGAGGACCTATATAAGAGAGGAGAATTTATTAGGTTCTGAGGCCCTTCCAGCACACACCTTAGCTGCTCCTGAACCCCTGAGCTCAGAGTCGTTATGAATAGCAGACTCGAGGAACTGCTAATATACAGCTATGATTTGTATGAAAGCCTGACAAGACAGGGCTCCCTACTGCCTGGCAGGATCTATAACATGAGGTGGCTGTAACCCTCCCCCCCCCATATTTTGGAGCTCTAGGAGGTGAAACAGGCCAAAGTTAGCAAGTGCTGATGACAAGTAATAATTACATTAGAAAAAAAATCCCCAAAGCCCCATGCTTCCTTATGTATCTCAAAGTCATGTAATATAATTTTCCGGCATGGTAAGTACTAATTGAGAAATCAGAGCTGCATAGACCACCTAATTAATTTTTTATACATATTTCTGTATTTATACTGTATACTGGATTAATTAAAACTTTAGGGCGCTGTGCATCTCAAATGACTGTTGTGACTATTGACCTGCAGGCACTTGACGAGCCTCACAGAGTACCTGGTTGTGGGGGTTGCCACTTATTCCAGTGGGAAGCTGAGAGTGGCAGCTGTTAGGAAGCTAATACTTGCCCAGAGATGCTATGCAGTTAATATAATTATTTTGCATTCCAAGTACAGCAAAGCAACTGTGCTGGCTTTCTGACTGTGACCACTATACTTACTACTTGGAACTGGTGGGTAACATAAGTACCATTATACCTCCTCTCCCAGTGCAAATTTATCTTCACTTAACCAACCACATGCGTCCAGGAAAAGTTAGTGGGCTGGAGTATCCTTGAACATGATTAGTGTGTCCCCATTAGTGCTCTGGGTCAAGAGGAGAAGAGAGAGTGGGATAAGGAGGAAGACAGTTCTCTCCTCCATGTTGTAGCCTAAAGTATTACTTCCTTCAAGTTTTTTGGCTAAGAGGGAATGGGGAAGGAGTATGATGACAGGGTAAAGAGGTAAAGTAAAGCTGGGCAGGAGCCAGACCATACCGGGAGCAGAGCTCAAACAGAGCTAGGGTTTGCTCTGAGCAGAGAGTGGGAGGATGCTCTCTGTGCTGGCTGCATAATGGCGGTGCATGTAACTTGGAAATGAATGGCCACTTTTGCTTAATAGTGTTCTGCAAATATTTTATATTGTATCAATTCTTTACCAGATATGGAAAGCACCTCTGAAAAAGATTATTGAAAATAGACATTGAGGTATGGAGATGTAAACATCTATTTAAAAGAGGTTTTAGTGTTTTATGCTGCAGTGTATTTTCAAAGTATTTCTTCATATTTCATACATGAAGTATATAAAGATCAGAATGGCTAGGAAACAACTCCTGTCTGCCTACCTAGGGCATTCTGCTTTATACACAACAATAATTTACAAGAGGTTTTGCTATGCTGGCAATACAATGGAATGTGGAAATGGAGACTGCTTTCCTAGGCTGGTGACAAAAATGGTGATAAATGGAGCCAACATTTTGGCTTGGTTCTGTTTGTAAATACATTGGGGCAAATCAACAGTAACTCCTCTGAAATCAATGAAAGTAAAATCAGGAAAAGCATGACAAACAAAACTGTCAGGCTTATTGTCATCTGGCTGGACCTCAGAACATTGCAATACTGTGAGATATTTGTCATCAAACTAATTAAAGTCCTTGATTACAGTAGCGAATCCACATAACTAACATAATCCTAGATCCGCTGGATTTCACTGATATCCATCATTGCAGTTTCCATTTGGAACAGGCCTTTCAGAAGTGTTTCCTAAAGCTGTAAGGTGGTTTGAATTTTACATAGCTTAGTACTCTATTTTCAGTAGGCTGCTGTTCCTCTTGGCAGGTGTGAACAGAAAGTGTACATCAAATCAACTGTGTACTGAGTTGGCTGTGTATCTTTGCATGGCAGAGGTGCTGCATGAGTCTTGTTTCTAATGGAAATTCCCCAGGACTGAGTTAAAGTCTGTCATGTGTTCCCTGTTGGGTTTTACTGGTTGGAACAAGGAATTCGTAACCTCAGGATTTGTTGTAGCAATCCATATGTGCCTCACTCCTAAATGTTGAGGTAAGAGCTGGAAGTGGTAGTAGGCAGCTGAACATTTTCAACTGGGATTTTGCACTGAAGTTGTTTACCCGCAGACAGACTGTTGTTGGGGCAGCCGAATTTGCTGTGACATGCGGGTGGCAGTAAGGCAGTGCTGCGGCTCACCCTGCCCAGGACAGAGGCAGAACTGAGGCAGTGTCGCAGACAGGGAAGATGCTCCGTAGTACTGCCTTAGCCAGTTGCCTCTGTTAACATCTTCCTCGATCCTGATCCCTCTGCACAAACAAAACGAATGTCCTGCATGGGAATTATGCAGGAGTGGGCATCTGTATCCTCGCTGTATCCCACCAACACCCTTAGGTACTCATTATGCCCTGGAATCTGTGAGCTCTTACATCTCTTCCAACTTTGTTTCCTGTTACACTGTGAGTACACATGGAGAGTGTGCAAGTGGCAGTTTGAGATCCGTGTGTGAAGAGACAGATTTTGAGTTACAATCCCAAAATGGGGAAACCATCATCAAAGCGAAAGCTTTGCAAGTCAGGTGAGGAGAGTCAGCTTATGCCTTACCATTGTGTTTTAGGAAAGGCAGGTAATAAAGCAACACCTTCCCCCCGGGTCTTGCAAGAGCCAGACATCCCTCTTTCCCCACAGCTCATAAAGCCTTGATCTGGAAAGTAAGTCCGTACGTCCTATAAATAGAGTCCACTAAGCTTCATTGCTTCACCCAAGACAAAAAGAAACATTTACATTATTTCTGTGTAGAATAGCACAGTACAATTGCTGGCTGCTTTTATTCATTTGGAAACGTTGCTCAACCTGACAAATGAAACAGAAGCCTGGCATACTTTTCCATGGCTTGTAAACACCAATTTATATATAAACAACAGCAGCCAAATGTAAATAGACAATCAGCACAGCAAGGAGATTGAAGAGTTCAGTTTGCAAAACATGACAGATTTTCTTCTTCCGGCATTCTTCTCACTCCTGGTTATCAAAGGCCAGCACATACAGGTACCTAACGCAAACCTGTTTGAACATGTTCTGCCGTCTTTTGTACAAATTTAAAAGAATGGATCCTCACGCAAACATTCCAAATCAAGAAACAAATTTGAAAAAAATTGCTACAGTACATTGACTGATTCCTTGCCAAGACAGCTACTGAGAAAGCTTCTTGATCCATTCTTGCACTGACAAAATGAGAGGGGGAAATATGTACCTTCTGTAATTAAAAATTTAAACCAGCCCATTCCCTGCATGCTCGGTTTCCTCAAAGGAGAAAAAAAGTACCTTTGCTCTGCTTTTACTGCTTGGTGTCAGCAGAATACTCCAGAGCTGAGAGAGTATTAATTTTGTTCTCAGCACAAAGATACTGCTAACATACCGAGACTTAACCGTAAGTTAATATGTTAAAATAAGAGGGAAAAGGGACGGTGTTATGTTTTAATAACAAATAAACGGCATAACTATAAAATTATTTTTCCCCTAACAAAGGAAAGAACTGTAGCCAGCAGGTGAGCAAGGGAACACTACAGGGTGTGGTAGAGATACTATTAAATTAACTGTGAAGCCAAAAAACTGTGTGTATGTGTGCGCGCGCGCGTGTGTATAAAATATCCGGCTATTTCAAACCATAGGAGCATGACAGCTGTGAAAAAGGAGTGCCGCAGGGAATTCTTTTAGAGTTTGATTTTTTTAAAAATATGTTTGACATGGAAAATGTTTTAGTACAAATAAAGCAACTGGTATTGAACTTAAAAAGTGTATGTGGAGGGGGAGGGAGGAAGAAGAGATTGCTGTGTGGAACAGGAATGAATAATTCATGATATTTAAAGAAAGAATGCCTCCGAAATGTTCTGCAAGGCAGTCCATGCTGATAACTCCGATGGTTTTCTACCCCCCCCCCCCCGCCCTTTAAAGCATCATTAATTCAACATCTTAGTGTGGTTTTTTTTAAATCGTGTAAGATTTTTCTGAAAGAAACATTATTTAACTTAGATTAGGATCTTATTTATTCAGATAATTTCATATAAATACCAAAGAGATGAGTAGAATTATTTAACCATAAAGAGACAGCTTTAGTACTGTAAGAAAAGGGTCTAGGATGGGGTGGTTTTTGTGGTTTTTTTTTTTAAAGAAAAAACCCCCAACATCATTGCAAACTAAAATCAACCTCATGGAAGGGGGAAAATAAGAGGAGATATTTTGAACATTACTCCATAGGACACCAGTACAATATAGTGTTAGTGAATGCATTGTAGCAGAGCTCCATATGCAATCAGAATCCAATTGTTACTGGACTGTGTACAAGCACATACTGTGCTCAATGGCCTGATGAGGTATTATGGATATGATGCAAAGAGACCTTGTGGATTAGACATGTACAATTTATTTTAAAAGTGAAACAACCGAACATTTAAACTGAGCTGAATACAATAGCACTTCAGGGGGTAAAAAGGAAGAGTTCTGAGGAATCCAGTGTCTGCAAAGACTTCAGCTATCGTTATTTGTTTGAAGGGACTGACAAAAAAAATCTAACTCTTGGAATGTCCCAATTATATTGTTATGGATTTCTGTATTTTCCCTCATTGATACATTCTGCTTTCAGCATGGGAAAGTTCACGTAAAATGGACTGATTATTGTGAATATCAGAGAAGCAGTCTCTTAAAATGTGGCCTGCAGATAGTACGTAACACTGGCTTTAAATAAGTAGCTTGAGCCAAAGTAATATTCTATTAAGTCATAGTTTCTGTGTAATTTACCCATCACTGTATTCATTTTTATATTACAGATTACACTACCAAATTATTTCAGCCTTCCTGCATTCTTTACATTGACTAAGAGTCCCAATGGCTCTATGTGATGCATATATGTGGAACACCCATAGATGCTATAAGATGTGATGCTGCAATGCTTATTTTGGATCAATAGTATCTCTTATTTTCTGGAGTATTTGTTGTCCCCTCAGTGCAGAAGGCACCCATTTTCAGTTTCCAGTGAACAGAACACAGAAATTTTAGTGCCTGAATCCTCATGTAACCGAACAACTACCTGATCTATCAACTTCAGTAGGGTCCCAGATCTAGAGAACCATAAAATTCTATTTTGAGCTATTTTAAAAAGTGGTTTAATTTTCTGTTTCTCTATAGCTGCCTGAAAGGAGTTGTCCAAAGACAGAGAATCTTAAAGCAAAACAGGAAACAACCTTAACCTGTGTTAGACCAGCGATGTAGCTTTCCCAGGAAAGAGCTACCTGATACTGAAAAGAAAACCCTGCATTAACCAGGGCTGAAAGTTCTTGGATTATTACGCATTTCTCCTGTTTTAAGAAACATGCGGTGACAACAGTTTTTTTCCTCTGGGGTCCACTGGGGTTTCCTGGGGTATCTTGCCTGTGTGTCTATGGCCTTAAGGCCCATTTTGTGCCCAAGCTTACATGCGTGGTTTGAGCATTTGCTTTGAAAATGAAAATCACGAGTATCATATTTATGTTTTGCCAGTTTGCCTACCAGCTATCTGCTAACAAAAAAAGTTCCGAGGGAGCATGGCAAGTCCGTGCCCAGCGAAGCCTTTTGTTTTTGCAGATGTTTAGGCTTAGAGGAGTGCTGTGGAGCGCAGGCAATCCTAGGTCCATGTTTGCACTTGTCTGCTGCTATTCTCTGCTCATTGTCTGAACCTGCACGCATTGTTCTCCCGACAGGTGATAACTACCCGGTGCAGTTCATTCCATCAACAATGGCAGCTGCTGCTGCTTCTGGACTCAGCCCTTTACAGCTCCAGGTATGTGCCAGAACAAAAAAATGTGGGATTGAAGCCAACATTTTAAGGGAAAACTGCTAACCAGCTGTATGCTAAATAATACTCTGAATGTTAAATAATTTTTGAGCACAGCCCAGGAGGATTAACACCTTATGTACTTACGGTACTGCAAATATAGCAGCGTGTGGCCAGCCTTGATACTGTGAGTGAAAAACATTGTTCTGTGTGTTTTATATAGGCGGAGTTAATGGTATCTTTTTAATTATATGACCAGTTGATGGGAGATAAGTTCAAAGATCTTTTTGTACTTTATTTTCATTTAGCCTTTCCCCTTTAGCTGCAATGCATTACCTTTAATTGGAGCAGTGAGTGTATCAAAACAAATGTGCGTTATTGGGATTTTTTTTTCTTTTTTTTTCAGACAGTGTGGTGCTGACAGTACAATAAATTGCAAACTCTTTTAGCGTCTGTATTTAGGTAATCTCAGCCTTTCTGTGCATTAAGCTGGTGAGATGCCAAGCACGGTCAGGAGCTTTGGTTTGGTCATTTATTTATTTTTGGCATATATAGAATGAAATGTTGTGAAGGAAAGATTTATGTGCCATATTATTAGCTAGCTTTTTGTGGCAAGAAGTTTTTAATTTCACAAGAAAAGACACAACAATGTCATAAATAATGAAGAAACAGTCAAAAGCTTTCAGAGTTAAAATGTGTGGAAAGGAAGGGACATTGAGCATGAGAGCAGTGGCCATTAAAGATGCATGTAACTATTTGCAAGTAAACCTTTGAAACCCCTGTTTGAGTTAGGTTAGAGTTGGGTTCAGATGCGAAGTAGGAATAGGTTGTGCCTAGAGTAGCAAAGTACTGCCACATTAATATCCAAATATCTGCTTTGCTTACACTTCTGCACTTATATCATTTTCCAGGGGGACCAAAGCAAATTAAAAATCCTTTTGTCTTTACCCAATGCTGATATTCTTCTTGCCGAGTGAACTTAAGATAATTGAGAATGGGATCAGAACTGACTGTTCACTGATGGTCCAGAACTGGTGAAAAAGACCCCTTGAGCTTATCTCTGACTAACCTGCAATCAAAACGTGAAAAGAGAACACCCTGGCACCGCAGGGAAAGTTCTCCAAAAAATACTTTTGGCTCATGGTAATACTATGTTAGGACTGTACTTTGGACAGGCTTCAAGCTGAAGGCAAGTTTTTCAAAAGGAAAATAGCAGGTATCCTTTGAATACTTATTAGAACAAAAATCTCATTAGCTTTAGTGGAGAAAATATTTCAGAGATCACCTTTGTGAATAGAGAGACTATTTTTCCTGCATTTGAAACACAATACAACAAATAGTGAGCCTACACAAGATTGTAAGGCAGAAAAGGATAAAAACTGTTCAACTGCAAAAGAAACAGAATCTAAACCACAGGCATTCACAATTCTATTCTTTTACAAGTTCCATTTGTAGCTTGACCTGCAGATCTATTTGCACATCAGCCTTGATCAGAATCTACAGCAATAGTGCAATTTCATTAATTTGCAGAAATTATAGACTGAGCTGTTAAACATGACAAGCACAATCAGAGAGAAAACAACCAGCAAAGAAAGTGGTGCTAATAAATTCGGAAACATTTGAGTGCTTGAGGGGCCTGAATTTTCCTTCAGATATATTTGTTGTAAAAAAGGGGGTTTGTTCATTCCTCCCTTTTCTATTTTATTTGAATTTCACCTTCATGGGATTTCAAAACGTTTAATGTTCCATGGCCATAAGAGCTTAAATAAAGAGTACTTCACCTTCAGTTGATACCTGCTTGTCTGATTGTCAAATTGGCTGAACTTAATTTTATTTGCCTCTACTGTTAATATTATCTTTGTGTAAATTCCCTAAGCATTCCCTAAATGAACACTTATTTGGGTGTGTTTGTTGGAGGGAATTTGTTGTTATACCTGATGCGTCATGAAGACTGTTAGGGGTGTAGCATTTCAGCTCATTTTTCCATCTTTGCTTCCCTTCCCCCTTCTTTCTCTGTTTTGCTTCCTTTCTTCCATCGACCCCACCCACTTACTTATTTACAGGAATGCTGTGACCATGGTATCTGAGTATTTCCCAAGTGCTTAAAAATACTGATCACAAAACTAATCTCTGTTCCTTTCAGCCAGTAGGAGAAATAGCTAATTCATTTGCAGGTTTGGTTTTGTTTCTACATGTGAGCGTCTGTGTAATATCTGTGTTTGGAAAACTTGGGGAGGGAAAGCTATTTCATGTAAAAAAGCTTTGCGGTAGCTCTAGCATTTCAGCTTTACCAGGACATTATTATTAGCTCCAAAATTATATTCCGTGGTCCATATCCAGCTGCAGTGGAAATTTTGTCAGCTTCAGGCTTATAATCGCTCCTCTGTTTTCACTTAAGTTTCTTAGGGATGATCATGCTTCAGGTAGGAGCAAGCAGCAATTTTGTGTTCTTATCTTTCTGTGTGTTAGGAAAACTTCTGTGGAAGCTCTGAATTGAATAGCACAGAAAACAGTTTACTTCCAGGTACCTCATGTAACTATAGTAATTATTCTGCAGAGGATGTTTCTCTCCTGGGCCATTTGTAATTAATGATTTGCCCATCTTATTCAAGCTGTTTAGCACATTAGCATCCAAATGTATTTTCTATGAACTGTATGTGTGTTCACCAGTGGACTATGTACCTCCATGAGTTAAAAAACTTTGTTGAAAGCATATCTAGGAACTTCTCAAGTAACAAGTTGCACTCTTAGGGGCCTTGCATTAAAAAAAAAAATAAAAATAATTAAGTTCTTCTTCAGCAACAGACCTATTTGTCCCACCTGCTCTTAAGATTTTGCATTGCATTGATCAACTAGTAGTATAAAATACCACTAATGTTTGGTTGTAGCTTCGAGTAACCTGAAAGAAAGTAGGAATTACTGCACATTTATTTCAGTCCCTGTTCCTGAAGCGGTGGCATGCTCTGCTTTGGGTTGATCTGAGATGGCTTCTTTTTATCTGTATACTGATCTCGTGAGGGTGGCATTGATGATGTTGACAAAAAGACTTGAAGCTCCAAGTTCCACACTTCCCATTGACAGCTCAGCCCCATCCCACCAGTTTCCTCGAAGTTAGCCAAAGGTTTACATAATGACCAAGGTGATAGGACCAAGCCTTGTTAGGACTCTTGGCATGAGGGAGGGTCTTGCTGATGAGGGAACAGTTTACTAGGTATAGTCTAAGAAGAAGGACCAAGCTATTTCTGTTCACCCCTCCAGCTTCAAACAACTGTGAGTGAATCCCGTCAAATCAACCTTCTGCTAAATAGTTTACAGGTATATTACCAAATACACCTGTAGCAGGTATGCATAGTGGTGTGTGAACCAGTTCTGATGCATGTGTGTAACAAAAGCGTGTTGCTTTAATTAATCAGTGTGAGCCGTAAAACCTGTCAATAATTTTCCCTTTGCTCCTCTTTTTTTATAACCTGGAGTTTCTCCCCTTTCCTGTTTCCCTGAATTTTCCCCCTAGTTTTCAAATGATTGCACTGATATTAACTGTTTCTAGATATGTGTGCCCAGTAATCTTGCTAAATGAGTGGACTTGATCATGAAATGGGGTTCCCCGGCTCTCACGGTGCTGGTAGCAGTAACCTAGTTGCTGGGAAGTCTCAGTAGTGGCAGAGGTGACACCCATATGTCCTTACTTTCAAACAAGGAATGATACTATATGGTCTTTATTGTTTAAAAAAATCTGCCTTCATTCTTAGATATTTCTACAAAGCAGTCTATGCAGTAAATAAGGAAATGTCGCAACTCTCTCAACCACGACCGATAAACTGTTGATAGAAATGGAAGCACTACAATGATGCTAGCTGGAGTTATGACTAAACAAAGTGAGCTCTAGGAAGAAAAGCAAAACAAAAAAGCTTTCGTTCATAACTCTTCCCCCAAACTATTTGGGTAATTTGTCCTCCAAAATTTATCGCTCATAACACTTATGAACCTTGGCAAGTCTTAACTATAGTTGCAGCTGTGTTCTTGAAGCCTGCAGTTTTTATACTCCACTTAAAAAAAACCTTAAATTTTAACTAAACACATATTTGTCTATTTCTTTTCTCCCCTCCCACCCCATCCTACTCTTCTATACTCTCTTCTAATTGCAGACAAAGTAAATGACCTTTTTTTATACTGCTGGGTGCAGATCCAGTGTGCTGCTGAAGCATTGCATAGCTTGCCTCAGGGGCACAATATTAGTAGAGGGAAGGCCAAAGAATGCTATTTTTAGTTGAACAGTTCAGCAGATGGAGGCATGAATACTCATATATCTGAAGGTTGAGGGGTTTGAACCATTAATTTTGATAATGTATTTAACCCTGGGAACAATCAGAAACTGTAACTCTAAGGTTACAATGCTTTTGACCTTTAGAGAACAGAGGGCACTCGGTACAGTAAACAATATATTACATTTCTACTTATTCCAATTCTCTCACAGATATAAATTTCAGGACATAGTTGACATTTGCTTTCCTCAGCTATTTTGGTGCTGGTCCTTAAAGTAAGTCAAGAAGAATGTGCAGGAAAGAGGCCAATGTAATGCGACAGTCATGTAAATATGGCCTTTAAATAGCTAAGATGTTAAATGTGGCCTTTTATGAAGAAATATTATTCTCGGGAACTAGAATCTTGGTGACTTATTATTTCAATGAAAAAGTTGTTTTAGTGGACTGCTGCTCTTATGGAGTTTCCTTTATACGTTTTAACCTCAAAGCAATTTTTCAGTGGGGCTAATATGATCTGATAGTGATAGCTCACACTGGAGGTGATTTCGTCCCACTCTGGTACCACATCATGCAAAGTGATGTACCTGCCTTATGTCTTATTAAATGATGCATGCTCCTCTTCAACAAATACAGCAGTTAAATATCACACAGCTTAAGTATTTCTAATTAAAATATCTCCATGTGTCAGCATATTGGTAATGTATTATTTTAATCCATTTATTTTGTTTATGAAACAGTGACATATGTTTAGATTGTGAAATATATGAGCCTTAAAAATCACTTTATTGAAGAAAATTAATTTCTACAATGCTGTCTCAGTAATGTGTTCACTCACCCAGTCAGTCACTGGCAGGGCTGCCAGTCTTAATGTTGGTTAGACACAGTTTAACAGTTTTATCTGACATAACACTCTCGGATGTAGGCAATAATAATTTTTTCAAATGCAAAACCCACAGGGTTTTCCTTTTTTTTTTTTTTTTAAAGCACAATGAAGAATGTGGATGGGTAAATGTGAAAGAGATTTGGTGAGACCAATCAAAATTAAAACCAGCTAGTTACCTTTTCAAAGTTAGACACTGTAATTTGTTTGTCAGCGGGTAGATGTTTGGGTCAGCACTGTGAGTGAGTGACTGTCAGCGGGAATTCCTACAAGACAAGTAATTTCCCTCAATGTATTACTGACAGATTGCTCACTTCTTCGAATCACTAGAGAAAACAAACTTAATATTGTTACAGGCAGAGTTTCTGTCTTCATTAGCCTTATAGGATGATTTTATCTAGCATTCAAAGACTACTGAGCTCTAGGTGGGCATATTTTAACAGAATGTTCCTTATTATGATACAGTGAATAGTGGCCTAAATTAAGGGAATGGTGTGTGCAAATTTCAGTATATGGAAGTAGTAAATTAAATATTTTGGTCCTTTTCTTATGTAGAAATTTAGGTTGTAGCAGAGGAAGGAAAGAGGTTGAAAGAAGATTTTATTAGGTCTCTGAGAGACCAAGCAAGCCCTTTAATGAAAATAAAATTAAAAATGTGCCAACCTTGCAATACTTAGGAAAATTTAATTAAAATCAATGAAATAGTTACACTTGTGCCTTTCCCTACTTGAATGTTTATGTCTCTGTATATAATATCTGTGTTATCAAGTTGAATTATATCAGTGGCAGTATCAATGAAAATGATGTCATTGAGTCAATATTTTACCAGATGACCTCCTTTCTCTGCAGAATTTCTTAATACTCTATCTTCTCCTACTCCTCATCTTCAGCCCTGAATTATCTGGCAAAGAGATTTTCACCAGGAAAAGACAGCCCAACAAAGTTGAGGCTTTTTGCAGTAAAATAGCTGTTCTGGGGAAATTTTGGCCAGGAGGATTTTCCTAGCTCTCCCACCAATGGCAACCCTGATCAAAATGAGAGGGAGCCCCTCTATTCTTTTCAAGTTAGTAAAAATGGATAGAGAAAAAAACCCAAACCCATTAGCTAGAGTAATCAGCCTGGTACAGCAGCATTGCAGCTGCAAGACCCTTTTCTCACCCATTTAATGCCCTCCATCTCCAATGACTCCTTTAAACAGCATGTCTTTGTTACTCTCATTCTTGCTTAATGGAACGATGGCACATTATTTGATAAAAAATTTATAGGAATGTTTAAGAAAGAGACTGTTTCTATGGTCTGTAGCGATTCTAGTGCTTGTCTTGCATGTGGCAAGGCTAAGTCCAGTCCTGGGCTTGTTTCCCCCCATTGCACAAAGGGCGCTAGCCACCGGACTATCACCCAGTCTGGCCCAGTCTCTGCTTCTATTCCCTTCAGATGATCAGCTCCTCCTCCGCCTTGGGGAGTGCTCCCACCCTGCGCCCGCTCTCCTCTCCCAAGAGGGAAGGCTTTTCAGTTAGGCAGCTAGGGATCGGGCTGCTGGTGTGATTCCCATCTTCTGCACCTTTGGATCTCACCAAGCAGGACAGCTGCCTTCCAGGCCCATATGCTCTGTTCCAGGGAGAATTTACCATTAAGATCATAAATGGCTCAGACATAAATTCACTTATCAGGAAACTCGTATGTTTAAAACGATGTCATCCTTACAGCCTGGATTGCAGGTTTCCTGGGTCTCCTCAGTTTGTATCAAGGCAGAAGCTTGAGCCCAAGTGACTGGAGGAGGCTGAGCCACCAGCATCAACAAGATGCCTTAACCACTGGCTGCCCCTCACTGAAAGCCCAGGCTTTATTTTAAAAGAATTGTGCTTTCCAAAGCTCCCTCCCTGGGGTATGTATTCACTCAGAAGCCAGTAAGAAGCAAATAAGTTACTGCTGCATTTACTGACAGAGCACCAGAGGCACCAGTACTACAGAGTGCCATCAGGGGCTGAGCATGTTTTTTAAAGCTCTTTTAAAACTGTGGCATCCCCTTGGGGAATAGGCTGACTGTGAGGCATACTCTGAGCTGGCAGTTGGTCTCCTTCAAGCTTTCTAGAAATGTATATGGTATATGCCTTACAGGAATTAGCTGCAAGTGAATATGTTCCTGGAATTTTATTTTACTTCTGATAACTATAGAGTGAGCTGCTTAATTTGGATACAAATTACAGACATGAAGGATTTTTTTCCTGTGAAGGTGTTAACATATTTGGATGTTTAGGAACATGGCAGTGATCAGGTTAAAGACAAAAAGGCCTTTTAAGTCAGGTATATACACAAAGGAAAATAATACACTTCTATATCATCATTCCTTCCTGATTAATTTCTACAGAAAAAGAAAACTCACCTTTCATCTGAATTAAATGTTGTAAGAATAAGGATAGTTAGATGAGAGTTTCTAGGAATAGACATACACACACATGCATCCGTGCACATGCTCAAAGGAAGCAGAATTCTTTTAAATATGCATGGACTGGAAGGATATCATCACCTGCCTTATTTTGGAGGGGTTTTGATTATAAGACAGTGTTCCCTCCCACTGACCCAATTCAGAAAGAAAGGGAAATTCATAGAAGATGAGATAGAAGTCATCAAATCAGCGTGCAGATATTGCTATCACTGAGCAGAGTCATTTCAGATGACAAAATCGGAATGGTATTGCCTCCGACACCCTACTTGTCTAAGATGTATTCGGTTGTGAAGTTTTTAGGATCTGTATGATTCAGAAACTAGAAAAGTGTCCTAACTCGAAGAAAGTATTGGAATCACCTGCCTATTCTTAAGACCCTGCATGAAGGCTGTATATGTGTGGAGGCACAACAGAAGGCTTGCATATCTGTCCTGAAAAAAAGGGACTGGAGGGATGAGCATCTTAAGGAATAAAGGAAGGAAAACACAGCATGCTTACATGTCAGTATTGACAGATTATTCAAGACTTCAAGGAATCATTCACAAAATTGAGTGAAGTCAACACAATACAGCACGTATTTTGGTGTTGTGCATGAATTGCAGCAAATAGCTAAGCATGAGAACAAGTGAAGTAGTATTTCAGGTGTAGGAATAGTGAGAGTGTGTTGTCATGTCCACTGGCATTTTTGCAAGCGAAGTGAGAAACAAAAGAGGTGAAGCCTTTTCAAAGATGTTCCATCATTTGTCCTGCACACTAGCAACAGAACAAATCACCAGATTTAAGTAGTCTATAGCTTTGTTAAATATCACATCTGTGAACTCTCCACAGTAATTCATCCAGTACAGGCCACCTCTTCTGCTGCAGTCTTCAACACCATGGGGAGGGCTAAGATCAGGCCTCATAACTATTTAATCTGGTCCCAGCACTGTTGCTGAAATACCATCACACCTATTACAGTTCAGGAAGCATGGCAATCTTATGCCAAATTCACATTTACTTGTGTAAAATACACCAGTATACACTGAATTTGTAATAGTATGTTCCCAGTTACCTGGTTTTGAGGAGCAAATGTGAAATTTTTTTTAGATGTAATTTTTATAAGCCCATTTGAATATGTTTTGCATAATTTTGTGTGCACTTCCTTTAAGGAAATTAATTTTCCTTGAAGGTGCAGGAAAGTTCTAAATATATAGTAAAAGATCAGTGTGAGAGATCCGCTAAGCAGCCTGTAAAGCACAATTATTTCTAGTGCTTTAAAATACCCTAAACTGGGCTTGTTTTCTGCTTCACAAAGAAAACATTTCACTGTTTTCTGCATTTAAATATACATTTTAAATATGTTGACTTATCAGGTAACGCAGCAGGCTGAACAGGGACAAACCATTTTTAATGGTATGTTAATTGAATGGGATGCTAGAGATGCACCTGAGTGACTTTTTTCCCAGATGTGCCCCAGCTGACTGATAAAGCTTCTCCTGATCAGTAGAGCCAGTATATATTTATTATATCCCTGTCTTTTGTCCATTTTCGCTAGTGAAAATAATAGGATGGCTGTGGGCTACCACATGAACTGTCTGTGTCTCTTAGAAATGTAGGAAAACATTACAGCTTCAAACCCCAAGCAGCACTTTCAAAAATTCAGCTCTTAAAGGTAGAGCGGCCTTGGCATCTTCTCACAAGGTAGGGATTCAGGTGTGGGAGCTGTCACAGGTAGTTTACATGGGACTTGTCCTTTTTCCTGACTTGCACCCATTTATTATTTGGATGGTGTCCTGTGATTCTGTCATGGGAGCCTGTAGAAATTTACTTGTAATGTTTTTGCCTCTCAGTATGGTTAGCAGTGTAGGTGAGCATTCGGTGTTCTTGTTCTGTACCTGTACAGTTCCACACAGGGAAATACTGCAGTTGTTATATTTGACAGTTTCTCCATCTGGATGATCAGATAGTGAATGAACCCACCAACTCATGCCAGTTCATAAGAAATATTTCTAGAGAAGATTTACTGCCACTTCTTTTTTCCTTGTCCTGATTTCTTTTTCACTTATGCCTCTTTTTTTTCCTGTCTGCCGCCAGGTTGACAAACCTAGAAGGTCTACACGAGAAGCAGCAATTGCACAACCACCTTCTGTCCTGAATTGATTTCATCCCCTGTAGAATTAGGAGAATAATTATGTTTTTAAACCCCTTCAACTAAGATTGTCTACATTACTAGCAATCCTACCAGTGACGTGGACATGCGCTTACTAGGAAACTCATTCATCAACTCATTTCACACAGCTCAACAAGCAGTTACTCATAATTGCTTGTAATCCTGCTGACATGAGCTTGAATGAAACTCCTGACTTCTCTCACAAAGCCCATCTATGTGTGAACATTTTTTTGAAATAAATATCTGAAATTCTGAAATGCAAAATTTGATAAGCTTTGATAGCTATCATCTGTTCAGCAAACTTACTGTAATTAATTGCTTTTCAATCATATAGTTTTATTTCCCTTACCACAGGGGTTCACTTTAAGCAGCTCCTTCTTTTTACAGTAGCTTTAGTCCAGAACACATTTCTACACATAAAGTGTGTGAAACTGAATTCATGAGTTAACTGCTTTTCATATAGACCTCTGAAGTTTGTTGTTAAAGATACTTTATATTAGCAGTAAGGAGTAAAAAACCGATTTTTAGAAGAGCTTCTAAAAGAATATCAGAAAACATTTTAAATTCTTTCTATGAATAATTTAATTTACAGTGTCACCAGAGAAGGTAATATTATGATAGCGTAAAGTGAATGAAAAAACTGCACTCTGATGCAACCATCAGCTTATGTTTTCATATTTTCCTGATAGACCTGATTATATTTTTATTTTAAATAAGTGCTGCTTCTTTGCTTTTCTTAGACACAGGAGAAGGAGTTTAAAGTACTAAAGCCTTTTGTTTGCAGCTATCTTTGGAGCCATGCTTCCTGGTCCTTGCTTTCCTAGGTGAGCTTGTTACTCTGTTGACTTGGTGCTATCCACAATTTTGATGAGGTAGAATTTATAACAATGCCAACAGCAATTTCTAATAGAAGTGAACATAGGATAAAGATTTTTTTTCAACATTTCCTATCTTTTGTCAAATAACATTATCTACTCAAAATTACTTTTTCAAGCAAATGCAGTTGTACTTTGCTGTGAGTGGCTTTCTACCAAAGGTATTTAGGCTTAAATGAACTTATATATTATTTATCTGTTTACTTCTATATCAAATACATAATAGTTTTAAGCAGAGTGTGTCACAGTTATTTTGTGAAATCATAAAAGCAGTTAAAGATTTTTTGCCAATTTTCAAGCTGTGTAGTACAACATATAATCTGGGAGAATTACAAAGATAAATCTGTTGTGTTCTTCCCTGTGCATGGCAAATAACAGGAGAATTGTGATCGAGAAATAGCGTATCAGTAATCTGACAACATTAAATGAAGGAATGCAAAACTTTGTGCTTAAGAGAAAGATTTTATTGATGTTTCTGTTATCCTCCTGCAAAGGAAATGGCTGTACACATTTGATGACGTTTTTACATATTGTTGCATTCTGTTTTTTCTTGATATTTACAATATTTTCTTAAAATAGGAGGATTTATTAATGCTTACATTTTACCTTTAATAGGAGTAGTTTATGACTGTATTCAGATATACCTGGTTCAGACGCTGTAGTACTGCAGCACCAGCGTGTTCATTTCACAAGCAGCACAAAGAAGGTGGTGGTTGGTTCAGGTTCATAGAGGGTGTGTTTCAGTGGAAGGTCTGAGGGGTGCTTCCAAGTTTCTGGGTACAGGTGCTCACCCCATGCGGAGGCAGGACACAGTATATAGTCCCTCCTGCCTTCCATGCTCCTGTTTCCTGGCATGCAGAGGCAAGCCATGTCCCCAGGCTGGCCAGAGAAAAAAGTGAGCCATGAGGCTGCACTGTGAGAGTGCTCCTGCTCTGCAGGTGCAGAGGAAGACTCCTGGTTAAATACCTCTCATTAGGTCCTCTTCTTGAGCAAAAAATACAGCAAAAAAATGATGCACTCTCAGTTTGAGCTTTGATCTTGCTGTCATAAACAGCTCAAAGAATTTGCATGGTAGCATGCAACTATTCCATTACTGTTGCTAGCAAAAATACAAGAGAATAGATACATGAAGTGAAAGAGATGAGAACAGTTAGCATTCCTTTATTCTTTGTCAGAACTTAATCTGGATTAACTAAAATGCTTGCTGGTTTTGTCATGCCTCAAGATAAACTGTCGCTATTTACATATTCCTATCTTTTAGATAAAAGGTGCTTATTGTTTTAGAACTCCGGAGTCACTATCTATAGGAAATTATAAATATGTAATAGATGACTAAGTTCACCTCATTTTGAAGTGCTTTGTGTAAAAAGCAGTTGTTACAACAGTAACTAGGGATTTGTGTTTCATACTTCTGTGCTTTTTCTTCTTTTGTCCTTTTCTTGCACCATAAAGGATTAAGCCAGGGTAAAATTAGTGAGGTGAGGAGCTAAGGTGTTGTGACCTTTTCCTCCATTAGAAGAGAAAACGCTAAGTATATATTGTGTAGGAAGGTGGGGGGGTTTAATTATCACATTGTCCTTCCTGCTGTTTGTCTAGACTTTTAGTCTGGAGAGCTCCATTTGAGACAGCAAATGATCAAGCTCCAGTTTTGGGGTTCCAAGCATTTAATGTTAATTTTTGTTTCTGCAGAGAGTTTTTTAGTGATAAGTATAAGGAGCTATGCAACTGCAGTATTTCACTCCCACCCTCATTCAATTCCCTACTTTGTGTGGCAGTCTCAGTGTATTCAGCAGGTTGTACGCCAGCAGATGAAACAGATGTTTAGGCCATACTGGAATGGAGCGGCATGCTGCATCAGGACCTGGATATTCCTCTTGACATCTGGATGCTGCTGGGCTGGGAAGCCTGCCTTAGGCCAGGAGGCTGCAGGAGCCTTGTGGCAGTAAACATAGGGTCCTTGCTGCTCTTTAAGTGATTAGTGCACTGAAGCAGCAATAATGCTGAATTATCGCTTGGTTGCGTTCTTCTAAGGAATCTTGGGACAAAGGGATAGTCAAGGAGGAGTATTTACAGTAAAGTCATGTTCAGAAAGACAAGACTAATTACCATGTATTAAAAAGCTTTCTTTCAACTAATTTAATAGTAAAATTTTTATGAATACTTTAGGAAACTTTTTACAAAGCAGGAAACAAATAGATTACAGAAAAACCTCCTTTTCTCATTTAAAATCATTAAGATAAAAAAAGACAATTTCAGCTACTTTCCAATTTCATGGTCTGGTCAAATTGTATGGAAAAGACAACAAAATGTGACTGAAGACATGAAATTGAAGGTATACTAATGTTCATGCCTACTAGAGACAAAAATATGAACTTCTAATAGCTGCAGGGAAGAATATTAGGTATGGAAGCTGTCTGACTTATGCATTGATTCTTTATAGTTTCACTTTATCAAGTTGGAAATTGTGCTGTATGTGCTGCTACGGCCTAAATTGTCTGCTGCAGCACTTTCCTTTATGATGTGTGTTATTTAAGCACAATAGACATGGCATATTGCATGGAAATAGGTGTTTAATATTTTGTGAGTACTAGCTGTGGCACAAAATAGCATTTAGCATGGATTCTGCCCCCCTGCCCCTTAAAATTTTCATCATGAAGACCAATGTGTTTAAATGAGGGCCCTCCCAAACAGATTACAGCTTTGGAGAGCATGAGCTAATATTTTGAAGAAGACCAGTTTGTTGCTCTCATTTAACCTCCAGTATTCTAAAGGGGTTATATTTAATTAACACTGGCTAAAGGGCTGACCTGAGAGGCAACCAAAAGTGATTGAACTGCATTTTCAGATCCAGGCTGTAATCTGTTGGGAGAGGAATAATAATAATAATAAAAAAAATTAGAAAGCACCATTTACTGGAATTCTTTCTAACTAAGCTGTATTTCAATGGGCCATTTAATGCTCAGATGGACAAAGGTATTACTTCAGTCATTGAATTGTATCAAACTCTTTCTCAGAGGCCCAGTTTAAAAACTCTACAGGAAAAGTGGCTTAGCATTATATTCTCAGCAGACCAACACTCAGTCTGTTTGGAAAGGGGAAAAAAAAAAAAAAAAAAAAAAAAAAAAAAAAAAAAAAAAGAGTGAAATGAGGTGAGACACAACCACCAAGTCAGTGAGGATTTGTGCTTCTCCCTGCAGTCAGTGGCTTCACAAGGGAATTGCGCTTCAGAAAGCAAGAGCTCCATATACACTGCAGAAGGCTTGCAATTTTTAAATTTATTTATATATATATTTTCTTTTTTTTTTTTAGTGGCTGTTACTCTGTCCTCCCTGGTCAGCCTTTCAGCCTCCCTTTTATTCTTTTCTGACATGGTAGAAATATAGTTTTGTCTCTGAGGGGCTTAGGACCAGTACTTGCACTTCACGGGGTTAGATTTTTGACTCGGTCACATCGGAAGAAATAGGAAGTCTCATTTAAATATCAGAGACTCTGACACTTGTGAGCTGAGTAGTTATTTTATTTCAATAGAGCCAGTGTTACATGTATTTTATGATGATATAAGATACCCAATGTACTGTCTGAACTTAATTGTATAAAATAAAATTTCAGGATACATTTTTTAATGCGTATTTTTTTTTTGCAGAGAGTAAACTTCTCTGTCACAATTTTGATGCCATCTCATTAAAAATTCCCAGCAGCCTCATAGGGTGATAGGGTGACATTTTATCTTTGAAACTTGTCAAGGTGCAGTAAAACTAATAAACCAATGGCTTTACTTCCTAAGGGGAAACAAATACAATATTACAGAGGCAACTGCCAGGTGCCAAATTAGATACATTGTCTTAGCTACTTGAAGTGATTGATAATTTATTTGAGATCTAAGCATTCTTTCTTGGCTTTGCCCACAGCTTTACAGTAAGCAGGGTGTGAACAGGCAGTTGCTGAGAGATTGTATTTAATTGTCATAAATCAATGAAATCAAAGCCATTTGATTTCTAAGGGGCACGATCTCAGGAACAATGTCTAAATGAGGGTTGCTGCATTTAGGCAACAAAGCAGAGCGAGCTTTTTGATGGCCGTTTCTACTTCATTATGTCAAAGCAGGATGAGGTCAAAAGAATGAGAAATACAGTTTGCAAACACAACAGAAATGATCTTAAGAGCACCTTAATGCACATGTGCCTGAAGGCAAGTTAGTTCTTGATTGCACTGGTGCATATATTTTAGCTCTGTAGCATTTCTCCAAATTCACATGACTCTAGCTGAGAGAGACTTTGGGATTTGATGTGCATGCTGTCAGGCCATGATGATAAACAGGTGGAGGATCGGGAACAGAGAGTGAGTAAGTCTCTAAACATGGGTCTTGCTGCAGGTATCTTCTCATTCCACTTTTTTTAGCTTGTTTGTTTTGGGTGGGTTTTTTTTGCCATAGCATCAGCATGAGCCTTGGGGCCAGAATGTATTATCTATAATCCCTTTATTTAAGAATAAGCAATGTTAATAACATGTAAAGAAAATTAAGTCAAATGGTAATTCCATCTTCGGTTTACGTTTCCCATTACATTAAAAATTTAAGTAGGTATTTTATAGCTGACAGTACTTATTCAGCCTCTCCCAATACAAGCCTGTACCATGATGAATAAAGCCAAACTGAAAATAATAGTGCAGGAAACCATAGCATGCAAGAATAAGTCAAGGACAGAAAGATCTATCATTTCTTCAGAACACATGCCAATGCAATCATTTAGTCCATTCATATTTTGAGCAGGACCTATTTTATATGTGCTGTGGGACTCTATCAAGTAATGAAAGTTCATTTCTCCAAAAGATGAGGCAAGAAATGAAAATCTATGAAGAACAGATATGGTTTTGCTAATTATTTTCCCCAACAGAAGTCTGGATCTTTGTCACTGAGTTATTTAACAGATCCTCTTAACATCTGTCCAGCAGACTGTGGACTTTATTAGCAGACAAGAGACCCACCAGATTTAGAGCCTGCTGGGTGCGTCTTCATCTTCACAGCTGTGGATTAACTCAGACTTTCCAGAAGAGGACAACCATATGGGATAATTGGTGTCATTGGGTAGCTAAAAAAAAATACGAAGAAACAAATGTCGTCCAAACACAATTCACTGTTTTTACAGCCACAATTACTAGTCTGTTTAAGAAATAAGAAAGGCAGCATTACACTAAAAAAAGAAAACCTATTCATATCTGTGTGGGAACCTAATCAGGCTCTTGTTTCCAATGACGATGGCTCCACAGTCGCACCAGGTCTGCGACAAGAATGCTCCTTTTGTGTGCCGATAATGTGGAAGCGATAAAATTTCCTATAAGAGACATATGTGTTTACATCATGAGATGTGTTATTTGACAAAACGCTTTGTTCTCTGCATATTTTCCACGCAGAGTTTCATGCTGGGTTGTTTTGCTGGAAAGCTTTGATTAGCTAGAATTAGTTGCTGAAGTAAAATAGACACTTTTGTTTTATGAGTCCTCTTGCTGAGCTGTAAATTATAGTAAAACATATAAGGAGTGACAGAAAGAAGTGCTGATTTGAACCTCTGACCCATGATCGGCATAAAAACATAAGATAACTCTTTCAAAGGACTACTGAGAGCCATAAATATTCCATGGTCCACTTAAAGTTAGGCCCTTTTAACAAAATAAAGCTGTTATTTTGCAGTACTGCAACAATACAAGCTGCAGTATCTAAAATGTGTGGAGATTCTTTTATTTTCGGTGTGGGTTGGCCATTATCCACAGCAGGGCAATAGAAGGGATGAGAGTAATTTTTCTTTTTCTGAATGAGTACAATGTATTTCTGGTCAGTAAAAGGAGTTGGAACCAGCAGACACTCAGTGGTGAAATGAGGTATCTGTTACTCTGCAGCTTGAGCGAGAAGCAAAACAGGCATGTGTACCTCCTAAGGAGACAGGAATTGAGTGGAATTTAGGGCCACATAAAAATTTCCCTAGACAATATATAGAAGAGCAACTGAACAGACACTGAAATTACTGGTGGTAATAGTTCAAAAAACCTGAAGTGAATGCATATGAATAACTGGTAAAATCATTCTTTTAGCTAAGAAAGAATTCTTTTCTGTAGACGCACACCTGAAGCTATAGGGAAAGCTGAAGTCTTCTAACTCCATCTCTAACTACAAAATGTATTATTTGTATTTTCACAAACACAGTTCGTTTGTTTGCACATATTGGGCTTTAAGAAATCCGAAAGCACATTAGCTAGCAAGTGCATAAATAATCACTGCAACAATCCTTGTTATTATGACATTAGTTATGATAATTCATTAGCTGCCTGCTCGTGTTACACCTGAATGCCTTTTTGCAAAGGTATTTGGTACATTATTATAAGAAGTAGAGGCTATTAACACTCTGTAACAATGAGCAGACTTTGCACCAGGGTGATGTATAGGTGTTTAAACTCAGAATGTTATGTCCACTGTGGATAGGTTAGGCATATACAAACAGGGGAAAGAAAAGAATGATGACACTTGGATTCTGTATAGGAAAAGATGTATTTGCAGTGTACTGTTACTTATTATGTACCATATTTCTAAATTAAACACTTTCCCCCGAATTGTTACTCCATCTTCATGTAGCTGTACTTGATTGATGCCATTTCAGATATACCCATGTAAAACCAAATAGTTCTCAGTTATTTAGCAAAAACCTGTCAGTTAAGTTAATGTTGCATACTTGGTCCTTGATAGTAGGCTATTATTACTAAAATCAGAGGAGGGTCTGGTCCACAGTACTAGCAAATCTGTAAAACTTACCTTATTTTCATTTGTTATTACTTTTCTTAGAACAAACTGATAGAACGCTACTGACACATCCAAATTTCATCAGAACAAATTTATAACATATCTTGTTTTAGCAGGTAGTGCCTGCAGAATTATATTGTAAAACAAAAGAAAACGTACACTTTTAGCATAAGACATACTATCTATTAATTTGAAGGGATCTTGATTTCATCAGGAAAAGCTTTGATTTTTCAAAGTTTTAGATTTTTAAATTGAAGTAAGTGTTGCTTTCATGTGTATGTACATTTCCTTTAACAATTTTGTATGCACCTTTCCTCCTCTTTCCCCTTATCCTCCTTTTCCTTTTGTGTGGAGAGCACAGCTAGAACACAGATGCTGAGCTGTGGAAGGTGTTTTTCTGGTGATGGCATCTGGCTTCTTGGCAGACTCCACAGGCAGTAGCTGCCTTCGAGTTGCCCCTGGGTTTGTCACATGGTTAAGCTGCTGATGAGTTACTCTAGGCTGTCTTGTGTTTCTGGATGTCGTTTTCTGTTAACCTACCTCTCACTCTAAGGATCTGCATAAAAACCATCTTAAAACAAAAAGAAAAATAACCACATGCTTTTTTGTAAGAATATATATATATTCTTATATATATAAGCCAATAACTCCATTTCTTATCTTGGTGCTAAGTAGAGGTCTCAACTGCAGTGTTAGTCACTGAGCATATTTGTTGCAAAAGACATGCCATTATAAAAAAAATACATTGATATACAACAATAGGAAGGAATAAGTGCAATTAATGTTTCTTTAGAAACAGTTCTTGCACTAAGATGTGTGTGAAATTTTTGAGTAGGACATTTATGCTTCTGCACTGCTTTTTGAAAAGGTTACCATGCCTGAACTGCTGAAGGCTATACCAGTGACATCGGGCTCAGGTCAGCACTTAACCTTACTTTCCACAGTTGCTATCTATGATACCCAAAAGCATGGGTTTGAGCGCTAATCCATTCTTTCTCCAAACAGAAGAAAAACTTTTTCAAACAAAGTCTCTGTTTCCTTTAATCTGTTCAGCATCAAGCTTATTTTAAGCACCTTTAACCAATAATAAGAAATAAGCAGTCCCACCAACAGTGGCTTTTATTTTGGGTAGGTTCTTTTCAGAAATGTGCACTGGAAATAGTAAAGATGTTACTGGTTTCAGTGAGCTTGCAAAAGCCCTTTGTGATCAGACATTTCTAAGTATTATTATTGCATGTTACATATTCGAAAGGAAAATTTTGGAATTATATATTTGCAACACTATGTACTAAATATACTACAGAAAAAAATAACTGCATTACCTCTTGTAGTGCAGGATTTCAATAGCACTTGCAGTCACTCCTTAGAGTTTTTCATCTTTAGAAACCAAATTACTCATTGTCTAAATAGCTGAACTTTCATCTCTATAAATAAGATATTTCAGCTTTGCACAATTTGTTTAAAATGCTGACAAATAAGGATTCTCACTTGATTCTCAGTAGTTTTATTGTTCGGTTTCATTTACTGTAGCAAATGTATTTGTTGAAGATGTGGCATAGGACTTGCATTTTTAGTAATGGAAGACTTTAGAATTAATTAGGGTCCATAAAAATTATCATTTGTTTCTGAGAAAAAAAAATAATCTAGCACCTTTGGAGAAATAATGTACAAATACAGGAAAAGGAGAAGGTTTTTACATTCTGGCCATAAATCTTAGTAAAACAAAATGAAAGGGTAAATGTTTCTAGAGCAGATTCCTTCCTTCTGGAATCAAGCCACCTTCTACTGAATTTCTTTGTGGGGCATCTTCCAAGTACATCCATTGCAATTCATCATGCTAGGCCAGCCCTCATCACATGCACTTTGATTATTTGCTACACTGAGTATCTCAACGCTCTCTTTCTTATCTCCATGTGTCACATATGGCTTTGCTATAGTTTCTTCAGAATTGTGCTGCAAAAATAATGTCTGAATTGTATCGCCACTGTTGTGACCAAATTCTTCCTCACCAGCACAGCCAGTTGAAATGTCTTCAGACCTTGCCTTTATCTTCTCATATATACAAGTGCAACTGCTCTCTCATTTCCTCCCTGGACCCATACATCTGAACTTCCTCTCTCCTATGCAGCAGCTGATCACTTTCTCTTTATTGAAATATCTTCTCTAAACAAACTTTTTTCATAAGTCCCGTCATCGACAAGCCACTGATAAGAATGTTACGATTATCATAGTTCTGTTAGGTGGTAAACCAGCCTGTCACAAAGTTAACAAGTTGTTGTCAGTGCAGATCTCCCTGACCTGTGTTGATTTAAGGCCTGTTCTATTTTCCTCATCATGTGTTACATCTGTAAAATTTGATCCTCAAAATTCTTCACCTTTATTAATTCCTTTAGATACAGCCTAAGAGGCAAGTGTCAGCATTTCTGCTGTAAAAAAAGGAAGCAGCTGGTGCCTGGAAAGCTTTGCGCTGTGCTTATTCGCTGTGCTCCATGTCATGTGGCGGGAGCATGCGTCTAGGAATGTCACAGGCCTACATGGAAGCAAGAAGTCATACGGGCAAGGGACCTGAGCTAGTGAAAGAGTTTTGATTATTGAAAGTTATTGGAAAACTATAGAAAAAGTGTTGAAACCTCTGAAAGGGATGCATAAGACAAAGGCCTTTGTCCTCTGGCGTGGCATTAATGAACACTGGCAGCAAAGGCAGTTATGCTTCTGTACTGTGAAAATATCTTGCAAAGGCATCGTGAAACTTGGATGGCATTAAGAAAAGTTTTAACATTTGGATCAGTCAAGGTGCTCTATTATTAGTTTATAGGGTTTTTGACAAATTTTAAATCGTGGATGATACTTTATATAAAAAGGGTGAAAATGGAAATAATTCATCAAATGCCATAGGCAATTTCTGAAGCAGAAAATACCACCACCCCTGGATTATTATTTTTGTTAGTTATTCAGTTCTTCTTGGATGGTAGCTCTAAGCTATAGCAAAGGCTTAGTATGATTTCTGCTGTTTCCAGGCAAAAAAATCAGTATGCACTTGTGCATTGCTGTGCACATGCTGAGTACAGCGCTTTCCCACTCATCTGCCATTTTTGTTAGGTAGATGAACATCATTCAGACTCATAGTGACCTCCAGCTTCCATAAATTCCCCTCAGGTTTTTAGTTGATTACAGGTGGAATAAGATTTCAGTAACAACTGCTTAAGTCCATAAGCCTGGAAGTTCACAGGTGCCTAAATGTGAGACTTGCCAGTGCCTTGAGACTTGCAGCATTGCAGAATCCCACTCTTGTGTCAGATCACGACATTAGAAGAAAACTGGCTCTGCAAACTGTAAAACTACATCCTTACTCACGTCCCTTAAGTGAGCTGGTTTTCAAAATTGTTTTCAATTTCAGGAGCACTCAGTAATTCAAAAGCAGCACTACTTATCTTTAGATGCTGGGAACTGAATTGTAAGAATCTAATTTAGTGACCTTTTAAAAAAACTAAAGAACAGGGTATATATTTTTAAGGCTCCTTAAAACAATCATGAATACTTGATGGTTTTGAATATCTAATTTGTAATGAAGAGCCTTCTGAGTCAGTGGCTGGCATGAGGGTTATGAAATGCTCTTTATGTGCTAGGTTAATATTTTTAGTCACTATTCAATAGTCAGTAGGTTAGAATTTCAACAGAAAAGATTGCATTGAAACTTTTGCTTTTGAGCATTAAAAGTTAACAATGCAATGTTTGGGTTTCCCCCCTCCTCCCCTCCTTAATATTGCAAATAAAAGCCTCACAACCTGACCATCTCAATGTGAGGTCCTAAATTGCTGTTTCAAGCCACAACAGTGGTAATTGCAAAAATATCCATTTCATCCCTGCAACGGCAGTGTGCACATATCTTTCCCGACTGGCTAGCTCCCTATGCAAACTGGTGTTTAGAAGTTGTACAGCCTTCCAATCCACACAGCACTGTCGCTAGCGCTAGTGCGAATTCTTGCAAGATTTGCACTTGTTTGTGGAGCAGCTTTGTTGTAAGCAAACCAGAAAGCTAATTAGTGTTTCGTATTTTTACATTTGCTTTTATGGAGTAAAAGAATTTATAGAAATGCTACCCTAAAGCCAGTACTACGACCTTGGAGTAACCCAGTGGTGAATTATATATACACATATATAAATGACAAGATTTCTTTCATTATCTGTGACCCTTTAGAAACATTTCATCCTCACACTACTTGCTAATACCACCCTCCACACACTGGAAGGGGAGTGGTGTATAATTCTAATTTTATTCTGCTTTTAATGTTTGTATTTCCAAAATCAAATGGTTTTCTAGGCAGTCACTGTAACGGCCCGCTTGGTTTTTGCTGCTCTCTCTGTGACGCTTGAAAGTGCTGTGGACGTTCCGGTTGCCTGTCCTACTGGGGCTGAGGTGCCAGGTCACCCACCAGCCCTTCTCAGGCTGCTGGCATATGTCCCTCTCTTCTTGGTGGTCTTGAGATATCTGCTCATGACACAGCTACACCATGGCTGCAGCTTCTGGACATGATAAATGCACTTTTGCTTCCTTGTAATGGCTAACTGGGCTACAAATCCCATTAGCCATGTGTGTCCAGCTGGCAGGCTGTGGGGGTGCTTCTGTGGGGAGAGGTGGTGGCTGTGAGGAGAGGTGGTGGTCATGGGGAGGGGCAGTGGTCATGAGGAGAGGTGGTGGCTGTGAGAAGAGGCTGTGTCTGTGAGGTGGTGGCTGTGAGGAGAGGTGGTGGCTGTGAGGCTAGTCCGTGGCTGTGAGGAGAGGGTGGTCATGAGAAGAGGCGGTGGCTGTGAGGAGAGGCCATGTCTGTGAGGAGAGGGTGGTCGTGAGGAGAAGTGGCCGCTGTGAGGAGAGGTGACAGCCGTGAGGAGAGGTGGCTGCTGTGAGGAGAGGTGGTGGTCGTGGGGAGAGGCAGTGGCTGTGAGGAGAGGTGACAGCCGTGAGGAGAGGTGGCTGCTGTGAGGAGAGGTGGTGGTCGTGGGGAGAGGCAGTGGCTGTGAGGAGAGGTGACAGCCGTGAGGAGAGGTGGCTGCTGTGAGGAGAGGCAGCCACTGTGGGGAGAGGTGGTGGTCATGAGGAGAGGCAGCAGCCATGAGGAGAGGCCCGGGGTTGCCCTGTGCTGGCCCCGGGCAGCCCCAGCTGGTCCCTCAGTGGCCCTACCACAGGGCAAGCAAAGCCACCAGCCAGGCTGGTGGCACCCCAGGAATACGCACTCTGGAAAGGGCACAAGGCTGCACCAGCAGTGAAAAGCGAGGTACAAAACATGAGGGACAGCGCTGCCAGCAGCCAGGCTGGAGTGGGAGAAGATAGAGGTGACAGGAATGGAGTGAAGCCAAGCCTGGTAAAATGGCAGGGACAGGGGATTTTAGTCTTCATCTGTCTCTTACCATCCAGCTCTATTGTAATTGACAATAAATTAAATTAATTTTCCCCAAACCAAGTCTGTTTTGCCCATGTCGGTAACTGGTAAGTGATCTCCCTGTCTTTATCTCAACCTGTGAGCTTTTCCATGTTATTTTCTCCCCAATCCTGTTGAGGGGGTGGCAGAGAGGGGCTGGCAGCAGCCTGGGTTAACCCATCACACTGTGCTGCTTGCCATCAGTGTCAACTTTTATCCTTTAAGAAAGACTGAATATTGTAGAAAGAATGACTCATACCCCACCTTTGCCCTGATGGCTTACCTGAGAAGGGAGAAGAAAATTCTTTTGAACTTTACTTGATAAACCTGCATTTGTTTTTACATAGAATTCATTTCCTGCTCTTGAAAATGCAATACACACTATATTATGTACTAAAGTTTTAGTCTACTTTTAGTAAAATCTAAGTCATCTCCCCCAGATATCTGAAGTAGATGTTAAGTTGGTTCCTAAAGTTAAAAAAAAAAAACCAAAAAAACCAAAACAAAAAACACCCAACACCCCCCCCAAACCAACAAAAAACCTTATTTTAATAGAGAAAGTACAGAACACTGAGAAAGCCATTATAAACTTTGGGTTCTGTCTCTAAATTGTAATCAAGTTTATTGTATCATCTTGTTCATAGTATGGTGACTATTTCTGAGCCGAGAATGTGCAGGCTTTCAGAACTTTGTGAAATGTGCTTCTTACTCTCATATAAGCAGAACATCCTATTAAGCAAGCATAGCTCGAACTGAAGAATATGCTAAAAGGGATAAGATCCCAGTAGTAGGGAAACCCCCTTCCCACTTACTACTGTATACAATGCTTCATTTTCAGTATCCAGGACATCACCAAAAGCTGGGACTTTTTTCTATTTTCAATTGTTCTAGTTTTCTAGTGCAGAAAAAAATAATACCTTAGCCAAAATATTTAAACACTGTTGATTGCCAAATATTAATTTGTGATCCTTTTGTAGCCCCTGTGTGGTGCTGAAAAGGGTGGCAGGAAACAAACAAAGAATCAAAAAAGTTTTCATTTGTCACCCAGAGTTCTGACTCTGCCCCTCCTTTACACGTTTGTCTAGCCACTGAGTCACTGAGCTTATAGTATTGTGTAACTTTCATTTCTGTGGAGGCTTGTTATATTAGAGAAATTGTTCCAAAGAAAGCAACAATTATGACATAAGCACATCTGGCTCTTGCAAATTATTCTTTATTAAGCTTTCATTTAATTACATGTGCTGAAAGGTCTGCTTTTGATTACTGTAATTTTTTTTATTTGTCCATCTGAATGATAGTAATGTTGGAAATTACATACAAACCACCTGGCTTTTTTCTGACTAATAAGGCAAAGTTTATATAGATCTATATGTAGAAGAGGGATTAGGATCTTCCCTGTTTATGGTAGAAGAATTATGGCTGATGCTAATTCAAGGTGAGGGTTTAAATTTGGTCACTGGAAGGAAATTAAACCTATTTGGGTTTTTTCAGTAAATATTTTATATTGGTAGGAATAGCTTATTTTAATACACAAATGTTTTATTATGTTTCAGTTAAAATTTTTAAAAAGTTCCATGAGGGTGTTTTTGGATTTTCATCACTACATACAGGAAATTTTAAGGCCTACTTTCCTTATTAGCATTTATAGAAGTTACAACAATCACCATACAGCAAGATGGAGACATGCCCTGTCATCTATTTTAACTTCCATTGCTGTATAGAGAAGATGCAACATTGCCTTTTGGTAGCAAACCATTCCTATGTCAGCTGCCAGCAGAGGTTCTGGAGTTGGTGGATAATTTCTGGGTAAGAACAGAAAGACCTGAAGTATTTTTTCGTTTCTGACAGGGGTTTATACCTCCTTTTCATAAACAGCCTTATAACTTTGCCAATTTTGTTTTTAGTATTAGGGCACAGAATAACCTTTTGCTCATTACCATGACCATCATTAGCAAGAAGGAAAAAACCCCAACAAAACAGCTAAAAGTCAAATTAAGAAAAAAGATACTGGGGCGTGGAGTTTTCCAGTAATTTTTTTTTTCTTTTACAAGAAGGGAAAAGCCCCTAACAAGAAGGGAAAAAACACAGACAAGAAAGTGCTGAAAAAAAAAATATCTGTTTCTTTTAAGGGAAGAAATAGCAGAGCAATAAAAAGTATGTACATTTACAGCTTCGTTTCTTAGGAATTTTGCAAGAATATATTATATATCTTCTTGTCTTCCAGCAACTGTATGCAGCTCAGCTGGCAAGCATGCAAGTTTCTCCTGGAGCCAAAATGCCATCTACTCCACAGCCACCAAATACAACGGGGGCACTCTCACCCACTGGAATGAAAAATGAGAAGAGAGGGACCAGCCCGGTAACTCAAGTTAAGGTATTTTTCAGTAAAGAAAAAGTGGTATCTGAAAAGGGCAGTGAGATTACATGGTCTATTTAATTGTTTTACAATTGGAAGTTGAACCATGTGAAAGTTCTTCAATATTAAAATGAAATTTTCAGGTTTAGTACTCTATTATCAGCATACAGAAGAGAAGAGAGCATTTACTTCTTGCTTCCAAAAATGCTAGGCATCCCTCTTGCTACCACAGGCAGCACAACAGATTCATCAGTAAAATGTGATATTTTCAAGGTTATTTTTTAAGCTAGTCATGGGCATAAACGGTGTCCATTGTTTCCTGTTGAATTTTTGAGTATCTTAAAATGTGGTGCGAGCTTTCATTGTTAGGGTGAGAGAGAGTCTGTAGATTTTCTAATTATTTTACAAATCTCTAGTTGTACTTATTCAACAATTTTGGAAAAACCTCACATAAAAATAAGATGTAAGTCAGGACTCGAGGGAAATATTGTGTCACTGCAGATTGATTTGACTTTTGCTGATTTCACACAGCTGCTGACAACCGAGCTGCTCCTTGTTGGTTTTGCGCCATTGCTGAATGCTTGTGCCTGCTTATTCTCACTTGCTTGGAACGAGGCAGCTACAACATGGCATTTGCCAGCAGCTTGAAATGAACATCGTGCACCCCGTGAAATCTGTGGTGCAGCTCATACCTTTGGGTGGAACTGGCTGGCTTTTATTGCTGTGTTCTCCTACAGTTGTTCTGAATTTCATAAGACCAAATATGCTCAGAAGCAACTTAATTCAGACTGTTAAAAAACACCAACGTTTAGATGTTTTACCAAGTTGAATGATAGCACTATAAAAGCAGAACTATTAAACTAGATCTAAAGAAGGCACAGAGTGACTGTGGAGAGAGAGAGAAAACGCACTTTTTTGCTAGCTGCTAACACCTTACAGGGACACAGTCCTTAGCCTTGAATCAGCCTGGGAAGATATTACTCGCGTGCGGTGAGGGTTTCTTTTTTATTATTATTTTTTGACATGAGAGTAAAATATCATTCTTTTTTTTCATTATCATCAATCATCATGGTAAAGTGTGGGTGAGTAGATATTTCTGCCTGGGCTGATAAATTTCTATGACACTTTTTTGCTACGCTGAGAGTACTAATAAATAAAAACTATTCCATTATGGCCAGATCTAACATTTATTTAGCAAGGCGTTCACTTTACTTAACTGTGGATGTGTATTAGTCCAATATTTTACCTCTTGTAATCCAATGCCAGGCTTGAAAGCAGTCAGTGAAATTTACCACATATGCAGAGTTTGTTATGGTCAATACAGAAGCCACCAAAAGCAAAGCCCAACTGTTTCAGCAAGTTGCCATAGTCTAGTGATACCTAACACCAATGATTTATGGTATTGAGAATATACTACTGACTACTTTAATGTGAAAAAGTAATTTCATGAGTGAGCCAAATGGATCTACACCAAACCAAACCTTTACTATATGAGTAAAATTTTCCCTGGTTAAATTCAAGCACATATCTCCTTGAACCAAGGCCAATACCATTCCAGCTTTGTGGCCAGCTGAGTCCTATTACAGAGTTGACCACATGCAAATTCTTGGGGGTTTCCCTACATAATTTAACTTGAATGGACTGAAATATATGTTAATAAAAGAGAAGCCTTTTTATTGTTGTTTTTATTAAGCACGCTATTGCATTGAAAATATTAAAGATAAACACTGCTTTGTGTGGACAAATACCAATGGCTAATGAAGAAATTAATTATTAGTATATAAACAGTACCTATACGCAAATTTTTATCTTTATGAGACATGACAGTTTTGGTGGTCATATGTTGCTTAACAAATCCTCTATATTTTCTCTTTTTTTAAACAGTTGTTTGTATTAACTACATGCATTATTTATAGAACTAATGGAATTCTTTTACAGGAGTCTGATCTTTCAAAAGTAATGATAGGGGCTTTTTAAGTCAGTGACCAGAATGTTTTCCAGCTTTTCGATTGCCTCGCTGAAATGAGAATGCTGTCTATGAAGTGCAAACAAACAGGTTCTGGCAGTGTTTAGTTTTTTTTCACGATTGTATCAGTACTAGGCAGAAAATTATTTGGAAATTGCACATAGTAGTATAGATACATTATGTGTACACGCTCACAGTACCTAGTCTGGCAAACTTCATAGTCTGAAAGGGACTCTGAACTCTTAAAGAAATTTATTGAAGCCACTTTATATCCGTGTAAGGAAACAGCTTGCATATAAACATGGGCACAAAGCATAAGAATGGACTATGCCCCTTATACCTTTGGGTTTCTGCTTTCACTTGGACTCTGACCAGGTGTGGACATTTGTGCACACTGCAAGGTCAAGAAGAACAAAAATGTCATGCACTTTTAAGGAAATAGTTTAAAACCGGAGGTATGATGGCATTATAAATACCTGTTTGTTACATTTTCCTGTTTAATGCATTTTGTATGATCAAATGTATGTTGCTAAATCACTGCTTGACAGTAAGGAGAACAGAAAAGATGAGATAATGTAGCGTATTATTGTCTTCTGACATGTATTGCTAAGCTTTGAAGTGATCAGTGCAGTGTTTTAAAATATGGACGATATTCTAGCCTAATTCTGCTTTGGGCATATTTTAAGTATGTCTTACTGGGCTTTTTAATTACAGAAAATCAGTTTCACAATTTTCCAAATGCTCTGTCTTGCTTAACATATTAATCAAATGGAACAAGCTCAAAGAATGGGAAGAGGGTTGCGTTGTTGATATCCTGATCAAAGAGATTAATTGCTTGGATGAGTCTTATTCTAAAAGTTAAGATATTTCTTAGATGGACTTATTCTCCTATAGCATTGAAAAAAGAGATATATGTCAGAGAAAATTTCTTTCATAATTGCCTATGAGAAGTATCAAAATATATAAAAGTGCTGATATGAGATTTACATACCCTTAAAAAACATTCCTTCTCTGTATACAAATAAACATACAGATACATTAAAGGTTGAGTGCAGCAGAAATAACTACAGGATACAGAAATAATACAGAAGAATCAAACAAGAAGCAGAATACCATTTATGTGTAAAAAAAATTGATTTTACATAAATCTGTCAAAAATACATGACACATTTGAATAATAAAATACTGTAAAATATACAAAATGAAATAGTAGAAAATAAAATATATTTTGAAATTTATATAGTATGCATTCATTACCATAGTAATTGAAGGAATTTTAATTCAGTGAAATTCTTATCTCCTGTTATGGGGAAACAGCATAGATTGTTTTACTAAACAAAAGATGCACTCAAAATAAGATGCATGGATTGCATAAGTTAGCAGCAGCATTAAATGTGGGCCAAAGAACTGTCAGGGTTTTCAAATGATTCTTTCATAGAAGTACTTGTGATTCCTTAGTTTCTAATACATTTAAAAATAAGCTACATAACTTATTTTTATAGTGCCAGGAACTTTTCAAATAGAACCAATGCAAAAGCATTACTGAGCTGCTGGAAATTTTAAATAATTCTTTGTAAATGCCCTAGGTTAATATAGATCTCCGAAAACACATTAGGAAATTAAGCTGTAATGTGAGCTAATTCAAATTTTAATTTGGCAAAAAGAACGATCCAGCCACATAGTTAATGTAAATAGAAGCATAACACAGAGAAATTAATGAGGTTTCCTTTCGTTGAATCTTAAAGGAGGCAGATAATTAGCTTCTTTTGTTATTATTGCTGGAGAATGTGGTATTGTCTTCGAGGTGTAAAGTAACTGCTGCTTGCAAAATGATGTGTTCATTTGTCTTTTCCTAATAATTATTTACATTAAACTCTCGTAGGATGAAGCAGCCCAGCCACTGAATCTTTCAGCCCGACCCAAAACAGCTGAACCTGTCAAATCCCCAACGTCTCCAACACAGAACCTCTTCCCAGCTAGTAAAAGCAGTCCAGTGACAGTGACAAACAAGAGTGGCATCCCCAGCCCGATTGGTGGATCTCTGGGAAGAGGATCCTCTTTAGGTAACTAACCTGTCCCGGGGAAATGGGAAAACTGGCAAGTTTTCTACATGAAATCTGAGCTTCAGCACACTTACTTCTGAACTCAGTAGATATTTGGGCCTACATTTCTGTTTAAAATGGGGAAACAAAATTGCAGGAAAGATTTGTAAAACCTTGCCAAGGTTTTACAAGGGTAACCAAAATGATGCAGCAATGATATGCATCTGCAAGAAATTCAGCAAATAAATATATAATGTAAGAAATATACATACATAGAAATATATACAGAGTAAGTAAACAGAGATGCATATATAAAATGTGTAAAATGGGTTTGTATGAGCATTTTCCTCAAAGTCACCAATTGGGTGTATATATGCAAAGTTAACTTTTGAATTTTGACCTCTGGATTAAACAAAGAAACAAAAAATCTTTGCGCACACATGGAGCCTGACTAGATACTAGAAATACACACATAATGACTCATGTGATTAGTGTACCTGCAATGCACAAGTTTTCATGCACTTTCTTGAACCATGGTCCGGGAACACTCAGTATGTCCATGGTTTACAGTAAACCTCCATGGTTTACAGTAAACCACAAGCCAGGCAAGAAGGTAACTTCAAATGAGGTTTTCAACTACTTAGCCCAAATATACCATTAGTTTTACCCAGAACAGCATTCTAAAAGAAATCTAATCCTCTGCATGCTTGGTATTAAGTTCATCTTACAAAGACCACATGCTGAATATATTCTTTTCTTTTTTTTTTTTTTTAACAAAGACAGAAAGGCTTCAGTCTAGCCAGTTTATTTTATTATTTGTTCATGTTTTCATTATTTGTTCACCCATCTGTCAAGAATTGTTAATTTATATGGTTCCAAATAGGGAATTTTTGACCTGTGTTCAAGATTCTTTAATTAAGAAATAAAGCTTAATAAGTAGTGAAACAAAATTGATCTGAAAACTATGTATGAAGACTACCTTAACCAGTCAAGAAACAGAATCAAGAGCTGCAAAATGTAGATGATCAGCCCTAAAGTTCAAATAGTAAATTTTAACAGTGACTAAATACTTACTACAGACCACTTATTCACAATCTGTACCTCAAGTGTACTTGTAAAATATATAGAAACACTTGTGAATAATGAACAGATATGTTAAATACATACATTAAATATATAAAAATTATGATTTGTTCCATTCCCAAAACACTTGGGAACATCATGATCTCTGAAAGGTACTTTCTGCAGCTAGCTAGATATTCTACAATGTCAATTTATTTCCAGATATCACTGCACTATCTAACATTTAGAAGTGACATACCAGTTTGATGTCACAGACTATTCCAGAGAAATGGCTAGAGAAGATACACCTAAGGTGTGAATATTTTTCATGCAGTCATAAAACGTTGTCCTCTCAATCCTTAAGTGTAAAAGAAGTCAGGGAAATGTCAAAAATCAGCAAGCAACACAGGAGCTTTTGCTCCATTTTTACAATAAATTCGGGTGATTGGGAATCTAAGTCTCGCTAAAAGTCATGCAAATATAGTTCCCAACATAGGCTGCAGAATGGAACTTAGTTGCTGAATCAGTTCAGAGCACTGGGAATTTTGCCCAGCAAGAACACTTGTTGTTATGTAATATGTTACTTTTATTTTGGAGAGGGGTGCTTCATTCAGACAGAAGACATCACAGTTCCATCTCAAACATCACATTTTGCATCTCTTCTTAACTAGACCACAGTATTAAATAAACTGTTTGGTTTCCAAGATAAAGCATGAGAAATCTTTAATCTCAAGCTTTTTTATTTTAAAAGAATTCAGGGTCCTTCGAGGCTGAATTTGCTATATTTTACTCAGCTGAACTTCAGTGAAGTCAAAGGAATATGAAGATCATCTTTGAATAATTCCAAGTCTTACCCTGTTTGTTTTTTATCTTTCTGTTTCTTTGGTTGGTTTGTAGGGTTTTTTTTTTTACAGTGGACTGTTAGTAGGTACACAAATCTAACAAATCTGGCTTTTTTATAAAAGTAATTTGCTTGTCAGGCAGATGCACAGGTCATGCACAAATATTTATTGCTCAATGTTTCCTTGCTAGAATGTATATACATTAATCTAACCATGTGTGGTATAGATACTTCCACATAGGAACAGGTGCATGAAGTTTAAGCTTCATCACAGCAACACAAAACAACCAGTCACCAGATAATTGATGTCTTTTGGTCTCAAATCAGAAACTGTATCTGGGGCACTCATCTTTACCTCTAGCATGCATTTTAAGATGTAACAGGAATATTTTGTGTGAGTTTGATGCATGTTGAAAAGTTTCTCTTTCTGTCCAGAGTGGCAGAAAGAAAAGCATTTTTTCTCTGCTGATTTAGAGCTGTATACTTATGTTAAGGTGATAACAAGCTCTGTCCCCCAAAAGTAACTGTGGGTGATCTTTCCAAAATTGCAAGCTAATCTGGAGTGATAGTTCTCTTGGTAAAGAAATTCTAAAAATTGACAGACTTTCATGGACAAGTAAACAAGATTTCTGTCTCCTTCTTTTTTCATTTTATTAATTAATGTTAATACCTCAAAGGCTCTCACTTAAGAATGAAACTTAAGAACTTCAGAATACTGTTGTCTGAAACACATATTTAACTTTGAACTTTGAGTCCATGTGTATGTTCAGATACATCTGTATCAGGCGATGCTAAGACTTTGGTGGTTGTATTTGTAGCAGCAAAAGACGTGCAGAGGCTTATCAATCACTTCTGTATATTAATTCAGCCTTCAAACAGACAACAACTGCCATTCCCTCTGCTTTTGCAGATGTTAGTTGGGTGCAGCTCTTACAGTATGAGAACCGAGTGCTTACGCTGGATTCTAATTTGGATAATTACCTAAATAAAGTAAGTTCTCTGTTTACAGATATCCTTTCCAGTCTTAATGCACCTGCCCTATTTGGGGACCAGGACACAGTAATGAAAGCCATTCAGGAGGCTCGAAAAATGAGAGAGCAGATCCAAAGAGAGCAGCAGCAGCAGCAGCAGCAGCCACATGGTGTTGATGGAAAATTGCCCTCCATGAATAACATGGGTCTAAACAACTGCAGGAATGAAAAGGTAATGTCTCCCGTTGCCACACAGTCTGTCACTCATTCTTCTTTTCCCTGCAAATAGCTTCTTATTTTTATATAAAATTTCTTTTTGGAGCTTTTAGCCATCTCTGATTTCACGTTAAATACACCTTGTCACTTCACAGTACTGTGCTACAAACTTCTCTGGGTTTACATGACAGCATTCAAAAAAAAAATAATCCTGTGCACTCATGTGGTGAAGCTGTAAGCATGCATATAACAACATGGAAAATTAATTGATTGAAGCTACCGTTGTTTGTGGTCACTAGATTTTCAATTGTACTTTTGAGAATGATTGGATTGATAAATACGGCAAAAAGGCCAGTTATGTACTAGCATGGCTGAGTATTACAATGCTATGGAATGTACCTGAGCATGCTTGAATCTGAGGCTCAGATGCAACAATTTATGCTCAAAACTGTGATTTGGGCTTTTAGTTTCAACAGGAAATTAGAGATCAAATTTCTTTCTTGAATCTTGGCCGTAGTTTCCATATGCTAAAATGAAATGGGTCACTACCGTAAAATGGTGAATGAAAGAAAGCAATGAGAAAACATGATCAGTATTGGACTGAGTAGGACATCATCCAGTTTACAAAACCGCAAGCTGAGATCACATCCAAAAGGTGAGGAACAGTTTCTATCACACACACTTCAAGGACTGCTCAGAGGACAAAGAAGTGTCTTGGAAGTTTCTTTGTATCTGTGTTGTCCTGCTCTGTGGCCTTTCCAAGATCTACCACATCTGCTCCAGGAGCAGGTCCCTGTGTGTATAACAGAGCCAGTGAACACTGATCAGGTAATTGGCCAAGCTATAAGGCATTCCTTTTGATGAAGAATGCTTCTCTGTTAGCTTCCCTAGAGGTGGCTTATGCTGCAAAAAATACAGCACACAAGTTATTTTTCACCACTGACACAAAATCAGTTACATACCACAATACTTATTCCATTTAACTAGAAAGGAAAAAATATTATCCCAGTAATCACTATGGCACTGGCAAATAGGAACAGTTATGATGCAATTTAGTAATAAATGAAAAGAAAACTGACATTCATTAGCTATAAAGCAACTGGTGTTTCAGACTATTTGCTGGAAAAAATAAAAAACATGAAAACCAGGTAGTTTTCAATGCCTATAATTCATTAATAAAAATACTGTCATATATCTGTATATTAGTGGGTAGGTTCTCTGTGTCTTGGGGGAGGGAGGAAGGATTTTATTATACTCCAAAGACTAACAAGAATTTTTAGTCCAGGTTGAATAAAAGAATCAGCAGAATATTAACTATATCTTAAACTGTGAATTTGATGATACTATGATCTTTTCTCAACCCACAAGGGAATATTTAGTGAGTAACTGGATTGTAGCAAGGCACGGAAAGGAAAAGAAATGTTGTAAACAGACCCATCAAAGATTGATACATACCTTTTAATCTACATTTCATATTTTTGCTTGATAGGTTCTTTGCAGGACTCAAAACCAGAGAAAGGCTCAGTGCCTATTAAAAAGATTTGCTAAACTGTTGCCACACAGGATTAACAATGCTTTTACAAGTCAGATCAGAGGCTAATAAATATTTATTTCTGCTAGTGTTAGTTTAAATGTCAGCATTGAAAAACTCACTTAATAAAGATTGATACTATGAAATAATACAAAAAACTAGTAACTGACCAAGCAGGCCGCATTCACAGAACACTAACTGTAAAGTCAGTGTTTGTCTTTAACTAAGAGGGAGGGTACTAAACCCCAAGTTATAAAAATAAAATAAATGTCACACATGATCAGTATTAAGAGTTTATAAAATTATCCTTATTTTAAAATATTTTTTATGAGTTGCAGTGGCTTGACATTTAAAAATATCTAATACACTTTAAGGGCTATTAAAAGAATTCTTAACATTTGATTTGACTTTGAAAAGTAAGTATAAAAATGACATCCACTTACTTATCAGGTCTACTCCCTGAGTATTTTCAGTACCATGTTTATGTGTTGTATTCAGTATACAAGTTTCCATTTTGTCTTTCACCTTTTAAAGCAGAGTCGGTAAATATTTCAGTGAATAGTCTGAAAGTTCTTTTTTGTTCTTGTTGCTAGCAATACACAGATTAATGTACAGCTTCCAGATTGAGGTTATACATCAGGCAGTCAGAGGAGAAATTTATTTTTTTTTACTTGCAAATACAGCAAAGTCAATTGGAACTCTTTAAGAAATACAAACAACATAATTCTTAAATGCCACATTTTATGGTGAGACTTTTCACGATGGCACTTGCAACTTTTAAAACCTAAGAATAAAACAGCAGCATGGAAATCTGTTGTTAAGTCTCTCAATGCCCTTATATAATCCTGCTGGTTTATTTATTGTAGCATGTACTACAGAGTGAACCATTAAGGCAGGAGAAAGTTGCAATATGTACTCCGGTTTTACCTCTATTACCCTTGCTCTGTAGATGCAAGAAAAGGCAGGGTTTGCAAAAGAATGGGATAGAAATCAGTAATTTTAAATTATGATCTGTCCCCACTGTCTGTCCTAAAGAAAATAAAAGAATTAAGTCAGTTATGAATACTAAAGGAATGTATTTATATTTTATATTCTATTTATATTTTTAAGTATAAAATACATTAAACCAGAAGCATCCTTTGCAGAAACAGAATTCTAGAGTACTCTTTTTTTTTCCCCTTTACCCTCTGCCTTTCAATTTTTACAATTTTTATGTTTTCAGGACCAAATTTTCAGAAATTGGCTTCTAGTAATTAGACTTCTATAAATGACTAACTAGAAGCTGGCACTAGAAAAAGATGACAAATTAATTGCCTGCAGCTGGTTTAAAAAAGCTATTGAGTTCTGGTCAGTCACTGGTCTTCAAGTTCAGATAGCTGGTAATAGTTTGTTGTGCAAATGATTGCGCTTACAAAATTATGTACGTAGCTTCAAAGCCTGGGCTTAGGCCTTTTTGAAAATATGTCATTTAAATCTCAGAAAGCTTTGTATTTGGTTAGAGACACAGAACTAAAAATTGCTTCTGTTCATATTCTGCTGTTCAAAAAAAATCTACAAAGCTTTAAAAGTGCTCACAGAGACTCACTCATCAGAAAGACCAGAACAAAACCATGAAGCACTCCGGCACAGTCCAACTTTTTCATTTGCTAAACATTAAGGTTAGGCTATGCTTTTGAGATGATACCATTCTACGGACATCTACAACTCCGGAGTTAGTTCAGTTTGTGTACTGTTGTGGGTTAGGCTAGGCAGGTAAGCACCATGCAGCCACTTGCTCACTCGCCTCTAGTGGGATGGGGGACGAGAATCAGAAGGCTAAGAATGACAAAACTCATGGGCTGAGACAGTTAAGTAAAGCAAAAGCTGCGCACAGAAGCAAAGCAAAATAAGGAATTTATTCACCACTTCCCATCGGCAGGCAGGTGTTCAGCCATTTCCAGGAAAGCAGGGCTCCAGCACGTGTAACAGTTACTTGGGAAGACAAATGGCAAAACTCCAAACATTTCCCCTTCCTCCTTCATCCCCCAGCTTTTACTGCTGAGCCCAATGTTGTATGGTGTAGAATAGCCCTTTGGTCAACTTGGGTCAGCTGGCCTCGCTGTGCTCCTTCTCAACTTCTTGTGCACCCCAGTCTCCTAGCCGGTGGGCCAGCATCAGAAATAGAAAATGCCTCAATGCTGTAAAAGCACTCTTCAGCAAGAGGTAAAACATGCCTGTGTTATCAGCACTGTTCTGGTCACAAATCCAAAACTCGGCACCATGTGAACTAAAATTAACACTGAGCCAAAAGCAGTAGAGTGCACACAAGGCAAAACATCACTATAGCAGAGCAGACTTTTTCTACTACATCTGGCGCTGATCAGGTGTAACCTGACTGAGGAAAGGGAAGTTTCACAGAGTAAACAGAAACACTGGGGAAGGGGAAAGAATTAGGAAATTCCAGAAAATAGGCTACAGAGCTCTTTGCATGTGATACAAGCAAAACAAAATTTGCATTGCTAGAACTACTTATTTATTTTAGTATTTCAAACTAGCATGATTGCCTAGAAGTTTTGCTTTGATTTAAGGCTTTATATGAACCTGAAAATGCTATATAATTTATAAGATAACTGACATTATTTTTAAAAGGACCAAATCCTATCTTTTTTTGTGCATAAAGCATGAAAACACTGACAAAAACACTTCAGAAAATCTTTGTAGAAAAAATATAGGCAAAAATGCCTCAATTTCACTGGAGAAAAGTACATGAAGTCAAGATAGAACATATAACTAATTAACAATCACAAAGTATCTGCTACACCCAAGGATATATCCCCACCTCCCCATTTGCTTACCCATGAAGCATATTCATTGAGATCTGCAAGGAAGCAGAATTTAATACAACATTTTAATGTTTATATTCCATTCCCACTCTTCTGTAGATTTTCAGGCAACTGTGTATTTGTAGTAAGAAACCAGAATTAGACCCCAAAATAAATGACATGAGTCATCGCCTACTTCCTGGGAATTATAGTACTTTAGCACCTCTTATAATGAGCCTTTTATTCCTTTCTTATTTCTAAATCAAAGTTTTACAAGTTGAATCCACAAAATTTATCCTAATATAGACCACAGTTTGTATGCAAAATGTGTACATTCTTAAAAATGTGTATTATTTACCCTTGGAGATGTTACAGTCTATTGATCAAATCCATATTTAGGCACTTGGATTTGACTTGATAAGCCATAACAACCCCTTTGGAGGTGTTATGGTCTGCTGTATTTAGGGACTGTTAAATATGTGGATTATTGACACAATAGAGTGTAACAACTCCTCTGGAGCTGTTACGCCTCATCATTTATATGAGGCTACTGCACATGCGTACAAACTTTGCTTGATAAAAACACTTCAGGAAGCGTTTGTAGGAAAAGTTACTAGTCATGCATAATCTCCTTTTGACTGCCTACAGCCCTGCAATGACTCCATCATTGTATTGCTTTTTTCTAAATGCAAGCAGTACTGGAATTTGTTGCCGACAGTTTTTTACCAGCTTTTTTCTCCCCATACATTCAATATTCTAGACAGAACAACTTCAGGGGCAGGTGTCAAGCTATTTTCTGCAAGTGCAGCGTATTTCTTAGACAATCACATAGAGAAGCACCTTGTTATTAGGAATTTCTCAACTTGTTTAAAAAACCCAGATAGTTAAGAAAACACTGTTCCAGTGCATCCTGTATTCAATTATCTTTTCTCTTTTTACCCTTAAATTGAGAACACAAATAGTTTGGTCATAAGGGCCTTGTGGATTTTTATAGATCTTTATGAATAAGTGTTTTAGAGTTTCAGGGACTGATCTATTCTCATTTGCTTTCATTTTTTAAGAAAAGCCTATTCTATTTTCTTTTTTCCTTTAGTTTCTTATAGCAGAATATTTGTAACTAGTAAATAAGAGATCAATACTTATATTTCAGTCTGCTGGGAGATATAAAAGAAACTGTAAGCATTTTCAACTGGATCCTTATTTCTGATGGTTAAATCTTAGTTCTACTTGTAATTAAAGGGCAAATACCTCATAATTAGGCCAAAAAATGGATAGCAATATCAACAGCAAATGACTAGTTTTGTGAAGTTATTACTTTTATTATGGTATTGCCTCCATAGCCATTGTAACATGTTCTGTTCTCACTGCAACTTAAGGAGGGTCCCATCCCATATAGCTTACCTTTAGGTATAATTTAATTTAAGTTTAAATATATATATTTGGATTCTAGAATAGAAAACCTGGAACCGTATAGAGAGAAAAAACAAAGACACAGATTTACTTAAGGAACTGTTAGTGTGGTCTCACTTTCTTGCAAGAATATAGGCAATTTATTCAACACAGTGGGAGTGTATTCCATCTGTCTAATGAAGGATCTGATTTCCACAAAGAGACACTGCAACTGGGAAAATGTTTTTCCTGAATACGTCATTCTTCTCGGTCGACAAACCTTTCCCTGGGGAGCTTCTGAGACATAGAAGGACATATTGCATAGAGACAACCTCTTTACAGTTCCATCATTTTATAACAGATAAACGACTTCTCTAAGTTAAATGCCTTAGAACAGGGAAAAGTTTCAAATACAAATCCCAGTAGTCCTCATAATTCTTACAAAACAAATGTCCTTTATACTTCACTGTGAATTTGTCCAATTTAGTAATCTGCTTGTGGCTGTACATAATACATGTAAGCAATGATTTTTTTATATTGGGTGTTCAAAGTTAGCTTCCTAAAGCCATATTTGGGCACCACTATTGTATTCTAATGAACTTTTATTTCTTAAAAAAAAATTATATATATATAAAATGACAAAAAAAAATTGTTCCTAATTTTTATGAGACTGCAATAATTTTGCAATTTCCTTTTTAGGCTTATCCTAGCTACATGAAAAATGTGTCTTCATTTTATATCAACTGTAATATTTCCTTAAGAATTTTAAAAGAAAAATAGTGACTCAAGTAAAAAAAAATTTAAGTAGCTGCAATGCAGGAGCCTAAGTCCCACTAAACTAGCTCTGAAAATTTTACCCCAAGGCAGACAAGCAGATTTGTGACTGCATATACAGTAACAGTCTATTTTCAGTAAAATTCAGCAGTTTTGTATCCTTCTCCAGCACTTTTTACAATAATTTGGACAATTCAGAATTTCAGCTGATGTAATACTGCCCCCTTTTATTAGAACTGGAAAACATGCTGGACTTCAAACATTTAGTTTTGTAGCTGGAGAAATTCTGTTTGTTTATGCTGTTGCTTCCAATGCTTGAAATTGCATGACAGGATAAGATAAAACATGAAAACAATATAAGTTTATAACAAAGTAGGTGGGGGGCTGGGGGAGTGGATAATAATTCCAAGCAGTATTTTTGCAGGGTATGTGTAATAACTGGACTTCATAGGCAGCATGTCACTCCAGGAAATTCCCTGATATTTTTTCAGGAAGTTCAAGGTGTTGCTGAATTTTGCTTTTGTATCAGTTTCATTGTCCTGTGTGCTTGCATTGGTGTTCTATAGAAATCAGTGTATTTATAGAATAACACTAGGGCACAGCAAGCATTGTCTTTTTTTTTCTTTTTTTTTCTTTTCGTCTTTCTATTGTGAGGAATTAGATACATCTTCAAATAGCTGAACAATTTTAATATCTCTCAGGCACACAGAAGTGTTAAAGTGAATTTATTTTTTAAATTAGAACTTTAAAATGTAATTTGAAATGAAATTCAAAGCAAAGCATCTCAGAAAAAAGGAAATTAATCCCTGGGTCTCCAATGATATCTTTTAAAGAGAAATGCTTCCATTATAAACAAACAAGGGGAAAAAAAATCACCAGCTTTTGCAGATATCACAGGAAACAAGATCAGGCTACTCGTACTTAAAGAAATGTTTTACCTTATTTCTATGTATTTAGTGAAGAAGGTGATGGAAGTTGTAACTGCAAATGCACAGAGGGTCAAATACAGCCCTAACGCTGGTACTCGGGTTATAAGAGTTATGGGAGGAAAATACCATTGCTAACATCAGCCTCAGTAGAAGAACATAGCTCCATTATCGAGGCCAGGTTTATAATGGGAACCAGGTGCTGTGAATTTCAGGCTGTGGGTCTGAAATCTTGTGAAGTCTGTTCCTCAAACTCAAGAGATAGAAATATGAAAGCTGCTCATAAATGTTAGCTTTCTGTCTGTACATAACATATGATTCAGCCTTTAATTGATCACATGCTATTGCTCAAATACTATTCTTTACACCTAAAGTCATACTCGTGCCTACCAATATACATATTTTTTTTATTTTTAGATTTACTCTGTATGCTATGTGTAGAAAGACATACAAATAATGTATTTGAAATTTACACATTAAAAATACATGTTCACTGAAACTGTGAAACTGACAGTGGGAAGACAAAAAGAAACAGTGCAAAATCTCTGGCATATGTAGGTCATTTAAATTTACAGATAAGTTAGCTTTGGCGCCAGCTTACTATGAATCTAGTTTTGCATCTATGGAAGAATTTGCTGTATAGGCCTTTGTTTTTAAGCATTTTGCTCAATTGGCTTACTTTCCAAAATTGTCTTGTTAAAGTCGGTAGCTTCTGCCTTGCTGTTCCAATATATTAGTTAACGTCAGTTAAATGCTTAGTCCCTCAAATTATGTAGAGGCTCATTAAAATAAAATCTAAATGATTTGTTTATTGATTACATTATCTAAATCAATTAGTTAAATGAAAAATATGCAATCTTTGTGAAGTGTAAGTCGTGGAAAATTAATTGGACCATAAATGAAAAAAAAGTTTGACCAGACCAATAATGATGTATATACATAAGAAATTAAAAGAAAATGCACATAAGCGTAAATTACCTATATGAAACATTATTATTTCAGTAACTCTATACACTTACATATACAGGTGTCTATGTGTGTATATCTACACACCCTGTATAGAGAAGAAACTTCCCATATTAGGTAAAGTATTAAAGCTTTTCCAGTTCCATCATGCTTCCAGTTCCATCACAAAAGCACTTGGCAATAAAATATTTTCAGGAAAGAAACCAGCACATTCTTTTGGTATTAATAGCTATATTTGCATTTGAATATTGGCTACAAGAGTTTTTGCCACAGTCTATGCTTAACAGCATGCTTGTATTGTCACAGAACACAACATTTTTTTTTTATTTCTGTTGTCTGGGCTACTTCCAGGGGTTGCCTAGATGCAGGTTTTAGACCTCATTAATGATGATGATGATGAGAATAATAGACATAATAATAATAGACATAATAATAATAATGATATCATTATTATTATTAATAATAATAGGGGAATTTGGCCCTGTTCTTCTATTGACTTTCCAGTTCAAGAAAACACAGCAAATACACTTCTTTTTCACTTGTGTGGGGTATTTCCTATGAAAAGGATAAAAGCTTTGCCCTGTTTTGGTCTTCTCCCTTAAATCTTGGAGCAACGGAAAATCCCAAAGGAATGGAATTAGATTAAAATGGGTCCCAAGGGTGAATGTTGAAAAATTTGCACAAACCAACAAGGATAATTTTTCCCAAAGGATGATGTTCTGCCATAAAGGATAGCGTCTTTGTGGTGAAGCTAACAGCATAATGATTGTATCTTCTTATGTACAATACATTTCCCAAGCTACTCAGGAGACTCTGCAGATATATACTGAAATGCATTCCATACTATGCTTCTCCACAAAACAGTAAAGATAGGTTGAAAATTATTGTTTGAACATAAATTTGCTAGGACCGGAATATATTCATTGATTTAAATTGTGGGTCAAAATGGCAGCTGCACAATCCTATCATATCCCTTCTTCAATTGTCCTGAGAACTACAGAATACATTTGCATATTATTTCACACTTAGACACAGACACATCCACAAAAGTTACTGCTGTTTATTTCTAAGCTCTGTGTATTCCTCTGAGTAAATTCACAACAGCAAATGCATTGCCAATATAACTCTCTTAACTGCAGTAGATTAAGAAGAGCAAGGATAAATTGGGACTACTTTCTCTGATACTTCATTACTTTCTAAAATTAAAAATGTATCCTGTTTCTCAAGTATCATTAGGCTGCATCAATAGGTATGTTAAACTGAAATACACTCCGTGTTGTTGAAGTATATTTACTTAGCTGCCGGTTTGTGGGATTATACACTACTCTGTGCTGGCTTAACTGTTATACCTCAAACAAAAAATAAGTACAGTAGCAGGTAAAAATGGCTTCTTTTCTCTCATTAAAGGACTTGAGCAAATAACGCAAAACGGTATTTGCAAATGTTTGTTTGAAATCTGATTAAGGGAGTTTGACCATGCTTATTTCTTCCTTTGTTTTCTTTTCACAAATATTCACGCAAACAGATTTTTATTTCTACGGGTGTATTTGCATATTAACATGGACATTTGTGCAGAATTAGGCATTTGCTGTTTATGCCCAATTACTCACCCCTGTTCATAAAAAACAGAGGCTTTGATGTACCACCCGCTTCAAACTCCATGCTGACCAAATGAGGAATGCAGTATCAGGGAGCTCTTCCAGCCCCTGATACAGTGTCAATGCTAATTATAGATCTTTACAGCAACTCTGTGAACTCTGCAGCAATTTAATCTAGGGGTCCTGCAGGCCTTATGCCTTACCACTGCCATCTTTTTGCTACCAATGGCATGCCAGAGGAAGGCACATCAGTTTTTCTGTGGCGTTGAAGCTGATGGATGCAGGACTTGATAGCTACAAGTAAAGGCTTTCCACTACCTGGGAGGTCTTTTAGCTGAGAGAATTTCCAGTTGCTTTTTTCAGGTAATTTAAGGCAATGTTGCAATACTTATCACTGAGTCAGGCACTGAAAACAATATAATTTGTCTTAGGTGACCAACTACATCATAAATCACAAGCAGCAAACTACTGAACATTTAAGTGCATAGTTTATGCATAACTCAAAAGTTAGATTGTTAGAACACTGACACTTTACTTATATGCGTATAGAAATTGCTGATCCTCCAGGGGTAGTCTGAAAAGATAAGACAGACTGTATTTGTTGGATAAATTGCTCACTGCACGTAGCTTGTCCATCTGTAGTCACATAACACTAACTCCATAAACAGGTCTATCTCAATTGGAAATGTGTAACAGCGTAATAAAAGATATTCAACATCAGATTACTCGTACTAAAATCATGTTCAAGTCATAGTAAGCTGTTACAACACTACTTAAAAACCTAAAGTATGCCTAACCCACAAGCTGAAATTGCCCAGCTTACATCCTAAAAATCTACAGACAACATTCATTTCCCAGCATTTCACTTTTAATGCCTGTGGCCTTTAACATGTTGCAAATGCTTCTATGAGAAAGGCTGGAAAAACATATCAAATTTCTGTTCTCTTCCACTTGCTGACATTCATTAACTGAGGGATAACATTGAGACAAGGTTTTGGAAAGATCTCTTCACCTCCACCCATTCCAAAGCAATTTATTAAGCAGCCACTAAGAGCAGTGGACACATGTGGTTTAATGTCAGACCTGTGTTGATCAGTAGCTGGGTGCATGCTGTCGCTGTTATCTTGCCAAAGGCTTCTTGAGATGGCAGGCAATGGATGCATTCTTATCTCACCGCCATTTTCTTTGCATCCTTGAGTTAATTGCTATGTGACAATTTCATTATATCGCTTCTATTCAGATGAACTATCTTCTTCGTATACATAGAGATTCTTGCTTAGTGCATCCTACTTTCACAGATTTGTTCCCTTCCATTTCTAAAGCACTAGAACACTCTTTGCTGTGTTTTGGATGCCAGTACAAATAGAAGCCATCACTGAGAGGATTCGCACTAGAACCGTATACAAAGTGAGTCACTGACATGTCATGTACTGTAAAACTTCTTGGTCTGTCAAGGGTTCAGCAGGCTGCCGAAACATATTCAGTTGCCAGCTCCTTGCCAGAGTTCTGTTCTGGCCACTCAGGTTCTTTGAATACTCATGAATAAGATTAGGTTATACAGCTGCACTCTTCCTCCCAAGGGATTCCACTTTATCAGGGGATTACCTGCATAACCTTTGTATAACTCCTGTGTTTTATTCCCCAATATCTCACTACAGATCACACTACATCATGACAAATGTGTCATTGTGAAGTGTACGTCAACTCTTAGTTTCCTTTCAGAAATAACCCAAAACTTATAAATACAAGAAAGATTTTCCTGCAAAGTTTGCTCCCACCCTCCTTCACCCAAGGTTTATTTTTTTCTCTTTCTTTGCAAGGAATGGGCTGAGTTAATATTCACAGTCATAGACTGACTATATATAGACCAGGATACCTATCAGTCCTCTGCACTAAATAGCATCCTCTGCTATGTATGATTTCCATTCCATTCAGTGCAAAAGCCATCCATAGTTTATCAGTATATAGTCACTACCATGGACAGACAAAAGTAGTGAATTGCAGTATGGGAGATTTGTAGCAAATGTGTGAGTTATTCTATAAGGGAAGAAGGAGATGAAGTGTACTACTTGATTTATTAAGTGATTTCCCTTTATCTCCATCTGTGCCATGTTACTGTAGCTATCTAGGAATACGTGTTAGGAGAACATAAACAATCCAGTTAAAAGGAGAGAAAAGCACCCAGTTTCCTGTTTGTGACCCCATTTAAGGTCTCCTAATGTAAAGCATTTGCTATGTTAAGGATGGATTTTGCACATTTGCCTCTCTGAATCAGGACCCACACTACTTATTCATCCTTCAACTGTTCTGGGATTTCGCTCCCGAGGTATTAGGAATGCTCCTGATGTGGTGCAGACTATGGTTTAGGTAGTGGAGGTCTCTATCATTCTCTTATGAAGGTCTCTATCATTCTCTTATGAGAGAGAGGGAAATTTTCTTGCAGTGTTTGCAATGATTTGCTAGCCTGGGTCTCCTTTCCTTTTTTCCCCTGCTGCTCTCTTCCCTGCTGATCACCCTCACTGTGCGCTTGCTGGGACTCTTGTAGTGCTTCATGAAAACAACATCCCCATATTGCTGTTGTGTGTTGCATCTTAATTAATTAATAGAATGGCACACAATTTCCACGGTAGAAATCCCACTAGTATCTTATATGGTGAAAAGTGAATATTATTTCACAGATTTTTGCTGTATAGTGGGTATATTCTCTATACAACTATATTCTTGTTGCTACTTGGATTTAAGTTCACAATCAAGCCTAAACATTGAAGATTTTTCATGAGCAAAATACATGATTTATCACATTTTTGATTGCTTGGAGGTAGCAAAGTAATAGAGATAAAATTAAAAACTGCATTGTAAGTTAATCACATTATTTTTTTCTTTTAATTTTTCTATTTTGATAGTGATGAAATAACTTCTTTAGGATCAGACCCTTTTAGGCTCTGCTTTGGATCAAACCAAAGCAGGTATAGCCCCTGACATGAAGATCTTTAATAGATCTGAAAGGCAAGAGCCTTTCTAGGTTCCATACACTGCCCCTCCAGTGCAGAGGTTCTCAGCAACCCCGGCTGAAGCTCACTCCCCCCTCAGGGACATAGCTATTTGAGCAAGTCTGTTGTAAAGGCAACAAAACATGGTTTTGAAAACAAAAAATCACCCCTCCTCTTTTATTAAACTGGAACATTTCACTGTTTGAGTGTCACAGCATGAACCCATAAATAACTGAATCAGAAGATTTAAAGGCTTGTGGACCAGTAGGTTGGAGGGTGAAGGATGGGACAGAACTTCACAGCTGTGTACGGCGTCCATGAAACTGCACTTTGAATGTAACACAGAGTAGGAAATAAGAGTAAGGGAGAGTACAGACAGGAATATGAAGTTCCTATAGTTTGAATGGTGGATATAAACCCAGATAGCTCCAGAGTATATAATTCTTTCCTTCCTTTTGGCATCATCCCTTTCAGTTCTCCCAATATATAATAATTTGAAATTCCTCTTATGTCTCTGTTTCTAAACCCTAAGAAGCAGCAAACCTGAGCCTTGCTGTTTGCATTCTTCTGATATCAAAGACTCCTATCCCACTGGGGCCCTTAGCCATAGGAGAGGTTTGAGGGAGGGAGAAGAGATGTTTTTCCTTCTTCTTAACTGCTCCACCAGCTTGGAGGATGGGGAGGGGAGAGGGATCAGATAGTAGATTTTAATGTTCAGAATGGAGGCTGGGATGTGACTGATGCCTGAGCCCAACATACTGCTGCTTATCACTGCTTTTCTTAGCCGATGTGGCAGTGGGGTTGGAGCTGGGTGGAGGTTGGTACCTGATGATGCAGAGTACCTATCCTCCCAAGGTCAGCCTGTTTCTGCAGAAGTCCACACCCTAGAGATATCTTGTCCCATATAGAAAGCAGTAGAAGGATATATTTCTTCATGGATAAAATCTGTGTTACAGATTTACAGGAAGTATTTATTTATTCTTCAAATTAGCTGAGCAGGAGAATTAGCTAAACAGAGATGGATTTAGAGATCAGCACAATGCAGCAAGATTAAAAAACCCTTTCCATCTGAATTAATGAATTTCAGACTGCTTTTCATAAACTAGTTTTTTAGAAGTCATCTGTGAAGCCTTATATAAAGAATTTTCAAAGGTAACTTAATGGGATGGAGAAAAGGTTTAAAATTATCTACTGAGGCTGTTGCAGGAGATATTAAATATTGATTTATCTTGGAGTAAGAATCATACTAAAGAGTGAGGCTTGTAGTCAGATCAATTTATCTGGAATACAAACTGTATGGCCATATTTAGTACAATGTCAACATGAATCTTAAACAAGTAGATGTGAAAGGTTGAGCATTTAATCTAAATCTACTGGTTCTCCCGATCTTCAATTAAAAAAAAAAATCTTAACAGTTCAAACTGAACTGCTCCTAAATGTTCCAGGTGGTTTATATTAAAAAGTGCTTTATTTAGTCAGCCATACTGTATCATAACCCTTTCCCGTGCATCTTGTTGCAACTAGAAAAAAAAATCCACAGTCCAAGGCTTTTCCAAGTCTTAAGTTTTTAATACTTCAAACTCTCTTGAAAACCCAATGTAAATTGTTGAAGTAATCTGGCAAATAACACTGTAAGCAATTTTCTGCTACTTGCCACTGCTACTGCACTGCCAAGCTTTTGGTCATAATATAAAAGTTGGCTCAGATTGTACTTAACCAACTAAAACTGATTATGTTCCCTTTTCAGACATAAATAGATACCAGTATGCCAGCTAGTGGTACTGGCTAAAATATTTTTCAGTCTGTATAAGTGTACATAGGTCTCCAGTAGGATATCCTTTATCCAAGTCTAACATCAAAGCAGTAGGTCTCAGATAATTTAAGTGTTACATTTGCTTTTGTTTGTACTGTTTTCTTTAAACATATTCATTAGAAAAGAGCAGAGCCTTTAATGTTCCATGACTGAAAAATCCATCAAACAGATTTACGGCAGAGGCAGTGTGGCATAACAGCCAGTGGACTGGCCTAATGTTCAGGAGTCCTGGGTTCAGTTCTCAGCTTAATCATTGACTTTCTGGGTAACCGTAAGATAATAATTTCCCTTCTCTGTGCCTGAAGATACTGTTACCAACCTCCTTCTCAAAATGGTTTGGGCACTGCTAATGCGCAGTGGTAGGTATTATGATTGTCTACATATATAGTAGTAAAAAGCTCCAAAATACTGATTGCTTCCCCAGGACATTATTATTCCGTTTCCTGTAAGATACAGCTAGAAAATACAGCCACAGTTATAAAGTGTACAGGGATACAAAGGAGCAAGGAAGGTATGAGACAGGAAATTCCCTCTTACTCACAGATTTTATTTGTCCACAGAGCAGCAAAAATCTTCCACTGGAATCAGGAGCTGGAATGTTCCTTCAATGAATTGCATGAACTTTTCCGTATATGTCATCTGGGGTGGATGGATAAGGATAGCGGAAAGGACAGAAAAAGTTAATTTTAAATGCAGAGAGATGTATTAGGACCCAGTCTATGCTACTGCTGAAAATGAGGTCAAAAATAGGTCTTAAGTGGGACATAAGTGGCTAATATGCTCTGTGGGTGAAAACACTACTTCTGAAACTCCCATTCAAGATTGGTTGTTAAGGTATAAAAGCATTTTCTAAACTGTCATTGTTGCATTGAGCTGAAGAGTACTTTAATGGATATCTTATGTGGGAAATTTGAAACAAGCTTTTCATGATAAAAACAATGTTTATAAAGTCATTCTACTTTAAATGAAAAGCTAGAGAGTGGATTTTTTGCCAGTAGCATTAGCTATAGATGACTAGTAGTTTTGTCTTTGTATATTGCAGCAGTAAACCCACATAATTTCTTCAGCCTGTAGGTATTCATTTTGCATTTAAGATGGTTTCAGGTGTAAGGGTTCTTGGATTCTGCATGAAAAAAAATGCATAGCCTTCAGTTACTCTTTTAAGGTACGCTTTCTCTCTTGCATTATTTTGATTCATACTTCCTGCATGGAAGAGTTACTCCTTCTGAGAGATGTAAATCTCTCCAGTTTCCAGGAAATACATATGTGCCTGCATTTGCATGTTGGATGTAGCACATAGAACCTTTATCCTACTTCATCAGTTGCTTTTGTTTGTTTGTTTTGATGAATTTATAGTGTTCATAAATCCAGTTTGGGCTGCTTTTTCCTTGAGTACAGATTTTAAAAACATAAATTATGAGCAACTTAGTTCTGATTGTATTGGAAAGATAAGGAAGTAAATATAGCAGTTTTACTGTTAGGCATTTGTTCTTTTGCCTTCAGCTAGGACATGGTTAATGCAAGGTCTTGTCCACTTGCATAAATCATTACAGGACTATGTACTTGACTTTCTATTGTTTTATTCCTAAACAAGAATAATTCTTTTTCATACCTTCAACCTACCTGTCTCAAAAAGAAAAAGGAGCAATCAATAAGGAGAAAGCATATTTTTCAGCCTGAAAAGTAGTTGTCTGATTTTTATTCTCAGATTCAGTGTAAACATATGATAACTACATGCTTTGGCCCTGATTCAGTGAAGTATATTAATCCATTCTTAATGTAAGCACACAAGTATTCCCCTGGAGTTAAGTAGTGTCCTTGTCCTTGAGGTCTCTGTTGGACTGGAGTGAAAGTACTCAGCACCTTACAAGATGAAGGCCTGTAAGAGGCTGCAAGAATTTGCAGCTCACTGGTTTGCTTTGCTTTGGTTTGTTTTTTTTCCTGTTGAATGAAGATTAAATACAGAAGCTAGTTGTGGGGTACATCTATATTATCACAGGCATTATGTACATCACACTTGATATTGTAATCATGCAAACAGTAATCTTGCCTTCCTGACATAAACAGTAAGCAGTGCATTTTCCTGAGGCTGAAATAATCAGAGAAAAACATGGCAGTGATGGGGGTACAAGTGGCAAAACACTGCATAATGATGTTGTTATCATTGTTCCATTGTCACCCATCCTTATTCCATAGTGATATGTTTCTTTTCTCTCTGAATATAACAAAAAAAGCCCGAGTATAAACAGAGTAATATATAAGCAACTATCACAAAATGCAGCCTTGAAAAAGTATACTTAAAATGCTACAAAATAAAAAAAAATATATCATCTTGATAAATCCAGAAAAATCCTACTTTATATATGCATGTTATGCAATTATATATTACATCCAGCACAAGGCAAGGCATAGACTTGAAAACAGTAGCATTTGGTGGGATTTTGTTAACTGCCTTGATTGCATTTCTAATTCTAAATATGAATATGAACATTTAAGCCCAAGTGCCTTTTGCATCACCAATTTAAACTACTTCAGGTGTCTTCCTGAAAATGGGATGGAACAGCCATGTCTAGAGGCCTGCATTGCTTATAGAGATAAACAAAAGGGGTAGGTACCCCCAGTGACTCCTTCAGAGTATCTGGGTTAGATATTTGTACTTCCAAAGCCCTGGAGAATTTATCCTAATGGAGCTACTGGAATCTACACTTATAATATACAACACTATACATGTTTAAAGATTGCCGTAATAGAATGCACAAAACTCTGATTCAGATTTTCCCTGAAGTTTAGTTCTTTAATTGTAAAAGTACTTGCAAATAGAATATTTGAAATACTTGCTTTTAAATCTTTATAAGTATCACCCACATATAGAGTAGAAAAAGTACATTTATTGCTATTCGATAAATGATTATTGCATCATGTGGTCCATTTTTATTACAGCTCTTCCAGTATTGTTTGATCATGTCACAATATCTGACATGTCCCTATCAGAAGGCACAGCTGTAAAATGATGGGATGAAAGTATCTATGAGAACAACATCTATCTTTCTCTTCACATTCATAGGTTTAAAATCAAACATATATATGTGTCTGTCTGCATGCACTTACATTTCCATATCGTTCATAAAAGAACATCATATTGCTTCTCAAGATGTTTGACCAGTGCTGTGTGTGTATGTCTCTGTGTGTGTGTGTGTTTTGGATTTTTTAAAGACCTCTCTTTTCCCAACTTTGTGTGGAGGGCAGCTGAATTTGCTTTGTGCTGTTGAGGTTAGCAGAACACCACAATGAAATTGAAATTGGTGACTTCTTTTCTGCCTGTTTTTTTTCCATTCCAAAAAAATTGTTGTGCTGAACCTAGAATAGTTTTTCTGGTTGTTATACTGCTGTGGCTTCTTGCTAAAGCTGTGTTTTCAGCCTGGAATATATTACTAGATGACTGAGACAAAAGGAGATTCACAGTTTTGAGGCTAGTAACCGGATCTCTGATCTTCAAAATTCTGTTCTGATTCTAATGCATGAAAATACTTTTAATAAAATTCAGTAACAAACAGAAAAGTTTGGAGAAGCATGAAGATATACGTACAGAATCATGGCATTGTCTAAATTTGGTAAAAGTATTTCTGTACACTTTTATGGCATTTCAATGTCTCCATTTTTAAATACTTGGTGAAAATAGGCCATAACTGACAAGGTCCAACCATTTGCAACATTAAACTGAAATACAGCAAAATATATATTATTATTCCTCTATAATATTTAGTATTCTCAAAACTCTAATGCTAAAAATTTGCATGCTGTTCTTAAGGTCCAAATGTAGCTATCGAATTGCTTCTGTTACTCACTTTACAGCACAGAGAAAAACCCCAAAAAACGGTTCTTCTATTTCCTAGAAGTGTATGTCAATTGTAAATTGTGTTTATTTTTTTCTATCTCTGAAAAACACACATGTATGTGTTTAGTTAAAAGAAAAAAAAAATCAATGGTTGCATTCAGATTGTTTCTAATTACAAGATAAATAGATTTGGTCTATACCATTTACCAGTCTCCCTTAAATCCAGTGAGTGATACCTGATGTTATAAAAGAAAATTAACTTCTCTCCCTAGAAGGCTCCCAGTTAATCATCTGTGGATGTTGGTCAGGAGGGAAGGGAGCAGCAGAAAGAACGAGGGAATTTCTCTTTGACCCCAGCAGTTGAACAGCTTACACTCTGGAACATGAGATTTGATTATCTTAGCATGTGTTACTACAAATGTTATTAACAGTCATAAAATTATCCAGCTCATTTAAAAACAAGTGGCAGCCCAAGCTTTAGACTCTTTCTGACCTCTAGTGAATTCTGCAGCCATATTACGCAGAGTGTGAAGTAGTAAGTACTTTTGTTTGCTTTAAATTTACCAGCTGTTAATTTAATTGATTGTCCCTTTGTTTTCAAGGACTCATGACTTCTCATCAGTCTAAGGTAGAATCTCACAATTGGTGGGATTTTTTTAACATTTTTTTTTTAATCTTTACCTTTCAGTTGATGTGTAATTTTACTGTAGGCTGCTGTATGATTTTGCTGCTGAAACAAAGAGTTAATCAGAAAATTCTCAGATACTGCCATGCATCATGCCTTTGTGCATGAATAAAAAGTTGGAAACCGCATGAAAGCAGTAGTTGGGTTACCACACAACTGGATATGCTTAAGTCTGAACGCTTCATAACTCTAACTACTGGGGAGTTGCAAACTTATAAATAACCTTGCAATTGGTTAAAACCATATTAAAACCATATGAACAAAGACATAAAGCATTTGGTTAAAGGGGCTCAGTAAGTGCAGTAATCCTGTTGAAAGTAATCTAACCAGGACAGATCCATAGCTTAGGAGTGCCTGCAAGTGTGGCAATAGTTATGGGTATGCCAGGTATGTCAATACTTCATGTGCAGGAGAGGATAATATCCTACTTAGGTGGAAACATTTTCTACCTTTTTTTTTTTGCTTTTAAAAATATTTTTAAATTCATGCACTTATTTTTAAAGGCATGCTTCAATGCACTGAGGTCTATTAACTTCTTAGTATGTGCTGAATGCTCCCAATAATCAGGGGATTCATCTAAATCCTTCTCATTTGTGTTCAGAGCTTCAGGATGGCTAAGGTTCACGCTAACCAGAGGCTCTAGGAATTCTGATCCTTAAAATGAGGCTTCCAAAATAATTAGCTAAAGAGAGTGTTTACATGTAGGCTGTTTGGGTTTGCATTTACTTATCTGCTGAAATTTCTTGACTTCAGCACTCCAGTTTCAAACTGTATTCTAGACACTTTAAATTTTGGTGAAATTGCAATTCTCTATTTTGACACCAGAACCTGGGTCTTAAAAGAAGAAAGACAATCACTATGAAATTCTGTTACTGAACAGCTCCGGAGTATTTTCCGTTTGTGATGGTCTTGCATATGTCACATTGTCACGTGGCAGCCAGCTGAGGCTTGCCAGTCAGGCAAAGAAATTTTAGTCTAAATTCCGTTATCTGCTTTTAACCTTTTACTTTTCAGTTATCCTTTAAGATGGAAGAATACATATAAAAGGGGACCTAGTGGTTTCTCTCTCCCCGCATCTTTTCAAGCAAGCTATTTGCTTTGAGGCACTGCCATGCAACACAAGTCTGGAGTCTGTGGCAGGGATGCTAGTCCACACTGTATGTTCAGCACACAAAGATAGTACTGGAACAGTTTCTGAAGAACACAGGGGCCTTCAAAAACTGAAAACAGCAGTATGTCAGGATGAAAATTCGCTAACTGTCCCTCTTGGTTCCTGAGATCTTTGAATTCAGTTATTTCACTTTACATGAAAAATAAAGTAAGGTCAGGTTGTATCAACATCATAGAACTCAGAATATCCTTCATTCATGCGACCTGTAAATCAGTGGTTCGGAAAGATGTATTGTGTATCTTGTAGTATCTTAAAATATCAGCACTCCTACAATAAGTTTGCCTGCTTTGGTAATTTCTCTGGTTTCTTAGAGCAACTCCTGCTGCTATGACGTTGAAAACAAGTTCTAGATATTCACCACAGGTTTGCAGAACCAAAGGCTTTGCTTCTAATTGTAACAATAATTCAACTATTGTGTTTATCTACTTTGCCATCCAAAGAATTCCAGCAGTTGCATGCCTGCACACCAGTAGGATGATTGACACTGTTGTAATAAAGTTAATGTTTAAACTTCCCACCCATAATAACTAAAATATCCAGAGATAAGGCTGAAAGTCAATTTGTAATTATCCCTGCTGTGCCAAGATGTTGCAAAAGATTCTAAGTGGAAGGTAATTTAACTTTTCAGACCTAGCCCTTAAAAAAGTAGGAAGAAGGTGAAAAACATGGGGCATTTGTATCTCAGCTTTGCGGGGGTCAGGGGCAGGTTTTGTGATTCCTTTTTATTCAAACTGGGAACCATTTTCTCTTTGTTCTGCTGAAAATGTCCTTCTTACGTTTCGAATATAATAAGTTGTCTGCCTGTTGTTTACTGTCCATAGTACATGAAGGGAATAGATCACAGTTAACAAACAAGCTACTAGAACATTTAGTATGGAATAATTCAATTGACATACTTTTTATACGTAAAGACAACATGTGATGATTATTTGTAGTCATCCTAACTAAAATATCGTCCTCAGAAGAAATAATACCCCTTCAGTCACACGCTCTGGGGCTTCTGTGAATGACCTGTATTAATTCAGTTTCTAGAGACTGGCTCTTTAAATTAGTGTTGGTAACTGCTTCCATGCTAGACTATTGAAATAAAGGGTATTACATCATTGTCCAAACATGTCTACTTAAATAAAAAGTATTTGTTTGCAAAAAATATATATATTTTAAATCTTTTACACAATGATCAGCATGCATGCCATTTTCCATTTCAGACTAAGCATACATTTCAGATGTGGAAAAAGCAAACATGTTGAAATAATTTGAGGCATGGGTATAGTCGGATCAGTCTTGGTAATCCAGAAGGGAGGGGTGCCCAGTGTATTATTACATTTCGTATATTATTTTTCAAGAGATGGATGCAATCAGTCATCTTCTCGCATATGGTTTGAAAAAAAAATTGTCTTGCTGGCAAGTAAACTGTTATTTAAGTACACAATCCACGGTACTACAGAAACAGTTTTGCCAAACTTGTCCAAGTATTCTCACATCCTTAAAGATGGTATAAATATCATTTATAGCAAGCCGTTTACTTCAGACTATATGGAATGCCTTCCTGCTCCCCTGATCTAAGTGTCCCAGTTTGCATTATGGCCTTTATTGCTTCTGTTTGATGGAGTGATCAGTAAAAATTTAATGACACTATAAAATAATAAAAATGTCATTAATTTACCACGGATCTTGGATGCAGTGGTTGTAAAGTTACATTAATAAACAGAATATTTTTTACAACAAAAAGCATTGTTACGTGGGAACATATAAATAACACACATAAATTTAAGAGCAATTTTACTGTTAGCACACACATTATTATGGAATAGCCAATAAGTGTATAAAACATAGTATATAAAATTTTATGAAAATATACTGTGCACATCAAAAATTCAGCTTTTATCTAAGTGCAGAGAAAAGCCATTATTGTGTGCTTACTGTTTCATTGCTGTTCTTTCACAAGATCACAATTTTATATTTGTTTCTAGTCATTTGAAGTTTGCAGCCTTTTCAGAGGTAAGGGCTACTGCTTCCTTTTCCTTTACTCCTCGCTTCACTAAATCACTCTTTTACCTTCCACACGTGAAGAAAGAATTAATACTTTCTGCCAGAACGTGACAGAAAAGTTGCTAATTTAATTCAAAACTAAAAATAATGCCAAAGGGGTTGAAAGGCTTGCTTGGCGACTCTGGAAAAAAGGGATAGCTATCTAACAGTCGATCTGTCATCACTGGGGCTGCTCCATCACTGACTGTGATAATATGTGAATATGATGGATGCCACAGCCTTGTGGCTCATAACATTTAACATTCATCAGCTCTCACTAACGGGGGCTTTATAATTTAAATATCTTTATTTAATATGCAACATCTACTTCATACATCATAATTTCAAAGCACTTAGAGAACCAACAGTCCTGCAAGACAGTTGAGCAGAGTTTAATTTTTTCAATAACTTTTACGTTTTCTCCATGTTTGTGACTGACAACACATAAATAAGTGCCTAATCATGTCATAGAATGGAAAATTAAGATTTGGCTGCTAAGAAGAATCTTTTTTCTCTTCTTTTTCTCAGTTTAAAGAAGTAATTATTTTTACTGCATGTTCAACATATAAAGAAGCACAAAGGATCTGAATTGTGCTGGGAAGCTCTTTCAGTTTTCTAGTGCAATCTCCAATTTTCTGTGTTGATCTAGTAATGAGAAAGGGTTGTCCGTGTTGTGTCCTAAACCTTTTTTCTGAAATATAATTTGGAAAACTTTATGTGACTGTACAGTATAAGGTCCATAGCCAGTACAAAAAATCAGTTGAAATTAGAGGCCCAAAGTGCTTTTTCACAGGTAACAAAACACCTCCACTGTCCACAGCAGTGCGCTCTATTGTAAAATAACCAAATTTTTCTATTAATGTAGGTTAGGGAAGTAGCAATATTTCCAGTAGTCAATGTACATGTGAGCAAACACAATCCATGTGTAGGTAACACGTTTGTTAGTGCAGCTATGTATAACCATTTACTTTTAATGAAGGTATGTCTTTTTTTGTTCATATAGGAATATTATGTACAAAATCAATCTTCCTCTCAGTCTTTGCTCATACTAGGAAAAAGGTATACTTTTAAAGGATTTTTAGCACAAGTAACTATTCTCTTTAGGATGAATTCAAGATGGGAGCAAAGACAAATCCCATAAAAAAGGATTGGACCCTAATGGAACAAGTTTTCTCTCCACTAATAGATTTTATATGAATTTATTGTATTCCATGGAACTGAAAAGGCATCTACTGGATAAAATAATTATTAGTATTGAGGAACATTTTTCTATTTGTTACGGTTCTCTGAATTTGTCTAAACCCAATGCAAATATTGAAAAAAAAAATTACAATCACTATGAACATCATTTTCAGTAAAAAAGCAAGTAAAGGAATTACTTTAAAAGGCATTTCAAAGACTTAAATATTGCTAGCCTAGTTACAGCTTTTTATGAATTAGAAGGAGGGGGTTAAGAAATAACTATAAATACATCTCCTTTGTTTGACAAGAGCAGGTATTCTTATGGTATAAGTGCTTTCATTTTACTGTTCATGAACCTTATCATGTAATTTTCCCTTCTCTCCTTCCATGTCAAAATATTGATATTCTTTCAGAAACTTTCTCTTTTTTTTTTTCTCCTTTTTTTTTTTTTTTTCAACAGAATATTTTCTGGTAAAATCAAAGAGAATGAATGACTAGAAATATATTCTAAATGTGCATATTGATATGTAGCAGAGTCTGTTGATTTTTATAGCAGAAAGGTATTTCTCTTTCTTCCGAAACACACTTCCAGGCTGTTCTTCCAAGAATACTGCAGGTGCTGTATTAACATCCTTAAGAAAAAGCTTTTAGCGCAAATATTTTGGAAGAGACAATATGTGTGCCAAAAGCTGTTTTCTTAGTACTGCTCTTTGTTTTTATTTCAATTGCAAATCAGCCCTTTGCAGTGGAACGCAGAATCCTTGACAAACATTTTTTTTATTCTGTCTACCAGTAAAACAAATCCGATCCTGATGATTCAGGTGAATTGTTACATTGCATAATATCTTTCAGTAAAATATTGGGCCTCTAGTATTGCAGTGCCTTTCTGCAGTCACATTTCATTTGAAATTCTTTTCTCATGAGTTCTTTTGTATATGTAAGCTCCTTAATCAACCACAGTTTTTGCAGAAGAAAATAAGATAACCAAATATAAAATGCGGAGTTTTTGTTGAACAATTGGAAGATTCTGAGGAACTTACAGAAATGCAGTTAGTACCTGGAATGCCTCAGCTGCATGTTGTGACAAATCCAGTGTCAGATTCTGCTTTCTTGTCTTCCTCTGCAAATTAACCAGAAAATAATTAAAAACAAATCCATGGCTGAAGGAATCAAAATAATTCCTCCATTGTTGGCCTGGTGGGGTTTTATTACTTATTTATTACAAGATAATTGAATTTATTATTTATTACAAGATAACTGAAAAATAATCACGTTGCAAAGCAGAAGTATTTGGAGGTGGAGCAAATGAGGAGTCAAGGCCATCAGATATGTTTTGTCCTTAAGAACGTTTCCAAGTTTCTAACCATCTTGCAGGAGAGAAACTTCTAAAGTTTTCTTCTTATGTCTAGTACGCACAGCACAGAACTAGGTCATTGAACAATAGACTGAACAGCAATCAGCACTCTACTTCTGCATAATGCATTAAGTATAACATGGAGAAACTGTTCGTAGGGCTGAAAGCTGGTATTGCATGTCTTTAAATTCAAGCTGACATGACATTTAATATTGTTTCATAGTAATGAACAACAAGGTTTCATTCATTCACAAGTACAACATAATGCCAAGTTTAGTCTGAAGAGGTAACAACAAGGCAAGAGGGAAAACATGCTATGTTCCTTCAAATGAGAACGCTGAATTAATGATAACCATTGAACACTTTGCTACTGATATGCAGTGCTACAGAGACTACTATTGTGAGACAATATTACACTGTCGTTTATAGTAGCCTTGTCCAGTAGTTGATTGAGGAACTGGCTTAACACAAAAAATACCTTTCAGTTTCCACTTTCTAGTTCCAGGTTTCCTACGGAGGTCTTCAGCTCTCAAACGCTTTTTGGTTGCTTTCTGGTTTTCTAGGAGTGTGCATGCTTTTCTCCTTTTTTTTTTTTATTTATTTTGTTTTGTTTTGTTTTAATCTCCTTAGGTTCCCTTTCCACCGAGATACAATTTAAATTCCTAGACAAAATAATAATATCAGTTCTGTCATCTATTATTCCTTCTTTCAAATACTTGTCTTTGAAATCTGCTTGCATAAAATTCAGACTTGTGTTTTCTCAGAGGTATGAATGCAAACTTGAATACCATAGTGGGGCAAAAAGTGCTTTTTCCACTAAATTAGGAGGATGTTTTATTACAAACTCTTCTTTCAGCTTCTGAATTTTCATGTCTCCCAAATGTTGATTGTCTTTTCCAGTTTAAGTTAGAAAATAAATGGAAAGGCAAAGTGAGCAGCATCAATCAACACTGTTTGCTGCCAAGAGTGTTTTGTATTTGCATGTACAGTCATTTATGCATTATGGCAGTGCAGATCAAAATAATCTCAAAGTTTCTGTATATATTTCACATTTTAAACTGATTTTCATAAATGCAAACATTCAAAATCTGTAAAAAAATGTCCCTGGGTTAAAATTGTAATTAAATGCACTTATTATTTGTTCTGATTGAGAAAATAATGCATGTATCAGTGCATAAACATATGCACAGGCATATAACGAGAGCTAACCTATGGACCATTAAGACTACTTCTGTTCTTTTCCAGGAAAGAACAAGGTTTGATAATTTAGGCCCACAGTTAACAGGGAAACCCAATGAAGATGGAAAACTGGGCCCTGGTGTCATCGATCTTACAAGGCCAGAAGATGCAGAAGGTGAGTTGCAATTTTGACTACGGGTTATTGACCACCGCATCACAGAATGGTATGGCTGAAATGCTGCCAGTGTCATAAATACTGTCCAGCTTACATCCCAGGGTAACGCCTGAATGATTTCTGTGTGGGTTTGAGAGATTGTAGTAAGTCCATAGAAAAGAGTGGATATACGAAAAGGACTGTAGCCCTCTAAGCCCTTCTGCAACACAACTGGGTTTCCCCCCCCCCCCCCAGAAGCTCTCAATTAAATGTTTACATTTATGCTATTATTACAAGTGTAAGAAACATTGAGAAAACTATCTCTGTAAGGCAATATATAATTTTTTTTCACCAGTTTTTAAGGATTTAGCAGTTTTGAAGTTAGAGCTCTGTAAGGAGTCTACCCATCAGTGCACTCACTAACTATTCAAGATATAGCAAGCACAATTTTATTGACAGGCAGCTGTCAAATGATAATGGGAAAATATTTCACATTTTCTATATGAAAATGCCTGATATAAACCTTCAGTGCATTTGTACTCATTTCAGTGAGAGTTCTCTGTATCAGGCATACAGTGTCAAGCCATAGGTTGAAATCAGTGTGCATCAAGATTGAGTTTAGCCTCTAGCAGGGTTACCATGTATGCTCTGGAAGCGGATGCCACCAGTATCCTCTCTACCCTATGATACATTAGAAGAGAACACGTAGATAGATAAGAACCCTACCAGTCATGGTAGTAAGATTAATGTACTATTCAGATAGAATATTATGCAACGTTTTGCCCCCTCAATTTACTTCTATTTGAGAACCATTTTGCTTTTTTTTAACCTGACAAGTTCTAGTTATGCCACTGTTCTTAAGAAAAGATTAAAATATCTCTTAATTTTCCCATTAATATCCAAACATCTGACAGGTTCAAAAAATTCGCTTGCTTCCTTTTTTTTTTTTTTTTTTTTTAAAAAAAAAAAAAAAAAAAAGGACAGGACCAATAAACTTGGTTTAACACATAGGGTTATTTTCAAATGATTCTTGAAATACTGTGACAGAATTTTTCTAACAAAAAGGCATTGATATTTTCTGTACAGAGAAATATTCCTATAAACACATTTTCTGTTCTGTCTCTCTGTGATCCAGAAATAAATGGTCCAGGTAAGGTCTCAAAAATTGTCCCTTCATTTTGAGTCTGACAACAGCACATGCAAATTTTATCTTTTATTTACTGCATAGGTAGTACAAGATAAGCCTGTGACAAAACATCTTAGAGCCCTGATTCTCCTTGCTCGCCAACCAACATACATTATCTTTAATCAGTCTCTAGGCAAATGAAAAAAGCTGAATTTAAAAGTATTTTGGGCAAGGACTTGTGTGCAATGGAGAAGCTGCAAGTTCAGTTCCAAGACATTCCTGTACTGACTCATCCATACAGAGGAATAGTTAACTCAAATTTAATTCAGCAAAATATTCCTACTTATTGGCTTAATATCATGATTAGCTTATAACTTGGAACTGACACATGTAGCAGGAGCGCACGCTGATATATTTTTTGCTCATTTATTTTTTTTGAAGTATTTTGACATAGTCAAGATTTCAGGTCTCCATAACAGTAAGATAAAATGTTGACTGAAGTTCATCAGCCATTTACTACAAATAATATTCAGAAGGAGACTAGCCCTCAATGAGACATTTCAGATTTTCCATATATATATATACACATTTTTTAATAGTTCCTTACAAAACCAATATTTTCCAGATTTTCTTTTTTGGGTAGCTATCATTTATGAGTGTAATTTCTTCATCGTGTATTGGCTATGATTAGCCGCTGTTGTATTGTCTTTAGACAGAAAAATAATGAACAGAAGTTAGGTAAAAAATAACTTTCAGACAGGTGTTTTGCAATGATTTTTTTTCTAGATGAAAGGACTTAGGAGATACATGGACTTTCAAGAGTACTTATTGACTAATCAGTTATTTATGAACTGCTTTGTAAAGGAATTTCCAACCTACAGCAACTTCTCATATTTCCATATGTTGAAGGGTATTTTTTTCCTCAGTTGGGATAAAAAGTTGCAACAGAATACTTACAGATACACAATTACTGGTTCATATGACATCAAGTCCCTGATGACTTTCTTGGTTTAGCTCATTTCTTTCTGTTCATCCTTTCTCTTTCTAGTGTCCTTAATTTAGTATCTTGATACACCTCGTGGTACTGACAGCCCCCCCTGTTACTGGATAGCACAGAATGAAGCTTTGAAATGTGTAACCCAAGCTTCAGTGATGTGTGCCAGTTTAAGGACAGTGTACATGTCTTTCTAGAGCTAGTGGAGCAGTTTGAGGCACAGTGTGTTGCCACATGAGAAATCTGAGTTCATGAATGGATTCAGATTTCCAGACTTTGCTTAGCAGCCAAGAGATGTCTCTGGAAAAAAGGTGCTGGATGAATACCTCTGCTGATCTGAAAAAAAATGTTGGCAGGAGTTCAAAACTGAGCTGCTTATTTGTCCTTTGAGTTGTAGACAAGGTGAATTTAGATATTAGCTGGATACAAATTAAAATACATTCAAAATATCACCCAAGTTTTGCCCCTTGTCTTTGGCAAGCTAGCTAAGACATGACACTTCTAGCATGGCATCATTTTGAGTGGAGGTCCATTGAAAACTGTGCTTCTGAAATAGCAGTTAAACTGTGGCCTCTGATGTAATGTCGATGCTACAGACTGTTCTTCAGGGATATTAATGCTTCTAATTGTCATACTATTACAGATCTTTCTAGGTTTGCCATGTCACAAAGTTTTTATATGTGTTGCTATTATTTTGTGCTTCTGTACATGTCTTTTTCAGGACTGGGTTACTAAGAAACTTGTTGACTTATTCTTTAGAATCATAGAATTGTTTAGGTTGGAAAAAAGCCTGAAGATCATCAAGGTCAACCATTAACCTAACACTGCCAAGTCCACTACTAAACCACGTCCCTAAGCGCCTTGTCTACATGTCTTTTAAATACCTCTAGGGATGGTGACTCAACAACTTCCCTGGTCAGCCTGTTTCAATGCCTGACATTCCGATGCTTTAGGTGATATCCTAATATCCAAACAAAACTTCCCCCAACACAACTTGAGGCCGTTCCCTCTTGTCCTATCGATTGCTGCTTGTTTAGAGGAGGCTGACATCCACCTTGCTACAATCTCCTTTCAGGTAGCTGTAGAGAGTGATCAGGTCTTCCCGAGCCTCCTTTTCTCCAGGCTAAACACCCCTAGTTCCCTCAGCTGCTCCTCATAGGACTTGTTTTCTAGACCCTTCACCAGCTTTGTTGCTCTTTGGCCTCCTCTTAAGAAGAGAGTCTTGTTGCATTTTAGTGTGTTGCCAAGGTCACAATCATAACCAAATGTCAAAGGTTCCTAATAGCCATAGCAATTTTCTTCAAAGACTTAGTGTGTTTCACACCTTCCTTTCTGTTTTGTCATTGTTACTTACTTTGAATATTTTTTTAGATACCATTTGAGTGCACGTTGCTGTAGACATCTCTAGATAATATTTATGTGTTTTGTTGTGTGCTTTTACACAAATAATGCAGTCATATAGAAAATAAAGATTTCTGAAGTAATGTAATGGTGGTCAGCTTTTTACCCTCATCTTTCATCAGAAATACATCCATATCTCTGAGGTCCAAGTGCAGTCGTGACAGAGTGAGTGTGTGGCTGTTAGATCTGTCAGATGGTTTTACTTCCATCACCAGAATTTTAGAATTTCAGAGTTATTTGCAAAAGGTATATTGACTATTTGTAGCGGGCTTTTAGGTGGGGAGGGGGGAGAGTAGTGTAACACATTTATTCCTGAGCCAAGAACTCCAAATTTAGTCCCACTACTGGCCGTAAATGGGGGAAGTGCAGTTCGGGCTTGATCCCCCAACTGATCTAGACCAAGGGGACTATGGAAGTGCAGTTCCACTCCCTGCCTAGTGCCCACCTGTGTTTGCACAGGAAGCTAAAGTGTGCGGAGACATTGGACATGTCTGTCTCATCCCAACAGGCAGCTGATACAGAACAAATCTGGTAAGCACCCCTGGTTCCCATAGCTTTGACACACTTTAAGGTTCAAGTAATTTGTTATAAGAAATATCAGCAGACTTCTGTGTTCTATGGAATGCCTTTGTAATAGTATCTAGCAATGTTTTTTCTCTATTCCTATATCTTTTCTATAACATATGGCAGTGATCTGAGTTTGACAGGACCAGAGTCATGTTTTCCTTTAATTTTAGGAGTGCTTGTGGTACTGGCTCATTGATCAGAAGCCGAAGCTACATGTATTATTTTTTTTTGAATCATGAATTATAAGACAAGTCTTGAAATTCTTTAAATTTAACTCTATGCAATTACAAGATAAATATGCAAGGATACTGTAGGATGACTTTTAAGACTTAACTTGTTGTCCCTGTCCAGTGCCCCTTAAAAAAGAAACGTTTTTTAAGATTAATGGTAACAAGGTGCACTTTCAGAGATGACCTGGCTTATGAAGTCGTATTTGAAGTTTGTGTTACTCATAATGACCTAACTGTCATCTGAAAGGAGGCCTGAAAATCATCAGCAAGAGTTTTATATTATATATATGATATAAACCTCTCTATTACTTCCTTAGCTACCAGCAGGACTGGGCTAACTATATTAAAAAACATGCTCAGATTGTATTCAAAACATTGCCACTGACTGTGACACCATTGATGAATAATCCATAGCTATTAGACTTATATCATTACCTGGAAATTCCAGTTGTCATGTTAAAATTTATAATACATTTGTAGCTAGCAAAATTCAAAAACATGATTTGGAGCCTCATACATGTTCGGTGACTGGAATGCAAATTTATAAACAACAGCCAGTTATATAACTAAACAAGGTTTTTTTATTTTTTTTTCTCCAAACCTCATCATTTTAAAGGAAACCTCATTCTTTATGTAGGCAGTTTCACAATTTTGAACATTTGCAATTGTCACTACTGAAACACAGCTAACTGGCATGGACACACCAAGACAGCTTTGAATCTAGCTATAGCTGAAACCCCTTTCTGAAAATGACTGACATACGTCAGCTGACCAAATTGTGGAGAATAGTCAGGAGCCATAGGTGACCCTGTTTAAATTCCAGGTGAGGGAACCTAAAATATTTAGTTCTTATTTATCTGATGATATTGGATGTTCTAAATATGTTTTTCTGGTTCACGTTCTAAAAAAAGATATTCCTTTCACAGATGCTCATTTTTGGTGATAGTGCTGCTTCTTTTGAATAGTATAATGTGCTCTGTGTTTATGGTTCTTGTGCTTGTATAATGTGCTTTATGTTTATGGATCCTTCTGTTTTAGTGGTTGTGGTCAAATGCTTTGGAAATGTCTAGGAAGTATGTTAAGATTTTGTTTTGTAGTAGATAGAAATCTGCAGAATAGACTTAATGTTCCTGTTGACAATTACTGGTTTTACCTTAATTCAGGTTGCAGTGTGGTTTCCTTCAGCAGTCACAGTCAGGGATTCAAATTCCACCAAGACCTGATCTTCATTCCTGCCAAAGAATTGGATCTGTTAAAATACAGTTTGCTTGATTTGATCCTGGGCTCAGGGCAAAACCATCTGAATGTTATTGTTTTGCCACTGCCTCACTGTGTGATTTTGTAAGAGAGAAATGACTTCTTTGTGTCCTCTTTTCCCAAGTGAAAAATCAGATGCATTGTGAAGCTAAATTCATTTTTATAAAGCAAGAAACAGATGAAAATGCTGTATTAGTACTTAACATTGAGTTCCATGTTCATTCATGTTGACATATTAGAATCAGGGGCTTGTGAATTAAATATTTGGCCTCACTTTGCCATTTTGGGACAGCACATACAAAGCCCTTTTCTTCTGAGTCCTGTTTTGATGTTTTAATTTGTTCTATTTCTTATGTGGTGGTTTTCTTGATTCTGTAAACTACGTGTTTAGCACTTGCTGATTCTTCCTTTGACTACTAATCTACCAGTGTGTGTTAAGCACGGACCATAGTTCTGAGGATAGGTACATGCCTGCTGGTTTGGATAAAAACAGTTTTAAATAACGTGGTGGGATCTCTCTGTCCACTTCATCTGTATCTATGTATTTATTTATCCTTCCATTAAACTGTTACTTTTCAAAGTCTTTCAAAGGATAACCTTTGCTATGAAATCTGGATGTTGACTCGGTCATTAAAAGGTATCTTGGAGTCCTCAGAGTGGGATTGGTGCCAGCCAGTCTTCTCTAAATTCATTGACTTAGTGCCTGTGTTCTCCCTTACACTGCCTGCTGTCTCTTATTTTAATTTTTATGTTCCTTGGTTTAAAGATTGTGGTTTTCTATATAACAAGTCACTGAGAATATATAGCTTTAAGCCTTATCTGTTTGATCATGGTATCTTCAACCATGCTTCAAGTAGGCTGACTGCAAGCAAGTTGGGGACTGCAAGCTGTGTAACCATTGGTAGTAGGCTGGTTCCAGCAGTAAGCCCTAGCTTCATCTTATTAAATATAGTTCAGATATACACAGTTTTTGGTCTGAAGCTGATTTTGGACCTGAACCCAAGCTTGAAGGAGCACAAGGTCACCTTTGCTTTTAAACGAACATATTTCTATTCAGCAGTAAGCTTAAGAACCCAGTTCTGCAGCACTGCAGATGGTAGATTTGCTGACCAATGTACAAAGTCAATGAATTGCTCAATATGCGCAGCAGTTAACTGCAGCCTGTCTATTTATGTCCATAACATTAGCACTTCCCATTAATACCTGACCTGGGCTAGCTACATTGTGAGGCATATTTTAGTACAATGAGAGATTCTACCTGCCCAAAAGCAAGGAAAATTGAATGGCAAAGAAAGAAGTAGTAATAGGCATCATCACAGATTTAACCAATTGCCAGAACATGGTGAACGATAAGTGGTTGCAATGGCAGCAGCAGCAGTACATGTGGAATAATGAGGAGAAGAATGAGCTGACTGGGGAAAGACAGGGAGGCTTTGCAATGTAGAAGGTAGTTTCTTGGACGTGTGCAGAGAAACATGAGGAAAAGGAGCTACAAAGGGAGCACAAGTCCGGTATCTAAGAGTGAGGAAAAACTGCCACCTTGTCCAGCTCCAAATTTCTGTCCAGCTGTAGAAGTTCATTTTCTCTTTCCCTGGTGATAGAGCAGACATCATGACAAGTGCCTGGGTTTTGCAAAAAAACCCAGATCAGTGCTTTCGTAAAGGAGCACCTCTACCATATACTCAAAGCCTCAACATTCTCATATATGCCCAATAGTAAATAATTCCTTACACAGAAGGGTGACACAATTCCTTCTTAACTCAAAAAAAAGGTTGAATTTCAGCAGCTGAAAAGGTAGGTGAAAGGGAACCATATATTTGCAGCAGATCAATCTTGGCAGGCTGCCAACACAATCCAAACCTGAGGTAACTTGTTTAACACCCTCCTATGCAAAGGTGTAAACAGCAGGTAGTACATGCATGACAAAGCATCACCTACTTTTGTGACAGTGCTTCATAAATACTGGAGGAAAGAATGCCTCTCCATGCCAGTATTTGTCGCACATAAATATTTGTAATAGTTGCTATGGCAGTTGAGAGGGGAAAGATGAAAATCAGAAAACAGTGAAAGCTGTCTGAAAACAAAGAAGTGTTTCCAGAGAGAATGCAGTAAGTTCAAGTACTGGAATTTTTATTCCCCTGAATTCTTGTTACAGATCTTCGATTAAAAAAAATCCCATAAGTGTATCTTTATGATTTAAAGATAAAGTAACTTATCGTCTTGGTTAATTAGAACAGATGCTAAAAGGTAGCTTTCATTAATTGTGGTTGCCATTTTTAACACGCATGAATCTATTTGATTGTGCCTGATACTTGAGTGATATGCTTACATTTTTCAGAATAACTCATAACAGATTAGGAATCTGGGATAGAGTACTCGGGCACAGTATTTCAGTTGTGTTGGATGAGATTCAGCGCCTCAGCCCTGGAGTAACTCAATGTCTGCAAATGGGATAGGAATAAGTTGTTCTGTCTTTCAGAACGATCCCATCACTTCTCTGATGGCAACCACTTCATGAATCTTATTGTTGCCAGCACCCTCATAACATTTTACAGAAAGAACTCCCACTTTGAATGCTGAAAGATCTGAGCTGGGGTATGTGGACTGATCTTCCCATGGCATTGAAACTTGTTCTTCTCAAGACACTAATATTAAATATATAGTGTGCTTCTCACTCTCCGAATAATAAATCTGAATGTCCTCCACAAGTGTTACCTTTTGGTTTTCAACTGTCAGGTATTTTTTTCCTACTGCTAAATATGAGGTTTTCTTGTTTGCTGTTTCCACACTACAGTAAATGATTCTTCTAGAATAGTACCTTTATTTAAAAAAATTCTAGTTAGAATTTCTGATGCTGTACAACCAACCACTGTTACAATGCCCCGAGTTTTACATAGGGGTGCCTATTAGCACAGTTATGGTTAAGGGCTTGTCACAATTTCCATTATATAGTAAAACATTATTTTCAGGAATTTAGGACAAGGCTGTAAAAAGTAACTGTGGGCTGCATTTTTTACACAGAAAATCCTTGCCCATGAGAAAATTATTGTCACAAATACTGAAAGCATCCGTCAGTTTGTGTAGCTATTTTTAAGTGGAGTGAGTGAAAAATTAAACATAGTAGTTCAGTGGTTTAAAACATTTTTTCACACTCATGTACAGCCACCACTGATGTAAAACACCCCATGGTCTTGATTCTTAGCTCTGCACATATTTTTGCATTGCTCCAATATCACAAAAAGAGCTTGAAGCTGCCTAAAATAGCGTAAAATTTCCAGGCACGACTGAATTTTCAGCTGATGGAGAAAGCCACCATTGTATCATACTGCATGGAGGATGGAGGAACCTTGTCTTTCTTCCTTACCTCCTTGAGCACAGGGAGTGGAGCAGAAATATGAATACATCAAGGAAAAAAAAATCATTTATTCTGGCTAAGCACAAGCAATTGATACAGATTCAGACAAGTCCTCTTCTTTGTACAGCTGTCTATTTTTCTAAGTCTATGCTGCACACCATTTTCTCCTTCAGTAGCCTTAGTATTTCAGCAATTTAAAAATGTTTAAGAGCATCTGCCTTTCTTCCATATAGCTATGCCAAATATCTAAGCAAGCATTTAGTGCAGAACTTAGTAGCAAGGGGATAGTATTTTCTTAATTTGTATTTGATATAATTTCATGGAATCGGGTGGTCCAAAATATGTATGCAGTGGGCAGTACATCTTCATAGCTTCTTCAAATATTAAATGCTTATTTTGTCAATTTGGCAGGGGTAGTTTCACAGGCAGAGCAGTATTTAAAACAAAGAGTAATTTGTAAATTTTCACATAAGCCCCTATTTCTTGGAAAATCCCCCATTTTTTATCCAAACTAGGTAAATGTGGCAACATATTTGGACGTGCCGTTGCCTTGTTTGTAAACACATCTTCCTGGCTTCACTCACAAATCCCAAATGCACAGGTGCAGCACATTTGAAAAATTAGCCTTAAGAGTTTTTCCTAACATTTATTATTACTTGTCAACTTAACAGCTCCTGTTATCATGCTGCTTTTGCTTCTCTCCCTTCATGATGTATTATTTACTAATTATATTATTATTTATTACAATAACAGCACCCCATGTGAAAGGCAAGAAGATATGGCCTATGCATATCCTAGCCCTAGGTCCTGGCCATATAATTACTGATATGATATGACAAGTAAGAACAGCAAACATTCAATAGAAGGAATTAGTTATATTGATATGAAGAATGATGTTGCATATGCTAGAAGGTGACAAATTCAATTGCAAATTGAACTTAGGAAATGGGCCACTAAAGCAATGATTCCAACACACATCAAAACTTTTTGCAAAGTATCCTGTATTTCATTAATAACATAATTTGAGGGAGGTGGTTTTGTAAATCTCCCATTAAACATAGTTTCCTTTTATAAACCACATTGTACTTAAACTTTTAAAATTCATTGGTTTTGCTACATAGGAGCAAGCAAAGGTGTTCATTAACAGTGTTCAGCTACAGCTTGAACAATGCAGCCATCAAATATGAAGTCAGGCTGCCTTTTTTCTGTGTGGTGAATTCTTGTCTGTCATTTTTCCGTCTTAAAACAAAAGAAAGCATTGACTGAAATATGAATGGATCATATCCTATGGCCCTTGTTCAGGCAGGATTTAAATAAACACAAGCTGTTAGGGATGACTGAAGACTGCAGAATCAATCCCTGTGTTTTAAATCAGTATCATGTTTTCTGGATGTTCTAGGTGACACTGTCATGTCAGGAGAAATTTTTAACTATGGGAGTAACAGCTCCACCGACTATAAAACTGTTACTCTTATGGAAACATTTCTATGTTAAATAGATTAGTTCAGTCCTCTTTGTATTGTTTTTACTTTGAATATGATTAATAATTGCTTAGCTATTAGAGCAACAGTTTTTATTAAAAAAACAAACAAAACCAAAATAAATTTGCAGTATCAATAGATCTTGTCAGATACCTAACAATTATTAGTAATATTTCTCTTGGGCTGCGATTTTTTGTATCAATAATATCAATGTCAGAATGGGGTTGTTAGCATTTAATTAATTATCTGTGAACAATCTTGAAATCTGCTAGTGGCACATGATTGAAAAATCTTATGACACCTTACATACCTCCCAAAATTTATAGCAGAGGCTATTTCTTCACCCCAGGTTTTATCTAGATGTTTCACAGATCTTCACAGAATAACTTCTCATACTCTTATGTTGTTACAGCACAAGTGGCCACTGAGGGCTTAAGTCAGGCCTTATGCAGTAATTAACTCAGTTAATATTTCATGTAATTTAAAAGACTATTGTATTTTTTTAGCTGTACTCCACACCAAATTTCTATAAGGGTTAATTTTGCCATAAAATGTGGTCAACAAATCTAAACTGTTTGTGTAAGCCATCAAGAAAGTAGTTGCACTTAGCAGTTTTAATTCATTTAAATAATGTAAATTTGGGCATGGCTGGCTGTGGATCGGAGATGTGCTAACAGTTTATTTAGAAAGATTGTTTCAGTATTTAATATGACCAAACTAACAGTTCAGCTTTAAACACTGCTGAGTGAACTGCTACCACTGATAGAGCTGAGAACAGTTGCTTTGATTTCACTATTTGTTTTAGCTCTGGCCTTTCAAATGGGGAAAGTCATACATGCAGATTGTGAGGATCACTGTGAAAACTGGCGCTGTGTTTTAATTGAGATTAAGAATTTTGCTTGCATATGTAAAACAAATATACTAAAAAAGTAAACTCAAGGCCACCAAAACTGAAAACAAGGCACTTCGAAAAATATATGCTGATATATAACTGGCTAGAATTTCCCTCATTTTGCAAAGCCACGAGCCACATGCATCAGCTCACCACAAAGTCATTAGGTCTTTTTAAACTCAGATGAAAAACATTAACAAATACCACAAAAGGCTTTAGTATGGCCCCTTTGTTCATTCACATATGGCAGTTTATAACTCCTGCACCACTTGGGTCGTGTGTTTGTTTAAGCTGCCTCCATCAGGCCAGCCCTGAAAGAACAAAAGACATCTTGAGCAATCCTAAGCAGGAAATGGGCTAATCTAAACATGGCTTGTGACACTATAAGTAGAATAGAAAGGGGAGGGATTGATTAGTCATTAATGTCCAATTGACTCCATATGGATGTTGCAATAATAAGGCCTTTTTCAGTGCAGTAGCGGAGTTATTGAATTAGAGGTTTATGTTTCCTCAGAGCTGACCTTAGGGAATTCCCTTTTGGTTCTTCTTGTTGATGTTTTAAAGAGAATGGAGTCTCTTAAAAGGAAAAATACAAGCCTTATCATAACCGAGTGTTGCATGGATGTAGCTAACCTGTGCTACAGTATATTCCCACCTCTTAGTATTTACTTAGCACACTTCAGAACCCTTGCAGGTGAAATATTTCAGAGCCCATTTAAATATTCCAGTATTTCATGAATCACTCATGTCTTTCTCACTTTTCCCCCCCTTTTCATTCACTGACAGGCAGCCTATAAGAAACTTTCAGCCCTCAAATTGCAGCTGAATAATATTTGTTTAGCATTTGGAATGAAAACAGCTTGGCAAACAGACACTTCCCTGCAGAACATTTGTGCCACTGTGTGACTACAGGCATCCCTGTCCCAGAGCTAGTTATGTTTCCAAATGGGTGTTAGTTTTGCCTAGTGATGACAAGACATGCCAGTAATGACAATAGTTCATGAGATACCCCTTTATTTTGCCTCTCTTGCTGGTAATAACGAATGAGAAAGTCTTCTGAATGTGGATAGCGATGAAGAAGTAAAAGGCAGGCAAGGGACAAAACAGATAAATGTTACACTAATGCTGCTGCAAGTCACTTAGATTACAGTGAAAGAGTAATTTTTGTAACTTTCTCCAAAATCGAACGTTCAACTTAATAATTAAAAATAATAATTGAATTATTATTATTGTATTCTAAACTTTCCAAAGCTTCTTTTGTCATTCTGTTCTTTCCAGATTTGCATTTTTCTACTTGATTTCAAATATTGCTATATCTTTCATGAAGGCTGAATTTGTCTGTCCACAGGTTAAGAGCAGGACCGGGGACTGTCAAGCCGGTTTTTCATGCTCCCCGTTTTTATGGCATTTCCCTGTTTATGAGTAACCCATCTCTAGCAGTAAAAGAGTAACTCCTGTTTGCATGTTCATTAGGTTCTGGTTTCTGCAATGCAAGCTGCTAGCAGTGCTGGTTGTATTCCTACAGACAGGGCCAGATATTCTGGAGGTCGCAATCAGTCTTTTCCAAAGTAGACAAAAATGTCATCTCAGCTTAATGAGTAACTGACAATAGCAATTTTACTACTAACCAGTCACTTTTACACTAGTAACCTCAAAAGATTATCTTTAGTTCTATATACCCTATCTTGGTATATATCTGTGGAAGATGGTACACAGCCTATTCTCCAGAGTAGCCAAAGATTTGTTATCTGGGTGGGGGTGTGTGTATCAAAGAAAATGTATCACTTCAGACATGAATCAATGGCTATAGTGTGAAGAGTAATTAAGGAATAACAGAATGCCTGATAAAAATCTCTTTCTTTTTGCTGTCACTTCTTTTCTCTTTCTCTCCTCATCTTTTTCTCACCCCTTTTTTGCTCCTTTCTATCACGTTTATTACTGTTCGCATTCTGGTAACATGTAAAGGTCCAGTCTGAGTTTTTGTTGTGCTATATGACATATAAAATTGGAAGGTAAACCCGTATCTCATTAAAGACAGTAGGATTAACACGAATGTGGCCAAGATTTCAGGGAGCATGCAAAGACCTGGTACCTGTCCTAAAATTCTTGTCTTTATAAAAAGTGAGAAACTCAGTTAAAGGCAGAAATAAATAGATAAACAATGTAACAATTGTTACTGTCTGTTTCTTAACATTTAATTCATGTAGAAATGTTTATCTTTCCTGTTGATCAGATTCTTTTCTCTTTCAAAAGAACAGGGGTTCTTCTTTCCTGCACTGTCATTAGAGAGCAATCAGTCTCTTTTGGAACAAAACTATTGTTTGAAATTACTTTAATGAAGCTGTAACAGTTTTAGATTCATTCTGTTGTGTTCTTTGACCCAGTATTGTCCCTAGAGTCTAGTCTGGAATTCAGCTTCCACAGAGGAGTTGCCTACCATATATCCACAAAAAGTGATAATTCTCCTCTAATCTGCTTTCAGTTTTAAATCATCAAAGTCATGACAAGTTGAACAAATGCAAAGCATCTAGAAAGTGAGGCAGTCCACACCCTCAGCAGCTGAAAGTGTCCCTTTGAGGACAGCCCCAGCCTTTAGGCCAAAGTGTAGGCCTCTTTGCCAGCTAAGCCATTAGGGCAGCCAAACTATAGTGATTTTGCAATAATTTTTAATTCTGACCAAGCTCTTAATTCTGAAAATCAAACCCTTCTCCTGCGATTGCTGTATGAACAATAACTAGCAGACAAAGCGTTAGTTGCCAGAGCCAATTACCAACTTCCTTCTCTCTTCCCACTCTGCATTAGTAGTACTTATTTATTTTATCTGTTATTTTGGGTTTATTATTTATTAGACTTTCCTGAAAATATTTTCAGAAAGAAGTAAAACACCTACCTCTTTGCAGTTGTGTATGTATTTTATTTAAAAATTTCAGGCACCTCCTTTGGCCTATGTCAGTGCTATAATTATCACAAGAAGAACAAAAAATCCGTACTTTGTAAAACCTGTTGAAGTTGTTTATATAGGTACAATACTGTCTAAATAGCTGATTGACAGGATGAAGTACCTAAGAACAACGAGTTTGAAAGCTTGTTCTTATGTGTTTCAACTTGTAAGAGCTCACTGAGCATATGTGCTTTTTGTATCCTTAGTGCCTCATTTCTAAGCTAAAAAGGTACTGAGACTTTCTGGCTCCCCATGTAGAATCACATGCTAACAGAAGTATTTTCTTGTAATGCTTTAGATGCTGAATATAATTCTGTAGTTCTAAGACAGTTAGAAGAACATGGAGTTTATATTGGTTCAGTTATTTGCAGAAATTAATTTTGCAGATGCTTTTGTGATGGCCTATGGGTCAACTTGCAAATATTCCCCCAGAGATCAAGCACAAAGAACATCAACTCTTTGGCTGCTTTTTCAGGTCCTTCAAGTACGGACTTGCTTAAAGCAGATGCAGCCAGAGCTTCTTGGCCTTCTTGGGATGGTTGTAATTTATTACTCCAAGTAAGAATTGTTTTCTAACGTAACCTTTCTTTGAAAACAGATCATTTACAGTGGGGTTTTTTGTTCTCTCTCTCTCTCTTTTTTTTTTTTTCATTCTAACAAAATTATATCCAGTTTAAAAAGACAGCCTATAATCTTGCTACTAGTAAAGGTGCTCTGCCTGCATTAGGATTGAAAGGTCACACCAAAATTGTATTAGAAAGGGTTAAAAACAAACTCCTTAGCCATAGTATCTTTGGGAAAGTAAAAGATGGAAAATCATCATATGGATTCAAATGTGTCTTCTTTCCTTTGCTGTGAGTAGAGTAGCTGAATAACAAATGGCAACTTTTGCATCAATAATAATTTAATTTTTTTGTCACCAACTTCCAAATTGTCCATATACTAGTTACAAATTTTAGAGTTGCATTTTAAAAGATGGAACAACCATTGCATGGCATATTTGATTTTTCTCAAATTATATAGCCATTTGTGTCAATAAAAGTTTCAGTGTTGACTTACTAAGTTTGTAACTGTTTATAGTTTCACAATAAATATATTCTCTCTCAAAATATGGCATCTTTGATATGCATGTTCCAAGCCTTCTGACAATGAACAGAGACTCTTAAACCATACATATCTCTAAGCTGGTCCTATATGCAGGTCGCTTAGCAAAACTACTGTTCCTTTTTGCAATAAAAAGCTGACTGCAGCTGCAGCCTCCTGTAAATGCTGAACACCTGTAGCATGGTACTTAACTTAGAATAGTATTAAAATAGTTTTGCATCTCATATTTGCCACAAACCTGTCGTCTTTTATGTGTACGCATGTTAGTATACAAATTGCCAAATTGGTGTCAGTTGTAACATAATGGCATTGGAGGCATCATAAATTACCATGGTGATCCTCAGGAGAAGACACTGCTGTATACGAACGAGTGTTTTGCTCTCAGGGTAATGTATGTCTTCATCTGGCCCAGTAGTCAGCATATTGCCCTGTGTTGATGGATATAGTCAGCTTGAAACTACACTACATTTCACTGCACAATAAACGTGGCTGTCAACACCATATAAAGCAAAATCAATTTATCCTGTATGGTCAGTGCGTTTTAAATGAAATTAATGTACTGTGGACCTGGTAGCAAAAAGGTAGTGTATTAGTTATGCATCCTCTGTTTTAGGACTTTTTTCATGTAAATGTATTTCCTATATAGAATTTTTAAAATGGTATACCTGACTTACAGTGTTTTCACACTAAATTAGGAAACTTAGGTTTTGCTCAACTAAAAACTTGTGAGTCAGTCACTGCAATCAGTGCATCTTAGTGTTTTACCTAGTGTAAAGAACTAATATTGTTTGGCAAATAAATTGAGTAGGTAACTGTAACAGTTTACAAAAAAGGAGGCCTATTGCTGTGCTACTTAGTCGTCAAGTACCTTGCTTTTTCAAGATATCAAATTATATGAAGTTTGATGAGACCTAAGACTAAGTCTGTCACTCTCCCACTGTAAAGACTTTTTGCCTTTCTTTTATAGCTAACATATAACCCTAAAAACATACGTGATCATCACAATTGCAGAAGTTTTTCTGGTAAAGGCATGCCTTATCTAGGCTTGGTTATCTCTTTCTCCTGCATTAACTAGTTTTACACCTCATACTCAGCTCTGTGAACTCTAAACCCCCATGAAGCTTTGCTGTCTGTGGTCAAGAAGCAGGGCTGGAAGCATCCAAAAAGCTGGTTAAGGTTAGCATGTACAAGTTGAATCGATGGTGGGTAAAGACAAGGCACTGGGGTACATTAAAGCACAGCAGACATGGAGAAGCTGGAGTGCTGGTCTCCCATTCCGGAAGCCCCAGGATGCTGTGCATGTACCTGTTGAAGGCAGACAGTTTTATTACATAGATATGTGATCAAATGCTCCAAGACACATCTAAAATTCCAGTAAAGCAGATGTGACTTTAAAATGTTCAGCTTAAAATATAATCAGATCCATACAACTAGCAGCATGTACCTGGTGTGCTATATAATTTATTTTATTAAATGTTTGGCATGCGCTTACACTGCTTATGCAGCAAAGTAATTGTAAATTACTTGCGTGAACAGGTCTACATCAGTCTGGATTCTCAAGTGTAACTTTTATGTGAGTTTTGTTGAGCATTCAGAACATGTATGCTACGTTAAAGTCCCAAACGGAAACTTTTTCAAACCTCCATACCTTAACTGGAGAAATACCAGTCCAATTTATTTCCTTACTCAGATCTTGATGCCTTCAGCTGGGTGAGACTGATCAATTACACTGAAATCACTCGATATCCTCCCTCCCTCCCTCTCTCACCATCCCCCACCCACCCCCCACCCCCAATCCGGCAGCCAAAGCAAAAGAGAACGAGGCTAAAACAAACAGAGCACTGCAAGTGCTTGCGTCATCCACATAATAATGTTTTGCATCCATGTCGTTTCTTCCTGCCCTGACATTACAGGAAGTAAAGCAATGAATGGCTCTGCAGCTAAACTACAGCAGTATTATTGTTGGCCAACAGGAGGCGCCACTGTGGCTGAAGCTCGAGTCTACCGGGATTCGCGGGGCCGAGCCAGCAGCGAACCACACATCAAACGGCCAATGAACGCTTTCATGGTCTGGGCAAAGGATGAGCGTCGAAAAATTCTCCAGGCCTTCCCTGACATGCACAACTCCAACATTAGCAAAATCCTAGGTAAGTGCAAGACCGAACAAATTGTAATTGGGACCTATCTAGAGCTGAGGAAAGCTTAGAAGTCTCCGCTATAGTAGCGGCAATTGGCAGAGGCTAGTTATTTTTGAGGCGGTGGAAAGATGAGATTATTTCTACTGGTGATGTAGGCTAGTTACTTCCTTCTTGGATATGTAACTTCTCTAATTTTGTTTTTTTGTTTGTATTTTGTTTGGGACATGTTCACTGGAAATCGAATTCCTGAAATGCACACAAATGAAGACTCATGGGTTGTTTTCATTTTCATTCCCTACCTTTTCCCTTTCTGCCCCTTCCCTAATGCTTTTTATTTTCAATAGCAGAGTCTCAACATGCTTTAAAGGCTTAGCAGCATTCACAAGGATTGTTCTGTGAAATCTGCTGCAAGAGTGTATCCTGATAAAAGGTCTGACTGCAAGACCCCATTAGAAATCACTTGAACTACAAACCACCTGAATGCAAAATGGTACTTGCTAGACTAAATACTGGGAAAAATTAATAAAGTACAATAGAAAAATCAAAGGTTTATGTCAGATAGTGCAGTGTCAAAGAAAGAAACCTGGCACAGTTCAAAAGACATGTACATGCATACCTCCTTGCATGGAAAATGATGTTGATTCAGAATGTTACAATGTTCAAAAAGCTAAGGAAGCACGAGTATTATACAATTACAGTATTGCTTAGTTAGAGAACGTCTTAGTTAATATTTAATTTTTATAGATTGGGACGATCAGGGAATATACTGTGGATTATATTTTGCCACTGTGCAAATAAATTGGCTCATTTATGAGAAATTTTGATTTGCTTTTTAAGACCCCTCCAGAGAATTAGAAACATACGTGAGAATGAGTGGTGAAATGTTAAAACCTATATTTGCTTTCTGAGCCTTTGAAGTGAAAGACAGATTCCAAATGTAACTCGTAATAAATAAAAGTAAAAATCAAGTTTCCTCTGTAATCATTTTATTGTAAACTTTGAGTTCAAATACATTCTTACCAAAGTTTGTTGCATGTTAGTTCAATCAGAGGCAGGAATACATAGAAATAAATGTTACTTTGTCCAAAAACTTCTAAAATCTTACTTAGTAGTTCTCATATTTTTGTCTACCATATAAGTAAGTTATATGAATAGCCTTTCAGTTTTGTATAAAACCTGTACTGTTTCAGTGTTGGCAGCTGTAGGGAATCTATATTATTTGTGTGCATTCTGTGAAAAAACTATTAGGAGCATAGTAACTGTATTCATTAAAATGTAAACTTCCAGCATAAATATTTCATAAGTGCCAGAAACTGAGTATTTTTTAACCATGGAATTAACCTGTCAGTATCTGCTCTGCCACAAATAACTCTATGTCCATATAATATCTGTGCAACTTTTCCAGGACAATGAGAAAAGAGACTGAAATATTAGAACTGACACAGAGTACTGCTGGCTATGGATAATATTTACACAACTTTTCCATTTGTTGATGTATGAAAAATCTTGGTAAAAGAATAGCTTCCACCCACGTTTACCACAGCTGTAATCGTTTTGTTCATCTAAAAGACACCAAAAAGCTATTTTCTGCATTTTGTTATCCCCTGGAAAAAAATATCCCTTCTCTATTCAAGTGTTTGGATAGCTCCTTATAAACAATATGAGAGTTCTGAATACTTTTTCCTCTTCCTGTGTACGCTGTGTTAATTTTTTAACTTTTTTATTGGTGCAGCTTTCAATGAGAGTTTACAGTACCTGAAGTGGTGTATATAATTACAATGTGCTTACTGTTGTTTTTTTTAAATAAAAGTTTGTTAAAGGTAACTTTCTCAGTGCAGTCCTCTGCATTTATTACATCTGGCTGGAAGATAATATGCATAATAGGATTTAGAATATGGTAGGTGCCAAGTTTATATCAGAAGATTAGTAAATGTAACACAGAGACAGCAAGGGATTTCTCATAATTTTTTTGAATCTGTAAGGTTTTGATGATTTTTTCCTGTTACATAGCAAGGTATTAATATCTATTAGTAGGAATATATAAACCAAATCCTCATAAAACTATCAAAGAAGCATGTATCCCTAGGCAATGTGTTAAGCTTCTAACAGTAAAAGTATGGCTGTAGACCTTACTCAACCATAAGAATGTGCATGGTATTACAAAGGTATAGAATTATTCACAGATTAATGCTCATATTGTGAAAAATTGACTGTTTTGTAGACTGAGGCTGAGATTTTGAGAACTATTGATTTTAAATGCACCTATTTAACAGAGATTTACATATGTGTGGTCTGCAGCAATATCTGAACGTCAAGGTTCTTTTAAGTTCAAATCAGTTTATTTATTAAATTCAAATCAGTTTATTTAACTAACTTATTTAAAATTTGTTTATTATGGTGAGAAATGTGTAAAGCTAAACCTGCTTTACTTGAGCACTCTCTAATGTTTTGTGTTAATAGGATCTCGCTGGAAGTCCATGTCAAATCAAGAGAAACAACCTTATTACGAAGAGCAGGCACGGCTAAGTAAAATCCACCTAGAAAAGTATCCTAATTACAAATACAAACCTCGACCAAAACGTACCTGCATTGTTGATGGAAAGAAATTGCGTATTGGTGAATACAAACAACTGATGAGGTCTCGAAGACAGGAGATGAGGCAGTTTTTTACTGTAGGGTGAGTACCATTGTTGTAATTGTTTTCTAAGACAGAGCATGCTGTTGAAAACGAATAGACTTATCTGTTTAAGTTACTGACTAATATAATTTAGAAGGTAAGGATTTGAACCTGTAAAACCTTATTAAAAACATAAGATATATCATGGAATATGGAACTATCAGTTTGCCACTGAATGTTGACTATGAGACTGATTGTGGAATTCTTTAAAGTCAAAAGAAGTTGTTTCCCATTAACCTGAAAGTTCTGAATCATGTCTTTTGTGAGTTATTAGTAAGCTAATCCATTCGGGGTTAGTAATGACTCCAGGGTCATTTCCTAAATTAAGACAAGAACAAAGAGGAAAACACAAAAGAGTATTCCCATGTAGAATAAGGAGGCAGGAGAGGCAGAAAAGGGGCAGAAGCAATAGCAGTTACATTAGGAACATACATGAATGAATAATATCATAGCATGAGGCTATTAGGAATTTTGTTATATATAGAACTGTGGAAAAAAATATTTTAAAAATAGATGTTTTAGGAAGAGCCATTCAAGTAGTGCATTGAAAGACTGGGTAGATTTACAGCTCAGAGTATACGGCTCAGAAAGATCCTGGCACAGATTTTAAAACATTGTGTGTTTTTAACAGTATTTCCTCTAATCTTCAGCAGAGAAAGCAGCACTATGAAAGATCTCCAGGCTAAAGATAAAAAAAGTCCAGTGAAACAACTGCACCATAACTGATTTCTCTCTCCTGTTTTTTTATGAATTAATCTGTGATGCTCAGTGCTCTAACACAATGTTTCTGGTGGTTTACAAAGAGTCTAAAAGCTATCTCCAGTGCCAGCCTTTCCAAATTCACAATGTTCTGCTTATTTCTCTAATCACAATAGTCTCCTTTTGTTGGTACTTCACTACCAGATAATTGACCTTGACGTCGATTATGTGCCCTCATTTTTGGCTTGGGCTGCAGAACTCCTGTTGCAGTCAATTATTTTGTGGTACAGCCTGCAACAATGTGGGCTCTTTCTTCAATCAGTACATAGAAGTGTTTTTGATATCTTGAAATAGCCTTCCAGTCTATAGTTTTGACATTGTTTTTTATTCTTCACTCTAAGGGAAATTGTTTACTAATAGGCTTCCATCAAAATTGTACATAGAACTCTAAACAGAAATCTGAATTTATACAGCACATCACAAATTACATTCAGATTGAGGGAATGAAACTCTAGCTTCTGTCTTCCAAAGCAGATTGACAGACTAGATCACATCTACACAAGAAATGCAAAATAAATGCCAAAACACCAGACTGAACAATCTGAGAATTGTTTGCTAATTCAAAACAGTATTAAGCAGTAGCATTTTACACATTGGAAGTGGTGGCTAAATATGGAGCTGAATGCGGAGGATGGATTTAAGAAACTCCTAAAAGTGCCTACTTGTGTTTTTTTCTTAAAAAAAAGTAATGAAAACTATTCAGAATTAAACTGCTGATGCAACCTAAATGTAACATCTTTCTCATATATCAAACAGTATCATTACAAATACCATGAGAATGTAATCATTTTTTTGAAAGGATTGGTTTTAATTCGTATTTATGCTAAGTTCACTTCACCATGCTCTATCCATGTTGAAGAAGTTTAAAGTAAGAGTCAGTTACCTTTGTGCACGTATATAATGATGCAGTGGACCTTATCAAAACCAACAACTTTTAGTTATGCAAGTGATGAAAAAGGGGATATGAAGTCTAATGGATGCATTCAGTAATGGTGAAATGAGATCCATGTTGCAGTTCGATACAAATTGTGGAAACACTGAGGAAACACAGGCTGTGATTTCAAACAGTTATTTCATGCTTTTCTGTGACTTCCCACCGTTGCCCCAAATTCCCTTTTTCTCTAAAGAAAAAATGAAAACAAAATTCTTGGAAGAAACCAAGCAAAAAGGGTGAAAAAAACAGACTGGGACAGCTTTTTTGAACTGAAATATAAAACTTGCCATCATTTATTTCAGCAGAATAGCTTACTGAGTAATAAAAAGCAACATTTCATCCAAATCAGATTATAATTAAGTGAAACACAGTAATTGAGTCCATCAACAACTTAAACTTACTCTTCCTTGTGTTTAACCTAAATATCGCATAAAGTATCAGCTGGGAGTTTTTCTAACTGACCTTGTACACCCATCATTTTTCCACTGTTTTGATGGAACAAACAGTATAAACCGTCCTTCAGAACTGTAGACGTGAGAGTTGAGATGCAGTTTCCTTTTCAGAATGAAATAGGAGACAAATGTGTATTTTGGGATTGAACATATTCTATGTTTACAGTAAATATTTCAGTGTAAGATGGGAAACAAAAGTACATAATAGACTCCAATGAAATGTGCCAAGTGCTTCATACTGGTTGAAGTCCTGCTGTTGGGTGTTTTGTTTTAAGGAACATATCAATTAAGTTGGAAATGGGTATGTCAAAATCATCAACAGAGAATAAAAAGATAAATAGGAGATGTGTGAAGACAAAGAGAGACCTTCAAAATAGGTGGCTAGAGGAAAGTATAAATAATAAGAAAAATTCTATTCTTTTATATTTGTGTTTGGTACTCTCTTATACCAAATATACATTTATGGCTTAATCCAGGAATGGCTTGTTCCTATCAGATCCCCTTGGGTGGGCCATTGGCTAGCATAAAATAGTTCTGCTACGTGTACAGCTAGAACACCCCACCCCCACCCCCAAACATACTGAGTTTTACACCTCTTGACCTTTTAAGATGCAAAAAGCTCATACTGCTTACTTCAGTGAACTGCATTCTTTGATAAACATTGGTAAGATGCACAAAAGTTGTTTAGAGAATATCAATATACAAACTAGCCATAGTTTCAGATAAAATAGAGAAATAAGCTAGTGAATGGCCAGGTTCTGTACTGATTTTTGAAGAAAAGTTTCCAAAGAATTGAATGAGAGTGAAGATTTCTTGGAATAAATTGGGCAGGAAATTCATGTTTTGAGATGTTATATATGTGATAGCCCAGCACAAAAATCCAGGAACTGGGAAGTATTTTAAAAAACAAAGTGGAACTTAAAAATGTGCGTCGGCCTTCTATTGCATCCCTACATGAATTAATTTTGTTCCAAATGAAGCAGATATTATACAGAAATAATTTGTGTTTAATGCAGAATATATTAAAAATTGCTGGTTTTAATCTAATGGAAGCTGAATCTGGAGCCAGCTATGTCTTTAAAATAATTGAGTTCTTTTTAATAACAAAATTATTAATGGGAAGTTTTGAGTGATAACTTCAGTGTAAGTTAATCCCTGAACAGACTTCAAGTGATTTACAATTTATCTTCAATAGTACTTTTTTTGTAATGCATAAGTAAATGTGAACAAATGGATCATACATAAACCATAAATTCAGACATTTTAAGTTAAGAGTCTGTCTTTTGTTGCCTTGTATTACAAAAATAATACAATTCTCAGTCATTTTTGCAGTCTAATACACTCAAAATACAAGTAAGTATATGATATATACATTTCTCTGCAAAATGATGTAAGCAGTAACTTTTTTGTGTTTCACCAGTGTAAGATGTTTAGAATAAAGCCTTTATAGTGTTTATAACTACTGTACACACATATCCTGAATGTTGCTAGACTACAGTTTTGAATAAGGCAATAAGGCTGTAATATTATACTCCTGTAGCTTGAACGTAAAGTAAGTACACAATGGGTGCTTTTGTGAGATTTACTGTTATTTCATTCCTTATGGGAATGTAAGTTTCAGGGGTGTGTAGCATGTAAGCATTTTCCTTAATGCAATTGATTTTGTTTCAGTCATTTAAAGAGCTGTCAGAAAATAGTTGGGAGGGGATCAGAAAACAATGGTAATTTGCCAATTTAAATGTTTAGCTAGTTTTGCAAAAGTGGAACACTCTCCAGGAAAGTCCTAAGAATCTTAATGCCACAAACTTGTGAGCAGGTCAATTGATCAAAGAATTGTCATGTTACCTCTTTCTTTTATATTGACCTAACTGCTTTGGGCCAAATCTTTGGGCCCCAGACCGGACAGACACGTTAGCAAAGTTGGCAGAGCAGAGGGACAAGTGACCTGTAGTAACTAGCCACATAAGGGTTTCTTTGGCAAAGAGGAGATGGTGGAGACAGGAGTGGTTTGAAGCCAGGGTACGTAGCCGTGCGACACCATTCCTCACAAATCTTAAGAGATAGGAAGATTAATGTTGGGTCCTGGAAATCTTAACCAGGCAGAAAACATCCTTGCTCTAACCATGTGCAGCTGAGCTGAATTATAACCTGTAGCTTGCAGTAAATCACGTTTTTATCTCCTCAATCCAAAGTCCTATGACAGCCAAACTCTAGCTAGATAGAAGGATTAAAAATGTGGAATTTAATGTTATAAAAAATACCATTAACATGAATGCCTTGAAGAACTACAAATAAAAGAAAACATAATGGCCAGAGCCATAGGTTAGAGACTCCAACTCTTCCTTTCAGGGAGAGCGGTTAGCATTTAAAGAAATGCTCTGATTTCTTCTCCCTTCCCCACCCTGTAAAATTTAATTAGTTAGATAATGATAACACTCATCTCCAGTAATGTATGCCATCCATATAGTTTGTGATATCTTAAAATAAGGCTTTCTGGGGTGTAATGCAGCCACTTGAGCAGAATTTACAGCGACAACCTGATGAGCTCTAAACAAACAGGGCTCAAGTGAGAGGCAGGTATCCAGTTACTAGGGGGGTGTGGGTGCCCATGTTTAAGTGCTAGAAAATTTTTGCTAGCAAACAAGTAGCAGTTTGAGACCCTTCCCATTTAGGTGGCACAGCTACCACATGTTTACAGCTCCACAGTGAAATACAGGTAATTTAAAGCTCACAGTTTTACCCACCCAACAGCAGGTATGCACACCTAACACATAAAAAAAGAACTGCATTTATGAATGACAAATTCTGTAAGCCTTTAAGTTTCCTGTTACACCGATCAAGTTATTTACCAGTTAGATTCACTCTATAGTTTGCCACATATTTGGTGCATTCTCTAGTAAAAGGTATCTCTGTAAATTCTGCTTCGTTATGCTCAGATGACCTTCTCCCTTTATACTTTGAAATGGGTGGTACTTGGACAAATGTACCCTGGCCCATTGAAGTATGGGTATGCAAAAGGGTTTTGCTGACTTGATAAGCATTAGAAAGAATATCTGAATTTATTAACCTAGGCCTGTCCTTTAGGACTTAACACTGACAACCATCATTTTATCAAGATACCTCACAGCCTTGTCCTAAACAGATTAGTTCCCCTTCTTATAAAAAGAAAGCAGATTTTTTTCCCCTGCTTATATAAAGGCAGTTTGCTTCTAAAGAAAATGAAAACTCTTTTTGGGGGTAGGGGTATATATTAGGGTTCTGATCCTTAGCGTCATCTATAACACAATAGCAGCTTGCAATCATTCTTTGAGGATATTCTACAACTGTCATTAGAAGAGTTGTAAAAACAACTTTTCTCAAAATGTGGCATTAATACTGTGGTGTTCTTTGATGAACTATTGCGATGCTTTGTTTTGTGAATTTATTTATTCAAAAATATCAGAAAAAAATTAGTACCAGCAGTTGTCTCCTGGGCAGATTAGAGAGAATTAAGTGTGTATGGCCTGGTGACAACTATATAGAATTTTGCTGTGACCATGTGTGGGTTTCTTTTTCCTTTGTTTGGTGGAAACAGTCATTGATGTGAGCATGTTCTGTGTCCAAAAGCTGTGCAGGAGATACGTGTGGGTTTTTAACAGTAATAGTTTATACTAATCCTAAAACAGAAATGTTCCCATGTGAAGTAGGTGTTCAATTTTATGGATAGAGTATTTAAAGATGTTTGCAGAAAATCACTTGCAAGCAAATACATTGGCTGAAAATTGTTTTCACAGAACATTTATCAGACCATTTTAAAAGTGAAAATTTAGTGAAAAATCCCTAGCTGTTTGTAAATCATCTGCAAATCATCATTTGCAAACAGGAGTATAACGACTGTGTCAAATGAATTACCGCAATGTTTTTGCTCACTGCTAGCCAGGTGTAGCATACTTGTACAACAGATGTTTGAATTTCTCAAGCTGTGCAGAGGCTTTAAGAGTCAGGCTAGCAGTAACAACAATGACAGTACTGCATGCTATTTTAATACTGTCTTATACACAGTGTTCATTATTTGATTGTATTGGTTCCCAAACTTGAAGGACTTTGGTTTCGCAGTAACTCTGTAGTGTGATATTTATCAATATCAGAGTCTGATCAATGAACAATAAAGACTCAACATTTAGGGTCTTGTAAACAAGCTTTACAGTATTTTACATATTGATTTAGCCAATGATTAAGGATTTGTGAGAGACTGGTTCATGGAATGTGCTTTTGAATTTTAGTATAGAATGACACAGTGGTCACGCAGTTATAGATTCGTTAGACTATTCAAACACACCTGACACTGGTTCTCCTGCTAAAATTATATAATCTCTAATACTTGGTCAATATTGCTCTAAAGAAGGTTGGGAATACGTGATTCTTTAAATAGATAATGCAAATAGGCATGTATGTTCAATAACTAGTAAATACTAAACCAGCATCTTCCAGGGCACTTAGGTATTTCTGGTACTGGAGTATATTCATTCAGTGTTACATCTGAAGTACAGTGGAGATTCTCTTCCTTCAGAATAGGTACACCCATTCTTTTTCTCTTAGCTTTACTAAAGGTAATGGTCCAGAAAAAATATAAGAGTATTTCTGTGAGTATTTTAGTATAGAAAGTATGTTATTAGTTAACTAACCCAAATGTAAGAAGTAGATTTAATTAATTTGTAGCCATTAAGGGCTTGACCATGGAATGGCTTCAGCAACCTGATCTTTACTCAGCAAAGCATTTTAATATACATACATCACTGTAAGAAAAGATGCTGTATCCCTTAGTACAACTATGTACATTCCTACAGCAAAGCTCGAGTTGAATTTCTTGACTGGCATTGATATAAGCCTATTAGAACTGAAGTGTGGTACTGCTCCAGAATGCTTAAAATCACACACTCATGAAAAAGCAACATTACACAGTGCAAAGCTGGGTATCAGAAAGTAAGATGTGTCAAAAATAGAGGCAGTGCACCCTTAATTGAGTCTTCTCATGTATTTGCATTGTCAGAATAAATCAGATCTGATATTGGGCCCTCAGGAGGATGTCTTAATTTCTGTAGACTGCCCATTACCATAGAAAAAAAAAGAACATTTGTTCTTTTTTTAAAGTACTTTGCTTCAAAAACTCAGTCTTACACATTAAATCCTGAAGAACAAATGGCATTCTGATCATGGATTTAAATAAAAATCAAAAGCTAGCAATAAAGTATCAAAAGTATTTCTTAAGTGATGCAGGAGCCTACCTACTAGCACTTATATAGTAAATTACATACTTATGGTTAGACAATGTTCTTTAGTCAACTGTCTGCCATTTTAGGTGCCTACAGGTAATCTTGAAGCCCCCTCATTAACAGAAGGTCTTGTCAGGAGTTTGGAGGATTTAGATTTTGGATACATGATGTTTACAGTAGCAGTTAGACATGAGACAGGTGCCTGCAGCCTTTTGATGATCTCTGTCCAAGTGCTCATTTGCAGTATGATTTAAATAAAGACATAAAAGAATCGATGCCTGGTAGTTAATAAACAGTTTACTCTGCCGTTGTTCTTGAGAGGAGTTAAGATGAACCAATACCATAGAGGACCGGCCTGTGAACCCCAGAGGAATGCATGCAGCCTTTCTAGGAAACCACCCAGTTCTCTTTCATTTGGACTTGCAGTAAGTCTCCCCTCCTCCGAGCACAGGAAATCACGTTCCCCTCTTGTTTTTCCTTCCAGACAACAGCCTCAAATTCCAATCACCACGGGAACAGGGGTTGTCTATCCTGGTGCTATTACCATGGCGACTACCACACCATCACCTCAGATGACATCAGATTGCTCGAGCACCTCTGCCAGCCCTGAGCCCAGCATCCCCGTCATTCAGAGCACTTACGGTATGAAGACGGACAGCGGAAGCCTTGCTGGAAATGAAATGATAAATGGAGAGGATGAAATAGAAATGTACGAGGACTATGAGGATGATCCCAAATCAGACTATAGTAGTGAAAATGAAGCCCATGAGGCAGTCAGTGCCAACTGAGGAGTGTTCACAGAATTAAAGTACTCGGACTCATCTGGGTTTTTTTGGGTTTTTTTTGAACACAAGTTCTTAAAGAGCCTGCATGCATGTGTGGCTCCTACAGTTACATCAGCAGAATGGTCTTAAATGTTTCTTAATGTGTGAGACAGATTGTTTCCCTAATTTTTCATGAACTTGGGTTTTTTGTTTTTGGTTTTTTTTTAATTTAGATGAAGACGTATATTAAATATCAGACATCAGGACTTGAAAACTTATATGAATCAATAGCTGTCTTACAAGTCTTACCTTTTGTCTTTTTCCGTTTGGATGCTGATAAAGGTTTAAGTTACTGTTTTAGATGGGGGTTATACATTCTCACTCAGGTATGCTGTGCCAGCCTACAGGTTGTGAATGTGTTTTTATTCTGGATTATTTTAGAAAACAAAACCTGCAGATTTCATATTGTGAAACAGAACAAGTCCACAAGTGTGCACATCTGTGCATCATAGCTCGTCTTTAAAAAATAGTCTCTGAATTCCATTTTTTTCCATATGTATAGCTGAACTTCTGATGTGCCAAACTTTTCATAACTTTTGAATCTTAACATTTTAAAAAAAAAAGTCTTAAAGGAGACACTGTAAAGTCTTAGACAATCCTTTGGCATCTTAAAACAATTATATATAAAACCTAATTTTTCCAGAATATGGTAAAGTACTCAGGAATCTGGAGACAGGATATTCTTAAGTAGTGAACATGGTTGCCATAGTGCATGTGCCCAATTGCTTTTGCCTCTTGATGTGCCATTAGTGTGAAATTTGAAGTAAGCACAAAAGAGCGATCACCAGCTATGGACGGGCCTGTCTTAGCAGTGTGAGGCCACCTGATTACATTCTCTACCCCTTTGCTTTTAACCCTTGCATTCAGTCTTAACACAATTTCTCTTAAATAATTTATTCATTCCAGAATGTCAAGGGTCCAAATACTTAATATTTATTTTTAAAAGTACTGTTGGTGGCATTACACTTACAATTCCTTATTGATATTTTAAAGACCCCCTTCTTCCTCCTCCCCTAAATTACACAAGTATATGAAAATAAAAGTGCACCTGCTACTAAAATGAACATGACATTTATGAGTGAGAAATTCAGTTGTTCCTGTAACACTGTATGTTCAAGGAGCACTTGGAAACAATGTAATGCAAAATAAAGTGAGTACTTTTATATGTACATACAGTAGAGATATTCCTAAAAAATTGTGTTTATGGTTACAAACCTCTATACTTAGACAGCAAAGGCAGATGCAAAATCCAAACTGCACGTAGAGTCCACCATGATGAATTTTTAGGGCCTGTAGAATCCTGCAGTGAATCGTGGCTCCATCCATCATGTTCCTGTTGTCACCTGAAGGAACTGTTTGTTACCTTAAGTATTTATGCAGTGATTTATATGTGAGACTCGTAGTGGGGGAGGGAAGGCCACAAAACAATCTGATTTGCAAAGCTGGGAAAATGGTGCATCAAAAATATTTCTTGACCATTAGTCGTGTGGGAATGTGAACTAGATCTTGATGAACGATTGTCAAGTGCTTTGGGATCTTTGGATGTAAGGTGCTATAGAAACTAAAATTTTCATTTGTGTTACTGCTAGAAACAAAGCCTACAAAAAACAAAAAGAAAGCTAGAAACAAAGAAACAATTGCTACAGAAAATTCTGGGAAGTATACATGAGAAAGATACTCAAAGATTGCAAATTTATTAAATTTCAGAGACAGAAAAGAAATGGCATTTATTTTTTTCCCTTGCACTCCACTCCTGTTCACAAATACATCACTGTGTATGTATGCAGATCCAATGGGCCTGATGAATACATGTGGTGCTGAAGCTCAGCTTGCTCAGCTTTTATTTTGAATTGGATATGTTCAGTACATCGGTGACAAATTCAGACTCAGGCTGAGAGGTAGGAGTGGGCCTAGAGCAGCTCCTCCTGAAGTCTGTGGGAATCTTCCCACAGAGCTGAATGGGCTTTGTTTAGGGCCCAGGCAATGCAAGAAGTATAGTGTTAATGCTGGCTGTCCTCGTGCCATCATCCCGTCTTGCAGAAATTCGTGTGAGCTGCAATGATGAGATGCTGCACCGGGAGTAGTCGTTTTCCTCATAGCCCCACTAACACCGGTTTGAGCAGAGGCAGCCATTGTCACCACTGTAGGAATCACGTTCAAGTGCGCGAGAACAACCCCCAGAACAAAGAAGATTGTTCAGTTTACAGGACAATTTATAAAGATAATGGCATAGAAACACAATGGTCAAATTTCTCTGACCATCTTGTAATTTGGAACAAAATGCTATATTTTTAATATTTATTTAAATGTGTTCTGAGTCCATGTCTAATAAGCAATAAACTGGTCTAGCCAAGACTTTAAAGGCATATGCTGTGTCGTTAGCTGGTGAGCGCCCTCTTTAAGCTGGCTAAGGTACTGATAGAAAGTGGGTTTTGTTCTTATAATTGCTTGGGAATTTAAAATGTTTTTAATACATTCAGCTCAGTTTGGGGGGAGGATACCATTGTTTCCTAAAAAAAGTGACTATTTATTAATGTCTTACATAATTCTCCAGTTAGAAGTTTCTCTCCCTCCCCCCATGTCACTTTCTTTCTCTCTTGCTCTCTTTTTTTCTGGTTTTGTTGCATAGGTAGAATGCTGTATTGCTAGCATTGTATTTTATGTAATTATTTTTTTGCACAAAGGCAAACATTTAGATTAGTTGGTTAATTTTTTTAAATTTTATGACCATGCCAAAATAATATTCTGCAGGCTTGTGGAGAACAAAGGACTGTTCTTTAGGACTGAAACTTGATTTTGCTTGTAGTACAAAAAAACACACACTCACAGATGTTGTTTCATAAGTGTTATAAGCACTGGATATAAATGGTATTTTTTATCACTTCTGACTAATGTGAAACTGTTGTACGAAAACTACATGAACAAAAGTCATCTGTTTCGACTCGTGTGGGCCTGCCTCACAGTTGCCGGATTTGAGTCATTTTTATGTCTTGTTATTTCATTTATTTATGCAAAATACATGTATGTATGAACACTTTGTTTTAGCTCCAGCCCTGCCTCAGTGCTGATGCTCTGTACATTAAAGCCACATTCTTGAAAATGATTGGCTGTTCAGGAATCGCCAGCTGGTAAAAATTGCATTTATTGGCTGGGGGAGTGGGAGGAACATGTTCAAATCTGAATTGTGCCTATGAGCATTTTATTGTATTTATTAGCCGACATTGGCTCTAAAATGTCAGTAGAAATCAAGGAAGGACAATCATAAGGATAAAAAACAACATTTTTACTCTATTAATCGGAGCTCAAAACAAAGTTTTTGATGAATTTACCATCTCATTTTAGATTTTTTTTAAATTGTGTAAATATAACATAGGAAATAGAATTTTATTTTTTGTTCATGGATACTTAGTGAAGTATAAGTTATGTATTTACTTTTGTTCTATATCAGTGTATGTTGGTCCATATTAAATGCTGACAAGTCACTGTACCTCATGTAGATGCTGAATTTACACCCGCAGTGTGAGCGCAGTATTGTGGACCTGTAGCTGGGACAGCAAGATGCCTCACTTGTGCTCTCACTGATTTTTAATAGCATATTCCACAAACACAGAATACTTTCTTTTTAGAAAGTTGATACATTAAACATACCAAATTTCTGATACATTTGGTAGCAAACACAGTCTTCTGAATCCAAGTAAAACTGATGAAACATTTTACTTCTTAACAAGAACCGCATTTGGAAGACAAAAGCATATCCCTGGAAAGATTATCATGACTAAGATGGCCCTTGCAATGCAGTCAAGATTATGATATCAAACCTTTATTTTCTACATTCATTAAATCATGTTATTGTCATATTAGGCTATAATACCAAGGGAAATTGTTCACACAATACACAAAGAGGACTTGTGGAATTGCTTTTTAAGCGTTGTGCTTGAGCCCCCCTTAATAACTCTGACTGAAAAAAATAACAACTCCATTCAGGTAATGCACAAATATAGTAATACTATTTTCTCTGTGAACAGTTTATTTAATTAACAGATACAATATATTTTCTTTTTGGAAAAATATAAAATACTTATTTTCAAGAGAAGAACACTCCTGAAACAGTCTGATACCAGCTAGAATAGTTCACTTCATATTTCATAAAAATGGAAGGAAAAAGTCTTAACGGAAACAGAACTACTTTTCAGGGTTCAGGTTTACATGGAGAAATTGCTCTGATGAAGTGGCCTGATTCTGCTCTGCCTGTATGTTTGGGTATCACCATTTAGCTTGTGAAAACGCCTGCTGAGAATACATGGAATCGCAACGTGCTCCTAAATCAGTGTACTTAGGTGCAGCATGAGGCAGGGGGTGGGCAAAGATGGGATTGCTCCGGGATGGGAATGCGAATCAAACAGCAGCATTAGTCGCAATAACTATGATACCCTGTGCAAAGAGTACAGCAGTCGGCTGTGGGCAGTTCCTGCTTTTGAGTACAAACACAACCACCTCCCAATGAAACCTAAAACAGTCCTCTCTCTGGGTTGGCTTTCTGGTTTTGGTTTTTGGTCCTATCAAAGGCACGGCATTTCAGAATCATTTCCTAGCAAAACATGCTACAAGATTAACACCCCCATTCTCCCCCAGCAAAACACTTATCTACCTGCTTAATTTTAAGCACGTTAGTACTTCCATGGCAGTCATGAGGACCAGTAAAGCGTTGGCGTTAAGCGGGGCAAATTTTGCTGAGCCAGGGCCACAGTGTGAACAACTGCCCTGGAGATGCAGCCAGCAGAATGTATGATAGAGTTCTTCATGTTTTTATGAGAAGTTAAAGAATGGGCTTGGACCCTTGGTATTTTGCATGCTTTTTTAAGATTCAAGGTGGCACTTAAGCATGTTCTTTTAAAAGAATAATACTATATGACCTCATTTGATCTTTTACAAAACACTCTTTTTCCTTTAAAAAAAAACTTCCCCCAAACCTTTTTTTTTTTTGTATAACCCATTAATATTTGTGATTCTTCTCAGATCAAACTACATTTTTGATATACTGTAATGTCCTGCTACAGAAGGGAAAAAAAATGTATATGCAAATAGATTTCATTTTAATCCATCGCCCTTTTTAACTACCAGGTTTGTTGGAAATGGTGACAAAGAAGTATTCTGAGATTTCACACACTGGGTAAAAAGGGGGTGGGGTGGGGTGAGCTGGGCTAAAGGAAAACTTATCAAATTGGTATTTATGGCAATATGAAAGCTATAAAGCAACTTAGTGACATGGCTTGCTTTGTAATTTCCGCTTTCTAAAAACCACAAGTGAGGTCCTTGGTGCTCTTGGAGTATGGGGAATGTGCAAATATTTAACTGTTTGTATGCTGCACATTGCAGACCTGCTAGTGTGCATTCTCCGTTTGTCTTCCTTTGTCATTTGTGTTTTGCTTTTTAGAAAGCAATGTTTTTTTTCTTGTACCCTTCTTCAGCTTGTAGCAAACTAGAATGCTTAGCATTTATGTTCATTCATTATTGTATTTCCCATGTAAAAATTTTTTTATTACATTAAGACAAGCTTATAAGCTGTTACTACATAACTTATCTTACTGTAACTCTTATTTCCTGACATTGTAATTTGTTTGTGATGTATATTGTGAGATTGTACTCTATGTTAATTTAATCAGCACAATTCACTGACATGCTGGACTGACATGCTAGCTGCTGTTTCAAATTGTAAAGTTTGTGTAGAGCTGTTGGGACAACTGAGACTCCTTGTCAAGGTACTATGCTTCGATTCCTATAGCAACACTGTGGGTGCAGCTCTTAATGCGAGGGCTGCTCGTTGGACACCCACTGGCTAACTTAATGGGCAGGTTTTCTTTGTAGAAATTCTATATACAATGCAGGTACCTACCTGGGCCCGTGGCCGGTAATGATTTGGGCGTTTAGAGGAAAAACTAGTGTCTATTGCTGCTTTGAATATGTTTTAAAGTCTGAAAATGTAAATAGTTTATCAAAAAAATCTTGTACAGTCCAGTGTAAAGTTTTTAAATGAACTTAAAGGTTGCCATCACATCTCACACTCTCCTCTTGATACAGTAAAAAAAAAAAAAAAAAAAAAAAAAAGAAAAAAGTTTGCTAAGGATACTGATTTAATAAAAAAATCTGTTCTCAGTTTAAAAAAGAGAATAGTTATTCTTAGCTCTGCTTCATTGCATAAACAGACTTCTTGGATTATGTTGTGCAGTATTGACGTGAGGTAAATTAAATATTAAATAATCTTTCAGTGGTACTTTTAAGAGTCTTCTCCTCCTCTGCCTCAGTTATTAATGGAAAAGACAAAATTGAAAGACACTGTCCATATACAGTATGTTCTGGTGTATGTTGGCACCTTACCTACATGTTTTGGGTGGGGGGGATTTTTAAATTTTTTTTATTTTTTTTTTTTTTTGCACAAGGTGCTTTCCTGATATGTTAAACATGTCATCCTTGGGTGATACAGTATATGCCATGATAGGGGTTTAGACCCCTCAGGGGAGTGTCTATAAGACTGCCTATTTATGCTCATTTACCTCAAGACTGTCCTCTCTACCCTTAATCTATTCACCATCACTCCATCTTTTGTACTGCTGTTGACACTTACAAATTAAAGATAAATTTTGTTTTATGAGATGTGTGTGTGACTTCTTCTATGCATCCCTTATTACTTCTTTGAAGTTGGCATTAAAGATTGACCATGATGGGTTGATGGACAGCAAAATGCAACTAGGCATGCTCAGCTGGCCTCCTTTAATTTTAACAACTGAATCTTCCAGCTTTTAGGTTTTCCCCATGCCTTTCCATACTACAAAGGCATTTATCAGCTCTGAAATCCATTAACCCACATGCTGTACAAGACATGCATGATAACCGACCTAATTTGACAGTATTCACTGGGCACCATCACTTTTGTAAGCAGGAACTGCTGTTGGTAGCAACATAATCTCTGAAGGCTTTTTATTGAGTAGAAACAAGACAAAAAGTTTCTCATGTTTCTTCTTCCTTTGCCTTCCCCTTTTCTGCTGCATATAACATTAAACAAACTAACCAAAGTTGACAACAACAAAACCTATAGTTGCCATATTGCCATGTCTGTAAACTGCTGCCATTTGTGTATTATGATTGGCTTTTGACTTAGCAGTTAGTCACCGTTCCCATAGGAAAAAGGAAGTTACATTGAAGTGTGCTGTGCTGTACAGACATGTAACAGAACATGTTGATTGTGCATTACAGCAGATTGCAGCCTAGTTTCAGTTATTGCACACACCACCCTGAAACACCTAAGTAGGAAAGAATCCTTACTTCCCTGGAGAGAGCACCATCCATGAAATTATTAAAAATTATATACTGCATTATGAATGTATGTGATGAAATACTTCAAGTTCAAAAATGGATGTAATGAAGTCGCTGACCAACAAGTTATAACAGATAAATGCATAAATACTGACTTGTGCCATTTAAGCTTTGGTTTCTGGTAAGCAATCAACTAGTCACTCAAACTGACACACTAAAGCAGTCTTGAGGAGAAAGCAGCAAAAAACTTGTATTTCTGCTACTGAATTCACAACAATTTGACAAAATGTGGCAATGGCCATACCATAATTTTGCAAAACAGAATTAGGCACTAGATCGCAGCCAGTCTGGCTTAAGCTACTAGGGCCAAAGGCACCTGGAGATGAAGCACCATGTCATTGGGCTTGAATTTAGCTTTCATACGATACACCTGAAATGGGGTCCAACACTCTGCTGCTGTATTTTCATATTGCTCCACTTAAGCCAACATGCCATCCAAATTTTAGCCTTTTCTCTGTTTTCTTCACCCATCCCCCCACCCCTTACCACGATTTGCCTCCTTTTCTTGCTGCAGTCTGCAGCTGCAAATAGCGATCGGTAACCTGGGAAGCACTGATGGTGTCAGCTGGGTTGTTACATAGGTACAATAAAAACCAAGCGGAGGAATGGCATAAAAAATGTCGCTGCTGCTGTGGCAGTAAGAGACAAAGCATGTATTTGATGCCTTGAGATGCCAATCTAAAAAAATACACACAAATTACCATGCAGGACAGGGTGCCACCTCTGTGCATGCAACAAGCTTCTGGAGAAGGTAGTGTGTTGGAGGCTGCAGAGCAGCACTCGTTGTTCCTAGTGCCAAGAGGAGCAGCGTGGCCATGCAGAGGCACCGTCCTGTTTCCTCCCCTGGAGGACAGAACCTTTGAGCAGCTTGGTTGTATTGGCTTCCCCATGCTAGCCTTGTTGTTACTCTACGTGGCCATTTTAGACCTCAGAAATTTTACTAATAATACAATGTATGCATCAGGTCACTGCAAGGGAAGGAAAACACACTGCTGGGTGAGTAGTAACTAGGGCCCTCAGCCCCCTAGGTTACCGTTGTTACTCCAGTCATCACAGGAAGGATCTACCGCACTGCAAGCCAAGCCACTTCCCTGGCACCAAGCGAGTGACAGAGGACAACCAAGGTGAGAGCTGAGGTGCTCCTGCTGCTTGGGTCCATTCCCCTTCTCTCGGACGCATTTCTTCCTCTGGCTGAGCACCGAAATGCAGTCTCAGAGCACAGACTCTGCTCATCAGCTGTAGGCTCCTTGGGAGCCCTTAGGACTCACTGCAGTCAGGGGTTTCCAGAATTACAAAGTTCAGCATGATGGCTACTTCCACTGGGATTTTCGTGTGGCAATTAATTGCTACCACAGTAGCCCAACAGCAGCAGCTTGCAAGGGATGGGAGTGGGGGAGGAGGAAGGGGGAAAAAACAGTAGTTGATTTATTTCTTTAATATGTGGTTTACAATAGAAAATATGAGCTCCAGGTTGTATCTCTGAGCAGTTAATGACCAGCTGCGTTAAGGGCCTTCAAATACTGCCATTGGTCATTAACTGCCAGGAAGTATCCTTCCTGTCATCTATTATTGCTTAATTGTATAAAGACCCACTACAGTGGAGGACTGTTGAATCTGCAGATGAATTAGTATCTGACCCTTAGTAATTCCAATAATATCAAGGCCATTGCAGGTTAGCATTTGGGTACTCGACATGACAGTCCTTAACAAATTTCTTCAGAGCTGTTCTGCTTTATACTAATGCCCGTTGGATGATTGACACAGTAAAACATAATTGCCCTGTAAAAATCACTGTGGTCAGTTGTATTAAGAACTACTTAGGGACACTTTAATTCACTTTGACACCACAGACTTTAAAAGCTTCTATACTTGTATTAAAACCTACTTAGAGGTCTGGTTGCTGTTGTAGCTCATCAGCAAAGGATCACTCGGTAAGAAAAAAGGTAATTATTAGAGCTTTAAATAATTTTCCTCAAGTAATGAAATTATAAAAGAAATGTATATTGATTATTTGGGTACTTTTTTGGTCACTCTTCTAGTTAATTAGCTACTAGCCGGACATGTGAAGAAACCAACTAATCATTTTAAATTAGGTTTCAAAAACGGGATATAAGCTCAAAGCCTGTAAATGTGAAGTACAAAACACCCCTGACTCTTGCATGATGTCTACAACATCCAGCTTCAATTTTCTGAATAAGGTACCTCGCACTTCAGACACGTGGCTAAGCTTGTTTTTAAGTCAGGCCACAGAGGGTTATCTTTGGAAATTGGGAAATATAAATGCTGTGCTATGATCCACAGCCATGCAGATCCCTAGCCTGCAAGACCGTACAGTCAGCAAGTGGAATGGTATCTTGGCCACCAAGACCCCATGACGGTTAGTAAAGCTTTCAGAGCTACTGTACGTTCACAACTAACTAGTCACAAATAATCTACAGAACCGAAAATACAGCAACTGCCCTACTCGGTTAGATTACTAGTCCACCCTGGGCCAGTAGTTTTATGTTCAACAGTGGCAACTGGAGATAGCAGCTAATGAGAGCATCTGAGCCAGGCCAGCACCTCGTTCTCATATTCCGCAGCATCTACACTCTTTGTGTTGGGCTGCTAGTGGGTACAGCCCTTTTCCACTCAGGAACACAGTGTGGTATTTTGGGAGATGCAGTGGCTTGGGGGCAAATCAGCAATTAAGTTTGCAGTCTGATCTTTCAGTGAAGGGCCTTGATAAGGACTTTTTCAACAGGCCTGGAAGAGAATCAGAGAACCCCAAAAGTCCATCTATGTTCAACTGAACTGCCAAGTGCATCATATGATCTAAAATATTTAAGACAGTAAACTTCCCCCATTTTTTGCAGGATCTTGTTAAAATTAACGGACTTAATGCACAAAAGCCGGAGATCATCAATTTTAATGATCAAATTACTTAATCACAATGAAATATCTTCTATTCAGACATCAGGGAATCCACGCTTGATGGAAGACTTCGTTTGTTCTAGAATAGCTGCAGCTGCTGGAAAACCAAAGGGTAAGTGTGCTGCAGAGGGAAAAAGAAATCCCCCCAAACCCACCCACCTACCCAAAAAAGAAAAGCAACCCTTTTGCCACACGGTGAGGTGTCATGCAGGAAAAAGGGGTTTGCGGAAAACCTTTGATTACAAACTGCCTCGTTTGAGGAGTGAGTGTAGAGACTAGCAACCTGTTCTGGTTTTCACAACTACAATATGGGTTGAAAGAAAAAAGCAAGGGCCAGCTGGTACATGTGGTCTTGTCTGTACGGCTTCTGCTGCGGGCAGAGCCCATGGAATGCTCCAACACTGCTGGGATTTTGTGACTCCAGATACAGCAGGGAAACACGGGACATCCCAGCAGCTTTCCCTTATTTTAAGGAAAAAATGGCTTATTTCAAGGAAAATGAGTAAGCGTAGATTTCCACATTGTGCTGTTTCACTGAACCACAGCGATCTGTGTGAGGGACGGCATCACCTTGCTTCTCCCGTGCGTGTGCACGTGTAATAGTTTATAAAAGATTAATGGCTCTTTTATCATACGATAAAATGTTTAATGATCTCTTGCTGTACTTGCAATTTATCAGTTGTTTCAGGTGGGCCTCTACCAAGACAAAGTTCTGAGCAGGTTAATGTCAACGGTGATTCCTCCCGCGGCCGGCAGGGCAGGGGGCACAGCTCCCGCCTGGCGCAGGGCGCAACGCTCCGTCCCGAGGGGCCGCCGGGCCGGGGGCTGCCGCCACCCCGCAGCTTCCCGAGCCGCAGGGCAGCGCCGAGCGCCCGCCTCGCCTCACCTCACCGCCTCACCTCACCGCCTCACCTCACCGCCTCGCGGCGCCGCTTCCCGCCCAGGGCCGCCCAACGGCCCGGCGCGCGCCCGGGGCCAACCGTTGATAACGGCCGGCGCTGAGGGGAGCGTCTGCCGCCGTCCTTCGCCGCCGCTCCCGCATGGGCTCCCCGCCCGCGGCTCTTCCCGCCGCCACCCATTCCCCCTGCGGGGCAGCGGCTGCGGGGGAAAGGGGGCACATACGGCCCCCCGGCCGCGCCCCGGCTGGGCACTGGGCACTGGGCACGTTCGGTCTGAGGGGCAGCAGGTAGCTGTGGCGGGATTTGCGCCGTTGCACCCGCTGTGGGCGATGGCAGCGGGTGGCCGGGGCTGTGGGCAGCCCCCTGGGGGTGCGCGGGAGGGCTGGTGTCATTGGGAGGGGCGCGGGGGGCACGGAGCCAGCGCCGTGGCTCTGGCGGTGTTGCTGGCCACAGAAGAGCCTTCAGAAAGGCCTCAGAACGGGTGCAGGAAAGCCCCGTCTTTCTGCCTTGTGCAGTGTGGTAGTCACAAGGCATGAACAGTCAGAGAAACTTTGATGCCTCAGCTTACGGCTTCAAATTTTGACCCAGCTTCTGTGTTTTCCTACTACAGCCTTTGCCGCTGAGGAGTTTGTGTTCCATGCGTGCCCACCTCCCGCGGGGCTGGGGGGGTTGCGGGGGCTGGGGGGGTGCAGGGGCTGGGGGTGCAGGCTGAGCCGCGGGCCCGACCCTTGAGGCGCCACCACACCGGTGACTGGTTGGACTGAGCCGATGCAAAGGGCCGAAGGAACCAAGTGCCCCCAGCTGGCACGGATGCTGAGCTCGTGGGACAAACCTTCCCGGGCATAAAGTTGGCAGAGTTAATTGAGAATGTGAAGTTTGATAATTTGTCCAGCTTTTTCTGTCTTTTCTCACAGCAGAAAAAGGAAAAGGCAGAGGTTGGAGCATTTTCTTATGTTCGCCTCACAATGTTCTCTAGGGTGTAATCGGGGGGAAAAAAAAAGCCCAAAACGAAAGGAAAGGAGAGCTCTAGTGTAACTGAGCAACCCTGGTAGGCACCCTACCCAGCAGGGTGTTTGGGAAGTGCTGAGGCCATGTGTGATGAGCTCATTAGCACAGATTTTTGATAACTTGTTTGATGAGAGCGAGAGTGGAGTTATAAAAGTACACTGTTTGGTCAAAACCTCATGGTATAAAGGTCAGTGAATGATTTTAAATAATCTGGTTACTTTTTTTTTTTTTTCCCCAGTTGACGGGTTGCTGCTTTGAAGTTCTGAGTACGTCCTGCTGCCACTCGTGTCACGGGAAGTGGATAGCTGGTTCGGTGCTTGGCAGTAAGTGCACAGTATTTTCCCAGATACAATCTTAGCACTCATATTATATGTTCCATGTCTCAGACAATGATTCATAAAGCTACCTTCCCTGATTTAACCCCTCCTTAAAAATCTTTAGACTGATCATGCTTAAAGACAGCATGATCTTTTACAACCTTTTGATGTTTTATACTGCAAGGAGTTTGTGATTGAATTGCAAGCCAAACAGATCAGACAATATGCAGACTTAAGATGCCTCAAAGAATTGTGGGTTGTGAAGAACTTCAGATTGATTTAGTTATTTATTAATTTTAAGGTGATGAAATAGTGGATTTCCACAACAATAAGACTATGCGTGGAAACAGTCTGCTTTTCCCCAAGCTTCAAAGACAGTGAAATTCTGAAATAAACATAAAGCACTCGTGAAATAATGAGAAGAAAAATCATGTTCTTTTTCTCTTTTGAAAATGGTATTCCCATGTGAGTGATAAAAGTAAGCATTAAATAGCTCATATAGAGAAATATAAAATTTGCTATCTTCCTCAAAGCTTTGTGCAAAACATGCATCTTGGCTATATTTGGAATCTTACAGTAATCACTAAAGCATCTTAAAATTTTGAAATCTTCTGTCTTGAATTTGCCTATCTTCTCTCACACACTTGCTTTTAATATCTGAACACTTAAAATTCAGGCATCATAGATCATGCTTTCCATCTCTCCTCATTTACCTCCGACAGCTTGACTTGCAATTTATTGCAAGGATTGCACCTATAAGTAAAACAGGATCAGACCTTAATTTGATCTGCTATTTATCCGTTGTGTTAATTGTAGCCACAGGGTTGTATTAAGAAAGTCAAAAAGTACCACTTGTAACTACGGAGTGGCTCTCACCTTTTAAATGGAAAAACACTCGTTTTCTAGAAAAAATAGGAAAAAAGTGGTTATGAGCTAAATGAAGAAGGCAGAAGGGTTTCTGCTTTTCCATTTTTAATGTAATTAATATAATATTGGCACCCAAAATGTAGCTATCCGGGTGCAAGCCTGTTCCTAGCTTTTACTGCTGTTGGTGGGAACAGATGCATAATTTCTCACACTTTTGTTTGTTTGTTTTTTTTAAACTGCAAATGGGGTTCTTGTTAGGCTAATGGATGTTGGGATTTTTACCTTATGCTAATCAGGAATTTCATCTGCTTGTATTTCTGAATGATGCATTCTTCTTATGCTTGCTTTTTTCCTCCCAATGAAAGGAAGAAGACAATAATTTACAGTACGAATGACTGAAAAACAAAATTAAAAAATTGCTAAGAGAAATTCTAGTCCTACAATAGCCATCACAGTGGTAAATTCCTGGTGCCCTGGAAGGCTTTGACTGGGGGTCTGTGTTATGTCTCCCAGTGCCCACTGAAAATAAGGCATCAAGCTTGAGAATAGCAAATTAAAAGGAAAAATCCCACCTTAAATCTCTTCCAGGGCAGACTTGGAACTACAGGTATTTAAATTCCACTGAAATCTAATAGGTTTAGAAGTACCTAATTCTCTTAGGCCCCTTTGGAAATCCTAGCCTTAAGGTGCTTGATATTTTTGGAAAATGAACAATAAACACTTTTAGTTCTCAGCTTTTGGGAGTGGCTTTCCTTAGCTTGCAATGTTTCTGCTTCCTTTCACAGAGCACAAAACTCTGCTGCATACTGAGGTCTAGGGCTGCCTGGTGACTTCAGAGTCACCTTAAGCATGATATTTTCTAGATTGCAAAAGCAAAAAATTCTGGTAGATCATTGGTCTATTAATAATGAGTTGATGCTGCACACTACAGTGAAATGTGACAGAATACCAGAAACGGGAACTCTTTCTTACTTTCTTCTTTTTCATAAAATGTCACTTTTGTCTGTGATTCCTTTTATAGTTTATTTAAGGATAAACATGCCAGCTAATCAGTGGATAATGTGACTGCTTGAGATGTATTAGAATGAGAACTATTGCTGCTCCTGCCTTCTCACCCTGATAAATTTCGGTTCAGCAGAACAATCCCTCACATTACAGCAAAGGGGGGAATTCTTAGTTGTTTTTTTTTAAATAATTCTTGCCTCTCTTCCAGTCCTATGTTTTCGGTCTGAAACATCTGACTGGGAGGTTCTGGACAACAAGCGAACAAACTAGCTGCACCGCTGGTGGCTTGGGAGCATCTCGCACCTTGACTTCACTAAAGCCAGTTGCCGTTGTAAATCCAAGGGAGGATGAGTGTAAAGCAGGGCCCAAGTACCTGCATAGTTCAACAATAAAGAGTGGCAAGGCTTGTATCAGCACTGATTGCAAGCAGCACAGTCCTTGACTTTATCTTGGCATTACTGGGGTTTGCTTCATGGTATTGGTATGGTGCTATAGATCTAGTATGTTAAAGTACAGGTGAGCTTAAGCTGTCCCTTCCCTATTACCTTGATAGCTTTCCAGCGAGCAGAAAACCCCCTTAATCTCTCTGTGTGCTGCCCAGGTGGATGTGGGTGAAGAAGACACCTGGGAAACCGATGTCACCACAGGTGTCTCAAATCTCCGTTTAGTGAAGAAGCCCCTCATTGGAAAACTCACGGATCCATGTCAGGGTCTCACATGCGCAAATATGTTAAGAAGGTGTTACACCTGTTTTCTATAAAAGTAGTAGAAGGAGAACTCTACTTCTTGCTCTCGTGGAAGGAGGGCTTATATCTGCAAAGCTAGAAGGCTTTACTACAAGCAATGGGGAGAACCTTGCATTGCTGTTCCTGAAACCTGTGGTGTCCCAGGTGAGCTCTGTGTCCTGAGTTTGTTAGATACATCTGTATAAAGGAAGAGGTACTGTAACCTGGTGCTTTTACTATTCTGTCTGTCTGGTTATTAGAGTTCTTTTCCTCAGTAAATTGGTTCTTTGGGTTGTTTTATGATAGTTTCCTCACAATAGAGCGTAATGATATCTGTTTCTCTTACTACTCTTTACCTATTAGAAATGCATGTGAAAGTAGGGTTTTTTCAAAGTCTTGAAGCATTTCAGAGTAATTGGGAGCTGAGCTTATCCAAAGGAATGCTTCTCTGATACGAAACGTGGAGGCAGGGGTACTTCTACCAGTATGAGTTGTGGTGGTGAAGTTCAACACAACTCCTAATCGAACACAGGGGAAATTTGTCTTTGATATTATCTGGAGATTTTCCAGCACGAATGGCAGTGGCAGATGGAGTTTGGTGACTAATGGCCTTTGAAAACTTCCTCTCCTTTGGTTGATGAGCTTAAAAATTTTGCATGTAAAACTAGCTGGAAAAATAATTTGTTTTGTTCATAGGAGCTGTGTATACTTTCAAGAAAGCTTGTGGTTTTCACTCTTATTTTTGTTCAGCTTCCAGCAGATACTGAGGGGTCTCTCTCATGAGTAGAAACTAGTGCCCAGGCCACTGATTCCAGTCATGCTAAAATTGCTGTGAGACCTCAAGTGGAATTCAGTAGAATTCCTGAAGAGGAGCTATTTCCCTGAAATGCTGATTCTAACCAACTGGACATTTTGTGAAGTTGGTTGGCTAGTGCACAGTATCCTCCACCTATTTCTTTTCCATCTCTTTTGGTCTGGGTGGGTTATGTCAAGACTATGTGGGGCAAGATATTGAAAGTCTAGAGCAGCATAACTGTAGCCAGATTTCCTTGTGCTGGTGTCATGGGATGGTGATTTTCCTGGCTCCTTGTGTTGAACCTTGCATTAAAAAAACCAACACCGTGGGGCAGAGAAAGATCCTAGGATATGGGTGACAGTCTATAGAAAACAATACTGGGGACCTTTGAGGTTACCGCAGCTTGCCCGTTTTGGTTTGTGTGCTGTGAATCTATTGGACACTTGAGATAACTGTGACCTCTTTACTGTGTCTGGTGTCAAGTCAGTGTCACTTGGAGATCTCCGACAAGTTCTCAAGGGAATTTTTCTGTGTGTGGAACTTCTTCCTGTCTAGAAGGCAACCCGGCTTACCCAGTTATCTGGAAGGACATATTATTGAGGTAGTGGTGCTATTTTCACTAGTGGCAATTACAAGCAGTAAGTCGTTAGTCTGCTTCTCAAGTATAATGTGAAGTTTTCTTAAGCTGAGAAATAAGTGGAGGAGAGGGCTGCAGTTACCATTAGCTCTTATACAAGACTGGATAAAGATACACCTAAAGAATATGCAGGGCCAGCCCCCTGCTGTCAGTGGACAGATGTAAATAACAGTTTTCTGCAACACAGAGTTCCATACCCCTTCCTGCTGGCCCAAAAAGGCACTGGCATCAAGGATGTGCTTTGTACTTGGAAGTGCTGAGAAGCTTGTCTGGCACTGTATCATATAATGTGCTGTTCCAGACTGCAGTCCACACAATGTGTATGTTGTACTAAAGATCCTTGAAAGTGTATGTGTGGGCTTTCTTTTTAAATATCACCCACAGGTATGTCCTATTTCTGGAGCTATGCTTCTATGTCAGGACGCAGAACAATGCTGTGCTGTACAATACCATGTTGTTTTTTGCATGACAGTATAGGGTCACTCTTGCTACCCTGCATATGGTTGAGCTGATTGCTCAATTAGAGATCAGAAGGGTGATTTTGGCAAGAGTGTAACAGCAGAAATCTGAAGAAAGTTTAACTTTCTGAGACTTAGCTTTTGGTGGACTAACTGTACTTTATTTGTCTTTTTGGGCCTTGTTCTATGCATTTATCTTACAACAAAAAACTTTTGTGATGTCCTCTATTCTGAGTCAGTCAGTGTGTTACAAGGGATTCTCCGTCTGCTGTTGCCCATGTATAGAATTTATGGTCACATTGACATACAATTATAGAGTGCTAATGAATTGAATGATGATTAAGAGAGATGTAGCTGCAGAGAGGAGTCAGACAAAAATTAACGGTTATTTCTTAACTCTGCCCACCCTTTCTATTTCCCACTCTGGTTTGCTGAATAGTTCCATTTGGACTGATGTTTTTAATGCCCAAAGGTGTTTTTTTGTTTTTTGGGGTTTTTTTTCTCCCTAAGGAAGAAAATTGGTTCCTTATGTTCTGTATGTTAAGTTTCCTTAATATTTTTTTCAACATGCATAAAATTACTGATCTCTAGAGAGAATGAAATACCACATTGCACATTGTAATACCGCACCCAATCACTTGCTGCTTCTCTCTGCTGCCAAACCTTCCAAAAATCATAACATAGTATTAATACATTTGCAGGCACTGGTTTTCCATGCTTGATACAAAGTAAGAATATAACTGAGTAACCAGGCATAAAAATGTGATGTCAGTTTGTGGTGGATAAATACAATTACGGGGAATAAAAATGTACCTTCGCCTGCTGCCTACTGAGTCAGAGTGGAGGCCAGATTAGGTGCGTGAGGACTAATTTTAGCAGTGCCATCCCGTGTGTGTCTGTGGAACTGCATTGTAGGTTATAGATCGTGAACTAGCACACCTGAGAGAATCAGAGAGGACATACATTTTGATAGTTGAAGCAGATTTTATGAGGGTGGTAAATGGTACCTAATATAAACGAAAAGATAGAAAAAGATGTTAGCCAGGGTCATCTTTCTGTACTCTGAACTTGAAGCAGAATGCTGTCTTGGATGTATGAATGTTTGCAAACCAATGAGAAGGGACATCAGGTTTATGGACTGTTGTGTATTTTTTCACTTTTTGCCTGATTTGATTTGGTAAAGCAAAATGCCTTTTCTGGGTGCCAACTGTGGAGCAGACTATGCAAAACATTATTTTTTTTTTCCCCCCCTCTCCTCCATTGCACTGGTATAGAAGCAGCACAGTATGTCATACCGTTTGCTCTCTCCTTGATAAGCTGTTCCCAAGGATGCAGGGACGTGGTTGTGGAGCTTGTCTCCAGCTACATCTCTGAGATGAGTTGCTCAGCACATTCAAATGATGTTTGCTTTGTGGCTCAGTGAGATGGATACCAGCTCTGCTCTAAGCCATTTGCTCTGTTAATGTACCCTCCTACTATGTTATTCATACTGGTTTTTTTCCAGTCCCGTCTTAAATTTTTTCTTTCTAACGGTTTCCTTTCCTCAAGCGCTCTTCCCATCGCTGCTAACCCTTCATATTCTGCATATATCTCTTGCTGTCAATCTTAAGCTCCAGAGTCTCAATCTTCTCTGTTATCCACCTAGAACTTTGCTTTTTCTTATTGTGTCTGTTCTGGCTTTTGCCACTCCTCATCCCTTCCTTCCGTTATTGCCTCTCTCCAGCTTGACTTGATACAGTCCATGCAAAGTGAGCTAGTTGGGAGTGTACGTGGAACATTTGAGAAAACCAGCATAAAGTAAAGGAAGGTAAAGGAAAGAAGTTGCCAGATGGTTGTTTAAAAAGGGACTTGTGTTTCCAGTGCTTGGGGGGGGAGAATAAAAGAAAAAGAAAATAAAAGGGGGAAAAAAAAAAAGGATGAAGGGGGAGTAAAGTATTGAGAACTCTGTTTGAGTGAGCTCCTGTTCATTTTGGATCCTGTCAGCAGGAGACCTTGCTACAGTAAGAAGTAGTTGTTAACTGCCTTGTTCTGCATCTGTTGAATATGACACAATTTTTATAAGAAAATCTGTTGTGACTTCTCCCTTCTCCTCCCTCTCCCCTTGCTGCAAAACAATTTGGAGAAGGGATGGGATACCGAATATTTCCAGAAGCCATTTAAAAAGTCCTTTTTTGTTCTTTTCATCAACTTTCTCCCTGTCCACTTGCCAGCATGTGCAGTAAGTTCCTGTCCCTGAGAGTCTGCACCAAACCACAGTTTGAACCAGGCTGTACATAGTGGGCGTCTCTGTTAGTTCCCGCCAACTGAAGCTCCCAGCAGTAAATGGAAAATTAGATATACACCACTACACAATAAATCTTATTGTAATTTACCCAGCTAGCATCACCGCGAACAGGCCTTGAAAAATGTGTTGTGTGTGCTTGAAATCATACTTGTGCCCCTGCCATTAAAGAAGGGATAAAAAAAAAGCACTCGTAAAAAAAAAAAAAAAAAAAAAAAGTTTCATTTACTTTTTTGTTATAAAATACTTTTTACTGATGCCAGCTGGAAGGAAAATGACCCAGTTAGATCTCAAAATTATGATGTAGCTTTAAGTGCTATGTTTAGATTAACTGCCAAAATGTTAGTGTAAAGTGGTAGGTGTTTGTGCTGCAGATAATAACTAATGTACTGTTGGTCAAGATAGGCCACTGTTCTGTTATTATTGTATGTATCTTATGACTAAACATTGGAGCAGGCCTAGTGGAACAACAATATTTTACTGTCTGGAATACTAGCTTGTCAGAACTGAATTGGGGTGCCAAAAATCTAATGAATCAGACAGGGAATATGTCTTTTTTTTTTCTCTCTGTGCTGATATTTCTGATTTGTATTCCCTTCTGTAAGGTGAACTGTATTTGTCTTATATATTTCCTGGTAAGTGTTGTCTCAAATACAGTAAAATCCTTCTGATTGTCAAATGATTACAGCCTTCCAAAGACAGTGAAAATGTTTTGGTGTGTGTTCCCCCTGGCTTGTGAGACTGGGTTAAATGTGTTGTATATTCTAAAGGACCTGGCTTACAAGGAAAAATCAAGGTTAAAAGCACTTCAGAACTCAAGTTGTGCTGATGTGTATGACCTTTGGGCCCAGAATTAGCTATTTTTACTCTGTTGATATAAAACATTAACCTCAGTCAAATGCTTCTTGCAAGAAATGAAAACACAACTGTGATGTTTAAATACACAATCTAGATATACCTACACCAGTTGCCATGAAAAAGTCAACATTTCCTAACAGACACCACATGGTGGATTCTGTGGTACTGCAGCTATTTCTTTCAATAAGAGGGCAAGTACCTGTGGGAGAGGAAACATCTGAAATACCTTGAATCCACATGAGCTCCTAACAAATTTTCTGTTGTCATCAGTCCAAGCTTCTGATTTTTCCCTGCTCCTTTCTATCCCCCATTCTGTTGTATCCCAGGCAATAACCATGACCAGATACTGTTCAGTAATGTCGGGTACCTGTCAGCTTGCCCTTGCTCGTGACTCTGGTATTACTGCTGTGTAGAGAGAGCTGGCAAATTGGACCAGCTTCAATAATGACTCTTGTATTGGTCTTTTTTTTCTTTTTTTTAAACGAAGGAGAGATTATGTTGAACCCAAACAGGCAATACTTTTTATGTGTTTCTTGGTCTAGTTCTGTCTCAGAACTGAGCTGATCTCAGTATTGCATTTGGTCTTGCTTTTCATAGTTGATAAGGCTTCTAAATACAACTTGGGACTATTTTCGGAAAAGAGGAGTTCAGAATAACCTCTAAATCCTGGCTAGTCCTAGGCTACTGGGTGGAACTGCCATCTTCACCTTGCTTACAGAAACAGCATTTTTCCAGGGGACACATGAATGGCATGCTGACTAGCAATTTGCTGAGAATTAGTGTGTTTTCCAGAGCTTCCTCTTGGACACATCTTTAAAGGAAAAGGATGTTGCCAACAACGTAACCAGGAAAAAAATTTATACTCAGAATGTATGCTAAACTTGCATTCTTCTTCCAAAATGAACTTTCAAATGATTTTTCTGTTGTCTGTGTAAAATCCAGCGCGAAAGTTCTGCAGCTATGGTACACAACTGAGAGAGGTGATTGACGGGTTAATATTTATGCTTCACTTCAACTGAAGTTAATAAGATACTTGCTGTTTTAATGTCTGTGGTTTCAGGAATGGATAGGGAATAACTGGCAATGTTTCAAATAGGGGAAGTAGTGTACTTCAGATAATGCTATTACATTGATCTTTTTACAGTAATGTTTTCCTTAACATTCAGAATGACCAAAAATTTATGCAAAATTGTCTGGCTGCCAAATTAAAAGAACAGCGGGACTCTTCACCGAGTCATATTACTGTATATTTGGAAGAAGGATATATGAATACAGCATGGTGTAAAATGGATAGGAATAAAAATACTGGTTAAAACTCCTTCACATCTATATTCATAGCTACTAAGACAGCTGTCCTGTGGACTACTTTGCGTTGTTGGAGTACGAACATTTTTTAGACTTAGTAAGTTTTGAGTCTTCTGAATTGGGAATGCTGTAGACATTGATGTTTTGAATTCACTAAGACCTATAATATTTATCTAATGTGTTTTCCTAATCCACTCAATCTATTATTAAATACACTTCAAGTTTTATTGCAAGTTCTTCTGCTTAAATTCACAGAATGAAAACTTAACAGCTTAGCCTTTACCGTACCAGGAAGTGATCAGTGGAATGCTTTAGAAAGCAAACACTGTTTATTTTAATTTGCTACTCCAATTAGTGTTCAATAAGAAAATACTTTTAATTAAAATATAGATGCTAAAAATATGACATTACTTTTTTTCGAAGTAAGATGTTTAAAATAGCACTTTGGAAATATAGAAGTTTCTACTACTTTTTCTGAAAGATGTGATAGAAGTGTTTGTATGGATGTACAACAGTGAGCAACAGGGACAGTACCACCCAGCTGGCACAGGGGACTTGAATGGTTAGAGTGAAATGGTGTGAGGTTATTGAAGCTTTCTTTTGTACAGAGTAGAAGAAGACCTAATTGCAATATTGAGACATTTTTTGTGTGTGTGTGTTTATATTTGCTGTACAGGAGCTCTAAGATGAAACCTCAACAACAGTCAAAGTTCAATGCTGTTTGGTATTTACTTGTTTTTCTTAGTAATGTGAAGCTTTTGAAGGAATTAAAAAGATCAGATTTGGGTGTTGGGGTTTCTTTTGTTGTGTGGGTTTGGGTTCTTTGACACAGGGCATGTAAGTGGTAATCTCTGTACTTTATTTGTCTGACAATTGTAGTTTGATATTGTATTTTTTCAAAGTGTTGCAGAATTTGTCAGGCCAAAATCTTGACTATTAATAGCTCTAGGTTTGTTGAGATGGGAATGGCATCCAGTTCTGCTGAGAAACAGCTGAGTATCTGGGAGTTTGAGATGCGCACCTATTTTTTGTTTCCTTAGTGAATGTGTAGTATCCAAAAGGAAGGGTGTGGCTTGAGAATTAGAGGAGTACAGGTATCTCTGTTGGCAAGATTGATGCTGTGGCAAATGCCATGTATTCTGCAACTCCCCTGTAGACAAGACACGATGTTTCCATGAACTGCAGCAGTCTTGAACTCACAGTGTTGTTATTTATGGTACAGATTTTATCTCATGGGTTCACAGCATATAGGATAACCATGGGGGGAAAATCATTAAGGAAATGCTATGTAGAGTGATAGCTGCAGAAAGCTACAGCTCTGTGTTATTTTTTTAATATAGTCTAAAGACAGAACATGTACTTAATATTCTACTGAAAGTGAAGTTGCTTCCTAATTATGTTAGTTTGTCTATTTATGGGCAGGAAGGCAGTCCAAGCCAAAACACTGTGTCTGAACAATCTTCAGCTTTAGGATTATTTAAAATCCAAACTTGGTTCATATCTGAAATGCCATGAGATCCTAATTGTGTGGAGTTGAACACCTTTCTAACTCTTACGTTTAGTTTGCTAGTATGTAAATTATAATTCACGTCGATTGCTGACGTGCTTGCTGTCTTCAAAAATTCCCCCTAATTTCCCTGGGATAATGAAATTATGTTTTGGACAGCTAGTGATGCTGCCTTAAGTATCCTTAAAATTAAAAATTAAACACTGGAAGTTGGATTTAGCTGTGCTGGAGAATGAATAAAGGGATGTCGTGGTCACAGTGACCAGCATTACTGATGAGGGCGCTGCTTGGCTTTGCACTGAAAGAAGCTGACTGCTTCAGCTTCTGGACAGTTGAAACTTCACAACCTGAATCGCACACCTCACAAAGCCACAAGGTTGCTGCCAGAATGGAACATTTTAGTTGTTCTTTTATAGACCTAATCCTGCTTTAAATCTTCTGCACTGCATGTTTTCCTTAGAGATGTATATTGGGGATTCTGTTGGGTCCTACCATTAGTTTCAGTTTTAGGTGGCGCATGTTGTCATGAGTTGCATGCTGTGCTGATTAAGCTGCATACTTCACTAATCAAGCTGCAAAGTTAAGTAGGTGAAATTTAATACACTCTGCTAATCAAGGTGAATTCTTTGTTGAGGAAGCTGAATATTTTAAATGTGGAGGGTTTTTTATGTACTCCGGTAACGGGCTTGGAGGCATTTTATTGCCTACATACATGGCTAGCAAAAAGCCACCAGGAGCTATTTCATTACTGACAGTGGAAGGAATGTGCGCTTTCATTTTGATACTTGTTCCAGTGGAGCTTAGGGAAGGAGTAATCAAAACTAGCCCCAGTGAGCAAATGACACTATTTCCCCTTGATAAATCCCATTGGATTACACTGGAATACATTCTTAGCATAGCAGTTCCCACCAATAGCAAGGATGCATGTGTTCCTTATGACTTGCACCTCAGCATTTGGTCTGCAGGTTTCTCACAGAAGTAACCGATCATTAAAGCCACCTCGTGATGATTGTTATCCTCATTCACATAATCTGAATTGAATTGTAATTCCAAACTCTTGCTTCAGCACATCTCAGTCACATCTCTAATTGATAAAGGTAGAAGAACGGGTTTTGTCTCTTTCTCTCTTGCCAACAGCAGACAGAACATATTGGGAAATATGTGAAGCCACTGAGGAAAAAACAGTTGCTGCAGGTTTGGTAGCAGTATTGTTCAGCACTAGGACTGAACAAGTTACATGGAGCCAATGTAACAAGAGACAATGCATTCTAACTAGTTCAGGGAGTAATGATGAAGTGTGCTATTAAGGAGAATAAGATCTTATTTTTTTCTTAAAGAAGGCAAAGAGGTAGGAAGTGAAGCTGAAGGGTGGAAGAGGAGGGGGAAGGAGAATAAATACTGAAAACTTGAGTAAATCCACAAATTTCTACTCTGCATCCACATGTGATGATAAGGGCTAGTATCCTGTCTGTTTGCAAGTTCACTTGTTCTAGCCTTGGTGGCCTTGGTCTAGTTTAGGGGTAAATTACTCCTCTGCAAAACGCTGACAGACTTGTTAGCGTGTATTGCAGCAAAGAAATTATTCTTTTGGTCCAAGTTAAGCCTCCTCCTGCCATTCTGTTTGTTTCACTCTATGTATTTTAACACAGGGACACTTGTGGTCAACAGTATGCAGTGACATTATTCACAGAGGAAGGATTTCAGTCTGTGTGTTTCAGCAGCTTAAATAATGGCATAAGAGGAATGAATATTGGCTGTTTGAAAAATGCTTGTTGTCACTGCTGTTCGTGTGGAAGCAAGGCAAGTAAAGTAAAATCCCCAGTCAAAAAAAAAAGGCTTTCTGATCTTAAAAAAAGAAAAGATAACTAAAATTGGTGTGAAAACAGACCTTCTTGCAGGTACCTCAATGTAGTGCTGTTGGAAAATAAGCAGATGTATAGAAAGCTAAGTAAGAAACTAATTAGTTTCAATTGTTTGGAAATGTATTTTGCTTTGTTCAGTCTGCATGGAGTGCAACTCACTTGGCTTCAATTCACCAGCTTGTTTTACATCATTATCTTTATACCTGTTAGTTTTGTATCCTCTGGATCCAACCATTGGCATAGTTTGATCTTGAGGCCATCAGTAATTGAGCAAGTCGGTGACTTTTTCTCTGGTTGCTCATTGTGGAGCAGTAAGAACTGTCTCAAGGGTCGTAGCACTGTCATGTCTTTGGCTCAGAGTGATTACTGAACATTAGATAAAAGATGACAGGAAGATAATCTTGATCCTTTTGTTGGGGTATATGCAGGGAGAGGTAGAGATGTTTGATTGCAGGGAAGGTATAACTGCAGATTTGAAATAGCTAGTTCATGTCTGCTGTCAAACTGCTCATTTTCCAAACTATCAACATAACCCACGCACACCCCCAACACAGGAGTTTAACTGAATTGAGATGTCCTCTAGTTTTACAGTGGATCGGTACTGTATTACACTTAATAAGAACAAACAAGTGCCATAAATTATTAAAACTAAATTGGACTTCTCAACAATAACATACAGAATATAGTGCAGTGCAATGACTGTGGTGTATTGGTTTGGTTTTTTGCTTTTTTTCACCAGCTGATTTGCTGAAAGTAGGATTCCATGTTAGTGAGAAATAATTCTGCTGTAATTTTAAACTTCTGAGTGGTAACCAGTGCCAAATGTAATGTGCTCCCAGCTTCATAGAGCAGGGACTTCTTGTTGGGTATGTCCAGCATAGGTTGTACATGGTGTACACAGTAGAGATCTGATCCAAAACGGAATTCTTGAATGTTCAACAGGTAATTAGTACAAGTGACCATTTGCATAAGAAAACTAGACACAGATTGAACTTGCTCCTTCTCTTTTAGGCTTTCAAAGTAGGCATTTCTGTTGTATGAACCTCTTATTTGGTCCCTTCAAAAAAATAGTGTTATGGGAATTTTGTTTGCAAGTTATTGGAAGTGAAGTTAGATTCCTAGGATGCTTCACAAATTTAAACTGCAAAGGAAAATGTCCATTGCATACCACACAGTGTCAGTGTGAAGCCTTAAAGAGTAAGTAAATTCCACGAGATGTAAATTCCACTCAGTAGTGCGCAAGTTGATTACAGCTCAACATTTACATAGGCTCTTTAATTAAGAGTAAAGGTCAATAGGTTAAATAAGTAACTTAATCAGAAAATTATGCAGAAGTGCCACAAATCAAATGCATTATACAACCCTTGAGATCGATAACGGTATGCAAATCGATCAGTAAAGTATATACTGTATGACTTCAAGTACTGAAACATGCAGCGCGATATTGCAAACACAATAGTTTATAGAGTTTGTCTCAGCTGCCAACCCAACAATTATTTATTTATTTTTCAATCACAGCTTTCCTTTGTCATGCGTGGTGTTTGATTCCCTTGATTCATCTGGAGTGTCCTACAAAGCTGTAAGCAAAATTGCTGTTTGGATGAATGAGGAGAGGTTTCAAAGCATGCATGATGTATAATCACCAAGGTTGCGTAAGGGATGGGGAAAAGACCTATGCCCATATCCAGCCATCTTTTCTTTTGAGCTTACTTTGCAATTTGTTGGAGTCTTCTTCTGCCCCTGTTCTGGAACCAGGTGACCTGTATGTAAGAGCTCAGACCACTGTTACTGATTCCATGTTGCAGGAGGAGGTCATTGCAACAGTTTTGAGGGTTGTCTGGGTTCAGAAAAACATATGTTGTTCTGAGGGATTGTTAAGATTGGAAATACATTCCATAACCAGTTATTTGTAAGTGCTCTTCAACTGGTGGGAGCAATTTTTATTACCTGGTGGGATGCAGTAGGTTTTTAGTGCATACCAATGCATTATCAAGTCAGAAGTGCATTAAGGTCAGAAGTTCTGCACCTCTTCAGATCAGCAGGAAACAGGGATACAGCGTATCTGGGGGAAAAAAATCAGTCAATAAACCAACCGACCAGTTATGGGAATAATTTGACTGTTCTCACAGTAAATACACAGATTGATTGCATTTGGTTGGGACTGTGTTCACACAATGTAGTCTTTTTCAACTCTTCCACATAGTTTCTGAAAGTAGCCAGAGTTGTTAGGGGAATAAGGCAGATGGAAATCCCCTCCTCCTGTAATGACAGTAGGATGGGCTCCTTGGCTAAGGAGCCAGGGTTTCCTGCCCATAAGCATAAATAAAAAAGTCATTGGCATTTAGCAGTAGAATTGATAGACCCTCTTGTGCCCAGTGGCATTCTATTGTATCTCTCTTTTCATTTTCCTTTCCACTTTTGTCTGAGAACGTCGTGGCTGAATGTATTCCAAGCGGCTGCGTTGTTGCTAGGGCTGGTTGTGGGAGGAGCCCACTCATTAATACAGTACTACTGAGAAAGAGGGTATTAAAGCCACTGGGGGTTTTTATTATTTTTTCCCACCTCGTTTACAGAAATGAGAATTCTGTGATTATCTTTCTGTGCTTTTGCCTGTTTCTGTTCTTTCAGAGAGTTGGGGTTTTTTGGTGGTTTTTTTTTTTTTTCAGGTTACGTGGTCTGCTATGTAGACACTACTTCTTTCTTTGAGTAAGAAGTAGTTTAAGCAGATAGAATAATTTCTGTGACTATTTTGGCAAGTTCTCATGTAAGTTTGCTTCTAGAGATCTGAGCTTAAGCAGCGATTTTAAGTTTTAGGCCACCTCTGTATTTATATTAAGATTTCTGCTATAGTAAATCAATCATGCTATCATATTTTACCAATACTACTATTATTTCTGCAGTGGGGAGAGGCTGTATCAGTGCTGAAGATGTGAGTTTTCAAGATGCAAGTCTCAGACTCTTGTGGTCTGAACCAAATTTTTTTTTTTTTTTTTTTTTAGTGTATGTATATACACACACAAAGGGTCAAAATTCCAAGAAAGCATCTTCCACAGCAGTGGGTGGCTTCGGTATGTAGGAAACTTTGCAAGTGCTTACTAGATTTCAACAGCTGTCTTGTACAATTGTCTATGTTTTGTTCGAGCACTGCACCTGTAAACACCACTTGTGATTTAGCTTTGTTACCTCAGGTGTTTTCAGTATTCCTGATTTTAAAAAAACCAAACCACTAAATGAATAACAAAAAATAAAACATTGTCCTGAGAAGTTTCCTGTAATCAAACAGTTGAAAATAAAGACTAGGGAAAAAAAAAAAGGGACTATTCCAAATTAGATAACGAACTGAAAACTTAAGAAATGAATGGAATGTGCTATACCCAGTATTTTTAGCGTCTGTTAGCTAAAACAAATTTTAACTAAAAAAAACTTCAAGTACCCATGGGAATGAAAACATTACTGCATGGAGCTTGGTTTGCTGAACTGTGCCTGTGATACTGGCCGAATGCTTCTGGCTTGGCCTATTGTGTATGCCATCAGTGCACTGCTACCAGCATTCACAGTTACCCTTGTGTCTGCGTGAACTGTGATTGCACCCTTACAGGCACTGTAAACATAGTGTTGGTTTGCTAAACAGTGAACTACGTAGTCTAAAGGACTTGGTTGGGGAAAACAGGCTCTTCTGTCAGCTGCTACAGCTTTACTTACTACTTTACTTCAGTTCTCTTTAGTTCTGGAGGCAGGAAACTTTCTTTTTCCCCTTTCTGTTTCTCTCCCTTTTCTCCATTTTTGTTGTTGTCCATGAATACCTCAAAATGAGATCTGAATGTGATGTAAATCTTAGGAATGAAAGAGTCAGTAAGAAGAAATGCGTCTTGAGTGTATTTCAAACCTCATGATTTCTAGTTCAGTCTCATGATTTGATAATGGTCTGGCTTAAACTTTCTAAATGTTTGTTTGGCAATGCTAGATTCCGTTGATAATATATTAAAATTTATAGTGGAATTTCCTAGCATCTGGGGAGATGGAGCTTCTCCAGCATTTAGCTACCTACGTATTAAGACACTAGAAAAAAGATCTTCTATAGTAGCACCCGTCTTGTCACCCACTACTCAGTCTTGACATACCTAAAACTGGGTGTGTGTTGTTATGAATCTCTTAGCAAATCTTTTCATGGAGACACAATGATATTAAATCTTAAAACAAAATTCAAAACTAGGCAACTTTTCAATTTTTCTGTGATTTTGCTGCATATGTTTGGTGGAGCTGAAGCAGTGTTAAGAGTTGAGTAGAATGTCTTACCATATATGTTTGCTTTCAATGTGTAATGGACTTCATCCAAACCTACTCATAGCAGTCACCTTCAGAATCCTTCTCCTTGCATCTCTTCCCCATATAAAAGGTAATAGGTAAACTCTTGTGTAAGGTTTACTAAATTTTTGTCATATTTTTTTTTGTCTGACTACTGGCTTTGCCAGTTCAGAGGAATGACTAGGAGGAGAGCATCACTGACATCTTAGCCTATGATGCTTGCTGCTCTGAGGGCCTCAGGAATGACTAATGAGGGAGCGTAGTCCTCTTAGGTACCTCGTCTTTGCATGTGCACACACTCAAACAGCTAGTGAATTTGCACCTGCGATGCTTTATATGTGTAAAACGCTTTCATTCTTTGCATGATGCCATTTTTCATTTCAGTTTCTTTAGTTTATTCTTAACATACAAATCTTTAATGTTTATTTCATAGCGACATTTTAAAGTCGTAATGGTCTTGGTTTATTGTAGGTTTCATAGAATGAATTGCTTTGGTTTTCATTACCAATAGAAGGTAGAATCAATAAAGCTCTCAAAGTCATTCAGTCTACATATGATTTTATTAGAAGGGGCTGTGTGGCAGGAACTGCATCTCCAGGCTGAAAATGTTCTATTTAAAAGGTTGCACTGGGACAATGAGTAAAACTAATATTGTAATGGATGACATCTATATTGTTTAACCAGTGTAACACATGTTTCTGTTACTAATCTAAATTCTGAAGCCCAGCAGAAGAATGCAAGTGTGTTGCATTATGTAAATGAGGTATAGGGTTCATATTGTCAAGAGGAAAAAAAAACAAAACGGAAATAGGTATCGAATTGCTAGCCCCAAGGCAAGAATCACCAGCTGTCCTTCAGTTCCATAAAGTAGTTGCTAACAGGAGCTGTTCATATGGTTCTCACACTAGTAACACTTCTTAACTCTTCCAATGCTTGAATCCCTTATTGAACAGAAATAAAAATACTTAAGTTAGCATTTCAAAGCCTGTGTTTCTTTTAAAAAGGAAAGAAAAGTAGCACATTTTTCTAAATCTGTGGGGTTTTTTATGGTTATGAAGCTAATACACTTTAGGCTATTTGGTCACATTAGTAACTGAAAAATGCACTAAGAACATGAATGTGTTATAACAACTGATCTGTAATACTTCAGGTATGTGAGATACAGTATATCTCATTATTATTTAGCCCCCTGAGGTACACTAGGGTCTTCATAGAAAACACAATCCTTGATAAATAGCAAGTGATTATCATCTCAGGCTCTGGTCCGGCAATTTACTATAGGAGCAGTACTTCCATCTGTGCAGAGCCTTATCTGCTTCAAGGTTTCAGTCATATAAAGAGCTCTCTGCTGGAGGATGCCTGGCTTCAATAGTTCCTTGTTCTCACATAGATCCCTATCTGGGCAGAGCTTCTTCTGTGCTCAGGGCCTGTGACTAAACCATGACACAACTGGCAAACATTGTTCTGTAAAGGGATCTGGGAGTTGCTGCGGGGAGATGGGCGCATGCATGTTCTGGTAGTTGCGTTTGTGCATCCTCCCTCGCTGCAAAAAGGAATAGTGGAGTTCTTTGTCACAGTCACCTTGAGTTCCATTTTTGAAGAAATAGTGTACTGTAGTTAATGAGGACCCATGTAATCAGGACACCTGTGTTCCTGGTATGTTGCCCAGGGAACCAATTTACCCTAATGACAGTGAATGACATTTACTGCTGCTTAGACTAGTGCTTAATTTAAACAATAGTGCATTAGCAATATTTAAGTTAATGGGGATGTATTGGGTTTATGCCAGTGGGTTAAGTAATGTTTAACTAGGTGTTAAATAAGTAATAATAGAATAATACTTTGACTTATGTAGTGCCAATACATTCTACCTGACAATCTGTAAGTGTTAAAGAAATATTAAGGTACCATGCCACAGAGTATCTGTTTTGAAAGGGGAAGTAGTTTCTATCATTTTCCAAAGATGCACAGAGAAGCTATGTCTGTCCAGTCTGTCCTCAGTTTGGCAACTAGACAGTAATATATTGATATTAGCTGTGGATGGACTTGTGAGTAAAAGTACTCCATTCCCTCAAAGTCTATGCCTGGAATAGGTTTTGTCCACTCGCTTGAATTTCATACTGCTCTCTTCACTGTCGTAGTGAAGACACACTTTGATACACTGTTGTGTGACAATCCTTTCTTCCTTCAATTAAAAAAAAAAAAAGTTCCTGAAGATGGTGTAAACCTACATTACACTGTTCTCCACAAACAGCAATATCCAGCTGAATATTTTATAATGTTTGTGTAACATGCTGTTATAGAATGTGTTATTTGCCTTTGCTTAACTTCAGGCATCATAAGGGAGACTTCCAGTGGCGGTGGGCCCCACATGGATAACGGAATCACAGAATCATTTAGATTGGAAAAGACCTTTGAGATCATCAGGTCCAACCATTAACCCAGGACTGCCATGTCCACCACCAAGCCATGTCCCTGAGCACCGCATCTGCATGGGTTTTTTTAAACACCTCCAGGCATGGTGATTCCACCACCTCCCTGGGCAGCCTGTCATGGTGCTTGACCGCCCTTTCAGTGAAGGAGTTTTTCCCAATATCCAATCGAAACCTCCCCTGGCATAACTTGAGGCTGTTCTAGAAGTCAGAGACGTGATCTATTGTTGTGTTACCGCATTGTAAGCCCTGGATATAACTGCACCAAACATGCCACCATGAAAGCTGCTGTGTATAAGCAGCAGCTGATTTAACAATGTTGAAATCTTAGATCCCTCCAAAATTCTAGACCATTTTATACCAGACTTGGATTTGTCAGAGATGTGTGTAGTGGCCTGTCTGCAACTCCTGCTGTAAGCTTCCCTGCGCGTGTGGTTTAGGTTGCCCATGTACCAAGGGTTCAAGGCCCAGCTCTGATACAGCATAGCTGGGCTGTACCTGCTAAAGACCTGTGATAAAAATCTGTAAAGAGATAAGTAAAAAATTCAGGCAAACACATGATTTTTGGGAGAGGGTCATTAGTAGCTCAATGGCTCTAGAGGGGAAAAAGCCAGCATGGAAAGGTGTAGACTCCTGAAATGAAAAGGGGAGGTGGGGAGCAGGGGCTGAGTCTGTGTCAATGGAGCTGGTAGAAGGTATCGACTCGACCATGCTGAGAACACCCTCCAGGCAGCTCGGGGGGCAGACATTGCCTGCCTGGCCTGGGAACGCTGGGCAGCTGCCTTGTTGGGATGGTGAGCAGTAATGCTTGGCTTCCTAGCTTGTTAAATACTTGCTGCATTTTGCACTGTTTAACCATTAAATAATTGCACTGTACTTCTCAGTTACGTATACCCTGTTTGCAGTGACTCTTTCTGCTTGGCTAATGGTGCCCAAACAAGTGATAATTCAGCTTCAAAACTTTAGCATCTTTAAGGCATCTCCAGTTCATTCCTACGTTACCTAGATAGGGCTGTCTTAGTTCTGTAAAACATGTTGCATTGACTTGAACTTTTATGTGAGGGTGACTTGTGCTCAAATCTGTTTTATGCAGATTGGTGCCTCTATAAAAGTTACAGTTGTTAGCTTACTATGTATTCTACTGGAATTAGGTATCTTACTATAATGGTTTTAAGTCTCTTCTTTCCACTGATATTAACCAATTTGTATTAAAAGGTAGTATCCTGCCTAAACCATGATCAGAAGAGATTTGGATGCTGCATCTTCTTTCTATATAACAGTGATGTGAATTATTTTTATATCTATATATTCAATATTTATGCCATATAAATGTGGCATGTTTATGTATAAATATATAAAATACCTAAGCTTAGAGAAGTTCAAATGAAAAGATGCAGATACTTAAAACTGTGTTTTCACCAAGAATAATTGCATGTTAACCTCTTGCCAAAATATGGCCAACTTGTAGCAAATACTCTGGATGTTTTGCTTTCTAAATGCTAAATTACCAGATTATGCTCTGCCTACATTTTGGAAAACAGGCTGCTTGACTGTCAGACTAGCAGGAGGTTTGTAGCATTTCAAATGGAGATAAAGCCTCCTGCAGGTATTTGTGGTAAAACAGGATTTGGACTATATCTCATTAAAAAAAAAAAAAAACTATTAAAAAATAAGTAATTTTCTAAAGTCTTTGCAGAATGGGTATTTTTCATAATGTAGGAGCAGCTCACAAAACTGTATTATGAAGAAAGTTTTGGAAGGATGAGCAATAGTATTTTGTACCTTTAGTGGAAGCAAAGTGTACCTGAAAACTTAGTTTTACTATGTTTGTCAAATTTTAATGCGGTTTGGTTTCTTCCCTGCCCCCATGATACCATGTGAAGATGGAAGGAGTTGCGTTATTTGCTGCCTGCAGATTTTTAGATCTGTTTTTTGTTTTGTTGGGGTTTTTTTGCCTCAATAAACAGCTTTAGGGTATGTGCTTACAGATAGTCCGTATTTTGCAAATGATGGCTTGTTATTTCAGCTAATGTGTAAATTAATGTAAATTGATAAGGCATTTTGCCACGGTTAGTTGCTTGCTTCTGCTCTCTCAGGCAAGAACCCCACTGGTTTCAGCGAGAGGCAGCTATATCACCAGACTTTGAAAATGTATTTACGTTACGCTAAGTTCTGCCTATGCCCAAGCAAACAGGGTCTGTATGGAGAAACCTGGTGGAAATCAGAAAAGGAATTATTTCCTCTACAAGCTGAACGCATGTCAGAAGATGAGCTAGTTAACTTATGATCTGGAATAGCATGTTCCTTAAATGACAGGGTAACAGTGAGAACTGTACTTGCAGTGATGGATCCAAGGCTCTTTCCTCAGTGTCTGCTGTCATAGAGCAGCAATTCCCTTGAACCAGCCAGCGATTACCAGAGTCCGTGGTCTTCCACAGGAAGCAGAGTAGGAGCTTGTGCTGGGATGCTTATCTATGACTTAAACCCAGAAATTTAGGTGGAAACAGTTATCGCACCTGAATATGACAGATTACAATGCAAAAGAAACATTTTAAACTGTATGGAACCAAAGTGCCACAATACCCATTTTACATAAATTTATGTAAAGATCAGTTAAGGCCAGCGGGGCTGGCTTTTGGTAGTTGCACAGGATATGGAGACATCAGTTACAGTTTTTAACAAAAGTGATGCATCTGCCTCCAGAGGGAGGTAGGCTGTGTTAAGGTCCTGATGGAACTCGCTATGAGTCTGTAGTCTGCTTTGGTTCATGACATTATATCTGTAGGTATACATACCCAATGTGTAATAAATAATATATTATGCAAGTATATATAACATTTATGTTTTTAATACCTACTATAGCCATATGATATACAATATTATACATTAACTGACATATGTTTAAACGTATATTTATATAGAAACTATTCATGAGCAATTGACAGGTCAACTTTTTTGGTACTTGTCCATGAAAATAACCTTTTACAGTGAACGTTTTAAAACAGAAATAGTACATATTTGAGGTTTACTTTCTACTTAACTCGAAGTGGCTTTGTTGAAAGCAGCAATTTAGCCATGCCGGTAAACAACTTTGCAATCTGCCTGAGTGAATATATTAGCGCAAAGTATGACTAGTCTCTTACTCCTTAAAAAAGTTTCTTCATTTGTCCAGAAGTAGCACTTCATAGCCTTTCCCAAAAGTTATATTAGTACTTTGCTGTAAGGCTTGATGTATGAGGAGTTTAATGGGGAGATGTTTGCAATATCGAGTGCTGACATACAATCTGATTATATTAAGAACATGTGGAATCAGCCACTATTCTACTGGCTGGCAGGACAGATATGTTTATGATTTCATGAAATCTCTCTATTCCTTGGGATGAAAAAGCTGCGAAGTGTCATGGCTCACTTTGTTGATTAATAGTTGGTTGTGTTTTTTTCTGAGGGACAGAAGTCAGTGGCTAGTGCTGTAGAGGGTTACAGTGAATAGGGATGCCACAGATAACCTCCATTTCTGGTCTTCTACTTGGATTTCTGGAGTTCATTCAGCCCTGAATCTGTAGACATAGGTAGAGGCATTGCGTGTTGCCTCTACTTTGCAGTAACTCCTTTAGCAACACAGCTGCGGATGGTTAGGAGCAGCTTCCTCCTGCTGTTCTAGCATAAGCAGGAGAGACCTCATCACAGACCAGGGCAGAATTGCTCTGCTTGGCTCCACAGCTGGGGTGAGCAGATCAGCCACAACATGTACCTTAAACAGTTGATTGTCTGACTTAATAACACTTTTCACAGCCACTGTGTTTTCAAAGAAGGAATGACAATATTTAGCAAAAAAACCATAACCCCCCTTATTCGGTGTGAGAACTTGGAAGAACTTGACAAAAGTTAAGTTGCTTTTCCAACACCCCACCTTGTCTTTGGCTCCAGGTTCCTGAGAGGAATACAGAGGGATACCTCCAGCTGTACCATGTCCATTCTTTTTTCCTTGGAAGATTTTTTTTAATTGGACTGTTCTGCTAATATCTTTGTGAAATTAACTGTTTTGAGAGTGATAAGGAGATATTCTTGCCAGGTTCGCTTCTGCCTGCCTCTTTTCCTTGCACTTTAGGAGAAAGAAGTCTCGGAATGGAAACACTCATTGTAATAAAGCTATGGAGTTAGTTTCAAATTCTGGCCTGATCCGCATTGTTCTGAATTAAAAAATATTCTTTTCATTGACTCTGGTGAGTGTTGGATTGAGCTGAAAAGGGAAGAAAATTCGTGAAACTTTAAGATTATTTTTTAAGAATGTTTTTTTCCCGGCTGTTTTAATGTAATTCAGAGACTTTTCTGATAGTGTGGGGGGAGGGGGGGAGCAGTACTCTTAACAAACATGTGAAGACCACTTATTCTACAAGTAAACCCTGACAGAAGTGATGGGGGAGGGGTGGTAGAGGGAATGAAGAGTAGAAAAAGGGATAAAGCTGAATATATTGTATGAAGAAAAATAATTTTCTTCGTGAAAAGTTGAACATAAAGGAACTTGCAGCTAGTATTCATGGTGGAGAATTTTTTTGGTTAAAAAGATTGACATTTTAATAAACTGATCTTAATTAACACTACTTTGAAATTCTGAGTTGTACATTCCCTATCTCAAAACACTAGAACCTGTGGCTTTTTAAATAATTTGCTGCTTGTGGGTGATCTCTTTTTGAAACAAACCCAGACCCTCCGGTCACAATTTATTTTTTATTCAAAAATTATTTTTACTAGCAAATTTTGCTTTGGTTCAAGAGAATTATAAATCATTATTACACAGCCAGACACTTCAAACATTTTGTAAGAGCTTTGTGACCAATGAAGCATCAAAGGCAATGCTGAAATTCATGATTACAGCATGGGTGCACGTCCATTCATTAATACATTAAAGTTCAGGACTCTAATGTTATTAATGTGATTTTTAGATTGTTGTGCATTTCTGTCTTAGGAAAGGTGGATCTTCCTCCCAGGCAAAGCAAGGGGATTGTTCTTCATTAAGGCCAGTTTATGGAAACTTTTTTTTTTTGTAGGCAGTTCAGGACTGCAGAACTTAGGCAGATTTCTTAGGAGCTTTTTGCTATTCTCTAGTCACCAAAGACAGCTTTAGCTTTGATTTCCCCTTATCTCTCCTATATGCTGTATTGTTGTTGGTGATCTGCATAGCGAAGGAGTGAAGACAGGCAATTATCAATAGACACTTTTCTTGACCCCTACATTTCTGACATGAAATTATAGTCAGTGATCATGAACCTTTATTTAGCTGCCACTGTATTAATCTGTGGGAGACATATGTAACATGGAACAATGTCTTTTTGAATGTACTTCAAACATGAGATCCCAAAAGGTATTTCTAAATCAATTTTCTTGTGTTCCTTTTCTGTTTATCCTGTTGTGGTACTACTTCTGTCTCTCTGGAAAGAGAACTTCACCCAAAAGATCAAACCTCAGTAGCCACTGCAGCTCTGTCCAGCACACAGAGCAAACATACATGTAACTTCTTTTTCTCCTGAATTTCTTAACAGGTATGTGAGTAGGAAAGATAGAGGGTGCTGCAGGGAAAGGTCATATGACTTTTTGAGTTAGGTGGGTTCATCATGAGTCCTCAGCCTGCCCTCCTTGCCATGGAGATGTTACCTTGTGCGGACCTGGAAGCCATTACATCCATGTCAGTGCTACCCCTTGCCTGTTCCCCCTTGCCTGTTCCGGAACGTCTTGCTGAGAAGCTCACCAGCATGGCCACGGTAGCTAAGGCACTGCCCTGTGCTAACGTGGCTGCTTCGGTTCTGGGCAACTCACCGTTTAGGAAGAGAATCTCAGGTCAAACATACTTGTCTGTGTTGACAGCCCCTTTTAAAATCAGCCGAGTATCGAGCACAAAAACTTCTCCATTGTGTTCAGTCCCTTAGCAACAGAATGACTCTTCTCCAGGAGAAACGGCAGTGTTTGGGGAAGAGTTGTGACCTGAAACCAATGTGTTGGAACAAATGTTCCATATGATCAATAACTCTGAGGTCAAAAGGGCTTTGGCAGATACCAGGTTGGCTGATGTTCATTTTAGCAAGGAGTGAGCTTGGGAGGTTATGTTTAACAATGGGTCATCTCTCTCTTTTGAGTATGCTTTTCACGTGCATAAGGTAGCTAGAACTAGTTGTAAAGGTAGTGACAGAGATAGCTTGAATGTTTGTTATATTTCTGATACCCTTTTCCCCTATTGTGAAGGCAGAAGGGCCCAGTTTAGACTGCTTTGCTCCATTTCTGAAGCAGTTCCCTGCAAATTTGGGAAAAGCCTGTTGTGAGACCATGTGCTTTATGCTAACTGAAATATAAAATGAGTTCTAATACTTTTCCTTTGAGTCCTACAGGAGGTTTGAAATTTACTTGCATAGGAAGAGGCTTTGACCCGCATATTTTCATAAGTATTCATAAAGAGACAGAATTAGAAGCTCCCCTTTATTCCCCTTTTCATGTGTGCTGGTTTTAAAAGCTGTGGAATCAATTGAACTTCCAGCGAAGCTTCTTTCCAGAGATGGGCCAGACTAAAATGCAGGGTATCACAAGGAGCAAAAATATCCTGCAGAATGCTACTGCTCTACACACTCAGCTGGAGCAGTAGACTACGGGGGATGTTGAGATTTAGACTTCATAGTTGCTTTCTTAAACTGCCTGCATAAGCGCTAGGGCTTTCATGTAAGCATTTCAGTGGCCTTGAAATAGCCTTTTCCTGCTAATCTACATGTGAACAAAGGACTGACTCTTCACTGGTTTCTACCCTGTGTGGAATTTATACTTTGACAAAAAGGTGATAGAATCAGACCTCTGTCACTAATTGTGTTTTAAGACTATTTAACATGAATTTTTCATACATAGCAAAGAAGATAGCAACCCGGGGCTTTAACTGTAGGTTAGAAGCTCTCTATTTAGATTTGAATAACAAAACCTCTACCTGTGGAACAGATGTTCTTGATTCTTATGAGATACCCGATTCTTCAATTTTATTTTTTTTCCTATGCAGTTTACAGAGCTAGTCGAAAGCATCTGAAAATAGATAACCTAAAATACATCACACTTTTTCAGCTAGCTCTATTTTTAATGTCTATAATTTATTAAGAACAGTAGTTGTTACTGGAAATAGTTCACATCTTGGAATAGGCAGCTTTAAGTCTAGTACCTAGATTCAGGGAAGCTTCAAATCTCAAGCAGACAAATAACACAGAAAGAAAAAAGAAATAAAGGAAGGAATGTCGTAATGACAAAGGAAGTCTGACCACATCAGTGTAGAATGTGAATGTTATCTGACTGTGCTGATTTGGTTCCTTAAAACAGAATGAATGGGGTATTGTGTCTCTCAATGCCTCCTTCAAATATTCTGTTTAGTGTGCTGTATGTCTGGTATTCTGTTCTCCTTTTGATACTATTTCTGGGATTAATATCAGTTATATTAAACTGATGCAACAAAATATGCTGTACTTCAGAATGTTAGTATCTTCTATGTGAGATTCTTAGAGCTTTGTCAGAAATTTCTGGTGTTAACCCTCAGTAGATGATTTAGCCTCTTGATGCATTGGTTCCTTTCTGTTAGATGAGTAGAATATATTCTCACAGGGTTGTTGTGGATTAATATGGTAGAAAGTGAATGCCATGATTGTGAGAACCATGCAAGTACTTCAAATATGAGTAAGGGCTTGCCTGAGAGTTATCGCCATTTTTCTATATCTTTCTATGTAGGTAACTAAAGGGAAAATGAGGTATGTTAAACATTACGTGTAGCTAATCTCTAGTACAGTCAATGGCACGTCTCCTGACTTTGGCCCACTTTCTTTATCCTTTCAGGGTCTCTTTCCACCTGCAGAAGCACAGCAGACCCTCCTGTTTACTCGTTTTCCTTTGTTTTGTTTTTGCCTCAACCAATAAAATATTTAAACACAATAAAAATGTTTGTTAGCGGCAAACAGCACAGTAACTATGTTTAAAGAAGAAATACACAAACCCATAGTGAACAAATCTTACTCCCAGGTGTTTCCTTGATGCCAGCCGTGAAAGCTGGGAAACTATTCATTATAAACTATCAGTTCTGTCAAGATCAAGGATAGATTCCTGGAGTGAACAGCACAAAAGGCAAAATGAAAGGATCTCCTCCTCTGTTACAGATAGTTCTACATATACATATGTATATGCTGTGCATGTATGTTTGTGCATATGCATGTGTAGGTATATGCACAGTCTATATAAATCAGTAGTGCTATCATCTTCTATTGAAAATATTCACAAAGTGTGCTCTTTGAAATGTGACTATCAAAAGAATTCTTTTCTCCATTGTGGGGTTCCCAGAATAAATCAACTGTAGGGAGAATTTGACCAGCCCATCCAAGTGAGTGCCTATTTGAACATGCAGCCTTTAATCTCTGCAGAGTATACTAAGCCTTTGGTTACTATTCAGGTTCTGTTTCTCAAATATGTGATGGAGGCACATGTGAGGGGCTGGAAAATACCTTCTTCCCCCTCCCCCAGCCAAGAAATTCAGCGTGTCATCACTAAGATGTGCTTGGAAACAGCTTCTGGAGTTAGTGGTCAGGGCCACTAAATAGTAAGTACTTGGTATGAGGGTATTTGATTTTATACCTTGCAGTTCTGACCGCACAGTCTTTAATCTTCATTCCAAGACCTAGCAAAGCAGGAATTTGCTACATGAGACAAGGCAGTAGTTTCTAGTTTGATTAACATGCAGGCTTTGTTTTCAACATTAGCAGTCAAAGTGACTACCTGGAGTCTTGGAAAACCAGCATGGGTAGCCTTCTTACATAAGTCTACCTCACATTGGCTGTCCTGAAAAAGAATAAGCTTATTGTATTTACTGCTAGGTAATGTGATACAATTCCTTGTATATGTTGTATATATTCAGGAGGATTGGGTGGTGAAGGAAAAGATGCTGAGTAGAAGATATAGTCAGAGTTAGGAAGGGATGGGTAAAGGGTCCTGCTTTGGAGGTGTGCCAGGATAGTGGAGCAGGGGTAGTTAGAGGCTAAAAGAGGAAATGTGAGTTTGGCTGAGTAGTGCTAGGGGGCTTGAAGTTGTGGTGTGGGAGGGCAGTCAAGGGATTCAATGAATAGATCCTCAAGATATGGGGCTGGTAAATTCATGTTCTTAAAGAATAATTTAGGGCTTTGCCTCTTTACTCACTAGGAACCTGGGATTGCCTGCAATAGTGATTTTGTCATTTGCTGTATTTCTGGTTTTGAGCAACTTCATTCCTCTGTGCTCTTGTATCCCCATCTACGCTATGGAGGGCTCAATCGTTCAGTAGATTAGGGCCCTGCTATTAGTTATAGTGTCAAGTTAATAACTGGACTTCAGTGTAGTGTCCTGGGTATTTCGAAGCAGTGTAAGTGTTACAAGTGCTAAATGGATAGATTTTATAAAAATGCAATGTTCTGTTTTTCATAGTATCTAAACTGCTCCTACACCCACTTTAGCCTCTCCTTGGGGTATGTGGAAAGTGTCGTTCCTTGATGGGCTCACTACAGTGTGAAAACACTTAAAAGTTATGCCCTGGCATTGCAATGTCCTGCACCCTTACTTGTGTTTATGCATCTCTGCGTGACCATGCTGTGAGCTGCATTGGTGAGCTGTCCTTCATTAAAGAAACAAACAAAGCAAGTGCCCCACTTCCATCTCAACTTGAAGGCAGATCTTTTCAGCAAACTAGTTTACTAAGCAGTTGTAATGGTACCATTGTTAAGGTGGTGGCTGGTAACTGGGAGTGAGGGAAGAAGGATTTAAGTGTGGGGGTTTTTTGTTTCTGTTTGGTTTTTGTCAGCTCTGAAAGAAATGTGATATAGAACTATTTACTTAGTGCCACGTAGGCAGTGTGATCTCCCTGTGAGTGTATTTTAATACCAGACTGGCTCCAGATGCTTTTGTTAATGAGAGTGTTGTTTAAAAGCAGGAAGACTGATTTCGCTGCGCCTTGCTTAGATGTTTTCACATGGGCCACAAAGTGGTTGCACAGCAGTGCCACTCTTATCTGAGCTAAAAAAAGAGTTGGTTTCCCACTAAGTGTCACAGTGTCATGCCCCTAAAACTTTCGTAAAATTAAAAAGGCAGCAACAGTTCTAATTTTAAAATGAGGAAAATATTTATGAGGAACCGACCAATTCTTCACCTTTTATTGTTCAGCTTGTATTTTTTGCCTTACGATATGTTGTAGAGTACCTGTTTCATTTGCTTACTTTCTAGGCTTTTTGATGTTAGTGTAATAATTCATAGCCATTTGTTCATATTCAGAATTCAGTAGTTCCAGTCCAAGTCAAGATGGGACAGCTTTTTGACTTCGCTAGGATGAGTTTTCACGTAGGGGAACAGGACCCTTAGTAACTTTGTGCTGGCGATCATGAACGTTTAACAGTTTGTGCAGAACCATGAGTTTCTTGGAACTGTCACTTACTTGCATTATAGTTTTCAGTGGAGAACCCAGCATTTGGAAACATGGATAAAGAGCAGGTGAGAGCAGCATGGAGGAATCTGTCCTGTCACTGTCCACATGCTAAACATTCTGTGGTTTAAACAGGATTTCAAGCTACTGTACATTTTTGAAATATTAATTGCTATGAAGAAACGTATTCTTATACAAGTTAGTTAAGAGTATATTTGCAAAAAAAGTCACTAAACAGTAACATCTGTGTTTCAGAAACAGTAAAAGCATGGTCAGTTGGTTAAACTCTGATCTGAGCTAATAAAAATGCCATGGAGAGTAAGAGTTTTCAAAGAGTAGCCTAAGTGAAGAGTGAAAGAAAGGTTAAAAAGAATAAGTAGTAAATTTTATGTTTAGCTGATTATTGTTATTGGTTCCTACGGTAGTCTGTCCTTTGGTCTAATCTCACAAGTATAGTTCTCTTTTGATTGTAGTCTAGCAGGCACAGAAGTATTTATGCCTGATATACTTTATTCTGCAGCTGGGTGCAAGGATTAGAGTACCTCCTGCATGTATCTATGTGGGTTTCTTCTAATGAAAAGCCTCATACCTGTGCAGTAATCCCTTTCCTTTCTCTGCTCACATACCTTGGCTTAGCAAGAGCATCCATGTCGATGAAGGACAGATGCTAGGTCATCCAACTCTGTTCTCATGGCTTATTGGAGGGGATGGAAAAGCTTGAGTGCTGCAGCCAACTTTGTCTGTCTGCTTCTGTCTGCTGGATGTCTGGGAACATCAAGTGATCTGCTAGAATGTTAGATGCTATCTGATCAGCTCTATCCATCCTGATTGCATGTCTTCCTTAAGCTTGAGGCCGTTGTTTCCAGTTTCTTGTTCTAAAATAATTTTTGAGACTTCTGTGTGTACTTGTGGGAGGAGATTGGTTTCATTTACACATTGCAGTTAGTGGAGCTGTAGAAATAAAATACAGGGCTGAACGTGGTGGGGCTTAAGTCAAGGTTTGGTATCTCAGCAACAGGAATTGTGGAATCTGCCATCTCCTTTGCCTGCCTCATTTTCTGTAGAGCACTGCTGCATGTATTATTTTTCAGCCTGAGCTGGTAGTCTGTCCTATCGATTAATAAAACTTAAAGCCTTGAATGTATTGGCTAGGTTTTTTTTTTAAGATGCTTCTGGCTGTGGTTGTGCTCCAAGACACAGGTGTTCTCAGCTTACCTGGGAGTCAGAATGCAATGTGATGCACAGTCCTCTCATGCTCCTGGATTCTCTTTGCATTGGAAATTTGGTGCACGAGGAAGGAGGAAGCTACAGTGTGCTGTCCCTTGGGACAAATAGGTCTGGACAACTGGGGAGACTAGGCCTGAGCAGAGACGCAGGCAGGTGCCCCTCGGTCTCATCTTACAAGCAGAAATGCTGCTGTTGATTTACTCCCGTGGACTGCTGTGGTTGCCAACTTAGAGCTGAAAATTTGACATTATATTTGTGTAAAGCACACATGAGAATGGTGAGTGCTTTTAGGATAATGGAAATTGTGGTCCAGCATTGGTTTGCAACAAATTGGGGTAGAAATTTAGACAACAGGGAGAGGCAAGTAATCGGGCTTTCGCAGCTTAAGGAGTTGCTGTTGGTTGCTCATGTGCATGCTTCATGTGTCTGCTGTGATTCCAAGGTAAGAGGTATTGGGTACTAGAATGTCATGATTCAGACCAACAGCCTGGTTTGAAGTAATCTACTTTGCTTTGCAATAGCAGTGAATGAGAAGTGTGCTGTGGTCCACTAATACAATTAATCTGGTAGGTAGGTATCTGTTAAGCTGTGCTAAATGTAGTTTGCAGTCATCTGCCCATACCCTAATTTGCCACTTCAGGCAGTTGTTCTTTCTATGGTGTTTCCTCTCATGAGGCCTTTGGAATAATCACTCCCTGCAAAGCAGTGCTTGGTTAAGAAACATGTTAAGAAAGGAGCTTCTAGACTTGATTTCAGGCAGTTGCACTATTCATCAGCATTGGACATTTTGGTACAGAAGAGCTGGCTGGCAGGATAGTATAGTAACAGCACAATTCAAACAGATGATTATTACAGTTAAAGTGTGATGATGGCATCTGTGAAAATGTAACCAACCCATCAAGGAACATTCAGAATTGAAGTGAACAGTTGCACTGGCAGTAGGAACTAGTGATCATAAATCATCTAGCAGCCTAAGTATAGACAAAGCTGAGGATCTGAAAAGCATCCCAAGTGCATGTGGGAGTCTTCATTTTCCCTTTCTGCTCTCGTGTCATCTTCTCCATTATTGGCTGCTGAGGAACTAGAATTCGTCCTCTGGGTTCGTTGTGACAATATCTCAGAGAGTTTACAAAATTATTTTTGGTGTGAATCTTACCACCTTGCTTGACAATTTTCTTGCCTCTTTCTAACATTCTGTGGACTAACATAAACTACATTTGAGTGGTTCTCACTTTGGAGAACATGTGCCTTAAGGGGTGTGTAAAGGCAGGAGATAAAAAAGAAATAAATATTAAATGAAAGGCACAGCAGCCTGACTGGGAGTGGCGGGTGGGAGGGGGTAGACTGCATTATTTTCTTAAACTGTCTTTGGATACAGGTATGGCCTGAGAGCCGCTGAACACTGACAAATGCATCATTAATGGCAGCATGTGATAAAAACCTGCTTTTCTGCAAACCAATTTCTTGTAATCAATCCATCTAATTTTGCTACGCTACACTGGCTGAAGGATGTAATGGGCAGGAATTGCAGGACAATGCAAGTTTTCTCAGTTATAGTACTTAACGGGGAATGGTGGCGATTCCATGGGATTTCAGTTGTTTGTGTTTAAACCTGTAGCTTGACTCTCCCTGTGCCGCAATTCTTCATTAAGAGAATTTTTCATTTATTTCTTCTTATGTCAGAGCCATCATAGGATCATTTAGGTTGGAAAAGACCTTTGAGATCATCGGGTCCAACCATTAACCCAGGACTGCTATGTTGACCACTAACCCATGTCCCTAAGCGCTGCATCTATGCATTTTTTAATTACCTCCAGGGACAGTGATTCCATCACCTCCCTGGGCAGCCTGTTCCAGTGCTTGACCACCCTTTCAGTGCACAAGTTTTTCCTAATTTCCAATCTAAACCTCCCTGGTGCAACTTGAGGCTGTTTCCTCTTGTCCTGTCGCTTCTTATCTGGGAGAAGAGACAGACACCCCCACCTGCCTACAGCCTCCTTCCAGGTAGTTGTAGAGAGCAATAAGGTCCCCCTGAGCCTCCTTTTCTCCAGACTCAACACCCCTGTTCCATTGGCTGCTCCTCGTGAGACTTGTGCTCCAGCCCCTTCCCCAGCTCTGTTGCCCATCTCTGGACACGCTCCAGCCTCTCCATGTCATTCTTGAAGTGGGGGGCCCAAAACTGAACACAGAATTCGAGGTGCAGTTTCACCAGTACTGAGTACAGGGGACGGTCACTGCCCTTGTCCTGCCGGCCACTGTTTCTGATACCAGCCTTGTATCTTCTTGGCCACCTGGGCACACTGCTGGCTCATGTTCAGCCGGCCATCAACCAGCACGCCCGGGTCCTTTCCCACCAGGCAGCTTCCCAGCCAGTTTGCCCCAAGCCCGTAGCATTGCGTGGGGTTGTTGTGACCCAGGTGCAGGACCCGGCACTGCTCCTGGCTGAACCCCATATTACTGGCCCTCAGCCCATAGGTCCAGCCTGCCCAGACCCCTCTGCAGAGCCTGCCTGCCCTCAAGTGGGTCAACACCTCCCCCCAGCTTGGTGTTGTCTGCAAACATATGGGTACTCTCCATCCCCTTATCCAGATTGTTGGTAAAGATACTAAACAGGACTGGCCCCAGCACTGAGCCCTGGGGAACACCGCATGTGACCAGTCACCAGTGGGATGTGACTCCATTTACTACCACTCTCTGGGATCGGCTGGCCAGCCAACTTTTTACCCAGCATAGAGTACACCTGTCCAAGCCGTAAGCAGCCGGTTTCTCCAGAAGATGCTGTGGGAGATGGTGTCAAAGGCTTTACTAAGGGCCAGGTAGACAACATCCAGAGCCTTCCCCTCATCCGCTGGGCAGGTCACCTTGTCATAGAAAGAGATCAGGTTCGTCAAGCAGGACTTGCCTTTCCTAAACTTCTGCTGGCTGGGCCTGATCCCCTGGATGTCCTGCATGTGCTGTGTGATGGCGCTAAAGATGATCTGCTCATCAACATCATTTGAGGCTGCTGTACTGTGGAGGTAAACTACACAGCAGAAAGAGGGTGGGTACCTGAGCTCACATTCTGGCTCCGTGCTGACCTAGGCACAAATTACTTTGGTGGTTTTCCTCCGTAACAGTATGTGGATCTGAGGAGGAATTTGCATCTCCTTATTTCAGTCAAGAGAGTGGAGGAAGGTGTTTGAGAGGTGGAGATTTTAGAAAGGAGGTACTTTGGGAAGTGGCACTGAATGGTTCCCCAGTGAATACAGATGATAAATCGCTCTGAGTAAAAGGGTCTTGTGAACATAGACTAAGTAGACAAATTAAGACTATGTTCTGATTCTGCATTGTGGGTTGTTTTTTCTCAGGAAATTTGTTAACAAAATTTGAAAATTTGCATCTATTATGTTATAAAAATTATGAAAATTAAATTCCGAAACTCACTAGCAGAGAATATATCTTTATTTTCTGACACAAAAAAATGGGTTAACTTGTATGGCAATACAGAACTCAACATGAATAAAGTAGATAGAAGGTATTTGGTAAAATAAGCCCCTTGAATGAAATAAAAATTCATAGCCATAAAATTAAATGGTGAAATTTTAGGCTCCTTGCTCTGCGAGGTATCTAAAATCAATACCTGCCTGTGAAGTTCTATTTACTATTTGTCTTTGCAGAATTTAAACAAATACCTAGAGGTTCCTTGTTCTGAACTGAAGAATGCTGTGGTTGGTTACACGCACAACTCTGCAGTAAGAACTGTGGGCAGAGCCTTTTGCCTACAGCTGGTAGGCAATGGATACCTCTATCCCAGGGGTCCTCAAACTACGGCCCACGGGCTGGATATGGCCTCCCAGGGTCCTCAATCTGGCCCCTGGTATTTACAGACACTCACACGCCCCCACCCCCCACCCCCGCTGGGGGTTGGGGAAACCAAGCAGCCGCAGATGACTGCCTGCCACTTCATCCACGCGCCAGCCCCCTGTTTAAAAAGTTTGAGGACCCCTGCTCTATACTAATGGATATAAGTTACAGGCTACCTCCCAGAGGCTGGGACTCGCAGCCTTCATATTGTTTACAAACCAAATAGATGTGAGCTCAGTTAAATTGTCAGTAATACTTTGCACTTCCCCCAAATTCTTGTTCACGTGTCTAGCATATTTTAAAGGTTGCCTCAGCCATTGTTTAATTTTGTTTGAAGTCTCTCAGTCTTTCCTTGTTAATTTTCTTTGCTTCAGTCTCTAAAGTCACAGAGCCAGGATCTTCATGGCATTCGGCACAGTGCTCTGGGAATGTGCATGAAGTGGAAAGGATTGGTTAGTACCTGTGGATGGAATAATTGTATGGAAAGTAAGACACACAGCTTGGAGCAGAGGAGATTTTTTACCTGAAACATTTTCCATCCTGATCCTTTTTCTCTCCAATGTAAATTTTACTTCTAAGTTCAGTTTGAATACCCTTACTTAAGACATCAATAAATGGGCCATTTTTAAGACAAGATCTATACTAGTTGTGTTATTAGCTTCAGCATAGTTCAAGCCCTGTATCCTTTAAGAGAAGGAGAGGGACAAATGAGCATCTCCAGAGGAACACGGTGCCTTCTGAGCCCTTGCACTACTTGTGAAAATTCCAGCAAAACTGAATTTTGGGGAAGCTGGCAGGTAGCTCAGTAGTGCTTTTTCTGTCCTTCAAGTTCATTGATACTTCTGTGCTAGATTTATAGTTGTCTAGTGGAGATGACCCACAATGGAGAGGAGGGAAGTAAATAAAATGTGGTGGTGTACTCCTCCACACCAGAAAAAATTCCCTCATGGTAGATCATACCATCCAAAAATCTGACTACAAAACAGTGTTTCTGCCTTGCCTGCATAATGAATTTCTTGGAAGATATTTACAGCAGTGTTGCTGTCCTGCTCTCTCCACTTTTATCCCTATAACTGATGGAATTTCTTGGTGGGTCTCAAGATATACATGAAGATTTTTAAATACTGAGATTCACCTTAAATATTAGGAAAAGTAGGACATAGGTTTATTATAAAAGAACAGAAGGATAAAAATGGCAATTTTTCCTGTGTATGGGAATATGTGCAAGTGCGCATCTGCTCTGTACCTTATTTATTTTTTTTAGAAGGGAACACATGTCTTCGATACCGTTGCTCGTGAAAGCAGCTGTTTAAAAGCAAAAAGGGTACAGACATAGCTATCTTAGCTTTCAGATAGGGAAACACACTGCTTTTGTTATTAAGGATAAGAGAGCCAAAGATACTCAAGTAACTGGGTAAAAATGAAATAACTCCTGGGAAACAAAATGCATAGTTAAAAATAAATTCATTGTGAAAAGTTCTCCAAAAGGATCTTTTCAAGTTTATGGCAGAGAATGAATCTGTATCCTAAAAAAGAATAAAGTCAGCAATTGTATGCACTTTTCATGACTCTCATGTAAAACCTGGCAAACAGATTATTTGTTGGCTTAGTAGATTAGACATGAGGGCTTCTGTAAATTAAAAACAAAAGCAGCTTTGGAATGTATTTCACTGTCTCAGTTGGAAAACAAAGATCTCTTTCCCTCCACCCCTTCTTTTCCTTAGGATAATTAAAAATAAAAAAGTGTGCAGAGCCATATAAATAAAACAAGGGCTGGGATGAAGGAAAAAAAAAAAAAAAAAAAAAGGAAAATCTTCCTTCAAAGAGATGTCAGCAATCACAGTTTTCATTTGTCTGTGCCAAGAAATGTTCTTGTATGTAGGTCTGAATGTAGTTTATTCTTGACTATTTATGGAAGTTACGCTCTTAGAGACCTTAATATGTAATAAAAAAAAAAGAAAATCCTTAATTACAATCTGTTTTAAATGAGCTTAACTTAAAAGCTTTCAAATACCCCTCTAAGTGTTACACAATGTTCCACTGTCTTCATTTTCTAGCATTCCTTACCGGTACAAATACATTAAAGTTTATGCTCTAATTATATAGGATTTTGTTGTAATTTACTTGAAGAAAGTGTGAATACATTCTTCATGGGCGAAATATGTTACTTTGAATTTCTGAAAAACCCCTTTGGCTATACAACTTCAAGTTTGTAACCTAAAAGAAAGCACAGTCTGTAATAAAGAGCATAGAATACATTTGAAATACAGCTAACTGTTAAAAATCATTCAAGAAGAAGGAAAAACACACAGTCCAGGAGTGTGAGTGCCTGAGGACAGCCCAGAATTATGCCTTGATGTGTTATGCAATTATTTACTTTTCTCTTAAATGAAAAATATAGAAATTGCCATAACTCACAAAATACATAGTCTGACCAGGAGCTACAGTGTAACTCCTTAAAAGATGCTTGCCTAACATACGAGTTTCTGATTGTACTGAAGGCTTTTGTCAATGTTTATTCTTTCCCTTTTATTTTGTGGTAGCTTCTTGTGTTTCTCTATCTCTTTATTTCACTTATGCATAAATTTGGGCTGAGTCCTGTCAGAGTTGGGTGGTGGGAGGATGACAAGTCAAAGGAAATATAAGGTTCCCAGTCATGGAAGGTCAAAACTACGTTCATTTTCCAGAAACTGCAGAATTTCCTCTGGTGCCCGGTTCTGCTGGGCTACATTCAGCTTGAGCAGAGAATGTGGAGGAACAAGAATAACTGAAGGGCGGTACTGTCCCCCTGGAAGCCATTATCTGTGGCACAGCCACATCCCAGCCCACGTTTCCATCTTGTAAGCAGTGATGACTGAACGTGTGTGTTTTCCATAACAGTCTTTGAAAGGATGCTTCTGCAGGACATCAGATGTAGTGCATTGCTACACTGCTTTTTGTTACCTGGTGGTTTGCAGAATTCACTTCTAGTTCTCAAGATAACTCTAATGAGTTTGAAACTTACTTACTGCTTGTGGAAAAGTGGAATGCCAAGTAGGGAGAATGAAGTCCTCAAAAAGCATATGGAAATCTAATGGACACAAGCGAACAGTTTGCTGGCATCTATACAGGTTTCATGTGTGGCACTATTCTTTCTTCCTGCTCTTTCAGGACTTTATAGAGAGTGTAACGAAGAACCAGGACTTTAGGATTTTGTATGAGGAATGCAGAATCGGTTTTTGAATCGGCAGTTGCAAATTATCGTAAGCAGTTTTGGCTAATAGAATTATCTGGCCAGTTATCAGGCATGTTCCATTCAAGACAGTAATTCTCAAGGATATTCTTGATTTTGATTGAATGTTTTTTTTTTTTTATCTGTGAACACTGAAGTCTTTATGTCGAAACTAATACTCATTTTCAATTCTGGGCCAACTGGCAGATCCAAATACAAATATTACTAATTGGCTGCTCGTAAGCCTTTCTAGCAATTAATTCAGTTATAAATGATTCAGACCTTTCTGTAACCCAAATAAGATTCATGCTTGGTTTATTTTTCACAGAATTATTTCATGCTAGACAAGGATGTGTAATAAACCATTATTGAGGGTATGGGAAATTGGATGGTTTATTTGACAGTCCTTATTACCTCTGCTGCAAGTGTGGCAGCCAGATAAAATGTAACCTTCATTGTAAAGCTGTTCTTTGATTTTTGTGCAAACACAAAAAATACAGTTTTTTAATTTCTAACTTTTCCATGGAATATTCTGTCAGTAACTTTGAAATTCAAAATATAAGGAAAGGCTTCCTAGGGAAGACATAACATTCTAACCCTGACCACTGGTACAATGATGAACCCCAGATCTTCAGTAAAAATCAGTTGTTTCACATAAGATTAAGCACCTATGTGTTTGTGCACTGTTGTTAGTTTCCAGGTAAATGTTTTGTTACCTAAATCACTGAAATGAGAGGTTGCAAGTAATTACATTTCTACACTGCATTTCTGTATGGTGATGAACACGTGTGAAACAGAGGGCTTCTAATGGAACTCTGTCCACATGGATCCTGTGGCATTCCGTGTAAACACTGAGGCATTTCATCCTGGTATTCCAGCTGGATTTACAAGTGATTACATTTGCTTGTCTAAACTGCCTTGTAGTCACTGTTGGCACAGTGTTCTTTCTCTTTCCCAGGTTTAAACTGTTCTCTGTTGAATTAGCTGCATTGCAGCTCTGTGATGTCTACATTTTGGGGACAGTTAGGCTCTGATCCATAGAGGGGCCACCAGTTCCTCTTTGTCTGAATGATACTTAGTACCTATTTGGCTTTAATCTCAAAATTCCTCTTTAGTCTCTGTAGTGTTGCATTGTTGGTTGCTGTTTTCTTACTGTTTATTACAGATCATAGAGGCTGAATGAAATTCAGAGCCTATTAATACTGGAGTCACAATAAACACACATTGGTTTGTGTATAACACTTTTTTAATGATTGTCAAAAATTGCAGGGCTGGCTGGACATATTGGCTGCCCAGAGTTAAGTAAGACTGAGTGAAGCTAAAGGGCTAGTGTCTGTAGGCTGGGAAAAAGATTCAAGCCAGCAAGTCTGTGAACCGGTGGAAGTCATGCAGGCATCTGTGCTGTCCTGTCATGTGAAAAGGCACAGAATGATGATGATGATGAAAGCAGAGATTGCTGTTTTCTTTAGCCATACTTATTGCTGCAGTTTTGATGAAGGTGTAGGAGGGTCCTACACCTCCTAGAAAGTTCTAGGGCTGCCTACATCAGTCACTGCTAAAAGAGGAGTTACTCTGCATTCAGTTTGCAAAGAAAATGCTTGGAAGTGTTCTCTGTTTTCTTCTGTGAGAATTTCAGAACCTGCAGGACTTCTGGTTGCTGTTCTAAAGAACATGAATGAAGTTGAGTGGTTTATAGGCATAGCAGTTGGAGATGAAGGGGAAATGTCTTAGAGCATCTGTTCCTTGCCTCTTTCCTAAATATGCTTTCACCTTGTGGTTGTGTTTTCTGAAAGTGTAACACATTGGTCTGGGTACGTTTTTCTAGTCAACACAGAGTATCTTTTGTCATCTTACATCCTCTGTGTTATTTTGCTAACTCTTCTGTGACTGAAGGGGCAAAGCAGCTTCTGACAAACAGGCTTAATCTTCCAAGATGCCAAGTAACATGGGCCTATACAGTAAAGTGTGTACTTAGTTGATCTTAATGTGAATGGGTTCACTCACTTCAAAGGTCTTTCCCCAGACCCTAAGATCCTTATACATTAAGGACAATGGCCTGACAAGCAGAGTCTCAGGCACTTAGGTCGCCTTGCCTAATAATTAATTTTCCTCTCATTTGTGGATGAAGCAAATGGATGAAGGGGCATGGTTTAGGGAGAGGCTAGACATCTTAAAAGGACTGACAGACTTAGTGAGGTCTCTTGCACGAACAGCCTGCTGAATATCTTGTTACTTTCATTGTTAAACAGATGTAACTTTATAAGTCTCCGGTAGACACGTGTTTCTGTGTCTTCCACATGATTTTACTTATTAAGTTCACTGGGCATTGGATGTCACTCTTGCTGTTTTGGTGAGATTTTTCAGCCTTATGTACCGTTAATAGCTTAACAACAGATGCATTTACTGGTTATTGTCTTTTGTATACCTTCTATTTTGATGTGATTCATTAAAGAAGACACACTTTAAATGGAGGTCATCAGATTGAGGACATGGTCCTGTTGGTGACTGAGAGATGAGAGGATTTTGCACCGTGTTTTATTTCATTGTGTTTTGTTTCTCCCATGTGATAACCTGGAGAACAAAAGCGTACTGCAGAAGCAGAGTTGACTTCACAAGGTCTGCTGCAGATCTGGGTCAAACTAGTGTGAAAACCAAATCAAGACAACGTGCAGTAAATATACAATTAAATCATTGCTAATTGCTTCCTTGTATTTACTTATTTCAAGGATCTTTACAGGATCAGCTTATTCAATTTATTTCTGGCTCAGAACTTTACGCTGCCGTTGAACACTAGGTCAAACCTTACTTGATTTACTAAATTCTGAGACAGAACATCTAGGTTTGGTAAAGTGGAAATGAATGTTCATGCATATCTCTGCACAAGCAGTTTTTTTAAAAAGTCTTTTTTTGAGAGTAATAAATTACTATATCTACCCAGGGTTGTGAAATCCCCCTGGAAGATTTGAGAGGAAAATGTTACTGCGATTACAGAAATCTCAGTAGCTTAACTAGACTGTTTGCTTCTCTTTGGAAATGCTAACAGATAGTAGAGCAGACTATGGACTAATGTCTTGCCAAGGGCCTTTTTTCATGCCAGAACTATTTTTTTCTTCCCAAGATAAAAATCTTTAAAAGGTTTTCTGAGCAACAAACTTCTTTTTCTCTTCAGACGTGTGTACCTGACCAGTTTGTGTGCACGTTTGTCCAGAAACGGTGAAAGACATGAGATCTCAAGATAGAGCTTAGTCTCGGGTTAGAGAGAATGTTTATATCTCTATTGTAAGTCTCTGGCTTATGAGCATTTGATACGTAACCACCATATAACAGCAAAATACTCATTCCCTGTTTAGCACCCAACTGTGTCTATATTGTGGGTCCTTTTACAGGTAATGAAGAGTGTTTCCAGCTTTATGATTGGTTCTCAATGGCAACTTTTTGCTCACTTAAACCAGAACGGTGTACATCTGGGCAAGCTTTTAATGTGTGGTTGGTTGGTTGTTTTTTTTTTTTTCTACAAAGCCTAAGCATGGCCTCCCTGGCTCATATATAAAAAAAGCTCTGGCACCTCTGCTTTAAACATTGTTTATGGGCTGAACTCTTAAGTCTTTATTGTCTAAATTGTCTGGATGATTAAGGTGATTAGCAAGCTGTTTAGATTGAAAAGTGGCCTATTTTAAGTATGCTTGTTTTCTCTGCCAAAGGTTTGTTTTTCTTGAGTTTTCTCACACACACCCCCCCCCACACCCCCCCCCCCCCCCCCCCCCGGCTGTTCATTATTCTCTGAAGGGACTACTACATTTTCCTCTGATGGTGACTAAAACTATGTCAAATTGCACATGGCTCCCTAAATCTTTTGGAATTGATTATTAATAGAGTTTTGGAACAAATGAAACTGAGTTATTTAGTGCATTTGTAAGCAACATTAATGAATTCTATTCATCTATAACAAACAATTTTGCCTGATCACTCTATGCAGGGGTCCTCAAACTTTTTAAACAGGGGGCCGGCGCACGGATGAAGTGGCAGGCAGTCATCTGCGGCTGCTTGGTTTCCCCCCCCCAAGCCCCGGCGGGTGTGTGTGTGTGTGTCTGTAAATACCAGGGGCCAGACTGAGGACACTGGGGGGCTGTATCCGGCGGGCCGTAGTTTGAGGACCCCTGTGCTATAACGTAAAATAGAAGTGGCAACAGTTATATACTGATACAACTGACATGAGCTCTGGTTTTGCATACATTCAGTACTTGGTGTGATCTTTTTGACTTTCTTCATGTGTTTAATCATGTTTCATCATCTTATCTACAAGGTTTGGGTACACTATTGTAATTTTTATTGCTGTGGCAGAGGATCCACTATAAATCAGTGCTGGGTTTATTGATCTAAACCATGGCTCAGATAGATCTCTGTGTTGCATAAATCAGCATATATCAAAGTTATTCATGTGGCTGCATCTTCTGGTGCTTCACATCCTTTTCTGTATGTATTTCTGTCATCTATAAATACTTATCTAAATTATACAGTCTGGTATCACAGAACATAGTACCAAAATACTACCTGTGTCTTGGGTTCTTTGCATGATATCCAGTTGCCATGCATGTGTGTGTGTTACTGGAATTTCTCACAAAGAAGTCAAAGAACTCTGACCATCTTGTGAAGAGAATTCTTTTTAGTGATGAATAAAACTCAGAAGTTGTAGAGCTTGGATGTTGGATGGCCAACACAGGATTAGGAACCTTGCAAGACATTCTCGTAAGAAGGACAGCACTGATGAAGGCCAAGGATCTGTCTAGCCTGGTATCCTGTATTCAACAGTGGTAATAAGCCCCAGCATAGAATAAGAACAGGAAAAAACATGTATGATAATTCTGACCCAGCTTTCTTCTCTATTTTCCAGCTCAGAATTCCTGAGCCTTATGTTATGTGATGTTTAGTAACTCACAGTGTACTTTTTTTAAGTTCAAGGTGCTGGTGTGCCTTTGCTTGAAAAACATTCAACAGGTCCACCATTCATTGTATAAAGAACCACCTTTTGGTTTGAGTTTTGTGGTGTGGGTTTTTTTAAGCTTTGTTTGGTAGTTCCTTGTGCTTGTATTGGGAAAAAGTGAACGAATGATACCTATCCACTATTTTTCGTGCCACTCATGATGTTGTAACCTTGCCATACTACCTTCTAAACACTCTTGTGTTTCAGGCTGAAGAGTCTTAATGTCATCAGTAACTTTCTATATGGAAGGAACTATTTGTAGTTCTAAAATATCCCTTTTGAGATTGGGAGCCAAATAGCATGCTGTAATTGCGGAATAAGTAAATGAATTTATATGGTTGAATAATGATATTTTTCATGTGGTCACTTGTCTTTCCCTGCAGTTCATATAATTGTAGGAAAACTTAGGTTGGAAAGGGACATCGGAGTCATCCCATCCAACCTCCTGATCAAGGCTGGGCTCATTTAAAACATCAGGTTGTTCAGGGTCTTGTCCAGCTGAGTTATGAAAATTTCCTTAGAGAGTCCACAAGCATCCTGAGTGCCTGTTCCAGTGTTTAACTACAACCGCTGCATGTTTGTTGTTTTTTTTTTCTTCATCTCTAACTTCCATTGTTGCAATTTGTAACTATTGCATCAAATCCTTTTGGTCTCAGAAGAGTTTGATTACTCTTCTCTATGACCTGTTTTTAGATAATGGAAGGCTGCAATTAGATCCTACCCTAGCCTTCTCTTCTGGTGAATATTGTTCCTTCAGCCTCTTCTGTATTGTTGACTCCAGCTCCTAACCATATTAGGGCCCTTCTCCTGGACTTTCAGGAGTTTCTTAATCTCTCATATTGAGTGCCAAAAACTGTACACAGTACTCCAGGTGTACCATTTCCAGTGCTGAGCACTTTCCCTTGACGTGCTGGCTATATTTGTGCTCATGCAGACCAGTAGGTGGTTGACCTTCTTTGCCACAGGAACTCATTTAAACTTGACCCCCCTATTCCCTTTCTGTAGAGCTGATTTCTAGTCAAATGGGTTCCCAGCCTGTTTTGGTTTTGTTTTGTTTGTTTGTTTTTTGCATAGGGTATTTCTTGCAGAATTTGCATTGTCTTTCAATTTCATGAGGCTCATGTTGGCCTATTCCTTGAGCTTTTTGAGGTGTCCCTGAATGGCAACCCTGCCTTCCAGCATATCAACTGCTCCCCACAGCGTGGTGTCATCTGTGAGGCTGGTGAGGGTGTGGTCTGATTTAGTCACTGATGAAGATGCCTGACAATATTGCCCAAGGAGTAGCCCCAAAGGAACGTTCTTTGTGACTAGTTGCCATTGGTCTTTGAAGTACTGGCCACTACCCTTTCAGCTCCAGCATTCCTAACCTTTCATTTCCTTTTTTGACCGCTGCTAAGCTAATGTTTACGTAACTATTCACTGTAACTTCTCAGACTTCCAGCTGCGAGTACTTCTTGTTGGTTCACAGTCCTGCATTTTACATTTGGCTGCCAGTCTAACCCGGAATGCCTTTTTGAATTTTTAACATTTTGGAACTTTGAGAAGTTCTTACATTCAGTTTGAGAATTTAAAACTTTTTTCAATAGTTTGCAATATATATATAAAAAAAAATAATTCTAAGCAACTGAAAGGGAAAGCTGGTTCATTGTGGGGATTTATTTCAGTTTTCAGTGGCTTAAATACTACATTGGATCTGACACTGGATATATTTGTGAATGATGGAAGGAAACTTTTGAATCCATGTTGGATCACCCGGTTGCTTTTATATACTTCTAAAATTCTGCTGTTGTAAACGGGTACAGAACCAGCCTTTGTTCCTTCCAGATTTTTTAGTGGGACTGCTACTGAGCAATGTCCTTAGTAGCACAGATAGCAACATCAGCTGTTTCTGGCTTTCAGTCAACTACCAGATGAGTAAGCTTTGAAACGAGGTGCAACTGAAAAATATTTCTAATTAGTTAACTACCTGCCTATTTGCATGGTTTTGTTGTCATTTTCTTTAAATCGTATTGGGGAGAGGCAACATCTGTAAAGCTTTATTTTAAATTTAAAAGCTTTATTACTGTGGTGTCAAGGACCTTCTGTGCTCGCTTTTCTCCAACACTCAAGCCACTGAGCACTGGTCATGTGAATCCTGATAGAAAGCAAATGTTAACTTTTCATGCTTGAGTACTTAGTGACAGCTAACATTAAACTTGTAAGCACATGTATTTGCCCTGGAAGTGGTATCTGCTCTATGAGAGGGAACACTGCTTAACATTGTAAGGTGGTGTTCTCAGATCTCCTTGCCAGAATATAAGAATGGAGGCTGTTAAAAAAAGATCTGAAATATCCCCTCTTAGCCATGACTACTCACATAGATAGCGTGATGGCCATGCCTGTGACAGAAAATTACAGGCTAATACATGCAGCATTTTCTGTGTGTCTATATAACATATATAAAATATGAATGAAAGCAAAGAGACAGTTTCCCTGAAGCTTTCTGCCAGACTCCCAGCACAGAAGCTGTTAACATAATCTGTCAACTGTAACAGCCTTTCACCAGCCAGAGAACTGAGCCCCGTTATCCCTGGGTTCTGTTCCTATTCTGGAACCATGAACTAGACCACATCTTAAGTCTGGAGATTCTGTCATGGTGGAACATTGTGATGCCTATTCAATAGGGCACTGTCTCCCAGCAGAATAGCCCGACTGCTTCGCAAACTGTCAAAATATGCTTTTTCCCTGCAAGATAGTTTTATTTCTATTTTGCTAGCAGGGCAATAGAGTTGCCATTACTGCCAAGCTGAATCCCTTTCTCATCAGTTTATTTACTGGATTTTTAGCTCTGCTTAGAGGTTACTGTAGATTATATTTTATATAAAATGCATTAAGTCTCAGCATTTAGTTCTGTTCCATGGGAAATCCTACAAGCCTTCTTAGACAGCTTGATGACATCGCACACTTTCTGGAGTGGTGTTTGCTATGTTTTATTCTTGGCCATACTCTACCTTTTTAAAGAACAGGATTTCCGTATTTGACTTCTGACTTCAAAGCTCAGTGATAAAACACCCCAGACTTAAATTCCTGCATGTTTCATTCTGCTTATACAGAGGCCAATGTTCAGATTTTCATATAGTCGGCTATCTTCTCAGTTAAGAACAGACTTCTTTATCAAGAAGATCCTCAAAATAGAGGAGGCGGATCTTTTGTCTTGTGAAAGGAGTTATTTTCTAGCTTTCAGGTTTTTTTACCATCAAGTCTTTGTGCTTTTTTTTTTATTTAGTCAAAGTTACTAAACGTATTAGTGTGACCTGGCATTTCTTTCCTTGATACACTTTGTTGGGCTTACTCATGAGACATCTTGCACAGATGAGTCCTCTGGGGTTATCAGCTTTGTAATGGAATATAATATAGCTGATTCTACTAATCCTCTCTGTTGAAATGCAAAATAACATGTAAAACCTTGTAAATGTGTGTTGGAACAGTGTTATGAAAGAGGTTGTGGCTGACATTCAAAATCTTTTGGGTTGTCAATGCAGTTAAAGAACAGAGGATCTTTGTTAATAATACGATTTGTGAATGGCGTAAGATCCTATGTATGCTACAGAATTAACGTGCTGACTTCACATTAAATATTCAGTTGTATGAATACTTATTTTTTACCAAGTTAGTAACAATGAAGCTGTAAGAAAATTCATCTGTGTATGCAACTAAATAATCCTATACTGTCCTCAAGTAAAAATCCCACACGCCTCTGCTGTATGTATGTAGTACATGCAAGTAGGAACATTACACATATATGTTGCCTAGAGTCTCCCCGAATGTACTGACTTGAGCAGTTATGCAATACAGTGATAGCTGTAGGTGGATGAATATGTCTGATGTGCTTATGCAAAACATAACCAGAGCACTAATGCACGTTTGCACGACAGCGTAGTTCCTTGTGGTACTGGCAGTCTTAAGCTTCACGTTCCTGAATCACAGGGGAGCTTGTTCTGTTGGCAGGTGATGCTCAAGAAGAGAAAAGGTCTTGTGGGGGTTTTCTTGTTGTTTGCAGCAAAGCTGTTACATGTCTCTTCTGGTAGCTTACAAAATTCGTTTAGATAATGTTTTGCAGAATGCAATGAATGGTTGCATAATTATCAGAATTTCCTACAATAATGTAATCTAATATCCTTTTTAGGACAGGATTTATCAAGTTGGGAGTGATAACAATTAGAAGGAAGCTGTTTAATACAGAGATAAAGGCAAAATAACTTGGGAGTAATAGCATGGAAATGGGAATTAACCAAGTTGGAACTAAAATTGGAAAAACTGAATATGCTTAGGCTAGGGGAACAAAATATTTGTCAGTGTAGAACGCTAGAAAAAATGAAGCTGCAGGTCTTGTTTCAGGGGCTTGTAATACATCTGTGAATGGCACCAGATGGCTGGAGAATAACCAACACAGTATTTAAGATGGTGGTGAAAGTCTTTGGAGCATGTAAAGACCTCTGTCTGCTATCCTAGTATGCACAAATTTTTAAACTAAGGTTAGTTAACAATGTTAATAAAAAATGTGATAGCAACATGCTAACTTTGCATCTATCTTTGATTTAATGGATTTCTCAGACTAAAAAAACCACTAGTAGATCTACTGTTATTGGAATTGGTATTTGATACGGTGCAAGATGGTGAACTATGATAGAAGATGTATATAACATAATTGTGAGATGGGTAGACACCATGTGAAATAATAGAAAATACCAGTTTGGTATGAAAGCTAGAACTACCAGTTTGGGCAATAACCTCACCTAATGTATCCTTCAGCCAGAACATTGGCCTGAGAGCAGGCTACATTCCAGCGCTGTGTAGCGATAGCTTACCAATGAATCTGGCCCATATACTTTGTCAAGAGGCAATGTGGCAGATATCCCAGCAGTTTGTCAAGACTTTGCTCTAATTTGGTGCTCCAAAGTACATAAAAAGCTAGTTAATTTTCCAATTTATGTTTGCTGTCACTCTGTAGCTAAAGGGTCTTCACAGGAGACAAAACCAGGTAGCTGGGAAGACTGGTTTCTTCTCCATTCTGCCACCCATGCTCCCTTGAGGAGTGTGGGTGCTGAGTCAGAGGTAAGGGACAGGACAGATCTCCGAACACGTGAGTTTTCTGGGCCCAGTGCAGCTCCTTTCCCCTGTACCTTAGTTGCCAGGGAAAGGAAATTTCAGGTGTGCAACTCACAAAGAAGCAGACCTGGATGTGCCTTCCAATGTATCCCTGCTTTTTATTTCAAGGCAGTCTTCATTGTCAGTCCAGACACAGTTCCTGGTGTATCCTGAGAAAATTAAGCTTTTTACTAGGCTACACATTAGTAACTTTCTGTTCTTGAGTTGCTAATATGGAGCATGGAGAGTTTATTTCTGATTCTGGTACATCAGCAGATCATTTACCTTTATTACACCTTTAATCTGGTGCCTTTTAAGGGTACCTTGGTAGTCTTTTTAGATTGCCAGAACAGTGCAAAGGACAGTAGTGTGAGCCCAAGTCTTCCTTGTGTTACTCTTTTTCTTTCCTTCTCCTGGCTGGTGCAACAAAGGCATTTTGCGTACATTTTGCTCTTGTAATAGGTTTCACAGAAAATTGCATAGAATTTGCTCTGGTGTTTCTCAAAGCATGGTGACCAAAGGCTTTACCAGCTGACACTGGGACTATATGTCAATGGCTTCATAAGTGCAACTGTTTTGAACACAACTGCCCTTATTATACCGGTTGAGTCACACATATAGGTATTACCTGGCCATTTTCTGAATACTGCCAAATTTCATTTGGTACTTTTACATGGCATTGAGTTTGCTGTTGTCATTTTTTGATGGACTACAGACTTGTCTTTGGATTTAAAGCTGTAAAAAAAAAAAAAAAAAAAAAAAAAAAATCAACTGCTGCATGTAAAATACTGCTTCCTAAATCCAAGTGTAGCCAAGTGCACTGTTAAGATATTTAGAAGGTTCTTAAATTATTTCCACTTGAAAAATACTTCCATGTATTCTGTTTTGTTAACTCCTTAGGTTAATACAGAGTTGCTTTCCTTGCTTCACGTTGATATAAATGTTCTCCTTCCCCCAAGCCTTTTTACAGAGGACAGTTAATTTTGTTGCTTGATACTTAGAACAGATACTAACTTTGAATAGGACATTGTTTCCCAGCCAGATCAGTAGCTACCTCATGGGTTTTTTTTCAGTATTAGTTCAGAACTGGCAATGATACAGCAGTAAAAGCAGTAAAAGTTTTGAGTATGCTCAGAGATTGTTTAGATTTAATCCAATAGCCAACACTGTTAATTTGTTCTTTGTAACATTTCCCCTTTCTCTCCTATAACTATGTGTGGCTGTCAGCCTGAAACCTTATTTTAATAAGAATTGCAGCTCTAAGTCCCTGCTGATCGCTTCTATTTCTTACTGGCTCTGAATAAGGATATTCCCAATGTGTATTAATGTCACTTGTAGATGTTTAATCAACTGATCTCAAAGAGCCAAAGTGCTCTTATGCTGCCTGCTCTCACTTTGGCTATTCTGCATTCTTAGGGTCAACTGTGTTAGAATATCCACCATTTGCACTAATTCACACCAAGAAAAACCTCTCCTTCTTCTTTCTTTTCCCCTCTCCTTCTTCTTTCTTTTCCCCTCTCCTTCTTCTTTCTTTTCCCCTCTCCTTCTTCTTTCTTTTCCCCTCTCCTTCTTCTTTCTTTTCCCCTCTCCTTCTTCTTTCTTTTCCCCTCTCCTTCTTCTTTCTTTTCCCCTCTCCTTCTTCTTTCTTTTCCCCTCTCCTTCTTCTTTCTTTACCCCTCTCCTTCTTCTTTCTTTACCCCTCTCCTTCTTCTTTCTTTTCCCCTCTCCTTCTTCTTTCTTTTCCCCTCTCCTTCTTCTTTCTTTTCCCCTCTCCTTCTTCTTTCTTTTCCCCTCTCCTTCTTCTTTCTTTTCCCCTCTCCTTCTTCTTTCTTTTCCCCTCTCCTTCTTCTTTCTTTTCCCCTCTCCTTCTTCTTTCTTTTCCCCTCTCCTTCTTCTTTCTTTTCCCCTCTCCTTCTTCTTTCTTTTCCCCTCTCCTTCTTCTTTCTTTTCCCCTCTCCTTCTTCTTTCTTTTCCCCTCTCCTTCTTCTTTCTTTTCCCCTCTCCTTCTTCTTTCTTTTCCCCTCTCCTTCTTCTTTCTTTTCCCCTCTCCTTCTTCTTTCTTTTCCCCTCTCCTTCTTCTTTCTTTTCCCCTCTCCTTCTTCTTTCTTTTCCCCTCTCCTTCTTCTTTCTTTTCCCCTCTCCTTCTTCTTTCTTTTCCCCTCTCCTTCTTCTTTCTTTTCCCCTCTCAAGTTGCCAGGCCAAATGAGGAAACAATTACAGGATGTTGGCTTTAAAAGTGTCTGGCTTTGCCAAATAAGTTTATCTTTTTTTTTCACTGTGGCTTAAAACATGCTAAACTCAAAGCCAAGTTACTAACCTAAAACTCATGGTAACTTCAATTTTTTTCATTAGGCTTACAATAAACTTGGATAGTTTTTCCACAGTCCCTTTGCCAGTGATTAGTTTGGAAGATAGTATGTTTTGAATTTGCTGAGAGATCTACTGCTCTTAGCTTAGTTTTAGTACTTTTAAAAAGCAATCAATAATGCCCGTTTTGTAATAAGCAAAATTTATGAACTGACAAGCAAAATGTAATTATAGTGGCTATTCCGTACAAGAAAAAAGAGGTGATCTTAAAGCCATCTCAGCATTCTGTTTGCACTCATTTTCATTCATATAAATGATTAAGTGGTTCTTTGCTGAAACGTTTCTCTCTCAAGGCTTAACATGAGTCTGCAAAAGTTGTTGCCAGAGAGTTCTATAATGAGTCCAATGACCATTTGTATTAACTTTTCATTGTTACCTACAGACTAAATTTTTCACAGTATTATTTTTATGGCTAAGGCCCTAACTCAGCAGTAACTTACGACACCTTTTATTTTTTGTTCTCTGGGGACTGTCCTCTGTAAATGTGTAAATTCATGACAAAAGTGAAGTCTGCATCAAGGACTTAGGTTGATTTTGCAGTTAATGAAACTTGTCCTTTCCTCTGCTGAAAAGTGACTCCTTCCTGAGTGAACCACCAAATGATCAATCAAAATCTGTGATATAGTGAAGAAGAAAAAGGAGATTTCATCTTATAGGGTCTGATCCAAACCTCAGGTTTGTGAAAAGTCACCTATTGAATTCAGTAGGCTTCGGATCAAGCTGAACAATGGAGATGTTAGTTTCCGTTTAGAGCTGAGTCTCAAAGCTATGCTTTGGCCATGCTGTTTAGCAATAAGTGTTGAAATAACAGGAAGTTAAATATTCTGTCTTTTAACAATCAGAAATTGCAGTGGATTTCAGTACAACCTAAGCAGTTTAGGCAGTTTATGTAAAGCTTACCTAGTTTTGAAATGAATGCATTTTGACACACTTTTGCTGCTCTTGGAAATCAGCTCACAAGTCAACCTTTCTACTTAGCTTGCTGATGATACATCTTTCTGCATCATCAGTTTCAGCTGCACAAACTCTTGCCAAAGGATCCCCTATACTAGGTATGAGAAAGAAACAAACCAAAAAGCCTTCAAGTCTTTTGAGTCTTAATGTCTTCATGTATTTAGAGAAATATACATCTAACCACAGTAGACCAGATCATCAGATGGGGCTTCCAGCTGTGCCCAATATGTAATGTTGCTGGTTAAGCTTGTATGGACTGTTGCTACAGCAGCACCAATTCCATAAGGCATCCTGCCAACTCTCAACAACAGACATAAAGGGTGTTTCTTTGCAGTACCGATCATTTTATACCTGATAGTTAAAAATAAATTAGTTTCTATCAGGCCTGAAGTTGTAGTAAGAGTAACCCTGCAAGTTTGACTGCTAAACTTACTGGAAAACACAGAGCAGCTCTGGCAGGGGAGGAAACCCCCTCACTATGGCCTTCTTCAGTAATAAACTCAGAGAGCTATGTGCACATAAAGCTCTGTGGGACTTCATATGATGTTGAAGAGATCAGTCAGCACAAAAGACTTGCACTTGAGGGGATGCAAGGAAAAGATGAAAGGAGAACTATAAGCTTCCTTCAGCTATACTTCTCAGTGCAGCAGAGCAGCACAACAATAGCTATTGTTATGCTAGATGCAAAATCCAGCTATAAACATTACATTGATTATCTGACAGATTTAAAAAAAGGAACCTTCCAGATAGCCATATTCCATTTGTGTGGGAAGTAAAACAATGACACTGTCAGCTGCTGGGCAGAAGATAATTGACGTATTGTATGCGGAACTTTCTTTTTGTTCTGTCAGGCCTGGAGATGCTTATGTGGGTTTAACTTTTGAGATAAGACATTTACAATATATGCTAGTTGCTAAATGACTGCTTTGCAACTAAGTAGATTATCTGAAATGGGTACTAGCCACCAGGTCTCATATTAAGTTTATTTGGCATTTTCGTAAAGGGGGGGGGAAAAGGCCAGAGCCAAACCCTGACCTTAGTTAAGGTTCAGCAGGCTTATCATAGGTATCTGAGATTTCTTGATGAAACGTTAGGTCAAGCTGACCTGTATGCCAATCTCTGTTCAGTAAAAATACGTGCTGATTTCAGCCTTGTCTTCGTATAGCAATGTGGCTGTTGAGTTCCATTATCCATGTATTATCATGGACTGCAGATGTCATTGTCTGAGCCTGGCAAGATGGTCTAGATATTTGAGGCCTGCTCTCTTCATGGTACATCTAAGAAGAGAGGCTCACGAGTCTTCAAAACGGAGTGATTGGCAGCTTTGCAAACCTTATTTTCTTGTCACAGAAAGGACCAATATTTGGAATCCTACTTATTTTAAAACACTGAGAATAATCCATATGCTTGTTAATTTCTTTCAATCTTGAGGTTCTCCCAGGGATGTGAACCAAACCAGGAACGTACATCCTACAGTGAAGCTCCGAGGTTTTGGAAGGCATTACTGTCTTGCCCAGCAGCATTGGCCTGTGTTAGTACAAAGTTAATGCAGACAGACTTTTAACTCCCAAGAGTTATCCTGAGGTGCTCCTGCAACTTCAGCCTCTTTTCAGGCTGTGTAGTCTCTTTGTGTCAGTGCCAGAGGAGTGATAGTAGTAATAGCAATGGGCACTTTAGAAATGCAAGACAGACCCACAAATAAGCACTCATGTAAGAAAGTGTTTTGTTTGGTGGAAAGGGGAAGGTAATCCGTGTTTCCAATGAGCCCAATTTCCACTCTGGAAATCTGAATTTCACTCTGTGTCTTGCAGCCCATATTTTCTCAGTTAGAAACCTCTGTTTGGTTCTGTGTTACTGAACTTTGTGACATGACAGCAATTAGAAGACACTTAATTGAGATAGAGAAAACAGCATGCTATCAAAACCTTTTCTTTAAAAAAAAAAAAAAAAAAAGAAGAACAATTTTCAATATTTAAGTGATTAGAACCTGTCATTTCATGTTGTTTGCAGGCTGACACAGATGACAGGACAAAGGACTATACATGGAAGTAAGATGAAAATTCAGAACAGATGTCAGGAAGCATTTTTCAAGCTGAACGTGCACAGTGGCCAACCAGGTAAGGCAAAAGCATTTTCCCATTTAGGAAATAATTAGATGGCCTGTCATACACAAAATGGCTTTCCCAATTTCCCTTTTCTCTTAATTTTCTTACATTCTTATTATACTTCAGCTGCTATTCACTTTTCTCTGAGTAGAAGCTTCATCATCATCCAGACATGAACCTAGTTCTTTTAGAAATGAATGAACTATTAACTGCTAAGTGAACAGCTACTTAGCTAGATATTTTCCTGTCAATACTATATCATCCTGTTAAAGGTCCAGCAATGCATACGTTTTGAAGTTCAGAGCTTCTGAAAGTTTTTATCACAGTTGCAAAATTGAGTCTAGGAGAAAATCAGAATGACAGAAAACATGCTGGCTTTATTATCTTAAAGTCCGATTATTTTAAGTAATAAAAATGTCACACAAATTAATCTAGGAGAAACTTGGAAAAAACCCAAATTAAAACCAGAATTAAATGGACAAATGTTCTCCCTGCCTACCCCCCAAGATGCATCTGTTTCTGGAATCTTCTTTTTAGTTGAGGCTTTGTTTCCAAATCTCATATAGACTTCCTCTGTAACCTTGTTGCCAGTCTTTTATAACCTCATGCCTCATCTTTTGTGTTCATAGAATAGAATACTTTTATTTTGCTAGGTGAAAGAGTGTGAAACTGTAATTATTTCGGGCACTGACATACGACATCAGCCAGCACTAAGTTAATTTATTGTGCTTGTGATCACCATTTTAGTAAAGTTTGGCCCATTACAAGTTCATATGTTAAAGCTATTTGAGAGTGATTGATCGATAATGCCCACTGAGGACAATGTTAAGACTCAGACCTAGAAACTGAGTGTCTTTGGTTTGTAATAGATTTTTCCAGGAGCCATTAAGTGAGGCCTTTAAAAGACTTGTTCAACAAATCGCTACAACAGCAGGCTGTGTTTCCAAGCTAATGATTTCCACCATGTCTGCCCCACCTCAAGCTCCCATAGTTTCAATGCTAAATGGTGTCACCAATAGTCTCAATTTAAAGCCATTTATGTGATAATTAAATAAAAGAACTTGATTTTCGTATTTGTGGAAATTGCTCAGCGAGGTTGTTTCTGGCTTGCTCCTTAAATATGAATTCCAGCAATAGTAATAAAAATTGAAAATGTCTTAATTAACAATGACCAATTTAGACATATAATTATGGATATTTAAAAAAAGCCAGTGGTGCTGAAAGATAGTAGCTCTGAGCATTGTTCGCTGAAGATGTTGTTCTAAAGAGAATGATCGTTTCCATCTTTCAAGTAATTCAGCCTTCAATTGAATAAAATGCCCGAGGAAATAAAGCTAATTTTTAATGCTGTATGGTGGCAATGTCAGTTGCAGCACAGAGCAAGTGCAATTTTGTTGATTTTGGAATTGGTACAGGACTTGCTTAAGTTAAAGACCAGCTAGGGAGCTAAAATTTCAGGATGATACTCTGCCCTCATTTTGGGCCTTTTTTTGCACCATAATCCTCTCAACACCATTTCATAGTGGACAGTGAAGTGAATTAACACTGAAACATCAGTCTTGAATTGGATTTTTGTGACCTTCTGCTCACATATGTGATTCCATACTCTGTTTTCCAGGATTGAAGCTTTGGGGTGGTAAAGTGGAAAAAAAAGCATTAAACAACTCCAAAAGTGGGTGTATACTGGTGTCAACAAACCTTCTCTGTCTAAAAAAATTAAGTCATTCCTTTTTATACGCATGAGGAAACACTGACTTAAAACTGAAGTTTTCTGAAGTACAAGAACCTTTGTGTGCAGATAGGTTTGGTGTAAGTATCTGTGAGCCCCTCTTCTGGACATAAGCTCTTTCATCATGCCTTTTCTACTGGTAGGAAGATTTAAAGGTGCCCTTGTTTTTGAGGTCATTAACTATGTCGACCATCGAAAGGAAAAGGCCACTGTTTTATTCTTGCATACTAAATACCTAGTATTAGATGTGAAGGAATATGAACAAATGTGTGCAAATAAAATAACTGAGTCCCACTGTCTTCTTCACATAAAATTTACATGGAAGCCATCAAAATTCTGCCTAATGTGCTATGGATAAAGACAAATTCTGTATGCTGAGTAGTTATGTGGCAGAAGAAATTCTTCATTGCAGAGTAGTTGTTCCACCAACAGTCTAACTGGGCCTGCAAATGGTTTGGGGGTGGGGAGAACACTGGCTGATTTTTTTACTCTATTTCTCCTCCCTTGCTGCAGGTGTAACAGGGAAAAGAAAGGGCCACGCATATCCATACTAACTTAAAAATTGCTCTGCACTATCCTGAAGTTTTTAAGATTCTCATGCTACTGTAGAGAGAGAAAACCTTATAGTTCTTTCACCCTTGCACTACTGAAGGTGCCCATTTCCTGCTGTCCTGCTTAATGCTTCTCAACCTGTGCTGTCATACTAGAGGCTATTCTGCACCTGCCTTGCGCAGTTTTGACATTATTAACAGTTACAGGCTTGAAGTAAGATTTAGCATTCCAGGTATCTGGATTAGAATGCCAGAAGTCATAATATGAATTTAGAATTACGCATTTTTATTTCAATTACTTATTTGCATTCCTTTTTGTATGCTTTCTTCATTATGTGCTGGTTAATTGACTTTTTATTTGCAGGTTAATTTACTTTTGGTCATGTTTGCAAGGCTTTTCCCATAACCATGAGGCTATGACCTTTATGCTCTTTTTTTTTTTTTTTTTTTTTTTTTAAAGAAGAAAAAGGGGTTTTGTGAAATGATGTGATGGAGAAACTGCATTTTAAAAGGAAGAGATTGTTGGAGTTCATCTTACTTGATATGACTTCTATTAAGTTCAATAACTACTCTAATTGAACTCTACAGTTGAGGGAGTCAGCAACATCACCAGTGAGTGCCACAATTCCATAGCAGTACGGGCTGAATGGATCATTAGCAGGATCTAAGCAGTTGTGTTTTGAACACCTCCAGTTAGGGCGCAGTTTCTCCCTTCAGAAGCAGCAAAGATCCACCTAAAACTGAGAGATTTGGCAGTGTTGTTTATGGAAATTAATTGAAAGCTGTATTTGCACATATTGTTTTCAATTTACAGCTTATATTTTCTGGGATAGGAATTCTGAGTGTTTTAACTTCTCTGATTCAGTTTAGGAGAATTCCTTATTCTTAAACTAAAATAGTATGTCCAAGTCTTCCCTGTTGTTTTTACTGTGAATTCATGGTGCTACAGTACAATGTAAAAAGGTTTCTGTTTAGTGGTCATTTTGGCATGCATATTTCTCGATGTCTCAATTTGACAAAAGTCTGTTAAATGTCATGGAATAACTCTAAAATTGAGCCATATTAGTATTACAATTAATGCCACATATCATGTGAAGTATTCCACAGGCACCAATATACTGTAAAATCAAAGAACAAACGAAAAAAAAACCTTATCAAACTAAGTACCAAAAATATAGCTTAGTACTATAACTTGCAGTCACTAAGCAAGCATGCTATTTTATAAACATTTTTTCTGTAATATTAGGGAAGACAAAATATTGCTTTAATATGGCTGTGTTTACCTTTAAGATACAAAATATATAGATTTACTTTTATAGCTAAGGTTAACCTTCTGTCTATTTATAGGAAAAGGGGTGTTAATTTGGTAATATCTGTACTGCAGAAAAAAACCCCACCGTCGGGGAGAAGGGGCTTGGTGAGGGACAAAATTCATTGCATGCTGCAGGAGATTACAAGACCAATTGTTGACTTTCAGACCTTTCTTAGGTGTTTGACTAGTTAGAAGGTGAGAGCTGCATGAAAATCCAGGTTCTGTCACAGGTAATTTTGTGGTATCACAGGGAGTCTAGCATTTTGGTACCTTTACTTTTTGACACCAAGGGAATAGTAAGGTTAAATTTGTAAACATATTTTCAAATTCTGAGAGGAAACCTGCTATGTATGTGCAAGCATTATTAATAATAAGATCACTATATTGTGTCAAAAATTCGAATAGTTTTGTTCTGGAAAACAGTTCCCATATCGTTATTAGCTATGACTATTCCAAGAGGAAATATTAAGTACAATACTACAAAATGGAGCCTCTTTCGAGCATATTTTCTTTCTGTTTATGCACCGCTGAATCTAATAACTGACCCTCTTAAAATATAAGGCATTATTTCCTTTTTGGTTTCCAGCGCTGAAAACACTGACTACATTAAAAAAAAAAAAAAAAAAAGATTGTGTCGATCATTCCTCTTTTCTTCCACATAATTTGTTGATGTATACAGCCATGGAGAACTTTAAGGCATTCTTTTGATGCGATGTAAGAACAAATTATCTTAATTCAGTCCAATTTATACATGAGAATGACTGACTCAAAACAGTCCTGTGATCAACGTGGCAATGACTACCTTAAATACATTCACTGAATATTACCTCTACAGAAAATAGCCTTGTGGGATTAATTTTTAGACAGGGTTTTTTTTAAAAAATTGGTTTTAAAAGGTCAAAATTTTAAAACGATACTGTTTAAATGTAGTGCGAAGGTTTAAGTGCAAATCACTCTAAGGTAACTTTTTTTTAAGAGCGGACTAATGCAGTATTATGTTTTATAGTGCAATAAAATTATGTGCTAAAATTATGCTCATAAATGCAGGCAAATGTAAACCAAGCTATTAGTTATGTTTTCTCAGATAAAAGTGATTAGCATAGCTATCAAACTCTTCTCCCATTTGAATAACAGAATTATGTCTGAAATCTAAGGCTTGTTTGCAAAAGCTGAGTCTTAAAAAGAAATGTAAATCCAGCTATCAATGTTGTATTTGAAAGCGAATGCAATGGTCTGCCCATCATTCTCCTAACAACTAAGAGCAGAGGAACATGACCCAAATTGCAGAAAACACATCAATATGAAATGTGCCTGAAATACTATTTTAGAAGTCATTCTTAGCACTTTATCATAATCTCCTTACTGCTGATCAGACTTATTTAAAAACTATCATGGTTTGTTTAAACATAAGAGTGATGAAAGAGTCTTTTAGCAACAGTCACTGTGAGACAAAGTTTCATGTATAATTCATGAAGTATGTGGTCATCTACTAGCAAATTAATTTCCATCTGACAGCTATACTTTTGGTAGTGTCCTCTCAGGAAAGCACATGGTATATAATTAAAATCTGAACAGAACAAATTAAATTCTGATTACTTCATAAACAATTTAAAGGCTTAAATATTGTTACCTGTCTTTATAGAATCAAACCAAGATATTTTGACAGTGTATATACGAATGGATGTATTTTCTCAACCCCGTATCCCATTGTTTTCTAATGCCTAAGGGCTGCGGTTAAAATTGCTACTGGGAAATCCAACTGTGAAAAAAACAAGTAAAAAGCCAACCCCCACTCTTAACCTGCAAGGAGCAAATAAAAACTGTGTCTCTACCTGTAGGCGGCTTTCCTGTAATAATGGTGTTGATTGGTGACAGGTGACATTTAATACTTTGGATGCTTAGACAGGTGCAGTGTTTCCTTTGCATCCTCCTTGCCTCCCTCCTTTATCCCCATAAATTTGGTTAATCAACATCATTTGAATTGTTTAATGGGTGTTTGCCACACTGGTGAGAAAAAACCTATGGATGACCAACACCAGTGATCATAAAGGAGGTCTCCTCATGGTTTGCAATAAAAACTATTACAAGAAAAGATAAACTATTAAATAAAATATTACAAAGGTTTTCAAGCAGTCATGGAATGAAGTATACCGCAGGGAAGTTTCATACACGATCTTACCAAACAGGAATTTTTTAGAGGTTTCTGCCATGTTTTGCACTTGCATGCAATGAGAGGTTTAGCTTGTGCTGGTGACTGCAATGCCAAGTCCTGAGGACATGTAGCTGGAGTCTGTCGCCGCTTTCACTCTCCTTTGCCTATGTTATTTACATCAAGTTAGCAGAAATGCACTACCATGTCCTAAAATTTACCTTGCCTAGGCACAGGTGTTTTGCCTGTTGTTGCAATGCTGGATGGACAGGTAGACTTGTTTTTTATATGAAGGCATTTTCTGTGTGTTGACACAACAATTTATCAGTCAAATATATTTCAATTTATACCATCCCCCCATGATCTTTTTCTGGAGAAAACAACTGAAGGCGCAACATGTATAACATGTGCGGTAACAAGTCCCTGTACTATGTAGTGATAGCAAGAGTCTTTCAGTAATGCAGGCAGGACAGTTTATCGAGAAGGAAAACTTCAGTTTAGAGAGAATTTGAAAAGATGGCAAGAGTAAACCTAAAAGATTCTGACAATAAATGTGCACACAGATGTGGGTGGTGTGTACAATGTTATAACATTTATGCATGAGTATTTCATGAAGATAAGACTAGTAAGTCAAACAGACTTAAAAACATTGAGCCTCAGGTAGTGTAATAGGTGTGTCTGCTGCACTGGTGTTTGTAGGTAAAGCAGTTGGTACTATCTGTTCACAGTCCCTGTGGTTTTAAGTAGTGAATGAACAGCTCTTCTCCTACACTCCCTACCACCACTTTTGTAGACAGCTTTCCATGTCAAAAAGTTTGTGGTACAATCCCTTTATCCTCTTCCACTCCCTTTCGTGAGAAGCTCTGCAGGGTAACATTTGACTTCTCATTTAACTTCAGTAATAAGTGTTCTTGCTCATGCATCTGCTCTTAGGTCAGGCTCTCCTTACTTGACTTCACTAAATAAATGAGATCTTCCTATGGCTATAATCACAAATTCATGATTAGAGATACAGTTTAGGGTATTAGGCAGGTTGTAGTTGATGAACAGAATTACAGAAAAACTTCAGTGGAAGGGACCTCCTGAGGTCAGCTGGTCTGCACCTTTCCTCAAAGCAGGGCTGATGGAAGTTTGATCATGGTAGTGCAGATCACACCCAGTCAACTTCTGAAGGGTTACAAGGAAACTTAGTAGAAATTGCCTGCTGTTGGATTTGTTTGTTTTTACTCCAATGGTAAAAGTATCTAAAATTAGCTGACGGCAGAATACTGGATTAGATAGCTTAGACAGTTCCTCCATTTTGAACGCTATGAAGAGGAAAATGGTTTTGTAGTATCAGTGCTGGGGTGTATACACTGGGTTGTGTGACATTCTTTCCTTTTCATAGTTAACATCAATAAGAAGTTATTTTCTGATCTCAAATGGTAGGCTGGTGATGGGACAGGGAAGAAGAGTTTGGAAAATGTGGGGAAACATACAGAAAGAGTAATCGGAGCTGGCCAGAAATGGCATAAACTAAGCTCTAAGCTAAAGCAATACGAAATCTGCCGATAATGGGAAAATACCCAGGTTTAATAAGAGTAAAAAAAAAAAAAAAAAAGTGAAGACTGCATGGGGGTGAGAACATCAGCACTGTGATTAATGGTGATCAGTGGCAGCAGCTGCCACATCAATACTGTAATAAGGTTGGAAATACTTTGAGCATAAAAATTCCATGTGGTAAATTTGAGTTCATGCCATCCCATCTTCAATTTTGTAAGACCCACTGGACAACAATTATACCTAGTAAATTTTATCAGATAGCCAAAACGTAAGACATAATGTTACATGTGTTGAAAAATCTATCATGCTGCACTGTCTGTTAAACACAAGCTGAAAGAACAGTATCAACTGCCAGTAAATATAAAACAAAATGAAAACGAACACTGCAGTGCATGACTTCCTGTGGGATTCGATACTAATCCCCACTTACGAGGAGTAGTCTGTACAACATATTTTCCCTAGGGGACTTGTGAGTTATCCAGCTAGTCCTTATTCAAGGCATATGATTTGTATCCGGCAAGAAATCACATGATTTTTTCAATCGGCTCCAAATATACCGTATTGATGATAAAGCCTGTGTTACTGGATTTAAAAATAAAAATAAAAAATCCTTGGAAAGCAAGCTTAATGTGCACATTTGATTATGCAGTCCTCAGCTCTATAACTTTTAAACAAAGGTGCAGTGTTAAACAGCTGATTATCTTCTTTTTAACGTCTGCTTGGATTTAGTTAGTCTCCTTTATGCATTCAAGAATTTCTTATGCTGTTATTACCTATATTTTTATTGGATACAAGTCCCAATTAGTTGTCCTCATCAGTTCTCTTTTTGCATCCTCTGATGGATGGGCTGTCTGTGCTCGTTTTGAAGTCACTTATGTTTACCATCTTAACACAGCTTTTCCAGATTCAGATTCTTCTGCCTGTGTTCCTACTTCATTGCCTAGTGACAGCATTTGTATCGTTCCCATCCTATGGAAGAGAAAAATAAAAAGCTTAGAAGAAGGTAGTTTGCGGAATGTCATATTAAAGACACTGGCAAGCAGCTTCATTCTCTTTTTCTAGTCCAGGCACTGTTAGATCAAGACTACATACTTTAAACTATGTTTGTTCCGCTCTTTGAATAGAATGATATTTAATTGCAACTAAACCTAATTTACTTCTGTTGTTATGAATGCTGGAACTTCTGAATGGACCTTTAAGAAGAGAAACATTTCTGTCCCTTGTGAGCAAAACCAAGTGAAGTCCACTGTTCTGATGGCTTCCTGCCACGAAGTAGGCCAGACAGGCTTGGCTGAAACATTAGCTGGGGTTCAGGGCTTTCAAAAAAGTCCTGTGTTCGTGAGATGAGAGAATGGCTTGTGTTCACAATTAGATCATTTCCTAAGTTAAGCCTGGATGTACTACTACTAGATATTGCACATTTTTAGTTTGTGCAAAAATACCTCACTTGCTTTTCGTGTTTTGAGAGCGGAACACAGAATTCCCAGTTGCTACATATTTGTTATTTCTTGTAGTAACATGTATGTGGTACGTATGCAGCAAATATTCCAAAGACTAAATCTTGGCATGAGACTACTAGTATGGTAAATATAGAAATTACATTGTTCAGACTTTTATTTTAAGAGTTCAGATTTTGTATGTTGCTGCTGATTTAAATACACATAAAGAGACGGAAAGGATATAGGGATACTTCAAGTTTTCCCAAAATGGTATTTCTTTAAGCAAGGTTTTCTATGCAGCTGGCAGCTCTTTAGTTCCAGTGACATGAGAACACTTGCTATAAAATTGTTCCTTGCTAATGAAACATAGGCTGAGTTTGTCCATTTATTTGAAATAAATTATGAACTTACTTTTTTTTTTTTTACTGAACAGTTTTAACACAGTTAAGCGTAGGTAAGTGCTGAATGCCTTCAGAAAGGTTGAATACCTTTGCCTTCTTGTGAACATACTCAGGACCGTTTGTGAATCTTTGGGGACTGTAGAGAATTTAGCGATGTATTGCAGTTGTTAGGCGCTTAGTGTTATAACCTCAGCTCTGAGAAGAGCCTACTGTGTGTTTGGGTGACTTGATCTGCATTATCTGTTAGTTTCTATGTATATGTGTAGAGTAATACTGGGTTTATGTTTTTGATTTATTGGGTAGGAGCACAGTTTCTTCTATATGCGTTTCTACAGTGCTGGAAAGGGAATATTTTAGCTTTGCACCCATGATTTTCTCATATTTGTTTAAGATGTGGGGTTTTGTTCTGATCTTTGCATATCTCTTACAAGTGGCAGAAATTCGGATCCTGAAACTGGTGATTTCCCCAGTTCATTTAGGGAAGATGCCACAGAAGCTATAGTCCATTAAATTTTACTTTCTAACTTGTTCATGAGACTGAACTACTATAATAACTTTGTCTGTTAGCACTGTGGACTTCAGCTTGCTGTTTGCTGAGTCAGGATAAGTACTATCTGCTTGGTCCTTTTTGCTGCTGCATACAACAGTCAGTTCATAGTGATCTCAGTTACTTATTGTTCATATTTTCCAAAAGAAACATGCAAAGACATTGAGATGATCCTGGCTTCCTATTGTTAAATAGGTCAAGTTGTTACTGAGGAGTAAAATCCACTTATATTATGCATCAGACTTTTATTAACTTGGGTAGACAGACTATCAATTCAGTGTTAGGTCTGTAAAATGTTCCAAGCCTTTAGCAGTTCTGTAAACATAAAATTCTTAGTTGGCTTAGGAAACCCATAAATTTAGTAAAAATCAGGGAAGTATGTGTGTGTCTACCAGTTGGGTTACTATTAGTTGATGGGTTTGTTTCCTGACTGCTGGAAATAGTGTGTCATGAAATGATCTTTGTCCAGGCACTCAACTCTTATATTACACTTAGTTGTAGAAACATCTCACTTTCTGTAAGTTGTCTTTGTGTGTCTGATGAAGGTAGAAGGACAAGGTGGGGAAGTAAAAGGAAAGGCATATGCTGTCAATTCTGAGTAGACTTAGAGTCTGGTTCCAAAACTGGAAATTTTGTTGCAGGTAATGAGTTCATCAGTGGCATCAGCAATGATACAAACTTACTTTTCCAAGTATTTAGCTAAGAAACATTTCTTTCTTTATGTGCTGCAGTCTTAGTCCTAAATACTTTTAAAACACTTAATTCCTCTGATGATTTAACAACCTATACAACAGTCTAAATGTCTAGAAAGAGAACCCATTTGTTCTCCACACACCATCTCTCTAATGAAATAGAAACTAGTAGATGGAAATTCTGAGAACATGAAATTCTTGCCAGTATGAGGTTGGACTCATGCTGATGGTTAACTTGCTGAACACCAGGAACATAAGAAGTGCCAAGACTATTTCCTCTCTTTTACTGCATAGTAAAACTCCATCAGAAAATTCAAGGAGCACCTTTTGAATACTTCAACTTTTTTGTGATCAACAAATAGTCTTAGATGATCCAAAGGACTTTTCATCCTTACAGGTAGGGTTGAAAAAGCGTAAGTTGAAAAAGAGAATGACCTCTGTGGTATTGTTGTCCTACATATGTAATTTAAGTTACTTAAAAGCATAAAAATTGTAGTGGTGGGGGGTTTTTGGGGTTTTTTTTTTGGCACTCACTGATTCAACTACTAATGGGCAAGTTCAGTCTAATGTCTTACTGTAAATTTCAAGAGCCTGAACTGTACTTAAAAGTGAACTCAATATATGGTTCCCTAAGGTACGATTATTGTCATAATCTCTCCTCACTCTATCAGTAGAAACTTGAGCTCAGTAAAGTGTTTATTGTATGTAAGCCACGTAATAAACACTTGTATATGTGGGTGCTACCTAATGGACCCAAAGTTAAGAAGCCATTATGAGTAACGGACGATAAAGTAGATAGCTCTGTACCTCTGCCTGGTCCCAGTGTGTGCTGAAATTCCTAAGGCTGCAGAAAGAGTTGTCTGTTGGCACAGCTTTGTCAAAGTAATGCTGACCACTCTAGTGGAATCCTAACAAATTGAAATCATCTGGATGTGCTGGCAGAAGCCAAAAACCTGACTTTATACAGCTTTTTCCAACAGAGCAACCAGACCACAACACTGCACCATGTGGGTGGCCTCACCCACTTACATATATGACACTTCTGGAAGTGAAACGGCTATGAAATCACTAACTGATTTACCCTATGTGTGAAACAGCTAGTTTGTCTTGGTGACTTAACAGGCTATGACGAGCCATCCTTATGGCTAAGATTCTCAAATTCAAGACAAGGAAAGTTTGACAATTGCACAATTACTTTTCTTCATGTGCAGAGCTAAGTATTGGAGGACTGCACTTACAAAGCACTTGGATACAGGTTGTATATAGATATGTTGGTGTGTATACTTCTTAATGACTAAATAGGGTACTTGAACTGTGTTTCCCAGAAAAAAAAATAATTATTTGTGATCTAGCTACAAGTTATTTGAAGAATTAAGGTAATCAATTAGATACCCTGTGTACGTTTTGCTTCACAGCTTTTCAAGTTGTATAACTATCCCTGTCACAAAGACAGGAACAAAGCCATAGATCTTATTTCTCATTTGTATAAATACAGGCCTTTTAAATTTATGTTAAGATCACTGAGAACAGAATTTGTCCCACTGTCTTACTTTAATGCTTAAAATCTGAAGACAAAATACTTCAAAGAATACCTGAGAGTCGAGTGAGCACAATTCTGTAGTTGACCAAAAGGTACACAAATTGGTCTCAGAATTCATTAGGGAGTTGACCCTGCCTGTTCCCTGAGCTATGACGGTTTGAATAAAGTGGAAACTAGATCCTGCCAAACAAAAGCCTGTGGTCTCTGAATATATCTCTAATGAGAAAGGATTAAATCCTTCACTGAATTTAGTAACAAATCTCTCATTGACTTCAACGGGGAACTGAGGTGGGGGGAGCAGTGACAAGGTTTCACTAGTATTTAGTATATGCTTTGAAGAATATATGAGGAGTAAGAGCATCACTTCATACTCAGTGCTTTTCAAGGGCAATTGTTCAAGCAGAAACAAAATCTTGTAGGTGTTAAAAGCAGTGTATAAAACTAAAAAGATATTTCGTCTTCCTGAGAAATTCTAACTTTGTTTATATTACAGTAACATGGAATAACTCCAGTGAGGTAAAGCAACGTGAAACCCACTGAGCATTCATAACGGTATACTTTTTCTTGTTCCTTGGCCCATCATAACGTAAATCGCTAAATTTGTGTGCTATCATTTCTGATCAAAAGTGCATCTAATGACCATGGATTTTATGGATGCTCGCATTAATGATTTGTTAGACATTCTTTGTTTGCAATTTTTGGCCTTTAAGAATTGATGTTTTCATGCATTTGTCCTGCAGCTGCAATACCATGCTTCTACTAATGGTATTTGCATGCAAAATGTGCAGCAAGAAATTGATGGATGACATGTGCGCCCGATAACGGCAAGGAGGTAAAAAAGTAGGATAAAACAAACTTCTCCACCCTAATAGGAGATTCAAATCATAACTGCCTCAGGAGAGAATTGTTTCCTCCTTCAGTAGCAGTCTGAATTCTTGATCGTAGTGCAGCCAAGACATATCCCCTGAAACACAGTGACTGAGCGTTGAACGGTGCTACATCTCTTTTATGAAAAACATTCTCTGAAAAGCTTGCATAAACAAGAAGCACACATGTTCTACTAAACTATTTTTTGGCGCACTCACAGTATTTGTTGACTCATTTGGATTTTTGCATGTGTGTAACTCTTTAACTTCCACACTCCTTGTACTATAGGCAGGTTTTGATTTTTCCTTTCTCAGTCATCTATGGTTCATGAATTTCCAGATGGACCCTATACAGATGTTATTGTTTCAGTGGTTGCCATTAAAACATCAATGCATGATAGCTGTTCTTGCAGTACTTTTATAACTTGGTTAAAAGCTAAATAAGTTACTCTAAATTAATGTTTGTCAAATCTTACTAGTATTAGCAATGGTAAAATTATGTGTTATGTTTTCAGTGCTGGGATTATTACTAGAATTAACATTGCAGCCCGTTATAGAATTAAAGGGGGAATTAGATTTCCTTGTTTTGCATTGGAAAATATGGGTACAGTTGTGAATATTTTGAGTGTTTTTAATGAAAGCATCATTTCTATTTACAGTCAAATCTAACATCTCTTATTAACTATATGAGCTTTTTTCCTTGGCTCTTTTTTTTTTTTAAAAAAAAAAAAAAAAAAAAGAACCCAAACACTACCCCCCTCCCAAAACCCCAGTGTTTGCCAGATGTCAACAACTGCAGCAGACAAGGATTCAGGAAACCTAGAGCCAGTTCCCAGAAGTGCCAGTCATCTGATGTACACCTTGGTCTAGTTCTGCTCGCACTTACGGTTTGCTTGCTATCTTTTGCTTTCTTTGCCTTGCCAGTGAAATTTCTTCATAGTGGAGTTTCTTTCCATAATGTGTTCAGACCGTATATATTATATATTGCAGTTGGCTCCCAACCTTCATTTGGGCCTCTAAGCTCTACTGCTTCAATTATTTGTATCTCAAATGACTCTGCACATGTATTTTCAGGAAGAGAAGAATAGTAGAAATAAGCTTGTTGCCCCTCCATTGTTGCTGCTTTAAAAGTCCTTCTGTGAGCTGTTGGAAAAGTAGGCATAGACTATTTCAAGGAATTCCATGTGAAGTAAAGACTTGATAAAGCCTTCCAGGATTAAATACCTATTGAAGAGGCATTTGGTGGAGGTGATGGTCTTCCAATTGCTGAAGTCTGGGTTTAAGTACTAATTTGATTTTGTAAATTTTCCTATGACAAGCAGTTGTCTGATTTCAAGGTGCTGCCATGGTCACGCAGGAGTAGCCCATCTGATCAGTAATAAAATGACCACTTTTTTTTTTTTTCAACCCGTTTTAAATATTTTGTATCTAAGGTACAAAGATATATCTCATAGAATTTATTATGTATTTTGATATTTAGACTTCCTGCCTTGTATTCCAGGTGTGGCAGTTCACAGTATTCAGTACATTTAGTAGAGAAGTGCAAGGATAAGGATAAAAGGCTGTTTTCCTGGTTATGGCACAAGATTATTGTCTTTTACCGCAGCGTTTTCATCAAATCTCAATCAAACTGTGCTTTTAAGGAGTCATTATTTGTCTGTCGTCTTTTTTCAGGGGTCTAACTTGAGATACGGTGCTTTCATCTGCTGAAGTATGCATAGTTGCAAATGATTGAGTGATATATAGTGCTAAATAGTCTAAATCAGGTACTTTGAACCTTATATTTAAAACTAAAGTAGCATAGATACCTTTAATCTCTGTGCTATAGTTTCTCATCTCTAAGTACTGGTAATATTCCTTTCACTCATGGTGATATATTAATATGAAACCCTGGAATACTGTAATGATAAGTATCACCAAAAGCCCACAGAGGAATTGATTTTATTTCGGCTCCCCCCACCCACCCAAGCCTTGGACAATACTTGATACAGTCAGAGACAGGTACATTGAACATGGAGAAAAGAAAATTCTGTTGCACCAGTAATCCTTTGTATTCTTTGATGTAGGATTTTGTAGAAAATCAAGAAGTTACATTTTAAGTAAGAATGCTGAATCAAGTTTATGCAGGCCACTTTCATTCTTAACACAGTTACTTAGAATACAATACACAAACAATATGAAGATCTTTACTTCCAGTTATTATGTTCCGAAAGTAGTTAAATGTGTGTTTCTGAAGAAAGAGACCAAGTATATTTGAGATAATCTAGATTACTTGTTTGTAAAGATTGCTATTTCTCTTGCTATTTGTATTTATATGTTCAGTTTGTCAGGAGAATGTATGCAAGTAGGAAATGTCAAAGCCTGAAATGGCAATTCCAAGTAACGATACTTTTTCTACTGTACCGCACTGTTGCTGATACATCTGAATGAATGTCTGTTCAAATCTCTGTGGATTCAGTGATGCCTTAGGCAATCTTGTATCTCAAATACACCAGTCTGCCACACATGCAGACAAAATGTTTGAGCACCTGCTCTAAATATCTCTGAGGCGGCAAATTCACGATCCAGTGCCGTACACTGTTGTGAGATTCAGCATGTTGAGTGTGAGAAGAGCTTTGAGCTAAACAACCCTGCACCTCATAGGCAATAACACTGCAGAACAAATGGCCTGAGTGAAGTGTCTGGGTAGGTCACGTGGCCCTACAGATGATGTGATGGACTTTCTATCTGTCTTCATGTTTCCAGGGCAAACAGTGGTCCTAGATTCGTTCCAGCAGTGGCCAGGAGAGAAAAGTTCCATTCTGCTGACTTGTCAGTCCTAACTTGTTCAAACAGGATGTTTAATGACATGAAGGTAAATCAGATGATGCATATGAAAATACTGTACAAGATGAAATTCATTTAGTTATTAATACATTTAGAAAAAGTTCTGAAAGAGCTTTCAGCAAGGGGGAAGCAAAGCTGTTTTAAAATTATGGAAGAAGTTTTGTGAGAGCGAGCAACCGCTCATCAAAAGTATTTTGCTCTCTTGTTGCATTTTAAAAAACATAGTTTATAGTCATTATTTGGCTTGTTTTGCATTGTTTTATAGAACTAGCTTGTTGATATTCTTTTTGTATATAAACGCCTACGTGGGAAATATGAAGAAGGTGAATCATGTAATGGCTGTCACTACAGTCCATAGTGACTAGTCATTTGTGTACGTGTATGTTTTGACACCCTGCATAAAGAAATCAGAAACAAGTATTTGACAAATGTTCTTTACAAGCTAATACCTTGCCTAGTCCCTGTTTTTCTGACCAGGTTAAGGAAATTTTATGGGTAGGAATGAGTATGTGAAACTGAATTTAAAACAATTCTTCTCCTGTTCAACTTGAAAATAGAGGTAGCACAATTTTGTTTTGTTGTTACTTGAAAAAAATTTTCCTTTTCTCACACACACCAAAGCAAACATTTTTCCATAGTACTTTAAAAGAACACTACAAATAGATGCTCTAGCATTGATCCGTATTTCACTGCTGGTGGCTTCTTATCAGTAATTGTAATGTCAGTAAAGCCATTTCCAACTGATTTACACCGGCAGAAGAGCAGACCCTTCTCTCTACAGCAATGTAAATATACCCAATACCTGTGAAAAAGAATATTGCTCTGCTCCATCTAATAAATTGACATTAGATTTCAAAATTACAGTCCTGTTCCTGCAAGCTCTTCTCTTTCCTATCTCATTTCCTCAGTCTATGCAGCAGCTCTTCAGAATATGGGCTGAGACCTAGGCGTTGGTGTGTGTCCCCGATGTGTCCAACACAGCTACTGCTTTCAAGAGTAGGCCAATGCCTCTTCAGATTCTTCCAACAGACTGCCCTGGGGATGCAAGTTTTTATTAGCTAAATGCAGTTTTCTGAAGCACTTTGATTAAAATATGACTAAGGAGGTATTCTGGCAATTCTGCTTTTGTTTCTATTTAACCAGGAAAAACAAAAAGGAAGGGAAAAAATGTTTTGCTGAATTGCATGACCTCATGGACCATATTTCACGTTCCTCACTGAAAAGTGGTTAAAATAATCTTGTACTTAACTAGTTCCAAATCTTCAAACAGGAACGTCTTTGGTTGTTTTTTGTTTCTGTTGGTTTTTTTGTTGGTTTTTTTTTCTTCTTTTTTTATAAATGTCAACTTAAAAGATGGGCTATTTTGTTTCTTTGGCTGTATTTATCAAATACTTCCACAGACAAAATATTCACCATTAACATGAGCACTGTAATTCATCTAAAACAATTACAGCATTTAGAGTTTTTAGAGGAGCTACTGTTGCTGCCTTAGCCCTTTTAAAATATATACTCCCAAAGGAAAAAATGTGATCTATTAATATGCACGTATTATTACTTTTTTGTAACTCTGTAAGACTGCTGATGCCTGTGAATATGGAAGCATTTCTAGGTTATAGACGGTCCGTTAGTTGACTTGCAGTTCTAAGTGCAGTATTTTCTAAAACCTAAAAAGCAGTGTTAATTATCCTCTGTCTATAGTAGAGCGTATAATATATTTTCTTCTGGAGATTTCACATTTCCTGTGATCCTGCAATAGCAACACTTGAACTTGTTAGGTTATTTAGAATAATTGGCAACACCGGGATAAAAATTTCTGTTGACTACTAATTGCACAAATTAATAAAAATAATTCATCTTACATCACTCTAGCCTTTAAGGAGCTTTCTTACTTTTTTTGAATCCAGCAGTTCTGAGATAATACATTCCCACCAGAAGGAGTTTGCCCTCTTGTTGTGTTGCAGTTGAAGGGTGGAATCTTTATGTGTGAAGGCTTGTACAAAGAAAAATTGAGCTAATTCAATCATGTGTACATTCCTCCCAACTAAAATGAACTAATCTTAATTTATTTTCTATTCTATATTTTACTGAGCCATATTCAAAAGTATCATGTGTCCTAGCTGTTTAATAGGGTTGATATAAAAGGTTTGTTACACAGGTCTGGAACTGCAGGGAAATGATTGGCTCCTTTTAGACGTATTAAGTGTAGTCAGTTTGCTTTTTATAAATGAAATAAAAGAACTACTTAAAAAATTTTCAATTCTTCTCCATGATCAGTCTATTGTCACATGCATTTGGCATTCATTATATGTTAGCCCCAGGCGCCTCCAGTCTTGTACTCAGGCCAGCAGTAATTTGGTTTATAGAGATCATATGGCAGGGAAACAGACCTTGAAAGACAGAACTCTAAGAAGCATATTTGATGAATTTCCTATGATTTGAGTCTGGGTTTATTCTTTCCTGTTGTGGAGCAGACACCCTACAGCACACGCGCTGAGGCCCGATGCGCCTGAGCGAGGGGCCAATTAAATGACAATATGCGCAGTGTTTTTTCGCACATCTCGGGTTGCATTTCCTATCAGAGAAAGGGAAGGGATGGTGGGAGGGGGAGGAGAGGAAGAAAAAGGGGGGCCTTGTAAAGGATCCAAATACGGGCAGGAAACCACACAGAGTGAAGGTTGCCTTTGTCATTAACAATTAATGTAACCACAAACGCTGGAAAAAAATCTGCTGCGTCTGCTAGTGGCAGTGGCGTAGCCAGCGCAGCATGTCTCCTGTCTGCCCCTCTTCCCAGCAAGGCTGGCATCCTGGTGCAGCCAACTCCGAGGCCTCTGCGGCTCTAGCAGGCAAACCAGCAACTATTTAACCCTTATACCTAGATGGGTCCGAATCCTTGTTTGAGTGTGCCTAACAGGTTGTATAAGTGGCAGAAACAGATCTGAGAAATTTCCATAGTTGAATGTTTTTTTGGCATTGGCTCTTACCCTCTCGATCTGCATGTTAGAGTCCCTTATGGCTTTATCGGCTGTAGTGCAACCTAATGCTCTTGAATGACGTGGGAGATGTTTGCACAGAAGTCTCTCTATGCTAAATCAGGCCTAAGTGGGACTAAGCTGGTGAGGCTGGATTTGATACGCTTGCTTATATTCAGCAACACCTTGGTCCCTGGCACTTATGGAATGCCGTAAGTAGGGAGCTATGCACCACTATGAGTGAACAGATACAAATGTAGACGCAGGCAGGCAGAATTCCTGCTCCAGGTCCCTGGTGCAGCCTTTACATCCAAGCAACAGCACGGACACACGTACATGTGCACACGTGTAGGGAAAACTTCACTCTGGGTTTTATTGCATTTTAAAGTCTTAATTTCTTTGATGATGTCCAGAGACTGTCCAGGTCCCTTTGTTGTTTTTTTGGTTTTGGGTTTGGTTTTTTTTTTTAGTGATTTTAATTCCTTTTCCCCTTCTCACTTCTCCTTTCCTCTCTCTTTGCCGTCTCTTCTCCCAGCCCCCACCTTTTTGTAGTAGTTTATAAACGCCACTTTTCATTAATGTGACCAAAATGTCATCAAGTAGTTTAATGCTCTTTAATGTCCTTGTATCGTTTACGTTTTTTGAACAGTGTGGAAATGAATCCCATCTGTGGGTTTGCTAACATCAAAAAAGTTTGACAGGCTATTTAGACGTGCTACTTCACATTGCATTAGCGTGTACAATGTCAGGGAGGCAGGAGCCAGAGTGAGGCCATACTGCGCCACCTCCCTCCTGACCCCTCCTATAACTGCTTGGAAAGTGACAGATCACTTACCTCAGAAAATCAAAGTCAATTGCGAAGTATCTTGGCCTGGACAGGAGCCCAGAGGCCCCAGGAAAAGTGTGAAGCCTAAATAAAAAAGGCGAAATCGTTCCGTAAAAAAAGAAAACAAAGTCAAACCCATTCTGTCTCCCTTGCTAGTGCCAAGAGATCCTTATAGTATCAGCTGGGCAAATGGACATGTTTTAACGTTGTCTGATGGTTCATTTTTATTTGTAATGGTGTTTTTTGTTTTTCTTGTGGATGCTTGAATGCTTCCAAAGTCATCTGCTTAAATTGTTCAGTTTTTTTTTTTTTTTATTATTACTTCTTTTTGCATATTGGCCAACCAAAAAAAATCTTGTTTCTAAAATAGGTGATGCCATGCCATCTTACTGAGGACTGTCCCCACCCCTGGAAAGGCTTATCATGCTCTTTTTTTCAACTCTCAGCCTTTTTGAGGTGATATTTAAAGCTTCTATGCACCAACTCTGCAATACCCTATGCAAGTTAATACTTATTAGGAAAGTATAATTTCATATTTTTTCAACTTGTATTTCTGTTAATGTCTCATAAAAAAGGCTTATGGATTTAACTTACTCTTTAGTATGTGAGGGGTATCTTTATCTGGCTTTGTGCCACGAGAGTGACGTGCCCCCCTTTTAAGGCATTTACTGTAAAAAGAAATGTGGCTTTTTATTTCAGGGAAACAAAAGCTTCTGTTCTTCCTGAGACACAGCAAACATCAGAGTGTGCGTTTTAACCGTTAATCATTATGGGTAAATGGATAATAATTTCCACCTCTGAGTGCACTAGGATTTACTTGCCAGTTTTTTTAAACCCTCCCCCTAGTACATTTGCATACACAAATATAATTTAATTTTAAGTAGGAATGTAAATAAATATCCTTGTATAGTGGCATCAAGTTTTCAAAGCCAAGGTAATCTTTTATAAGCATGAAATAAAAATGCCTTTAAGGCAATTACTGTAAGTGCGCAAGTCCTTTAGTCTCTAACAGTTGGGTTTGTGAGAGGTAACATGCAATTCTGTTGTTAGTCGTGTCACAGTGAAAGGGTAAAACACAAAGTATGGAAACGGTAAATAATACACCTTACTTTACTCTTAAATGGGTAGGATTGTGATAATTTCACTAAAGGCAGGATGAAATTGGCACCATTTCATGCACTGATCTGAGCACTATTTACACAGTTAGGCTCCAGACATGAAGGAGGAGACAATCAAAGTTATGTTTAAATTCATTTAGCAAACACATGCACTTGAGATGCAATTCTAATTGTTTGATCTTGTGTTTTTTAGGCTAAATGTGGATAAGCAGGTTGGACCCTCTTGTAATTTTCAAATGATTATCAGGCAAAAGAAGCACATGGATTTTCCTTAAATGTTTCATAGGAGATGGGGAAAGAAACCCTGAAGTTTATTTTAGAAGCATTTTCCAAGTAGCAAAATCCAATTTTTTTACTCATGATGGTATGGCATGCATTCTCTTTCCATTTTGAAATCTGAAACACAGTTTCAAGCCTGTTCAGTCCAGGAAGAATAAACCATGCAGTCACCAAGCTGTAGTTCTGTAAGAAAGCTGTGAGGCTTCCCTGAAAACATAGCAGGCAAATTATGGGTCTGCTGTTAGAATGAAAATTTACGTACTTTATGCACACATGCGAAACTCATGTATAGAGAGCAGATAGATTCCTCTGAAAAACTAGCCCAACCATGAAGAAACCTCAAAAATTACCATTGGGCCAAAAAATTAAGCAAAGCCTCAGTATAAGAGCTTAATCCCAGAGACTACATTCTCAATCACAGTTCGGATTAATGAAGTGCTCATGTCTTTCCAAACATGCTTTGGAGACTTTAGAATAATTTAGTTGGGTACTTGCAGCTATGTGGGGCACTGAAGCAGCATGCTGCTCACTTCTATTTCTGATACCTATTTTAAGCTATTTCTGATACCATACTGGGCCTCACTCACCACTGCCTTGCTTTCTGGTGTTAATTACACCGCAGCTAGTGGATATGAAATAATATCCTCTTGAATACTGGGGCTGCTGGTGGTGTGTGCAGCCATTAATACTCATTAAAAGTAAGATCAGAAAAGAACCTTAAATATGTCCTTTGCTATGGGCTAGATTGACAGATCCAGCCTCAAGGTTTGATTGATTACACCTAAACCGCTTGCTTTAAAAGTGAGCAGGCTTGGGGATGCCGCAGTGTTCCTAGTCAATTTGGCTGGTAGCCTACCATCACTGCTGGAAGATTGCATTCCCTAATGCCTGACCTGAAACTGAAGCTTGACATTGTTGTCCTATCCTGAGTGGACAAGGAGAAAACTTACTCCTCTCTGCTTTGGAACGATCTTTTGTGTAAATGAATACTGCCCTCATACTTTCCCTCAGTCATCTTTTGTCTAGACTGAACAGCCCTAGTTCTTTCAGTCTGTCTTTAGAGAATGTTTTCCAGGTCATCGTTGTCTCCAGTGGGCCAAAGGGAAGCTGCTTCCTCTTCAAACATGATGCCCCAGCCCAGACACTGTATTCCAGTTGTGGCTGTAGCACAAAGTGTACAAATTCTGTGTCTTCCTGATGATGTTCCTGTTTATGCTTATTGCAGTGAACCGTGTTTTATTTGGGATTTTTTGTTTTCCAGCCCAGCTGTGGAACTGCTGACTAACATTCTGCTTGTGACCTATGACAGCCGCTCCTTTGAATCATTATTGGCAAAATTGGTCTCTCTTGGCTTTTTCCAATTGGAGTTTAGAACGTTGGGCATTTGCAACTGATATGTTTATTTTTAGGTCGTTCCTAAATGTTCATATGTTCATTCTGAACTCTAGTTCTGATGTCTGCAGCCTCTCCTGTTCAGGTGGCAGCTGCAAATTTAGTGTGTGCTAATTCATCATTAAGGTCATCAACTTTGCATTGTGTACAAAACTCTTTTTTTTTTTTTTTTTTTTCTTTTACTTCCCTCTGTGATTTCCTAGAAAGCATTCTCAAATAGATTGGTTTGGGTTTTTTTTTGAGCACAGTACTTTCTCAGCTTGTATTATGTTTGAGCCTTAAGTTAGCGGAGGTGATGTCTTCAGTTCTCAGACTACAGTGACAGTGATAAACAGCTGAGATGATCTCAGGTAGATAAACATGAAAATTTTCTGCTTATAAATTTAAAATGAAATGGGAACATACTGGTCATAGGAAGCTACACAGATTAAGATAAGCCGTTTACAAAGAAGCTACTCTGTAACAGACCCAGGAGATACGCATTTGACTGCACTTCTCTTTGGATATGTAAACCTGAATTGTTTGAATCGTAATTGCCATCAATTGCTAGCTATCTAGGCTATATATCTATGAAGAAAACAAAAGAGAAAAAGCTTCTACCAAAGTTGGAAAGAATTGCTTTTACCCCTCTGCAACATTTTAATGGAAATGAAGAAAAATAGTAGTGTTGGTAGCATACTTAAACAGCTAACTTGACTTGCTCTGATGAATGAGCTTGCTGAGAGTTGAATGTTTTAGAGGAAAAAAAAAATTTACAAAGGAAAACATTATTCTCATTTAAAAGTTTCTATTAAAAGTATTCAATAGGATGGTTATTTATTGAAAAGCATTAATTTTTGAAGAGAATATTTGTTTAATCAAAAGCTTCTCATTAGATGCCATAGAATGCCTGATTTTAAGCCCAGCTCTATTCTGTCAAAAATGAAAATGTGACGACAGCATGTCTCTTCTTCTTCCCCCCTAGGCTACTGACAGTAGATTGTTCTGTAGCACAAACTAGAGCTGCTTCAGAATAGTTTGTACAGGCAAATTCATCTGTACTGGATTAAGGGGCTGTTAACGGAGAAAGCTCTGGAAGTTCAGTAGCACTTTGCCTGTATGTCTGATATATGGCAAATTTTGAGACTTCTGTGGTAGATGAAGAGGGACAGGAAAATAGTTTTAAAACCAGTTTTTGTACTATCTCTTAGCAATATCTGGGGAAGTGGCAAGAAAACGGGCATAGTGTTCTCGCTATAGTCTTTGTTTCTGAGAATACAGACTACTCCTTTTTGTACCAACTGATGGGTTTTTAGGTGGGTCCTACATCTGCAGGGTACAGGGTTTTATACCTATAGTGAGTACTTTCATCAAATATGGTGAAATACTCTCATCCAAAGACTTTTCTGATTTGTTTTGGGGAACCTGTACCAGGTATCTTGTTACAGAAAAGTAATGAGGCAAAATAACTCTATTTCATTGTTTTCCCTGTATAATAGTGAATGTTTTTTGACAGAGCTACAGCTGTCATCTCCATTTTTCACTTGCTTGCCTGCTACTGTTTTTTTCTTTTCTTTATCTTTTTTTTTTTGTGCCACAGCACTTAACCTTATGATTTATTTCATTTTCATATAGTTAGCAAAATACTGTGCTAGGTGTGACTGCCCAGTAAAGTATATAACAATGAGGTTGTGTAAATGAACTGTAGCCCTAGAATGATCAGGATTTATTATGTGATTAAAGAGGTCAGCAACTGCCAGCCTGACCTTAATTCTTTGACCAATATTACTTGATGAAAAGCCTTGGTTATAAAGCTAGTTAGAAGGCTAATGTGGCTGTAGTTACAACAAGGACAAGACAGGGAGAGCTTGGAGGGTGTGTGAAGCAAATGCAAGTACGCAGCTCTGTCAGCTGCTGTTCCTACCACTTAGCGTTTTTAAAAAAAATCGAAGAAAACCTGCACCTGCTTTCCAGTGTTGCACATAAAGTTTCAATGTTGCTCCTATTTTGCCAGGGTTTTTTTTAATCAATTAAACTGTCTATCCCTATTAAGATGTTTCCTTGACCGAGATAATACTGGGTCAGGCTTGGATGTTATTTGCAGTACACTTCAAATTTCTGGAAAATAAAATACAAATGAAACCATCAGTGCAGCAGGAGGCAGCTGGGCATAGGAAAGGAGTGGTAAAAGACAGAGAAAGAGGAACATCCCAAGTATCAAAACACTTTGTGTGACTGGGTGCAGTGAAGAATGTCTCCTGTCCCAATAAACCTCCGCTGATTTAGCCTGAATCTCTGTTTTGTATCCTATCAGGTACAGCTTTTGCCCTTTGGTGGGCTTAAAATAGTCCACTGTATCTGTGGGGACTTTTAATAGAATACTTATTTAAAATAGTTGATCCTTCATGCTTAGTGAGAGATTACTTTCTTTTCACTCCAGTAATATTCTGAGGACTATTATTATCACAATCTAAAAGAAGCAATCTTGAAGGAAGAATCTCTCTTCCTTACTAGGACACTAAAGCTGGTAGTAACTCTAGACTTTTTTTAAGTTACCTGTATTTTGTATATTTGGGACAGCAGATAATCTTTCTTCATGTGGTGACGTAAGAAACATACGAACTTGTCACATTCGTTGTAATGATAAAGCATCTTTCATATCATTTTATACTTTAAAATAATTATCCTGTTTGATTTAAACAAATTGATCTGTTATGTAACCCTATAATGACATTTAGGTGACAGATAAGATGGGACATCTATGAATGGTGCTTGAAACCCATTAAAAAATTATTTATTTTTTTTTGCAAGTAAAACACAAAAGAAAAATGGACCTAAGCAGGGTTATGTAGAACATTAAGTCCAGTCCCTCCTCGCTATCCCTTAGCTGCATATAGATGGGCAGTGAGCATTTAGTCTAGAAGGGTCCATACAAGCACCAACTGTGCACCCCTTGCATGGTCACCAAAATGCTTCATAGTGCTCTAGCAAATATTTGAGACTTACAGTAAAAGATCAAATGATTTTGTTATACATATATGTATGTGCACATGCACTATGAAAAGAAAGTTTAGGCAAAATTTCACAGTGTTCACCGAAAGAACCTGGTACATAAAGAGAAGCAAAGAAATGTAATATTTTAGCTGTATTTGTTTTATATAAAGGTCTCACAACATAAAGTTATCGTAACTCTGTAGATTCTTAGAAGGTCCTGACCACTGTAGTACCAAGGCTCATAGCCATCCCAAGTGGACACAAAGCTGCTGAAACTCAGCATGTATTGCTGGAATACTTATTGAAGAGGCAACTTTTAGGCCAGCTGGCAAAATACCTCATTCTGATGAAAATGTAAACACCTGTGACATTTTAGGAAGATGTAGTACTATTTAGGAAGTTCAACAGTATCTTAAAGCCAATTAGATTCATACTGAAAGGTACACTTGAAGTCTTAAAATGCATTTGTTCTTATTTTGAGTTATATGCTCTAATAAAGCTGTCAGCATTTTGGCATCCCTTTTTAGCAAAACTTTAAGAATCCCTGCGAACTGGTTTGAATTCATTTTGGATTGTAGATTCTCCCTCAGTCCCAGCAGGGGTAGTAGGCTGTGATTCATAACGTACACCTTAGTTGGAGTCTCCTATTCCTATTTGGACTTGTCAGTTTACCTGAATAGTTTTCTTTCTTGTAAAATGCCATAAAAAGTCACTTGATTTACTGAATTCTTGACAGGATTCCATGGTTAGTATTGGATTTCCTCTCTAAAATACAAATGTAGTTGTAAAATTGACTATAGCAGAAGTTGGTTATTCTGAACAGAAACGTCTAAGGCACGAGCATTGCATCAGGAAATACGCCCCTGAAGCTCAGGGCACTTGATCCGAACTGTGCTTTGGGCAGGAGACGGTATGCCTTTTCCCTACTCTTCTCTGCAGGGGACCCACTGGCTATTCATTTATCTTGAAATCAATGCCAAAAATCCCAGCAACTTCAACAAGAACCTGGCTGGCCCATATTTTATAAAAGAAGGTAATGTGCCTAGCAGAAACTTGGCCAAGTTGTCTATGCTTTAGTAAAGTAAAATCTCCACTAATGAAATGGGTCCTTCCTCCTGAAGCCGATAAATCCAAACAACATGGCTAATCTCTGCACTTTCAAGGTCTCAGATGTCCTTTTGTCTTCTCCTTCATTTGTGGCTATTTCCAATGGATAAGGCTGTCTCTGAAGCTCAGTGATTTATTTCATTTTTAGACCACAGCATTTCTCTTTCCCTTAGAACTGTGACTGTACAACATTATAGCATTTCAATAGGCTCTCTCTTTCCATGGTTTCCTAAGAGGGGGAAAAAAAAAAAGCAAGAGGCTATGCATCCTTGTATTATAGATATAGTTACAGCTGCATTATTGAAACTGTAATTTTACTAGCCTTGTGCAACCAAAATGTTAACACTGCTCTAAAAATGTACTGAGATATACATCTGCCTTTGAGTTTAACTGCTTGGAAAACTTTGGAATAAATATGAGGGTTCCCCCCGCTTCAGGAGCAATGATGTGAGTGCTGTTACAGTACTAGTTTTGTTTCAATACAAGACCTGTACTGTAAGCCTTTGGTGGCTGAAAGGTAAATTACATTCATGCAAAACAAAACTGATGAACTACTGAAAGCTGTAGCTGCTGAAATAAATTCCTGTGTGCTAAATTTATGGGAACTATGTGCTGTGTACACCACAGTACATTCGCTTGTAGATTCCACTTTCAAATGACTTTCATTACCACAATAAGTAGCAATACTGTGAGAACAAGGTCCACCAGTGAGGAGTAGAAAGGCATAATTTTGTTGTTGGAAGTACTGATGCTCATCTGCATAAACCTCGTGTGGATCAAGGAGTATTGCCTGTGTATTTATTTTCCTTTCCCTTTGGTTACTGACACAGAGGCAGTAGCAGGGCCTAGAGGCACGATTTCAGAAGCACCCTGCTGTATTAACAGGCTTGACCTTGAAGTTTAGGGCCTCCAGTGCCAAGGTTTCCTCCTACACACTGGGTTTTACTTTGTCATTTATGAACATACTTGTTTCCTCAACTGCAGTGTCTCATGTTTATATTCTGTATCTTTCTTCTCATTGCAATGACCAGTTTACTGAGGGAGACTGAAAAGGAGGAGGCTAAAGAACGGGTAATGTCTTCCTTTCTTTGCACAACCTTCTGCAGCGTAGATAATTTTCATGTTTGGACAGCAGAACTGGAAGATGGTAAGTTTATGTTTTCTCAAGGTTTGTGCTGAATTGGGTAACTGTCGAGCATAAAATTGTTCAGTATGATGCTGAACTGTGTGTGTTGTACTTCTCACAGCAAATAATAGGGAAGACAGCAAGTGTTGGTCTTCCAGATCATAGCCATTTAATACAGTTGTCTCACATGCCACTTCTTATTTATTGTTCTAAAAGCAGTGAGTCCTTAAGAGCTTACAGACATAGTAATGGTTGAGATGTAATTGTTAAAGAGCAGGTACTTCAGACATGACATTCTGCATAATTGATTGAAAAAATATAGACTACAGGACAGCCAAGACAAGCTTAAATTTGAATCTAACTTGTTACACAGAAGTTCTCCTTACCAATGGGCACCATTAAATGAACACAATCGTTCTTAGTAACACTGTCAGCCCACAAAACCAAAAAGGATTTATATTTTGATTATTTTTAAAGTTTAATGACAAATCCTTTCCTGTCTTCACATTAAAAAATAAAGGCTGTGCTGGAGTCCCATTAAGGGACTGCTTTAGAGCCTGGTTCTCTGAGGCACTTACATTGTTTAAATTTTAATTTCTAGTCTGAAATTTTTATTTAAAACAGTACTTACAAACAAAACAAAACAAAAAAATTTCCTCATAGTCTTTGGCTTCTACTCTTGCAAAATTTTCTAAGCTTTTACCTGTCCCAGTGAATTCTCTGCCAACTCCCAAAGGCATGTTTTCCCTTCTTTTGGCCTCCCCTAGCCAGTGCTACAGTACTGTGGGAAAGCACTCTACTTAATGCCTTCCCGTGGTATTTTGACTAGGAATAGAATATATGGAAAGAGGTAAGACTACATTCACCTTTGGTGTAATGCCATGGAAGGCAGTTCAAATGGCAGTCAGTGAGATAGTATCACAGATAAATGTGTTTCACGCAACGCACTTTTTTTTTGAAATTTCTGACACAGATGCAAAGTTGGGAGAAGGGACTATAACCAGTACTTTATTCTGAGCCTCCACCTCTCTTCCGGCTGCAAAGTATGATTTTCGTCATAATTAGAAATTACTTGGAAAGTAATCTTTTGGTCTGTGATTTACTCATTGCAAATACCTAGCCTGTACAAATCGATATTTAAGCTGTTTTGAGTAAAGAAATGGGTCAGACATTACAATTCTGTTTCCTAACCAGAAGCAAAACATCTCAGAATTCAGTTTTTATGTAAGATGCTGCTACATCTGAAGTTCTGTGAATGCACTATTGCGTATCAGTGTAAGGGTGCCTTAAACACTTCCATTAATTCTAGTATTCGTTGGATCAAACTCCAAATTCCATAAGTAGGTGAACATTCCTGTTCTTTGACAAGCCTGCTAGAATATTGATGAAATTCTGACCAAGTGAACACGAACAAAGCCAAAATAAAATTAGAAAGAAAAAAATTCCCTCCTTTCAGAATTTACATCTTGAATGGCTGTGGCAGCAAAAACATATTTATTATCCTCATCTTCATTGTGCAAAGCTCCCTGAAATCCGAGTTAGATTTACACTGCACAACTCAACAGTTAAACACAAATTTAATTCTAATTTACCGCTGAAGATGAGTTTAGCTGAGTGAGATAAGAGCCCATATGACCTACCAAAGAACCAGATGCATCTCTCTTGATTCCTGTTCAGATACCTTAATGAAATCTAGCTTGGATTATAGCACTCTTCGTCTACAGATCTCAAGCCACTAGGGCAGCTGTGGCTAATTTCTGTAGTTGGCTGGAGAGCTGTACTACATGTGCAGCATTGCCCAGAGGTTCCTGTGCTATATTTCAGCATCTCCTCATTGCTTTTGCAATAGAAGCACTCTGAGCAGATAGACAACAGACATTGCCATTGCTCTCTGCTTGCACACCTCTTCCTTATTCCTGGTGCCCAATGGGGTGCTGTGACTGAGAAAAATCAGTCAAATAGTTTTAAAATATTTCAAATGAAACATGAACCTGCATTATTTCCCTCTGTTCTTATACAGGAGATTCTCTAGGCTCAGGGCTTGCAAAACTACTGTACTTAAGAAACAAATACTGTACTTTGAAAAGTCTTGCTCACTCCTTTTGTTGGTTCAATGTCCTCCAGAGTTTTGATGACTAACACTTTAAAAAAAACACACTAAAACCCCCAAAACCAAGCAGAAAAACAAAAAGGTGCCTGGATTAGAGAGACCAGGTTAGGTTTGAAGTCTGCAGGTGACCGTCCTGTGTATCTTATTCTATTCTATGACATTGCTGAATACAAATAGGATAAGACTTCTTGGTGCACTGGTATTGCTCTTCAACTTTAATGGAGTCTATGGAGTCCATTTTTTTTTTGCTTCTCATCAGAAACACCTTATTGCCTAACACTTAGAAACCAGATTATTTTACAGGCACTGTGCTGTTCAGAAACAGGGCTGTAAGGAATGCTGTAGTCATACAGTTATATTAATGTCAACAAGAGTGAAAATTACCAAATGAATACAGACATTTTTATTATTTCTCCTTTATGTTTTTAGGGCTAAGTGTTGAATGCCTCAGCATAAATATACAACTATCAATGAGTACTCAGTGCTTGTAACTACAGAGAAGTAACTCCTTGTATTTGTTTAAAGAACCCCGAGTGGGCCAGTGACAGGTATGTTCTTGAGTTTTGTGTGCGGAAGGTGAGTAGGTTCAGTGAAAGACTGAGCTGGAGTTGTCTGGGAACGAGATGAGCCCATGGCAGCATAGTTCTCTCATCCTGTGCATCGCCACGTTATGACACTGAGTATCACTTTGTAATATTCCACTTCCTATCTATAATGCAACGCTTCCATATGAATGGATTATTTTGAAATTAGCCATGTATTCTTTCTGCCCTAAATCAAAATATGCCTGTGGTATAAACCATGACAGCGGTGGGAAAGACTGAAGATACTCTTAAAAAAGGACTGACACACACCTTCATTTTAAAAAAAGGTTTGGAAGTAAATGACGTGCCTTGCTAGGATTCTTCACGCTCTTCTCCCATCCCAATAGAAATGACAGTGTTACCAACTACTCACTAACGACTTCAGTAGTCAGAATTTCTCATCTGCTTCCTGCTGAAACAAGTTGGGGGTTCAGGGTTTAAATGGAATACATGAGAAAATAAGAATCTGTCCTCCTAACTTCTCCTTTCTTAAAAGAACTTTGTAGAAGAAAGGGACAGTAGAAGAAGCTGTTGAGGGTTCGGGGCCTCGTGCTCTTCTGAACAATGTCAGCAGCCTAGGTTTCCTTAATGCCTTTTCCATATGTGATAATACTTGCACTCTCCCAGTATTCTTTCAAGGATGGATATATCATGAAAGCTCTATGGATTTTACTCTGTAATAAGCCTCTAAAAATAATTGTGATAGCTTTAGCTGTCTTCAAAACCCAGTATGTTTATCATTAACAGTACAGTTTAACTATTCATTGACTTCTGACAAACTATAGCATAAGCCAATACACCATCCATACTGAGGTGAAAGACATTGATAGCTAAGGAACTGTGCTAATGCAAACCACCAATACAGAAGATCTATTGGAAATTAATAGAAATATGAACAGTGATAATTTACGTTATTACATCTTGCTGCCATCTCAGGACTATACTGTTGTCTGTTTTCAGCACATAGATGTTCCAGAAATATAATTTGTGATGCACTACTCTCCACTGACCTGTATCCTCTGCTTCTGTTCGCTTTAATTGGCACTTACAGGTTTGGGCCCTTAAAACTGGCACAAGAATGAATTAATGTGATGTGTTTTAACCTTCTGATCTTATCAGTTTAATTACAAGAATAAATTAATCTTGAATATTTTTCAATCCTTAAAAAAAAAACTTTAAGAACCAAAAAAGGGCGATCATTCCATTCTCATTATGTCTCCAAGATTGCCATGAGAAATAAAATAATTAATATCTATGCTTATTCTTTATCATTAGTCTTTGTCCTAAGAATGGATTAATGAGAATATTCAATGAGAATCAGAACATCCTTGCATTCACTTCTGTGAAAACTCATTCTTGTGTCAAAGACTGTAATGAGGACTGATAGAAGCATACAATTAATTCACAGCAACCTTAAGGTTGTAGTGAGAAAATAGTACATCATTCCAGACTGATGACCAAGGTCAGAATAAGAGAAGATGAAGAATGAATATGAGAAGATTGAAGTAACAGCATTTTAAGTCTGCATTATAAAGCCTTTGTTTGACAGCGTATCATTTTAAAATCCACATTAGTTTTTATTGACTACGGTTTTGATTGCATTAGTGGTTTTTTTTCACATCTCCTTCCCAGATGTTTCTTCAGAACTAAGCAATTACCTATCAAACTGATTTTCTCCATCTCTCCTAAGTAAGAGGTTGGCAAGAAACAAAAGAAGATGAAACTACTTTTTGTGTTCCACATCAGAGGCTAAGAAGTAAGAACACTGTGGAACAAAACGACCTGTAGAGAAATTTCCGTCATATCTATGGGTTTGAAACACACATAATCTGGTTTTGGCCCAGTATATATTTCTGAGGTATTCTTTGCTGCAGTGATTAAAGCATATAGTACTGATAGGGGTGCTCATTTTCTGAACTGTTCACAGCAGAAAGTACAAGACAGCAGCTCATGCAAATATGGAGTGCTTGGGTGGGCAAAGCCATAAGGAGGAAGAGACACTAACACAGGAAGACAAGAAGATTGCACAGCTGGTTAGTTCGGTGGTTTTGTTAGGCCTTGTGCCGTGTGTGTTGTGGGTATTATTTCTCATCAGTGCCCTTGCAGTTGTGTGTTGCTGGCTTTGAATGACAGTTACTGATATAAAGTAACGTATAGTAGCAAGAAATTAAATGAGCACATCTCCTTGAAAAATGTTTAAAATGGGTGCTTTGCTTTTGATTAATAATTAACGTTGCTTAGTTTCTGTAGGTTTAAAGGAATTATTACAGCAGCATGCCTGCTCCATTCTATTACAGGTGGTGTCAGGTTTTCCATTATTAAGCCCTGTATTTTTTGATTTGTTTGGTAACGTGGCTATAAAATTTGATTCCAGATGTGAACTTGCCAGGAAAATATCTCAGCTTAGCAGACACTTAAAAAAATTATTTTAATTTTTAAATAGCTCAGCTATTTGATGGTTAGCAGAGGAACGGAAGCCTGGGATAACTCTTCACAGAGAGCACGCTGGTGGTTCGAGCGTGGCCTTCTCACAGGATGCTATGCTTTATGCTGTTTGTTTCTTGTCACAGAAATGCTGCTAGAAGATAAGCAGAGAAAGTTGCAGTGAGAAGCCTGACAAAGGAGGGACTTCACACCATTAATGAATACCTGGTTCAGTATTACAACAAAGCAATTCTTACTGTAGCTCTTCTTTACAGCTCCTGGTCAGAGCCGAACTTAAATTGAGGTAGAAGGTATATACAGAGGGGGAAAAAAACATTCTTAGTGCTGTAGTGGCAAAATATGGACCATCACTATGGAACGTGGCATCTAGTGAGTGGATGAGGCAGTGAGCACAAACCGAAATACAAGAAATACTAATTAAATATAAGAAATAAATATGAGAAAAAACGGTCTGACTGTGATGGTGCTCAGACACTGGCACAGGTTGCCTAGGGAGGTTATGTAGTCTTTACCCTTGGAGAAATTCAAAGCCCAACTGGACATGGTCCTGGGCAACCTGCTGTAGCTGACCCAGCTTTGAGCAGGGGAATTGGACTGAAAATCTGCAGAGGTGCCGTCCAACCTCTGCTATTCTGTGCTTCTGTGAATAATACTACTGATAATAATAAATAGATCTGGAACCAGATTAGACTGGTGCTTTCCTTCTCAGTTTTCCATTGCTTTCTGCCTGAGTGATGGTAAAGGTATCTGTGTCTCAGCAGATGGTTGTGCCTGTGTATCTGATTGTGAAGACAGCCTCCTGTAACTGTGTTACTATGCAAGTACAATAGAGTAACTTTTCTGTTTCATATGTTTCGGGCTGTCTTTGAAAAGCCGAAGAGTTAGGCTTTTTTTTTTTCTTTCTTTTTTAAAGTGGCCTTAACCTTGGTGGGTTTTCTTGGTGGTTTTTTATCTCCTTTTTTTTTTCCCTTCACACTGATTCCTAGTGGGATCTGTCCTTCAAGTAAGAAGGAGGAATAAAGAGGTGGCAAGCATAGCACAGAGGTATTGGCAAGGCAGTTTGGAGATTTTCTGTACTTCTCTTACACTCCATCCCTTTGGGATTTATTACAGGATCAGAGGTGTAACAAGCAAGTGGGACAGGAGGAGCCGGCACAGTTTTGAATCCTACTGCCAGAACTGTTTGTGTTGAACATCGCCCTGTCAGTGGCTAAAATGCAGAAATAACCCTAAAAACAGACAAGCTATGAGCTGAGTAAGTAAGATTCCAGAGGGTTGTGGTTTAATGCAGTCTTTACTGAAGTAGTGTTCTTCATACCATTGACTGCAGAAGTGCCTATTCTTTAGTGTCATTCCAGGTACCAAGGAGCTGACATCACACAAGCCACCATTCAACATGACAGCAGCTTGCTGAAAAGTATTTTCTTTTCCCAGCATTAAACAAGGCCTGCTTAGCCAGTGACGTTGGAGAGGCTTACATCTTCACATTTCACCAGGAGCCCGATGTTCTGAACCACTAACTTTACAAAGATCTCTCTCTTCACAGAGGCTCAGAATGGAAACCTTATGAAGAATTCAATTTGATGTAAGACCTGCAAGAAATGCTGCTATGCTAGAGAAATTTAAGAAACCAAACTCTTTGCTTAGGATATCAGCAAGGAAAATGTGTAGTGATAAATTAGTCATCTCATATTGGTTTATTCTTTGACAGCAGAGCCCTTGAAGGTGAGGTGGGAAGCAAAGAGACCATGTAAGGGAGACCAGCCTGCGTTCAAAGGTTTGAGACTTTTTTAGTACCTCAGCAAATTAAGAGAAGGGGGTGGATCATGGTGTCCTTGCAGTAAGTGAAGGAGAGAGCTCAGGCTGTCAAAAATCCCACCTCTGTAACAGTATTTACTGCCAGAGAAAAGCAGATGGAAACAGTGCCTGAAACATCCTTTGTCACAGGGCCTCTCCCTTGCTTGCCCAGCTGCAAGTGTTCAGAATCTCCTGCAGCCAGCTAGTAGGTCTTAACAATTATTCAGCTTACTCTTATTTTAATTATTCTTATACAGCAGGAGCTCATGAAGGGCTCTTGGGAGGTAAGACACCTGGCAGAGCATCCTCAGGGCACTGAGAGATGGTTAGGTCCCCAAAGATATATAGTGTTCTGATGTCTAAAAACCTCTTTTGCTTCCCTTCTGTACCTGTCTTTAGTGCAAAAACATGAGCCTTTGAAAGCTGGACCCCAGCTGTCATAGGAATAAACCCAAACTACAGCCCAAGATGGCCTTTGAAAACTGCAAGTTCCTTAGACCACAACAGAACTGATGAGTACAACTTCACACAACCGCCTTTTGATTTCTTCACTTACATTTTAAAAATAAAACTACTGGTAACACCAAAGTGAAGAATGTTAGGTAAAAGCTGACTCCTTTCTCCTCCTCCTTCCCCCTTCCTTCCCCTTTTTAAATTCTGGAGTAACACGTATGGAGACAGCGTTGCAAGTGAGGTCTTGCGTGTGTCTGTGTGTGTGCATTAAACTGATACATTTAATTAACGAAGACACCTTGGGGCTCAAACCTCATGTTGAAATCCCAGTATAAAAAATTAAATGCATGTGTAACGTGTGTGAATGGTTGCCACTGAAAGGCAGTGAAGGAGCCAGTGAAATATCAGCTGCGCTCCTGCTTAAGAAATAATTTTTAAAATTACTGTGATGATACGGTGTCTTAGCACTATGCCTGGCAAAAACGGAGCTATGCAGTATTTTTCAACAGTGAAGTACACAGTGCAAGATTCTTACTGTTTTGCTTGCATGCATACATGGTTTGTTGAAATGAGAACTGTCTTGTGTGCTTGTGCAGCATTTAGCACAAAGAACACGAAGTATTTGGGGCATCTGTGCTCTACTTTAAGACATGTACAATTGTAAATAGTAATTAACATGCCTAAAACCAGCTACATTTAATAAGGTAATCACAGACAGAATCACAAATTGAACTTAGGATTGTAACTTTTCTTTGTACTGTGACACGGTTCTTTCAGGTACTTTGCCATCTTGGAGAATTCCTGTTGTATTTAGGATCCAAACTTTCTATGCAATGCAAGGACTAACCTAAGTACCAAAGAGTAAAATTCACAAGGAGTGATGCTTCCTTGTGGTATTCCCACACACATGACTGGGAGCGGTGAGTCTGAATGCACGTGTTAGTTTCACATTGTTTAAAAATTCTTCCCATCGTATTTGCAAGTGACATCCCAGGCATTTCTGACAGAAATGTGGGTATCTGAGAAGTGCGCTAAGGAAACAGCACGGAATGCACTATCTGTTCCAGCGCCCTTCTGGGAACAGACCCATTTTGTGGTAGGAAATACACTGTCTATTGTCAATATTATCAATAGAACTTAAATTGTCGTTTTCAGATTTTGTTTTAGTTTAATATATTTTCTTCAGTTAGTGATATTCTGGTGAGTGTGATTAAAATCTTGCCTCCTAGAAGAGCACATGGGTGAATAGTAACGGAAACTCATTTTTTTTTTTTGCAAGATTTTGGAAGTCTGAATGTTCATACAGTCAAAGTGTTTGGCACAATCTCCAGCGTGAACACACATGAAAATACTAGTTAATACTATTAAAATGTGAGATTTTACTGTTTGTTTTCATTTATAGATCCTGCCTGTTCTGCAGCTGTTTCTTATTATACAAGCTGACTAGAAGCTGAGGTATAAACATGAGGAAGAACAGAATAGTAGTACTATCTTAACCTGTTCATTTTATTTTCCAAGTTCCATATATCAACCCTTGCAGTAAGTATATGTCTTTCTAGTACAAATCCAGTCCAAGAGCAGTTCAAGGTAACACAAGTCCTATTAATAGACGCAGCAGGCTGATGTTAGTCACAGAAGTCATAAACCATCAGGCTTCTGTTATTCCTGACTGTGGTCTTATTGTATGTTAAAACCAACTGAAAACCTTAAATATAAGGATTTCCAAATCTACAAATTGCTGAAGGGGGGTGGGGAGGGGAAGAGATGGTCGGTTTTATTCTTGGAGAATAAAAATTTCTAATGAGAAATTATTACATGTTAACTGTTCTTGTTGTGAAGGTTTTTGCATGAGATTTTAAAGGGCAGAACTTCCCACCTATCTTATCTTGTGCTATAAAACGCCATAGCTCTAGATGGGAATTGTTTTGTCCACACCACCATCAGCTGGACCATACAAGCATTGTTCCTTATTAGATGAAAACAAAAACTATGAGAATCGTTACCATGAAGTGCTGGTATTTCTTGTCACCCTGATAGTGCATCAGCACCAATTCCTCAGCTAATCGAGCCATGCCGCCTGGGTGAGAACTATCCTGTTCTTCATGTGCACCTGCTCAACACCTACATGATGTATAGAACTTACCTGAGCCTTTCAAGTAGACAATCGGAAACTTTTGCCTGGGGGTGGGGGGGTGGGGGGGGGTGGAGGGGATAAGAAGAGTAAGGACGACTTGAATATTTCTTCAGCACAGTCTGCAATGTGCAGGTCTGTGGTCTGCAAGACAATACTTGGCTCAGTATTCTAAAAAGCTAGATGGGGAATAACTTCCTTTCTCTTCATTAAATTAGGGTCCTCTTAGACTAGTGGTTTATGAAATATGGAGGAAAATGTCTGTATCTTCACAGCTATCACATAAGCTTGGGTTGGGGTTCTCCAAATGAACTGTTTCTAAAATGGTACAATTCTGGTTCTTACTTAGCAAATCCTCTTCAAAACCACTATCAATATCAATCAAAGAGCACTCAAATCAAAATGAAAGCGATCTTAGTTTATGGTTCTGAGATGTCCATTGTAATTCAAGTACTAGACTGTTTGGTATTTTTTTTCAGACAGGGGAGTGGTGTTTGGAAAGATGATCTAGGAAGTGTTTTACTGAGCTTCAGTCTGCACTGAGCAAAATGGATTTCTTACATTAAGCAAAATGTCTTGCTAAGGGGACACTGAAACTCCAAAATTTGTCCCTTTTTGGAAAGGCAGCATCAAGCTGTGGATTCCAAAAATGTTGGGGAAAAAAATAATGGACAAAGAGGTGGGGGAAGTCTTTATCATTCTGAAAACAAAGAAAATTAGGTATGGCTAATAACATTTGCAGCAATACCTAGAGAACGAGCTGAGGGTGTGAGTCCATAATTCTGTATGCTGTTTGTACACAGAGTGAGTTCCTGCTCAAATACACTAGAATAAGCAGAGAATAACACAAAATGAGATGATGAAACACTGTGTTATTAGTCCAGATTGTAGGGCTAGAAATCTCTCAGCAGATCGTGTATCAGACCTGGGAACTTAACCCAAGCCAGTGCCTCAATTACACGGTCAGCTGCCCTGATTTTAAGAGGAAGAATTGTATGGGCAGCCTTCTAGAGCTTCAAGGATCAGATTATAATTCCAGTTTTAAATTTCTTATTCAAACCAAACCCCAAATCCAAACCTCTTGAGCGTCTCTCAACACTGTTAACGCACCCGTCACTCCATATTCCAAACAGCATGTGTGTTCAACAGACAATAGTGATTGTTGTGGTGGGTGGCAAAATACGCAGTGGGTTGCAGTAGCAGGGATTATATCCTGGATCTTTTTAATATAATACATGGCTCATATTTCAAAAACTGTTTATAATTAGGGTATAAAATATGACTCTGATTAATATTTGCATCCAGTGTAATGCCTTCATTTGTTCCATAGTTTCATTTGAAACAATTGTATGCAAAAGATTCTGATGTTATGTCAGCTGAAGCTTAACAACTCTTATTATTGATTATAGACTTGATGGAAACTTCTCAGCAGTTTACAATATTTAGTTAGGATATTTGAAGAGACCTAAAGTATTATTATAAAGCAGCAAAGCTAGGTTTGGCAAAGAGCCTTTCTTTTGTCTCTGAAACTTTCTGCAGTAAATTTAGAACAGAAGAGCATGTCTCTGGAGTAAAAATATATGTATTGCTGGCTACAAGTGTATGTTTGCTGCTTCACAATTTTAGAATTAGATGATGGACTTATTTAGTAGACATTGGATAGTAAAAAGTAAAACCCTTAATTTAAAACATTCCACATTGCCACATTCCAAGAAAAACATGGACCGGTGAACAAAACCAGCAGTATTGTAATAAGAAAACAACTAGGTGCATTTTTTCCAAAACCTAAACCCAGAAATCTAAATGTATGAGTTACTGGCTAAAAATGCCATTTTCATGTCTAGTTTCTTCATGAGGTGAAAAAAACAACCTAGATGAGAAAATTAAAAAATAAGATCTAAGACTCTAGGTCAAGCTTTAGAGCACAGCTCTAACTTTATAATCATCTTTTCTTAATCTTCATGTTTCCCTTTTAATTTAAAAATGTGCTTTTTTCTTTGCAAGAGATTTATTATGACAGCATTATTTTTAATGTAAAGGTAAGACACCTTTATCATAATTCTTTTTAAAAATTACCAATCACTGTGACCAAAGGATTTCTGTCATATTCTGTGCACTGGCTTCGTTATCTAATCTAGGAAAGGGATCACTTTTGACATAAGCTACAGAAGAAAACTGCTGACATTTAATACGAGCCCCATTTCAGCAGGCTGCATATGCCCCTGATTGCTTGGCATCCATTTCTGATTACTATCAATTTCTGAGCATTGATCGTAAGTCATGACTGTTCAGAGGCTCATACCTACACTCAGCTTGCTAACATTCCAGCCCCACTTTCTACAACATCAGCTTAATTTCAGTTTTACTGAATCATAACTGTAATAACACTTGGAAGTGAGAATGGAAGATTGTGGGAAGTTCAAAGAGAGAGAAAACTTGAGCCAGATTCTTGAATCCCTGCTCTTCCCAAGAGTGCTAAAGCTGCTTTACTTTGACTGACTTTCTAACAGGTTTTACAGAAAGAGAGAATCTGTACCTGTGCAAGAAGGTACAGATGAGAGGAAGGCAGGAGGGACATAACTTCAGAGATACTTGTTCAAATTAAAGGAAGGCCCTGAAAAATGGAAAAAAAAATACTGTAGGAAGGTAGGGCATGTACAGGCAAGATGCTGGAAATCAGAGGTGCACTTTTCTCCTCCTGGATATCGCTGTGCTGCCTGGTGGAGTTTACCCTCTGTTGAACATTTAAGAAAACACTTGTGATGGCTGTGTGGATGACAGACATAGATGCCGATAGAAGAAAGGAGGTAGGAGTCAGGGACGTTGCTGCATCTACAAGGCTCTGTGTTACTGTTATGCCTTTGGGAGGAGGACGTTCTCTTCTCCTAAACTTGCGCAGCAAAATTGTGCTCAAGTGACTTAGGACTTTTGTCCTATAGAAGTCCATGCTTCTAAATAAACAAATCATCGTCTGCTTTCTGAAGAGCAACTTCTCTTATGCCTAATCCATGTGGAGGAAATAAAACAAGAGGATTGGAATGCTACTCGCTTGTTGGTACATCTGTATGATGCTATTTGTACGTGCTGATCGTGGATATTTCACAGTCACTTCCCTGTGTTCCAGATTTCATATTTAGTTATCTTCCAATAGCACACAATATCTCCTGAGGGCAGAAGATTATTTTTAAATATAATTAGTTTTGATGGGGTGAGGGCAAAGGGGACTCTTGGATCCTGGACTTGCTCAGCTGTTTGAGCTCTTGCTGTTTGTGGATAGTCCAATATTAATCAGAAGGATGCTGCATGTAAAATAGAATAATCTTTATGGTTACATCTTTTATCTCCCTTTTGAAAGCTAGGCAAAAGGCAGCCTCTTAACTGTGCTCAGTGCTTTGGACAACTCCATGACGGCCCAGAAAATAACACCAAAACATGGTGTGTCAAATGCATCTCCCTTAGGAGGTTCGGTGTGACCACTCCATTATGTGCCCTGACCTTCACTGCCTGAAGGACAACAAGTTTTGTTCTTGAATCTGTTTCTTTCGACCTCTGCCTCGCCCATTTTGCTTTGATATGCATTATAAATACAGCTGCCATAAACAGCTGTTTAAATAACTAGTATGGATTATTTTGTTGTACTTGCTGTGATGTGCAGAGGGAATATAGTGCTTTAATACATAATGAGAAGTACATTAATTGAATTATAGCCCTTCAAAGTTAAGAAATACAGTTTGATGAATGATATCTTCATGTTTAGAAAACAGGGGATCAGATTCCAACTTAGCTGTAATATTACATATTACTTATGTAGTAACGGGATGAATCACTTAACAGTCACTACTTGACCTGATAAAATGGTGGTATGAGTTAAACTGATGCTTCTAAACTGCTCTGGAATCCTCACAGCACATTGCCAGTATTGAAAGTAGTCTTGACTGAAAAATCTTCACCTGGACACCTACAGAAGAGGCACACTGCAGCACTGGCCCGTAATGCCACAGAGGCAGTACTGTGAGCTTTTCTGTTGCAGCTTGCTTTTGGGAACAACTAACTTTTGTTCAACAAGGCAGTGGTCCATATGAAAAGTAGGTGACATCTACTGTGATGGGTAATGGTGATTATGCCTCTTGGAGTCTGAGTTTCTAAACTGGGTGCCTAATCTTGAGGGTTTTAAACAACTTGGCATCTAAGTCCATATATACACTAAGATTATTTTCACCGTGCAGAACCAAAGACTGGCAGGCAAAAAGGAAGTGTCAATTCATACTTAACAGGTTTACTGAATTATTTATTGTCTTTACTCAAAGTTTGCTCTTCTAACCTTTACTCTCTTCTCATTTTTTCTGTTCTGTTTCCACCTTAATTTATATGTGATCTGTCTTTCCTTCTCATTTTCCTTGCATTGACTTCTACGTAGAAGATGGAACAGGTAGAATTTCAGTTTGAATCCGCATTTTTAGCATCTGATGTTCAGTTGTTTGAAATTAGGCAAAATTCCAAAAAGTGGAAGCATCTTCAAATCAACAGATGCACAGGTTATTGTTATAAGGACTGCATCTGCAGCTGCTATCCTGCTAAGTGATATGCTTTTTCCAGGCAGTTGGTAGGAAAACTGAAGCGTACAGCACACTTGCTAAAAGGCTTAAGGCGTTGTGCAGTATAAAACCATTTTTAAATATGTTACAGACTAGAAGACTAACCTCTAAAGAGAAAAAGAGATTGCGTCCATGGGGTCCAAATAGGGGGGACGCCTATATAAGAAAAACTGTACAAAAGTAGTAAGTGTGAAGCCAATAAAATACATTTCTGGTTGTGGCCTAAAAAACACTTAAGCTTATTGTATTACAATTGAATAAAACAAGAAGCTGGGTTATTGTCTGAATGACAAATCCTTTGTGAGGCACTGAAGCTCACTGCGCGTTATTCCTGTGTGTCCCCTCACATAACTGTGCTATGATTTTATGAGTTACAAGCAAGATGTGCACCTCAAGTCTCGCGCTTTTAAAAAAAAACACCCAGCAATATTATCTATTTAGAGAAGGCCTGAAGCATTTTCAGAACAAGTGCATCATTTTAAAAGTTTCTCCATGGGGAATTACTTATAAAAATATGTATCTTTTGGGATTTGTACCAGGATATTTCTTAGTTATTGCTGACATGCCCCCCATAACACCATGAGCTTCCTCAAAGGGCAGGAAAAGAGAATCAGTCTCCCTTAATCACCAAGTATAAACCAAATAAATTTAGCAACTACCTCATGCTATTGAGGCAACAAATTGATGCATTCATAGTTCCCCAATGACTTAAATGCATAAAAACTAACAGAGAAAATAAGTACTGCATGTTGCCAGGATGAAATCTCAACTTTTTTTTTAGGGCACCTGCTGGCTTGGAAACCTGCAAGTCATGTGTGACCGAAGATCATCTAGTCAGTCAGCAGAACCATTTGGACTGTCGAGGTAGGTAAAGTGAATTGGAGGGGTAGTAAATGAGACCTGCAAGTAATCATGATAGGGGTCCAGTCCTGCACCTATTTTAATACCTAGAATTGCATTCAGGAGTTATCTTACTGTTTTGGGCAAGACTATTAAAAACAAAGAATAAAATCTATGGAGTTTCAGAGATCATTAGTAGAGACCATTCATTCAGGGTGCTTGATACCATCTTCAACACAGAGTACAACTCCTCTGAACAGCCCACCTATGCTAAATCAAGTATAACATGCAATTTTGGTCTATACTAGTATTCTACTGTTTATCCTCATCCATTGATTTGTGTTGACTATTTCAGGTTTGAATAAACTCAATACTCAAAAGAGGTTTTCTAGCATGACTCTACTTTTTTATACAATGATAGCTTTGTGGTGTCCCGTGGGCACTGAGGTTACATTGTGCTATTTGCTTTGTATTTTTTAAAAAGACAAAGCCGCCCCAGGTAGTCCCTTGCTATTTAAACTGTAGTTGGCTATGAGAGGAAAGAAATGTAACCATGTGCTTCACATATTACGTATCAAAGCCATCCATCAACACCATCTTACTTGAATCTTGTCTTGGATTGAAGTCGTGTTTTGCAGAAAAGGGCTTGAAACCAGATGAGTTTTATGACAAATGTTTCTCACAATGTTAGATGTAACCCTCGCAGATTTATTTATTATTATACTTTGGAGAATGTTTAGATTCTTACAGGATTGGGCACTCTTTTCCAGCTGACTTTATTTAAAGTTATAAGTCTTGCATCTGACTAGGGTCCAATGACCCTTGCACATAGGGCTTTACTACGGAGGGAGACAGTTACCGTCCAATTGCACACGAGCCTTCACAGTTGCATATACTAGTAGGAAATCTGTTCTGTGCTTTTTTATCACTGTTTTCTAGTGATCATGGTGAAAAATGTATGTACCTATACAGAGACATGTAAAAAAAAATAATCAGTGTGGTTATATTCATCCAGGGTTATTTTATCTAGTAATTTACTTTAAAGAATATATTTTTAAATTTTAATTATCCAGTGCTTTAGCAAAGAGAATAAGGAGGCAGAATGAGAGCCTTGTCCAGCTGTAATCTCTAACTTTTGCAGGTTAAATTTATTAGTCTGTTATATGGATATAAGCACAGGCTGAGACATTGTAAAAACTTCTGCGTGCATTTGACCCTTCTCATTTTGATTTACCAGCCTTTAGGAGTTGTCTAAATACTGGAGGGTTTTTTTTCAGGTATATTTTAATGTTTTTTTGGAAGGAATTTGAAGGACATTTAGGGCAGCTCCACAAAAATATGTGTATCTAATTTACTCTTTCAGCTTCAAAACTCTTCTAAATCCCTGTTCAGATGTCTGCTCACCCTAGAGTCAAATAAGATTCGTAGCTACCAGGTTATTGTCCAGTACAGTTCCTTAATACATGCTGTTAAAAAGCATTTAAGACCAGACAAGACAAAACCCTAAGAAACTTCTCTCAGGTCTCTGTTTCTATTGTTTAGAAGGTAAATAAGGCATAGGTGTTTACAGTATTCAGCACTGACAGTCTTTTTATTGCTACCTAACTTGGCCTCCATAAACACAGGACATGGGAGGAAGTTGCCCTCGTGATTCTGGGTATTTGTCTGATGTGGTAAGCTTCTAAGTAACTTTGCATACCTGTGCCATGATTGTTTGCCTCTGGGGACCTGGAAGGATGTAAGAGCACCACTGTTAGACAATGCAGACGTGACAGTAAAGTTCTGCTCACATTGCATAATGGGCTGATTTCAGGTCTAGGGGCTGGGGTGGTTTTTTTTTCAATTTTGGAAGTTTGACTTCTAGTTTTCTTATTCAACCAATGTGTGTACTGTTTATCATATGTATGAGGGAATAATACATAGTAAAGGCAAACCATAATAATGCTTTAAAGTTCTTTACAGAAAAGAAAAGACCCTTGTCAAGTCTGGAAAATGTGATCTTTCATTCCTTTCTCGCTCTTCATTAAAGAAGGAACAACTTGCAACTGCAAATGTAATTAAAACCATTTCTAAAACAAGAACAAAGACAACGTAAATGAGGTAGTTATCTAAGTTCAAATTGTTTCTATTGAAGCATAAAAGATTTTTGTGACTTACAAAAAGATGACTTAAAACTCTTCTTACTCAGAAGATTTTACCACCTTTTAAAACTTTATCAAAATACTATCATTGCAGACATCACTGATGTCAAAAGCCTGCACTGTCACCAGAGTAATTTGAATAAAGACAACTGACATCTATTACTGAATGCACACTTCTGTAGCATATTTATAAAGGCTTCTCGACTCTGAAATCAAACAGCAGCTGCTCAGCAACTAGGCCCCAGATCAGCTGGACTGTGGTGACAATCAGGCCTTGTCTTATTTTAATAGACAAGTACAACCATCACCCACACAAACAGTGCGGCAAGATAAATGACCCCGTTCTTGTAAACCACCCACATCCAACATAATCCTTAAATGTTCTTGAGGTAGAGGAAGAAAAAAGCATTGGTGCTATTCCGTGTTTATGATCGTATTTGTAAGTTAAGCCATCCAGTCTAACAAACTGAAATGCTTATTTTTCTAATGTCTGCCTGCATGATCTTCAGTGCTACCTATTTTTGTCTGATCTTTTTGTAAATTTACTTTCCTAATAATTTAATCTCCTACTTGATATCTTGATTTGATAAACTCTTTGTTCACTCTAGTTGTATCTTGGTTTTCCTTCAAGTACATATATTTTTGACCGAACAACCTTGCTACATGTTGTCATGAAACAGATCGAACTGTCCCCAAGGGGGACAGCTGTCTGCATTCTAGGAATCCTAAGCAGCAGCTTAGACAGGAATTCTCATTTCTTTAAGGAAGTTGGTCGTGTCCCCCCCCCCTTTTTTTTAAAAAAAAAAGCACACCCTATGTAAATATATTTATGCAAACAAATAAAGTTACAATCCCGAAAAGGTCCCAGGTTTTATGCTACTGTTTCATATCTCACCAGGGTGTTAGGCCCACTGCCAATGCTAATCCATTCCACATCAGAAACCTAAAACCTCTCAGATGTATTAGGCAGCCTACCAACGCTCAGCTGCCGTGCTGGAACTTGGCTTAACTCCTGATAGGCAGCCCCTTGCATTTCTTCAGTGGGGAAAAGGCTTCTTAAAAAAAGAACTTGTCATTGGTGACTGCTGAGAATGTTGGTGACAGTGGTTTCATTAAAGTAGTTGCTGAAGCTGTATTGTTGCCATCTTGCCTGTGGTGGTCACTACTGAAAAACTGAAGGCTTTAAGCCACCGATTCAGAACATGATATATTTGCCAGCATTTACCACAGTTATTTCCTTTCTGAGTGTGTGGAAACAAGACAGACACAATTGATAACAGTTAGCAAATGTCATATGCTGTACTATTTGCAGGGAAGCTCCTGATAATTAATGAGTAGTCCAGAGGTATGGATGTTCTTTGCATTCTTGTTAGTTTGAAACACTTCATCAGCTATTTGTTTTTTTAATCTCTTTTGAAGCTTTGATAATAGTGTTACAACACCACCAACATACACAGTAAGCAATGATTTTTGGTTTTTTTGAAGCTTGTAGACGCAAAAAGGAAAAGTAGCACCTACTGATTTATATAGAAGAAGTAAGCATTCTATTTGAAAATACAAATGGATGCTAACAAACGTTAACCAGTCCCTGGGTCTAATAATCCTGTTTCGCCTATTCTTGCTTTAAATTGGCTGCAACACACAAAAAAGTTTTATTTAAACAGGAATATCATGGTCCTAAAGTGTGAAAACACTAAAGCAAGCTATTCAAAGGGCTAGAAGCAATTTCAGAGATATTTTTCCCTAAAACCCCCTTAATGCCAGAGGTGCCCATTTCACCCTCTACATCGTCAGCCAAATAGCTTGAAAAGCAGTTGCCATTTTTTAGATAATTAATACTCTAAATCAATTCACGTTTGTTTTTATCTGGGTGTCCATTATGCGATCTGTTGCTGTTACCCAACACAACAGCTGGGTATAATTTGCTTGTGGCTTATTTGGCAGCTTACAGGCATAGAATTTAAACTTACATATACTTCAAAGGTGTTGGGAAATGGTTAATATGAAAGTAACCCCTTCAGCAGAGAGTGCTGTTTTGCCTGGCTGTGTTGTACGTTTTGCACCTTTTTTGCGCAATCTGTGAGCCTCTAACTGCTACTAACCTGCATCATTCATAGGGTAGCAAAATGCCATCAGATGATATTCACACTATTTACCCAGCTGACAGTTTAATGGGATGGTGTGGGGATTTTGGGAACACTCTACACAGACAACATGTAATATTGACCAAACACTTGATGTTCCAGTCCTGCTCTTTTCTGGGGACAGACAGCGCCCAACTACACCACGCAGTGTAATTGCTTTGAGTTGTATAATGTCTTTTACTAAATGCTAAAAACGTCACTTTTGTGCTTACACAATGACAGCACTATTTTACTGTGACACCTGTTTAATTTTAAAAGATTTGTATGTGTTTTGCAGGGTGGACCAGTAAAATAAGTTTTGTTTACCCCAGACAATGGCTGGCTGAAAAATGAAGTGGTCCGGTACTGCTATTGGTTATGTGGCATTGCATGGGTGTTCTTAAAAAAGGGATTTGGCTGACACAACTGTAGAGCCTTAACCCAAAAAGTCAGAAGAATGACTTCCTTTAGGTCAAAATGAGGAAACACTGTTAGGTGCTGTGCTGCTTAAAGGAATTCACTGTGTCCATTTGAAGGTTGAGATCAGGAGTGGTACATGGGGAGCTGACTGGTGAACAGTTACCAAAATCTGCCGAAGTCCTCCTGCAGATCTGGTCTGAAGACTCTGTGCTATAAGCAGAAGGTACAACAGAGTGCTCTGACAGCCTGGAAAGCACTACCTGGAAAGGACTGTAACGAGAGTGATGAAAAGTAAGCACTTTACGTTTGTGGTCCGTATACCTGGTCCCATGTGGATCTGCTGCACGTTTCTGTACACCCTGGAATTAACCACACACGTGACCTTGTTAACAAACAACTTTTAACACACACGGAATGTAACGTGCTGCTGGTTGGCACGTTTGTGTCTGACATGAAGTGCAGCACTGCCAGCCAGAGAGCCTGATTGCCGTTTGATGGTCTGAGGGCCAGGGCTCAAAAGACAAAGAGGAAGAAGACTGGCCCACAACTTCTGATCAGCAGTGACTGAAAAAGAGCTGGCCCATTCAAGGTAAAAGAGTTAAAAGTTAATTCAAAAGAAATACCCTGTATTTATGAATATTGTTAAATAAATATACCAAAATATTAGTAAAGCACACTTGGAAACCAAACTCGTGTATGAAATGAAAAATGTTGGTATTTAAAAGCTGCTTTGAAATATTTTTGTTTTGTAAAATACATTTCTTAAAAAATGAATGTGGCATATAACCACAAACATACATATACACACATCTGCACACGCATACTTCCCAAACCCGTAAGATGTCTGTTTGAAAGATGTCAGTTCTTTCAGTGACTTAAAGTTTCTTCAAGGCAGAAAACTATGGAAGATACAGTATAGCTGAACATCTGTCTTGTCATGTAGGCAGATATTAGGATTAAATTAACTAGAAATGAATAGAATGATATATGACAGGGTGCAGATGTCCCAGCCACAGTGTGATAATTTCATTGCAAAACTATGTAATGAATTCCATACATTACAGAAACACAAATATACCACTTTAGGTAATTGTGATGAAAAGGTATAATATGGAATGGATAAACAGATGGTGTACCCAAAGGCATTTTTCGTTTACTGTTGCTCTTTAGTCATTTTGAAATTACTTTATTTGGTTACTGTACGTCTATTATTACATCTTTCTTTTTAATTTTTTCTTCTCTTAGCTCTTCTGAATCTGGAGTGCATGAGGAGCATTAAGGACCATTTTGCATGTCTGCTCCTGATAGATTGGTTAGCTTCTATTTTCTTTTGTAAACTCCACATTGCTATGCTACATCTAAAGCCAACATTTCCGTGACTTCAGAACAAATTGGATTGATTCTAGAAGCATTTTGGCTTTATATAGTTTCTAAATTGGCACATGCTGCATCTGTGCTACTTGAATTAGCAGAACTGTTCATATTTTACCACAGATTATTGGCAAATTTTCCTTTATTATTTGGAAATGGGTACTTTGGATAGTGCGTGCCATTGCAGCCTATTCATTTCTAATAGGTATATTAAAATGTGATTACATTAGGATATATTTTATGATAGGATTACTTGACCATCCCGAAAAATAACCCACCTTTTTACATCTGGCAACAGGTGTTTTAAAGTGCTGTAAATAGTTGAATATACAACGTGGCTTTCCATCACTGGTCTCATTTAGAGCCTATGGTCAGCCCAGGACTTCATTACTGTCCGAAGCTGAACTGCAGGGAGACCAGTAACTGAGGGGCTGCATGGAGAGGTACCTGCTCACTGTACCCACCCATGGCTGTGCTCTTAAACTGCGCCTGTGTCCTTGGAGGCTGGACTAAGACCCATTTGAAAATACAGAATTTTAGTTCTGCTGTTAGCTGCAGATTATTTAGCCAATGTCTCGTCGACCTAGAAAATAATAGCAAAACATTCTCAAATGCTGTTGAGATTATGAAAAAAAAATCCAAAATAAACTATTATTTCTTTTTCACTGTTAGCATCTTGATTCATATTCTAGTATCATAGCAATAATATCCGCAGCATTGATGTTCACTTGCAATAAACAGCTTCTGAGGTTATCAACTGTTTCAGCTTCAGTTCAGCGTTTAATCACCCGCAAAAGATATTTATTGACTTCTATTCTCCAATGCCATGAACGCTACCTCTTAATTATTAACCATGTCTCTAATTTTATATCTATTTTTAAGAAAAAATGTTTACTAATTGAAACAAAACATGCGAGTGCTGTTGCTGATTTTATTTCTTTCCTAAAGCAAGTCAGTGACTAAATACAGCAGTATTTTTATTACCACCAGTACAAACACACACAAGCACCCCACGTATTTCAATCACTTCTGCAGTGGTTGGTTTTATTGCTAGTTTTAATCACTTTAATTCAATACAGTTTATATAGTGGTTTGATGAAGGTGCTAGTATCAAGTTCAAGTTCCAGTACATTAAAATGTTAACACACTGGTTACTTAATTTTGACTTAGGATCTCCTTGTTTCAGTTTCAGTTTTAACGTTATTATTTTCTATTTCTTAAGCTTTCAAAGGAAGTTAATCTATTTAGAGGCATATGTTTTTAAATATGGAGATAGCACAGTTCATTTTCTCATGATGAAAGCATATTTTGGATAATCATTTTTTTCCAAACAGATGCCCAGTTTATCTCACTTAAATCAACTGTTTCTGACTGGACCAATTCCTGGATGAGTTAATTGAGCATGGCTAAACCCAAAATGCTGGACTAATCAAGGAAATAGGAAGAGGTGATGACTATGAAGATTCTCAGCTTTCAGTAAAGGTGTTTAGTTGTTTACTTATATTCTCACAACAGAAGGAATGTAACAAACTCAGCCCACTGGAAATAATTCTGGATAATCTCACTCCATTACTTTCGGTGAAATTGAGTCTGCTCACTCTACCCTGGTGAACCAGCATCTCAGGGAAACAGGAAGGTAATAGCTCATTCAGGCGGTACAAAATAAGTGACAGAAGGAAAGGCAGACTGAAAGCTGTGTGTCTTTAGTTTCTAATTTATGTTAGTAGTCCGCCATTAATGTATTAGCTTCTCATTGGCTATATTCAGCATCAAAAATCAGCGCATTGGCCATGCTGTTCATTAGTACCAGGCAAATGCCCTGCTGTCTTGCACACATCACAGCTGTTCATTCATGTTCGCTTTTCAGACTGGGAAACGTGAGTTTGGAGAATACTGATGTCTTGTTTGACCCCCCCCCCCTCCCCCCCAGAATCCTCTTCTGAGAAATGCATACTAAAAGTAAAAGAAAAATCAGATTCTTGGATATCTTAGCTGTCAAAGAGGGTAACTTTCTATTCTTAGTGCTTTGAATATACTCATCTATCACTTTCTGTGATATAGTTCATAGACAGACAGCTCATGGGACCATGCATAGAAATACATCATCATTGCAGCCTTTGTATATAAAAATAAAATAAAATAGTAAGGTGGCCTCTAGAGCTGATGGTTGGAAAGGACTTTTTATGGGTCAGGAACTGCATCATGAATATTTTGGTTAATTAATAATTTTGTACATGTGTATAATTATACTACTTTTGAGTTCGGCTTTAATAAGCATAACAAAGATGATGATAACTGATGCAGTTATTTCAGTTACCAGTTGTTTGGTTGTTTTTGAAGTCTTACTTTCCTAGGTTGCACATTTAAACTTGTCCTTAATTTGAAGTAACCAAAAAGTGCATCCTGTTCCAGGTCTTTTGCTAGATCATCAGTGACCACAATTCTGGACAGGTACATCTGCAAACTAATAATCTCAGTTGAAATTAACTAGTACCATTACTGATGTGCCAACAGCAGTGCAGCTGTAATTAATTTGTATGGTATCAGGGAAGAATTTGGTTCCTCTTGCTAATGCAATAACCAAGCAAAGGCTTTTGCAACTGTTCTGATGCCTGTGAACAAAAGGGGATAATGACAAACTTCTAGCTCAATTAATTAATAGATACAGACACATTTAGAACCTTTGAATGGATCTTTTTGGTCTCCTCATGGAGGGTGCTGTAACTGCTAGGTGGCACATAATGTTTTCCTAGGGCTCTTCCCTTTGGTTTCGGATTTGGAGCACAGTCGTAGAGTGATCTGCCTGAAAAGTTCACATCGCTCCTGTGCAGTAGCAGGCCAACGGTCAAAAAATTAGCTCAGGATATGACAATCAAGAAACACTGTCAGGCATCTGACAGCTACTAAATGTACAACTTAATATATACACCTGGAATTATAATTCTACCACTGTCTGTCAAATTTCCATCTGTCTAAGGGCGAGCACTCCATCCCTTTGACGTGCTAATTTTCAGTTTTAAAAAAAAAATATTAAAATGTTTTTCTTTCAGAAAACAAAAATTACTTTAAAGCCACCAGTCTACTACTCGTAGGCACTTTTACAGAAATGATGCGGTGCATTTGCATAGAAGAAAAATCTCAAAAACTTTCAGAGTTATTTTGCAGACCTACTAGAGTGAGTGCTTCCACTACGGAATGGTTCTGCTGATAGGAAAATATGTGTGCAGCTGCATGCCTCCAGTAAGCAGTCCTTGCAGGACTGCTTTGAATTGCACAAAAACGGTGTTCTTCCTGTCCACTAACCTCTTAATTTTTAAGTTTCAACAGATTATTTTATGACTTACTGCATGTAAGTCATTAGAAAAGCAGAAGCAAAAACCCCGAAACAAAAATTTCTAGCACCTTCCTCCCACCATAAACCGATCCTCTCCCAATACTTTGTAAAGCAGACATGCAAGGAATAGTCCTACAGCTTACACAGTCTGTTTTTTTCAACAAGGCACCTCTACTAGAGAAGGAATCAGAAAAGAGCTGGCATACAGGAATAAAATAAAAAATAGCCAGGCAGTCATTCTGGGAGGTGATGGCCTGCTGAGTCGTATGAGGCTATCAGCTAAACAGGTTAGTGGTATCACCCTGCATGAATAACAGACAAGACTATGCTTATGAATGTTTATTCCTGTGCAAAGGCAAAACCTTTTTTTTTCTTTGTTATTATTGTTTGCAAACACTGAAACACTCATGCGGACTTCTGAGGCTAATAATAAAAATTATAAGAAATCTAGAGATTTTAGGTTTTATTTTTTCTTTTTTCCTGTGTAGCTGTTTACAATCAGAACTTACTTTCCTGATAAATGAAGAGAAGATGCAAAGTGGATTTGTCACTATGAATGAAAGCCTTGAAAGTTAACTTCTTTCTGAGTATTCATAAACTAGACTGGTTGGTCTGTTGTATGGTAGCTGTTTTATCTACTTATTCCTGGTCTGAATGTCTTAAGCAAGGATCTGCAGCCTAACAGTAATTTTGACCCTGTTCATGGGTAATCCATGAATGCAAAAAAACCGGAGAGCAACCACCACAAGCTATTTGTAGTGAATTCTTTACACAGCTGTACATGGCAGACACTTGCCTTTGTGTAGAAGACTAAGTGGGTCCTAATCCTCTGTGAACATACATACTTCCAAACAAAGGTGGGTAGGGCACACACTGGCAAAAAGCATCCTTTTCAGTGGGCACCGTGAGGGGTGATACTCTGAAGTAAGTATTACCTCACTTTTATCGGTGTTAGGTGTGTTCAGTAACAAAGACCCAAGACAGGGGCTACTGAATGTGATAGAAGACCTTACAACTAATTAAAGAAGAGCACAAAATCCTTTTCTTTTTCCTTTTCCTTTTGCTGTTCTGAGGGACATGCAGAAGTCCAAGTTACCACGTTTCTTTCTTTGCTCTCTCCCCTCCCCACAAGTAGAAAGCTAACGATAGGCATCAGGCAGTTTTTCACTGAAAATGTTGAGGAAATCAATAGGTTTCCCCCCACCTCCAAATTTCAGTATTGATCAAATGGCACTGTAGGACAAAACTGTTCCAGACAGGTTGAGTGTTAATCCTTAAATCCCCATGCATGTTGTAGGACCACCAAATTCAGTATGATGATTTCTGTCATTAATGCTATATATAAGCATAAATCTGAGAAACTGACTTACAGTATCTTCCCCATAAGGCCCGGCCTGGCTTATCTTACCTGTTACAGCGGGAACAGGCATGAATATCTGTCAGCTAGCTGTGAGACAAGAGCCCTGTATTCACTGAGATAGATATGTCACCTTGCTATCCAGTAGGATTTGTGAGTGCTCAGGAATGCTAAAACTAAAGTACAATGGATATTTAATATGCTATTAAATCCATGGATACACACTTACACCTGTTCCAGCAATATAGCAGGGCAAATTTTATTCTTGATTACTGTATTACAGCAAATTTTGTAGTCATGCTGTGTGTCATTTTGGCAAAATGACAGTAGTAGCGTATGGATGTTTAAACTTTATTTTTTGCAGCCTTGATTTATTTATGCAAGTGAGATATCTTTCATGAATTTTAATCTAAAAACTGGGTTTACAAAATCTCAGTGCATCTGCAGTCACCAATAAGGCCTCTTAGCTGAAGCAAAGCTATGAAAAGAGCTAATGTCGACTATTTGTAAGCTCTGTTGGGTTTGTTTCTCATCTGAGGCATTGTTGCATAAAATGCATTTCATATTTTGAAAAAAAATTATGACTACAGTCTTTAGGTTTTTTTAATGCAGACTGGGGGACCATAGGGATTTCCAAGTTTTCTGATAAGAATGCTTCCCAGCCTCTGTGGTGAAATATACTGTTATAAGTCTTTATTCATTTATTTATCATGCTGCAATTCTCTAAAAAAAAAAAAAAAAAAAAAAAGACTTATTCTATAGTGAAATCATTGATCATATGTAGAACTAATCATGGATGAAATGTAAATAATTTATATGTAAAATTAATTTGCCTAATGGTATGGGAGGTCCGTTGGCTATATGGCAGCTTTAATGCTGTTCTGAAGCACTTACTATTCTGGGGAAAAAATAATAATAAAAAAGTAAAGCAGAGCAGTGATTACAGTCTGAGCTTTGCAAAAAGGCTTTTTCCACATTCAGGATATACTCTCAGTTTAAGAGCTCTAGTTTGGAATGCATATTGTGTTGCAGTAGGTGTGTTTATCTTTTTTAAGTACCCAGCCTGACAGAGGTCTAATTTGGCTGGATCCACACTGGTACTATCAAAAGAAGTCTTTCAGCTCAGTTTTAGGGAGACTTGGATGAGGATCTTGGCGTGGGAATGTGAGCCATGTATGCAGTGGCCTCCATGTTGTGTATTTAATGAACGGCCTGGCACACTTCTGGGCACTTAAAAAAATAAATAGTAGTTGCTGCATTTAATCTGTTAGCGTGTACAAATGTGTGCGTGTATAAATGTGTGCGTGCACGTTTGTGTGGTGAGTGCATGTGTGGGGCTGAATAAAGCACAAAAAATGTCCGCTACCAAATGACAACAACTCCTGGAGGGCAGGGGAGGAGCTGGAGAACACCCTTTCCCAAACTTGTGGTACTCCTGTGTTTTGTGTGACAGCAGCGCTTGCTGGCATTTCAAGCTGGAAATCGTGGTGTCAGTGATGAGCTCTGCAAAATATGCAGGCTTTGACCTCATTGCTTAATGAAAGAAACAGTAGACTGCACTAGTGGGATCATCGTAAGGTCAGTGATTAAAACAGTATTGTAAACAATACTGATACCCTCGTGGTATTCAAATTAACCTCCTACTAAGATTATCTGAAGCTGAACAGGTCTTTGTTAAGATTGTCCAACCTGGTGTTAACAGTTTACTGAAACCCAGATGAAAAAATCCTTCAGGTCCAACATGCTAGGAGATGGATTTATTTTAAAATACTGTCTTCTGAACAAAAGCTCTTATTCTGCAATGGATTACATGTATCTAATAAACTGCTGCTTTTGTATCTTACAAGTATGGCCCCCCTTCCTGGGACATGATTACTTTTATTGAGTTCACTTGAATTCCTTGCTTTTACCTTCAACTAAAAAAGTTGAAACAACCATTCTCCCAAGAATCAAACAATGTTAGGGAAAATTGGATAATGATGATTAAATTGAAAAAAGAATTATAGATCTTTGGGTCTAGAAAATGAGTATTTATAGTAAAAAAGCCTGCCAAATTTGAAAAGGTGTCATTTGCATTACTTTTTTTTTCCCCTTTAATGTTTGGGATTGTCTTACTGAAATGGTTCTGTGAAACGGAGATGAGTAAGAGATGACAAAAATTCATTCTCCCTATGTTGGAGCTCCAGTGTTAACCATTCATATTCCTTGAACAGGATAGGAAAAGCTCCCTAACTCAGATGATTATTTTTTTTTTAGCTTAATGGGGCTCAGAAGGTATTTTCTGGAAATGCAAAACCTGTACATCAGCAGGCTGTTGACTTGCATGGGGCTGAGAAACAATTCTCTATGCAAAGGACAAAAATGGAAGGTGCCATGGGGCAACAGTACAATTACCACCAAGATGTCCCTTTCATACTACACTAATGTTCTTAAAAGATGGATTGCTTTGCTTGGCTTGCTCCAAAACCTGGGACTGATAAAGTCTGAACAAGCCTTCAGACTGCTCCATCAACACACATATATGCCTCAGGCAAAGTGAACGACGGAAACAACCTACCTTGTACACACTCGTATTTCTATGATTTAGTGAGAATCAACTGTACACCGTCTCTTTGACTCATGAAAGATAAGGAGACACCAGAAACCCAGACATAATTAGATGATAAATTGAATGTGGACAATAAGAGGAAAAGGAAATGATCCCAGCTGAAAGGAACACTGCTCTTCTACAGGAAGATGGTGATAAAAACCAAAAAGGTAATACAAACAATAACATCTAGAAGCTAGGCATGTGGTATTCAGTAACAACGTCCCCTTTTAGGACTATGAAATGGACAAAAAAAGAAAGTGTAAAAAACAATGTGAGAGTGGAGCATGGAACCTGGAGAGACAGGGAGGATCGTGCATGGAAAGGTTATGTGTATTTACTCTCCAGTGATCCTGCAAACTCTAACATGAGAATATGGGAGTTACCTGGTTCCTTCCCTCCTGACATTTTTCTGTTTTCTGAACAGAATTTAGGATAGCAGAAGTTTTACAGAGACATGAATGCAGGACTCACCCAGTTTCCAACTTCCTGAGTGCCCAACCCAGCCCATGTTCCTACACGTCCAATTTGCAGGCTCTTTTTGATCCCACTGACCTGTTCCTATGCAGCAGTAGCTGGTAATCCCTGGGTACAGCTTTGCCTCCCTGGGGCACCGAGGGTTGGATGCCCTTGCTGCACTTGTACGATCCAGCCAGGATCCTGCCTCAGGGCTCAAAAGAAGCGATGGCAGCAGAACTGAAACAGCTAGCTCCGAAATGGGAGTAGCGTTAAAGGTGCAGCAATGCTACCTGTAATACCAGTAAATTCAAGTAGTGACAGTAGTAAAGCTGTAACTTTAACAATAAGGACTCACACAAAGGCAGTAGAGTACAAATGATTCTAGCAAACTGTGAGCAGTGTAATAAAATCCTGTTCTAAATGTCATTCTAGTCAAGAGATACAGAACTCTCACTTTTGAATAGTCCTACAAGAGACTGAATAGTACTACTAGTGTTCAGATGAGCATGAAATAAGGCAAATGTAGCAAAGCTATGAATTCTAACACAACTACAGCCATGGATGTTCCTGAAGCATATTTTGCCCTGCAGTTTTATAGTACTGAGTAACTTCAGGCTCATTTTTCTATGTCTCTCTAATGTTCAGTTTCTTAAAGCTGGCATCAGAAATCAAAGGCAGAGATGCAATTCCGTACAAGGGTTTGTTTACTTTTCCCGTTGTCCGTAACCAACATCTACCTGGTGTGAGTCCTCCCCCATTTATTCTCCCCAGAGAAGGAGAATTTAGAATTTGACTCAGGCTTTTTTATGATACAAAAGATAGAAAAAATATTTTTTAAGAAGTGTATGATCTACTCCACGTATAGTTAGAGAATACTAAAAGAGGTCGCTGCAATTCTGTAGCATTACCAACTCTGGCATAACTCGCTGTTAGATCCTAACTCCTCCCATATACCCTGAAGTCACACCACCGTCACTGCTCGCTTTTCTCCGTCTCTTCTAGAAGAGAAGAAAGGGAGCAAGGAAAGAGGCAGATACCTGAGCCCCTTCCCTGTATATCAGCTTAAAAATGTCCCACCTTGCCCGCACAACAGGGACCACATCCCTTTCCCGCTCACCCCTGTAAAGGTGTAAACCCTTTGCCCTCTTGCTTAGGATCCCAAGTCCAACAGCAAGGATTCCCAGCTGGGGAAGCGAGGCTGTGGTCTGAGAGGAGCTATGGGTAGGAAGCGCTGACAGCAGTGAGGCTCACTCTGTTCACTAGAGACCTCTTCAAAAAGTGACTGGTTTGGCCCAGACTGTCTCGAGCAGGTGGCCACGTGGAGCAGAACAAGGCCACTAGAGTAACCTGTCCCCAACCCCCTCCAAGTCTTGCCATGCAAACCCCAGAAATGAAGACAGCAGTAAAGCTAAGAAAGGCTACTAAAGAAATGTTCTCTCATTTGTTTTTTTTTGTGGTGATGGATTATATTAGGGAAGGTGAGAAGAAAATCGCATTAATTACGGTGAAAACAATATACTGTACCAAAGTACAGCACTGAAGTACATGCATGAAGCAGTGAGGAAAAACATTGTCTGTACTATACATATTCTAAAATATTTCCTGCATTGACATGAGGTGCTTTCTTTTTTTTTTTACCTAAAGTTATGTAAAATCATGTAACCTGTTGCACATGACTTTCTTCTGCCCTTGGGCTAACTCACACGCTTTCTCTTTGAACAGCATTCAAATTTCATTCCCTAGAATGTGCATAATGTGCAAACAAGCCGAGGCAAAGGCTGTTCTGGTTTTGGCTCATTACAGGCGTGTGTGTGTGTAAATATATACATTTTATTTTACACACATAAAGACATAAAGTGGTGCAAGCACCGATGTTAGAAGGCGCAATAAGAAACTTGTTAATGGGGAAGGGAGAGAATCCAAGAAGCATGTTGTTAATGCAGGCTTCATTGAACAGGTCATTGCATACCACTTCGCATTCAAATAAAAGATGGTGATTTGATACATACTCCTGTTTTCCTGGCAAAATGTCAATTTGTGACACAGCACCATAAAATGAGGAACCAAATGAAATATAAAGTTGAGATTTGTGATGATGTCGTTAAAAGAATAGTAACAACTGCTTTAAAAGAAGGGAGGTTGATTTTAGCACTATGAATGACAGAATCCATTTTGGGAATAATTCTGATATCAGTAATTTCACTGAGAAAACTCAGAAGTAGCATCAGCTTCTGCAGAATAAAAGTAAACTTGGTCCAAAAGGAGAGGTTGCAAACATATCTAATGTTACTGCCTTCATTTAAATAACATAAAGTGTAACAGATACAGGCCCTATATATAGATCCTCAGGTAACTAAAACAATGCAGATACGATAATGATATACCAGATGACAAAAGTATGATTTCTGTATAAATATGCATGTGTATAAAAATAAATATATATACATAGCCAATAGGCAGGCACGCGCACACACACTTACAAGCACAAGTATATGCAATATGCAAACACACCTGTCAGGTAGCACACACTTATTCGCCATAATTAAGTATAAATGTTTTGTAGACATTTCCTACTAAACATTTCACTAACTGCAAGTATATTAATTTTTAAATGTCTATACAGTATTTTACACTGGCCGTGAGGACTCAACAGAAATTGTAGAGACACCTCTACCATTTAGAATTTTTTTCATGTTACCTTCATTACAAATGTCTCTGCTCCTGGAAGAGCTGCCAAAGTATTAAACCACCCTAAAGGAAGCTGCTCAGAAGTGATTTTTAGATAGGAACATACAGAGTTCCTAGAGTATGTTTCTTTAAAAAGAAATAAACTATTTTGGATTCTGCACTTTGATAAACTGCAACACTGCTGGGACACTGCAGAGTAAAAAAAATATCAGAAAAGATTTTGTGTTTGGATGCTTGCCTTCACAAGGTTTGGTTTACTTTCACTCTGTGTTTCCTGGTTGGTAACTAGGAGAAAAGCACCAGCAGTCCAGAAGCAGCAGCAGCAGCTGCAGCAACAAAAAGGTCATGAAAACTAAGTGCTATGCAAATAAAGGCAATAAAACAAACAGATCATTTAAAGCATAAAAGAAATAGAAGAAACAACCATAAATCAACATGCTTGGGAAAGAAAATTAAAATAAAGGGCAGTTTGAAACAAATCAAAATGTCATCAAAACAAAAAATGGCAAAACCATAAAGAACTAATAAAATAAACAGTAATTGGAAGAAACTGCAAATAAAAATAAAATGGAACTAACAGGAGCAACAGGTGGCTGCTTTTGTTACACAGAAGAGTGAGTGGAAACAGAAGCTTTTGGAGATCCCCTAAAGATGGGAATGCTGTTGGACCACCAGCCCTAGCCTGTGAAGCTGTAACAAGAAGTGATCAACCCATTTCAAAGTTTTAATCCAAACACGCATTTGAATTTTCTGTCAGTCTGGATGCAAAGCTGATGCCCGTTTCCTCCATTTATCTAGTAAGCTACCAAATTAAAAAGAAACATATCAATCCTCGACTCACCACCACCTCCCCTGCCCCAGCCAAAAGTGTTGATTTAAACACCTCAGAACCTGACAACCAGCAAAATCTTTGCCTGCGTCTTTTGTGCATGGAAATCAGATTTCAGGTCTGGACACACACTGGTGCTGAGGCCCGTTGGTGTTACCCTGCTTGTGCTGCGGAGCAAGCTCAGGGAGTTGGCTCTGGCTCTGCTGCCTCCAGGATGCCTGTGGAGGACAGGACGGGACACAGTGCTGTGAGACAGCCCCCAAGGTTGTAAGATGAGCACCATGAAGCGGGCAGGGAGAGAAAAAAACCCACCGGCTAATAAATGGCTGTAGAGGTAGCATTTCACTACTAACTAGACACTAGCTCCTAAAGGAGGAACTTGCCAAATTAACGCAGTATATCTGTTTTATTAGCTACAACAAAAGAACAGCAAAGAAACAGTTGTGGCCAAGATTTGTGAAATAAGCTTAAATTAATAATAGAGCGAAGAAAGGGCCTTCACTGGGCTATACACAGATGGAAGAGAGGGGCTGCTGGTATGATGTATTGCCCTGCAATGGCTTAAATCAAACGGTAACTTTCACAGAAAGTGTAGAGTTGAAGTTGATGTACTGTCAACAGCAGTGTGAGTAGCTGCGCGCTGCCCGCCTGAAGTTCCCCCATGCCTCCCTGCAGCTGGCCAGCTGTGGCGGCTGCCTTCCACGCCTGGTGGGCTGCAGGGCCGGTTGGTGGCTGGCTGAGGGACAGCTGTGGTGAGCTGTCATCCTGCTCTACCACTTGTTACCCACCTCACATGGCTGTGCGACACCTGGGTTCTGGGCTAAGCAGGCAGAGCCACCGCATCACACTAGTGTGAGAATCGAGCAGAAGAGACTCGGGAGTGCAGCTGCAATAAGCTGCAGCTCTGGAGCTATTTCCTTAACGACAGAAATAGATGAATAAAGTAGCTGAACAGTACATGTTCATCAAGCCTACGAGAAACCTAACACCCTGCTTCAGCAGTTTATTTTGCCTTCTTTATTTTTTTTAATCTATTTGTTCTTAAACGGCCCCTAAACCCATGCTGTGCAGTAATTTATACAAATATTCACAGGCAACTCTGCACTCAGTATATATAATTTTATTGTTTTGACTTAAAAGTCACAAGACTGAAATAAAAATGCAGGGGTGGCACTTTGCCATACTGCCCCTAGAGAACAAGAGGCTGTCAGCCTGAGCTCTGTGCCAACAGGTTGCTGTGTACTAGACTAAACTGAACAGCAATAAGTCTACACAGCAGAGCTTTGCTGAAAGATGTGATCACACCTCCTAATGTGACTCCATGGCTCTGTTACTTACAGCTAAATTACATTATTATGACTTCATTGTTGAATCCCAATTCTCCTAATTATAGCCTAGAGATCTATTATTTGATTTTGTAACACCAAGTGCTTCTTTTCTAAATCATGTAATCTCTTGTAGCTTATTAATGTCAGGTTTGTGCACACGCAGGGACTTGGTTGTTTGCCAGGCAGAATCAAATTTTCAAATTTTCACTGTGTTATGTTGCAGGGGTTTGCTTGTTACAATCTAATTATATTGGCACTGAAAGCAAATTTATATTATAAAGCACTTTAACTCTTTCACGGAAACATATTTGCATATGTAAGTGTCTCACCATTGGTCTATTAGCTTTTTCATTGCAAAATTTTTATGGGATTGTGTGGAAAAGAACAATAATTCTGAAACCATTAACTATTTATTTTCCTTTGAAAATGTGAACGTTTTCATTTAAGGTGATGTTCATTGTAATAAACCCGTGAGTTAAATGCAAGTAGGTGCCACACATGAATCTGCCTTTATGCTTCATAATTACAGAAGCAGAAAAACGTAAATTTATTGTTTTATTAAATGACATAAATTTTAAAATGCCCTTTTAAATTGAGAGTATAGTTCTCCAGTATAAAAACTGTCTGTCAGGTGGTTTGGGTTTTGTTTACATAATTCCCAATAATGTTAAATATATTTGGCTGCAAGTAGAGTATTTTATAGTATGAGCAAGCTTTAAAGTCCCCCAAATATGCATGTCATTAGCTTCTGCTGAATTGGATGGAAGCTGAAGGGACTTATGATCTTAACAGAGCTAGAGAGTGAGCAAGAGTGAAATAAAAGACTACAATTCTCAGTGACTGCGTTCCCCTTGTACGAGGGTTGGGGCATGAGTGGTTTTAAAGCTCTCTTTAAACTGCCTGGTTGTGCAATGTGTCCTCAGGGCTGCGAGGGCTGTGCCCTGCTCTGCCATTCCCGCAGCAGAAATAAAAGGCTGCTGTTCCACTGGCTTCCTCACCTGGTGTAGCTGTGAGCGGCTCCAGGAAGGAATGGGTCTGCATCATCCCAGTCTCCTGGTTGCTCCCAGCCAACAGCTTCCACTTCTCTTGCAGGAGGCTGAGTGACTGTAGCTGCAGCCTAAGTCACACAACTGGCAGTTTGGTGATTTTTTTTCATTTGCCCCTGCCCTGCCCCCATCAGTTCCGATCAGATCACGGACTGGGACCGACCTGCTGTGCAGTCAGAAGACTGCGCAGCTCGGTCCAACACAAGAGAAAGTGCAAAGCCTGCAGCTGGGGCAGATGGAGAGAGAGGGGAGAGCAGGGCTGCTCCTCTCAGCAAGACCTTACCACTTACCCGCTGGATTAGGTATAACATGAAACTGCACCCCAGCCTGCACTGACTGTCTGCCTCCTCCAGCAACTAGGACAGATAAAAAGCAGCTAACCCATGACGTGCAGCCTCCCTTCCCTGCTTCTGATACTCGGCATTTCGTTGCTTCTGCACTGTAGTTAGATTTCCGCCATACGGAACAAAATGTTCCACAGGGGATAATTCTGCCTAGAATATGATATATCTCTCTGCTGTCAGAGAAGCAGAAGACAGGGTCAGCATTCAGGGGAGCCTAGGACTGAGCAATTTGGGGAAGATTTTGTCATTCAGCATATATCTATAACAGGATTAGCAGAACGGGGCACAACTTTTGTTGCTGTAGTGAGACAGATGTTTACATACTAATATGAATATGGGATCATGATGGAGAAAACATACGTAGACACAGTCGCCACTAGAACTTAATGGATTGCAAGATTTATTGCCAGCAGAACAGAGCCTGCCCCTGTTGCCCTGCCTAAGCAGACCTCGATGTTTAGCCCGCAGTATTCAATAGAACTCTTTCCATTGACTTCAGTGGACTCTATTTCTATACGTTTCAGGTAGCTAATGAGTGTGGTGACCTACATAGTATTCTTTGATGAATCTCAAGAAATACTATGATATGAGATAGGTATGATGTGTTTCTCAGAAATAGTTAATAAGTACTGTATTACTGCTTTATTCCTCCTTTACAGGGAGAAGCCTACCCTTCATTTGCTTTTTTCCAGATGCACATTGCAAGATACTGACCTGATACACTGGCAACTTCGCTAGTAAGCTCACTGTCCTGTCATTTGAAGAAGATTCCAGTACCTAGTTCTGTGCTTCTTGTTAGATTTTTGCATTTATTTATCCGGTCCATGGTCACCAGACCAAATAGCAGTTGACATATGTTTATGCAGTTAGCGCTCCTTACTGAATCAAATCCAATGTCAGTTCTACTGAGTGAATAATAAAGTGTAGCTTTCAATGCCTATTAAAAACACCCCAATGGTGGGCTTCCCAGCTGAAGAAATGTGTAAACTCTATAGCTAGATTTAATGGGTTGGTTTATGCATGGATCACCTTACACTGCACGTGAGTACTTTTAATATTTGCAAGGATTATCATCACCATTCCAAGCAGGTATCTGGAAAGACAGCTGCAGGAACACCTACTTTTTCTATGTAGTCAGGTGTTTTTTCCTATATATTTTGATTCTGTAAAAACATCCAGGATCACTAGCAAAGTTGCCACCAGTCAAGTGAGTAATAAGAATGAAAAGAGATTTCCCTAAGAGAGAGTAAGATACCAAGGACAAAACTGCTGTCAAGATACAGTGGAACAAATGGGCATTTTATGTATTAAAGAACAAATGTTAAATTTACCACACTTGCAGGAATTTTAACCTATTTGAGCTGATCCCTGTAAAATCCAGGCCTTATATTAGAAGCAGCTAAAATGAGAAGAGAATTGCAATTAGGGCTGTAAGGCAAGTAGCACAGAGATCCGAGTTCCCCACCCAGTAGGTTTATGCACATACACAGACGCATATTACTAAGCAACATAAGCACTATGAAATTTGAAAGAGCCACTCTTGTGCCTTCTGTGGTGCAAGTATGAGAGCTTTGACCAAGGAAAGCAATAGTCCATGGTAAAGAAGCGATGAAAAGCAATTACACAGCAAATTACCCTTCTGTAAGGGTGTTCAGTAAGAAATACCGATCTATGGCTACTTACATGTAATTTGCAGCAGATCACAGATCAAATGTATGGATACATCTGATGGCCCCTCTTACTGTGCTACTGAAGTAGCATATTCAATAGTTTTATGTAGCTGTCTAACAAGGAGATGAGTTTTTGACCCAAAAGAAGCTCCAGAGCTTAGATTTTCTTTGTAGTAAATTCATAGAATTACAACGAAATAATGGATAGTGGTATTTCTCGATTACACAGTTAAGGAGCAATCACCTGCCATGTCTGCATATCCAGTTGATCTTCCTAATCAAGTCACATGATAATTGAAGATTTTAAAACAAATTCAGTGAAACTGCTTGAGAAATTGCCATGACAATTTTGATTCTGATCTTCATCTCAATCATACTAGCTGCTCACACATTAGTTTTATTTTGCTACAAATATTAATTAACTTTGCTTGTATTGGGTTTTTTTTTTTTTTTTTGGTGTTTTGGTTTGGTTTGGTTTGTTTGTTTCAGCACAGTTGATGCTGTAGAGGTTTGCACTTTGCCTTGCACTTTTTTTTTTTTTCAGTTGAGGTGTGTATGTACATCCTGGCCTAAGCACATTCATTGATGCACTTCATTTTTTTGGAAGCAGCACAGACAGATGATACGACTTGCTGGTGAAGCTGCAGATGTTTGTCAAAATTTGAAACAGAAGTAAGGTCTCCTAAGCCCTAGAGCTGTGGTTTTATTCTGGCCTTTCTAGTCCTTTATAAATATATACTGGATTTCTGTCCATTAATGTTTTTTTCTCAAAACTGTGCTGTTTCAGCTGGATTTAATGCATGTGCACTCAATGTATTTTTTTTCCTGGGGAACATATTTAATACATAATCAATTATTAAATAGGGGAGGTGTGAAGAAATTGAATGAAAAGGAGACGCCCATACCAAACCAATTTTTGTTGGCTACATGACTCATTACTGACCCTTACTCAGTGCTCCTATTGTGCTGAGTGCCTTATAATGAAATATGCAGGGTTAATAGCTGTAGTGCAGTGGGTTTAAGTAAAACCACAGCAGGTGTGTGCCTTAACGAGGTGTTAATGGGGAGACAGGTGCATGTAAATATGGAGCAGGAGGGCACAGGAATGGCTGGGAGAGAGGTCAGAGCAGTGTGACCACAAAGTGCTCTAACAGCAGTTACAGAGTTAAGTGCTAGTTGTGATGTGGTCTTTGAAAACGGGCAAGCGAGGCCTGAAAGACTTCATCTACCCTAAAACATTCGGGGGGGTGTGCCCCTTCAATGGAAGAGGCTGACAATATGAAAACTCCAAAGATAAATCTTGTTTCTTCGTGTACTTGGCTAAATGAGTTTTCCCAGGAAATATTGTGGAGACTTTTTCCCAGACTAATCACTGGTTCCAAACTTGGTGCATGTGGCTTGGGCACACAGGTATGCACGAGGGGTCACATCCCCACTCACCTTTCATAGAAAGCATTTCTATGGATTCTCTCACAGGAAAACCCAGATACTGACAGCCAAGGGCCCTGAACTTGCTGAGCAAACATGCAGCAAGAAAGGCTAAAACCAAGCAACCTTCGGTGCCAGGGAAATGCAGAGCTTCTCTGATAAAGGAGGAACTGATTCACATGTTCCCAAATGGTGAGAAACAGCCCTTTTTGGATACACAACAGCTGACAATGCAGAAAGCCACTGTCAGGAGCAGTGGCCATAGCACAGCAGTTCCAGAGCTGGTGGCTGTGCAGGGCTCTCTAGAAAAGCACTTTCCTAGGCTTAGAAAGTTGAAGCCCTCCTTAGGCGAATTAAAATGTTAGCCTTTTCTACTAAAACTGCCTATGACCTCTCACGTTCTGACTGTAGGAGACCAGTCACCTTGAGTTTTGTTGTACTATCTTTATTATTTGGTTTAGCAAACAATCATAAAAAAGTGTTATTGTTGATGGTATCATCACTCTCACATGTTAGAAACTATGACTGCAAGAGGAATAATTCACACGTCAAAAATTCTCCTGGCTAACACTACCACAAATATCACTATTTTTCTCCTGGCTGACTTCTTATGATGGAGTCTTCTATTAAAACCTTTTTTCAACCCTGGACATAAAGGCTTCCTTTTCAACAGTAAAATAAAAAGTAACGCTCTGATTCTGGGAAATAATGGTCCCCCGGATGCTGTGAAATGCCATCTTGGTGCCTATTCTACTCTGTTTGTGGTAGACATTAGCGATGTTTTAGGCAAATCAGAATAGATTCCTTTCGAAGATTCATGATGAACAAAATCCTTAGCAAAAAAAAATGTTTTTATTAGCACTTTTCTCTTCTTATTACTCCTTACATTTCTGACAGTTTCATCTCCTTCTTAGTTGTGAAACAGGAGTATATGATAAGTCAGCTCCAAATGTCATCCTCAGGGTATTTCTTTAGGCACCTGACATAAACACCATTAGCTCAGATTACTCAATTACCTGCTGGCATTCGGAAGGTGCCTAAAGAAATAACCTGACTATATTGATGGAATTTGCATTAAATGTGAATGGGTAGTAAAAAAATTCTGGATTCTTTGACCTCTTTGTGGTTTGTATTAAAAAATAGCTAACTAGGATCTCTTACGTTAGAACAGCTGCATGCTTTTAAAAAAGCTCCTAGAAGTTATTTACTTTTAAAAAGTCTTTATTTATAACTTCTCATGGTTGAAAAATTAAAATAGTCTATTTCCATTAAATTACACTGCAAAAAATTAAACTGAAGGAACAAAGTTTAATGACACTGCTTGAGTCTCGTGGAAAAAGGAAAAAAATATGCTAACCTCTGAAGGCTGCTTGTTACTCTTTAAGGTAATCTTCTGAGTTGTTCATTTTTTTCAGTTTGTAAGGCAAGCTGACAGGCACTTTGGACAACTTATCATGACACTGTGCGCCATAAATGTGATGCAGTGCTTCATAAATGTGACAAAGTACTTCCAAAACAACTGTTGACTTTTAAAGGCATCCTACTTCTCTAAAAGTAGGATATTTACTGTAAGTGCAGTTAGTTGAGAGTCTCAGCTAATTTGCTACCTACGCATCTTTAATATGTTTTGTGAATTCAGAAGATGTTCATAATTTTAAGTGTCTATGAGATTACTGTGTTTTAAACCAGGCTTGACAGCACAATAGAATCCAATAAAAGAAAGCATCAGTTGTGCAAGGGATGCTTGTACAGAAAGACAACGTGAATGCAAATAAGATGAAGAAATAATTGACAAAGAAACTGAAACATAAAAACTGCATGTGTGTTTCTGTACTGAGATGGTGATGTGGAGAGGATGTAGGAGTCAAACATAAAAATACTATTGTTGTAATAAGAGTGGTTCTAATGAAAACTGAAGTGTATAGGAGTTAAGATAAAATAAAGCTGCTTCCCATCAGATTGATACATTAAATAATTTCTAGAAGATGACACATATTTAAATCTTCCTATCTACTTGAAACTCTTTCCCACTATAAGCTGTTGGTGTTACATATTCTTACTCTATTCTGTCAAAACAAAATATACTTCCAGCTTCATGGTCATCTGTAAATTCAGAGTTCGTTTCTCAGTAGATGGAAAAAATGCCAGCTGCATTCAGCCTTACACTGGAAGAGATCAAGTGATCTTTACAAAATTTAAATGCAATCAACATATTGGCCTCAACAGAAACTTCCCACTGTACTTGTCAGGACGTACCAGATGACCCACAGGTTCATCATCACATACTATTACATGAAACGTTGTAATGTGAGAACAAGCTATGGCAAAATGAAACTATGCCTGATTATAGAACTGCAGTCACCACAACAGCTGAAAACAAAAGGAAAGAAAGATCATCCTATTTCAGCGTACCCAAGAGCTACTATTTCTAAATTCCAGGTATGGCCTCACATAAGACATTTATCCCTCGATAAAACCCTTGGCAGCTGGAAAGAGCAGTTACACTGCATTTTACACTGCTTTACATTTATATAGCTTTAGCTATTGTGACAGGAAGAATTTAGCAATGGCAATACCGACCTCCTGGACCACTGCTGAAGGTTGCTTTATGAATCTTTTTTAATTGAGCTTGCTTAAGAAGATGCCATTCCCCTCTCCACACCTTACCACAGTGCTGTGTCTGAGCTGCTATGCACAGCTGAACCTCAGCAGATCAAGTTATCTATGTTTATAAAATCTTTAGTTCTTCCAGTGATTTCCAGAAGTGATCATCAGAATAAGCAGGGAAAGACAGGAATACCTTGAGGCACAGATTGTATTGATGCCAGGGCTTCACTTTCAACAGCAGCACTGTTCCACAAACTGTCTGCGGTGACAATTTAAGGAATTAATCCAAAGGCATTGAACTATTAGTCTAGTTAAGAACTTTTTAAACAAGGCTTGAAAAAAGGTGATGGTAAATGTCTTACCTATCACTAAAGATACCATGACTTCTAGAGGGAAATGTGAATCACAAGAGACAGTTAAAGAACTATCAGGACAACCTGACAAATATCCATTATGCTTATACACAGAAGCCCAAAGTAATAGGGAACAAACCGAAACCTTACAGCATAATGAAATGGATGCTTAAATGGTGTGTCAGAGATAAGCACATCACAGGGTGACAACACTGATCTAGAACAGTACAGTTTCAGGCAGGAGAAATGGAGGAATGAAAAGCATTTCAATATATGTGAAGAATTAGCACACTTGTAGTTCTGGAATGAGAGAGAGAAAGATAAAACAGGAAAAGGACAGGCACAATTTCATGATGAGCACGGACTACTTCATCTGAAGGAGATCAGTATCACTTCTTTGAACAGGGAGAACCATGGTAACGGGTAAGGCAAAAGGGGGTGAGGATGAGGTTTAATGACCCAAGTATCCTTGGCAAAATGGCAAGGTAGAAGCAGGTCATTTTGGCATGTACTATAGAGATGTTTCAGAAGGTGGAGAAATGTTCCAGAGAAACAACAATTTAGACTTGATTCTAACCAGTGAGGAGTGACTGGTCAAAAATCTGAAGATTGATGTGATAGTAAACCTAAAGAGTTCATGATACGCAGGAAAAAAACGTGATGAGAATAATGGGAGTAGGACAGCAGACCGACTCAGGGATCTGGTGGACTCTTTTGTGAAGAAACTTTATGGAAAACAGGACTTCACCAAAAGCGGTGGTTATGACATTAAATATTAAAGGTGCAATAGCCATCTGGCTCAATGGAGGAGAAAAAGAGGAAATGTAACAAAGCAATATAGAAGCTTCAGGACCTCTACAGTATAAGTCAAAAGTAAATAAAGAATAACACAATGGAAAGAGTGATGACTAAAGATGTGTATAAAGAAATAGACTGACATGTAAGGTTTAGATCAAAAAAGTTGGATTACAAAATGACTTATCAGTACCAAAACAAATAAAAAGTGATAAGGAAAAAAAAAAAAAGCTGATCCATGAGTAATGAGGAATGAAAAAAGGAAGCATCCATTACTTAGCCTGAAAAAAGAAAGAAAAGTAGGTTTCATAGAACAGACCAAAGTAATTTTTTTCCCTTTTTAATTCATTCTTCATCAAACAGGTTAGCTGCAAAGCTAAGATTTTTCATTTTAATAGAGGGAGATGTGTAGAGTCTGCAATGGGAAACGCATGAGTTAAAGTGTGTTCAGATGTGTTAGATGCATTTCAGCCAGCAGGGCCTGATAGAAAATTCACCTTAAAGTTCTTTTAAAGTGAGTCAAGGCAATCTCTGAACCAGAAATGATCATTTTTAAGAATATGGAAAGGCTGGGGGAAATCCCACAGGACTGGAGAAGGCAAATACAGTAACTGTCTTTAAAAGAGGGGGAAAAGAGGCTTCAAGTAGACTGGCTTTTAGAAAGGCACCTGGCTCAAAAAGCCAGGAAAGCATAACGTGTCCTGCAGTAAATACACAAAAGTCATTGTTCAGTTCTGAAAGCTGTACCTTGAGTTTACTGGATGCATAGCAATTTTCTCTTGGTACACTCACAGATGTAATTGCCTGGATTGGTACATTACTATTTGCAAGAATGGTGACTAGCAGAATTTAAGCTGCTTGAGGTGTATTCCCTACAAATGCAAGACTGAGGCTTCAGTTTGAAGACCTTGGTCCTGAGGGCAGATCTAGGAGGCTGGGATTACAGCAGGAGCAGATGCACATCGGGGGATCTGAATCAAGCTGGCACAACATGATTAACTTTGAGTCTCAGATTGTTTTTATTTTTACGTATTTATTTTTCCCTGCCACAAGACACAAACTAGTATGTTTAGTTAGAAAAACATGTTTAATTGTACTCTGCATAAACTCCCATTTAGAAAGAAAATGTTTTTCAAATAAAGTTCTTCAAATGTTTTGTGCGACATCTGGACTTCTTTTTTATATAAAGGATCTGAAAGGAATTTAGAATCCCAGACTCCTTGTGGTTCTCACATCTTCATAAAAAGGCAGCATACTAGAATGTGCTTGCTGCTGGGAACTGACACTTCACAATTAATAAGGAAGTAAAATGTCTCCTACCAAGTACAGGTTTGATCCTGTACTGCCTAGGAGTTTTGCCTGAGGGCCTTTCTGGAGAGGACTGTGAATTGTATGCAAGATGGGGAAGAGTTTTTAAAAGCTTGTTTCCTCCTCTTACCCTCTAGCACAGGTGCTGACCACATTCGTTCTGGTATGGGCTGTGTCAGAATGCACGTGCGACACGCGCACCGGGCAGTGGTGACGGCAATGTGGCAGAGCTGTCCTCCTGCAGGCACCATCAAGACAGATGCAGTACACAGGAGAAGCTCATACACCCAGCATATTCTTCCTAATGCAGCCTATATTCTCCAGACTATTTAGAGAAATTATAAATACAGTATGATTTAGTCCTGTAATTTTATCTCAGCTAAAAATTTCTTTGGTGCTTCCCTGGAAGATCTGATTTTTGGAGTCATGTGATGATATAAAATCTTAATCTTTGTTTAAAAAAAGTATGTTTTAAACTCTTAGACTTCCAAAGAAAAGATGGAAAATGTAAACTGCAAGCGTTCAAAAACAAAGAGGCAAGAACCAACAGGTTTTATTATTTTTTCTACTATTTTGGAGTTAATCTCACAAATTTTGATGGACTAGGTCAACTAGAATATTATTTTGGGCTCTTACTGTATGCTGTTCTCTTATTCTCTGTAGTTTAAAAATCACAGTTGCTTTGAAGAAAAATGAATTCTAGTCCAGGGCTATAGAAGAATATAAAGTTCCAACAGTTTTCAGGAATACCTAAAAATTTAGGTGCCCACCTCCCATAGAAGGTCAGCGGCAGCCAGGTGTTTAACTCTTGTAAGCTCTTTTGCAAATCTCACCTGAAATCTCTGTTATTTTCAAGTTGTTTCGCCTTTTGAACTAAAGCACCAGAATTGACTCCTGCACAGTATGTTTCTTATAATTACTCACAATGGGAGACTGCACTCAGCCAACTCTGGGAGGTATTTCTGAGTCTCTGATTTCTAACATTCTTCACTTTCTCACCCTACGGTATGAACAGATTGCCTTATATTGCTGACAATTTATGTTTTCTTTCTAACACCCACCTACGTAACATCTATGTTGAGCATTTACGTTTACACTAATAGCCCCTGAGAATCAATTACCATAAGAAGATCTGTTTCTTTACACTTCAACTGATGAATCAGTCATAGGTTAAAACAAGAGGAGGTAAAAAGCCAGCATGTCTGCACTGATTTTTTTAAAACCCTTTACTTAAAAATACTCTGGATACAGATTATTTTTTTTTTTCTGTCGCGTACATGTTCAATATTATTTTACCGGCCTTAAAATATGCTTTCATAAATGGATTGAGCGAAAAAACACCCAGGATGAACTGTATTTTTTATACGCTCCAGTAGTGCGCTGTAGCCCTATGCAAGGGAACGCAGTCTGTTTAGTTGGCACACCCTGGTGGAAGTACGTATGATAGCAGTGGCACCTGGCTGAGCCAGGCTCCGCGCCTGAACCGATTTTACAAAGGTGGCCCCATGAGGACAACAGAAATAATCTGAGATGGCCGGCACCTGTCATTACTTACCAGCCCCATGTACAGTTCTGCCATGGAAACCTGTCTGCACCCCCCACCAGGGATCCGTGGGGCCCGCTGATGACTTTCCCCTCTTTCTAAAAAGCTTTCAGTAAGAAAGCTCTGCGAAGATGAGTCCCTCCCACCCCTTTCCAAAGTTTCTGCAGAAGCCTGGGACTGTTACCTGTGCAGAATCTGACACCCATCCTGATTTGTCTTTCACAGTCCAAGGTGAAGTGATAAAGGAATGGCTTAAAGAACCTTACTCACATTTCTAGAATAGATCTCAGATGGCCAAAGTTCCCCCAGTAACTGATTTTAAAAAAAAAAAATTTCAAATGTTGTTTGGGAATTGTCTTGTTTGGAAATGCCTTCTCTTTCTCATTACTGGTCAAATGACAGCAGAACTATTTGTTAAAAGACACCTTTGTTTCTCGGGTTCTTTGCACTTCTGTACATTTCCAGAATTCTTCATACTCTGCCCGTAACAGTCTGTGAGGTCTAACACTTCAGCCCCCAGCAATAGCTGCAAAGCAGTCTGCATGCAGAGACCTCGCGGAGAACCTCTGGGGAGCGGGTACCCCTCCGGTGGTCTTTCCTCTGCTATACAGTTTCCTACAACAAAGGCAAGCCCGAACCCCAGTTTTTGTCACCTAAGTGGTAACCCTTCCACAAGAAAACTTACAAACACCTAACACATCTTCCTGGGAGCAAAGAGCCTCTGTTCAGAAAGTATTGAGAAGAACCTGGATATCCATTGACAGTATGGCCCTTTTGATGAGCAAAGATGGATATTAAGTAATGCTGGCAAAATGCTTGCTGAGCACAGGCAAAATGAGCAAGAAGTCACATGAAAAAGCTCTTTAAACGCCAATCTCACAGCTCTTGGGTTCTTCCTAATTCTGAAGTTCACAGTAAGGAATTTATAAAACTATCAAAGGAATCCCTTTTTTGGAGGAAATCCATTTCAATTTAATTAAACATCCTGAAAAAATATTTAGTAAAAGATAAATATTTTTAAAGTTAATGCAAGGCAACATCGATATGTATAATTTCCATCTGAGAAGTATAAAAACCATATGACTGCAGTTCATAGTTACAGTCTCACAGCAATTTCCAAATTATAGCTCCTTATTTTAGAAGCAAAAAGACTTCATTTTCAAACCACTTGTCTGTTTTCTTATACATTACTATCAGTATTAAAAAAGAAAAAGAGAGGTTTCATGGTCAACTTTTAGCCTCAGTTTCATGTATACGAGCCTAGTATACCCATGATGTATAGAAGACACATAAATCAAGTCTCGCTTTGCAATGCAACCACAGTTAAAAAGTATTTGAGAAATATCTGAGTCACCAAAGTCAGTAACATCTTTGACTTAAAGCACTTGTGGGACACATCTGGTAAGAGACGAAATTGCCTTCTTTTTATATAAATGCTTTTTGGAGTGGAACCACAATGCAAATAACCCCAAATAAAGCAGGGAGACAACCTAACATGAATGAATGTCTTGCAGAGCCAAAAGTTTATGACAGCAGGAACCAAACTACAAGTCTGAACAGGCTTTCAGGCAGCACCATGCACAGCACCGAGGCTGTGTAGGTGTAGCTGGTTTGTTACTTAAACTGCAACGCATAGTGTCATCTCGGCTTCCTGTGAGCTTTCCTGTATTGGCAGGGTGTCCCAGGCAGCAGCACTGTGATTGTGCCGAGGGACTCATGGGAAGGGTACACCTCTGAGTTCTCATGCCCCATTAAGTGAACTCCATTTTAGTCCTAAATCAATAAAAAGGGAGATGCCAGGCTCCCATGCAGTGATCTCGCAAGATGTTACCCTCCTCTTTGCTGCTAAGTAGAACTGTACTTCAGCTGCACACACTCAAAGAAACCTCTATTCTACTTTTTCCTGTTAACTCAATTTTCAAGAGGAAAAAGCTTTCAATATTTGTACTTTCACAATGAGCAAACCCTTATATACCTGCCTTTGTCTGGTACTAACAACAGTCTTAATTAATTCTAGACAAATATCAACTATGTCTCCCTTGTAAGGACTCTGGCCTCCCCAAATGGCCGTTTTCCTTTACATTCCATGGGCATGGTCCAAGTCTGTAGAGTCAACTGGACTTAGTCAGGTGTGCTTTGGCTTGGGTCCTGCATGCCCAGCTTACTTGGCACTCATTGTTAGTAAAATTACATCTCTGCTGTGATTCTTGTGCCCCATCTTCCCTCCATAAAATTATTCATTAATCTTTCCAATATTTATTTACAGGTATCTTTCACCTTTTTTTGCTATGGTACATTGAATTAGCTCACATTTCCATTTGCTTAGTAATCACACGTGGCCATGGTTCAGTTGATGTCCTCCCGGTAACATGTTCGGCTGGGGTAACTTGTCTGTGTAGCTGACCCTTGGCTTTTCACATGGTTACTATGTCATCTGATCTTTTCAAAATTTTGCTTTGTTATGATCCTATATTTGCAGTGTAGGCCTACTCTCCTTTGACCACAACACTAACACATGCCTTGGGTAAAAACAATGAAATGTAGTGCTCGGGGCCAATAATTCCACAGTTTTTCATAAACTGCAGGAAGCTTTACTTTGGTCCTCTTACTGTTTCCTCACCATTTTGCTGATACTCATACCTGAGGTAATGCAGAATATTTTAAGGTAAAATAAATAAATGGGAAAATGACACTACATCAGTCTAAGTGCTGCTAACAGGAGTTCGAAAACAGTACAGAACAAATAGGGAAAATATTGTATATGTAAATCATTTGTGAAATCAAGTTGAAATTAATGACAAACAAAACTGAGTTCCCTTTGTGGTTGATTTCCATTTAGCTGCACCCAACAATATAATAGTTATCAAAGAAAGCTACCAATTAGATTTTAATTCAAAACATTTCCAGAAAACAGTTCCCAAATCTCAATTGATATCTCTCCAACAACCTCCTAATTGCAGCAAGTTGGTGGTAAAGAAAAAAAAAAAACTGCTTTAAATGAAAAAGATGTATTCCGTCTGCTGGAGCATGCAGTATCCTTTTCATAATTATTCCCAGAATTTCCCCTATACATGAGCTTCCGCTGAAGATTATATATAGACAGATAGATATGTGTGTGTGTGTTTGTGTGCGTGCGCACATGCACATGGACATATGCTGAGAAGGAGACAGGAAATGGTATTGTATCAAAATCTAAGGAATTTATCTAATGTTCTACCACCATTTTGTGGAGTGTACTATGAGGCAAATGTTAAAAAGACCACAGAGTTCAGAGTTGGGGTATTTCTTCCATTATTTTACCAAGCGGGGTGCCTTCTTGAAAGGAACTTTGGCATAATCAGGAATTCAGAATCACCTATCATAAGATTTTCCAGCGCCTGTCTGATCCTCTGATCCGAAAGCCTTATATACCTTTTGTATCTAAACACAGAATAAAATATATCAACTTACTCAGAAACTGCAGCAAAAGCACATTCTTCCTCCACTTACCTGCATGAGGTAGCGACAGACCATCCCATGATTTTGCCTTCATCTAATGTGAGACAACACTCCTTGGAACGCCCGCCGTCTTATCCTTGCCATTTTCCTCTGTGCACAACTGAAGCTTGTTGACAGCCCTTCTGCACAGTCCTAAAGAGACCCAAGAAAGATGACACTGAGACATCTGAAGCCTGTTCTGCATAGCAAGAACACGATCCACATCACGAGAGATGGAAAAACTTAAAAATATTATTTAAGTTTCATGTTTCAACAGAAATTTCCAAGTAGATGATCACGAATGTCTTTGAGACCTGCAAAATCATCACTATGGTGTCTAGGAAGCACTTAAGATACCCGACCGGCCTCCACACTGAAAGACCAGAGCACTTGTCTTCATTCCAGGTCAGGGAGCAACAGCCAGCTTCTTGCTTTTAGCTTTCCCGGTTGGAAACTACATAACCCTCTAGAAAAGGTTGAACCCTTCCAAACTGGATTTCTAAACATGGTATGGAGGTTGACAGGGTTATACTGCACATTCCAGACTGCACAGCATACCTTCATTGAGCTACCAGAGAAGACGGATAAGCAAACTAAAGATGAGGCAAAGGTTATAAGAGGACAGTGCTAAGCATTCTTTGCAAGGAAGGACTAGATGTAGAAATCAGCATGCAAGGAACATAACAGACATTTATTAGCTAACAGTGTTATAAAAGCAGATTTTTTTGCACAGTTCATGAATGCTTTCAAATATAACCTCAGTAATAGCAGACAACGCACCTCCTGGCATTCCTCTCACACTGAAAGTTTGAATCTAGTAGGACCCCTGGAGCAGCTGGTTCCATTTATCTGCTCAGCAGCTACAGTTTCTGGGAGACAGAGGTCTCACAGAGACAACTGTAGTAGGCTGCATTGACCTTATGTCCTGGTTTCAGGTGGGATAGAGTTAATTTTCTTCTTAGTAGCTGGTACAGTGCTGTGTTTTGGATTTAGGATGAGAAGAATGTCGATAAAACAGTGATGTTTTAGATGTTGCTAAGTAATACTTACTCTAAGTCCAAGACTTTCCAGTTTCCCATGCTCTGCCAATGAGCAGGTGCACAAGAAGCCAGGAGGGAGCAGAGGCAGGACAGCTGACCCAGACCTGCCAAAGGGATATTCCACACCACAGGGCATCCATCACGCACATTATATAAACTGGGGGGAGTTGGCTGGGGGCCACCAATCGCTGCTCAGGGGCTTGCTGAGCATCAGTCAGCAGGTGGTGAGCAATGGCATTGTGTATTGCTTGGGGTTTCTTTCCCTTGGGTTTGATTCCTCTCTCTCCCTCTCCTCTTCATTACAATTTTTATTGTTGTTGTTTTTACTATTATTACACTTTATTTCAATTACTAAACTGTTCTTAACCCATGGGTTTTACTCTTTTCTGATCCTTCTCCCCATCCCACTGGGTTGCAGGGTCAGGGGAGGAGTGAGTGAGCAGCTGCGTGGTAGTTGCTGATTGGGGTTAAACCACACCACCCTACCACCCAGGATAAACCAGAATGGGCTCTGCAGATCTGCCTGGCTCTTCTGGGCCCAGACTGAACAGACAGACATATGTATGTACGGTGTATGTGTGCATTTAAAGTAGCCTGCTATCATCAGTTCCTACATGACATACCTGAAAGATCAACCGAGGGAAGTCTGAGGTACTATGCATCTACAGATGAAAGAATTATCTGAAAATTGTAGCAGTAAATAAATAAATAAAAGTTGGGGCATGTTACATTTTGCCACAATATACCTGCTCTACTTTCATCATCAATTCAACCAACATGAAAATGCCTTGATTTTTCTCCAAAAAGCATCCACAGAGAGTCTGGCATCTTCAGTACACATTATATTACCTCTCGCAATTTTGCAAAACTCGGATTCACTATAAATGTTTGTGGCTATAAGATATCATCTTTGTTTTCTCACCTTGCTTTGCCAATTTAGTTTTATTTTCCATAATCAGGAAATCTCTTTAAATGTTAGAAAAATCAATAATTATGTGAAAGATTTTTTTACAGACTATTTTTTCCCATTTGTTTGCAGAAAAAAAAAAAACAAAACAGAGATTTAGGGTCTTCAGCAGACTAATGGAAGAGAATCAAAAGGTGTCAATGCAATCTCTGGCACAACAAATTCAATCATCGTATCCATTCAAAGAAGTTGTAACACTATTTTATGTTACACTTTATGTCCCTGACTTCATGCATTTTTACTTGATCACATTTGCCCACAGAAGAATGCAGATGACTTCCCTTCCATGTAAAATTAAGTTGAGGAACTAGCAAAGCAGAGTAGTTTGTCTGTAGTATCTGCAAAACCTGTTTTAACAAGGGATTCTACCCACCACCCATTCTACAGCTAAGGTCAGCAACAGAATGTGGTTCTAGATGCAAACCTTCATGAAGTTGTGGGCTATTTCAGTTCAAGTGTTTTGATCAGAACTGCCTGTGGTGTTTCAGTGAATGTGATCAATAAGGAGCCCAAGAAAAACTTGAGTGCTGGTCAAGAGAGAAGGTTGTTACTTCTCAGCAGAAGCAAAATTTACCAGCTAGTGTCACAGTCACACATAAAACAAATGAGAGGTGGAGCTGCCTCTAGTAAATATTTTTTGTCTTTCATCAGAGAAGTATGGTCTGAATAATAGCTCTGACAAAGACCAGCATCTCTAAGATCAAGATTACAACACATACCAACAGGCCAGAGGGGAAAATATCTCGGTGAAAGACCAAACAAAAAATCACTTGTAGTTCTGATTATCAGTCAGCCAGAGAACTGCTCCCTGGAAGGTTGTTCAGGCACACTGTCCCACCCCCATACCATTACATTACAGCTACAAGAAAGACATGGAAGTCACACACCAGTACCCACAGACATCCACATATGTTGACTTCATTAAAATCATATTGTGTTTTGCTCTCAGTTTTTTTATCTGTAGGAAAGTGTCCTCTCCCGGATGTTTTCTCCCCCCTCTATTTCCCTTTTTAAGATGCTGAGGACCCTGCCTCCTTCTTCCTGTGGGTAATTGAAAAAAAAAACCACAAAAAAAGTCATAATTTGATCTCTGCTTTGTCTCTTGCTATAATAAAAAGATCTTCCTTTATATCACACTTTTATATGCTTGACAGCTATGCTTGACAGTTAGTAATAAAACTCGAGTCATAATCTGCTTTCAGTTAGAAGAGTCATCTTGCAACCCTTTGGTATTCTTGTCAAAAATAATAATTGCTTATTGTCAACATTAACCTCCTTGAGCCTGCAGATCCATCATTCCCATTGCTCAACTTAACAAGCATTACTGACTACAAAAACCCGCTGCTGAGGTAACGGATGGGACACTCTTGCTGCTACATCTTACTAGATATTCCTCCAATAGTAGTTGATGGTAACATTAACTGGGAACAGTTCAAAACAAGTTCTTATAAAACTTTTGTTAGAGTAAAAAATACAGGCTCTGATGGATTAAAATAATTCACAAAAATCTGCTTTTATTAAGAAATGCCACAGATACTTGTAATATAACATACCACTCAAGTTTTGTTGTGTTTTTTTTAAAATGTTTTTAACCGGAAAGTGAAATCTGAACTTGTTGTACCACAGGCAGTACTCGGAACAAATGGGATAACGCTCAAGATGATAATCTTTCACAGTTTTCCATCAAACTTTTCCTGTTTGGTACATTTTAGGTGCTAATCTCTTCACTTGGATTTTGTTGGATATCCGAGCTACAAGGAGAAAGTTGGAGACATGGGTAGAAGAGTCTAGTGTGTGATTAATAAGATCACTTCAGGGGAAAAAGCCTTTTAAATTAAAAACAAATTTACTAAGCAGTTAGAAATCCAGCTAGATATCCATTTGGATAAGTAAGAAAATACAATACACACTTCAAAGTGGAAATTGTGGCACCATTTTAAGCACCATATGTTATGAATGCTATCTCCATAAAGCAACCTGAAAATATAGTAATTCGATGGAAAAAAAAAAAAAAAGAGGAAAAAAGGATTAAACTGTAAAAGTTGCTCACTGAAGTCCAAGCCAAGAATTACAGTACAACTAATTTTCTTCCTCATGACTCCATTTCCTTTATAAAAGGAAACTGAAGGGGAAAACTACAACTGCTGTCCAGGCATTTTCATTAGGACCCAAGAAGCAGCTGACTGTTTATTCTATTTATTCTATGAGCTGACTGTTCTATTCTATGAAAAACTGAAATAAGTTTTTCATAGAATCATTTGAGACTCCATAACTTGCCTTGGTACCCATTTCAAACACATCTTTGCGCGCACGATTTCTAGTTACGTTAATGGCACCTCATGCAAAAACAGTTATCGGGGCTGTGTAATGCTGGAATGGTTACTCAGTGACAAGGTAGCATCGTTCCTGTCCAAATTTTTTAAGAAAAGACTAGGCAAACAACAAATGTTGGTAGTCCAGATGCATGTGCGCCTGCTTCAGTTCAGTGAGTTGGATTCAGATTTCTTCTGCTGTCTTGGAGCAACAGAATTCTGCAACTACTGTCCAAATCCACACTGCTCCATCAGTGTCCCCATTTCTCCCTATAGTCAGGTTCAAATGGCCATACTCCCAGTAATAAAGATTGTACCGTACATATTTCTTGGTGTAATGCAGATGCTTTGTCTTTTTATGCTTTCAACAAATGAGCTGCAGGATTTGGTCTTTGATGAAATATTCAGTATACATCCTCTTCGAAAGGACTAGGAAAAACAACAGCTCTGAGAAAAGCTCTCTGAACTTGAAGTAACATGCAAAAGGGTTATCCACAGAAACATGTATTCAAACAGAATGTTATGTCATGCTAACTAATTATTTTATTACAGGCTTCCTCAAGTAGCTTTAGGTAACTGTGCTCCAGCCTACATACTAGTATAATATTCTATCAAGTATCATGTCACTGTTCTATGAATCACCAATAATAAGGAAACCCTTCAGAGGTGAACAAATAACGTAAGCCAACCTCACGGAAAAACAAATGGAAAATTTAAATTAATCATTGATCATATTCAACTACATGAATATCAAACATACATATATGTGTAAATACTTACAAAACAGTATTTGCATTAGTCACTGACTAGCAAGTTACTCCTCTGAGCCTTCTTGTCTTTGAGTAAGAAAGACAATGAAAGTTAATCTATTTTTGATCATCAGGAGATGAACTGTAAGTTTTGAACAGTATAAATGCTTTCCCAACTTTTCCTAATTATGCAAATGCTTCTAAGGAAACGTGAAGCTCAATCCACGTGTCAGTCAGAGTACTGTGAATCCACACCATTTGCTCCATTTCAACCATGTCATTAATAGGTTCGTCTATATCCTGTTAGCAATGCACACATTTCTGAATTGTTTAGCCTCATGTTTGGATAAATATGACACCTTATGTAACATTATTTGTGCAAGAGATTGCAATGCAACTGGTACCACATAATATTAATATTAATCCTAAATGTGTTTATAATTCTAAAATGTAATTAGTCTAAAAATCCGTGTGCTCAGCACATAAGTATGAAATTCATAATGCAAATCACAATACTCATAGATTGTTACCAACCCATAGTAATTGTTAAAATATGAGAATTTGATTGGGCTTAACATGTGAAATGAAAGGTTCTGTGTTTCATGAAACTAGTAGCATTTATGGCGATATAAAATATCACATCAGGCTTGTATTTTCCTAACTGGAGAGGTGCCAGAGTAGTGAAAAATTTCTGTTGATGACAAACAGTGATGCAAATTTGAAGATATTTTTAATGTATCAACACCAGTTAGATGTGGTTTGAGATTTTATTTGTCCATTGAACTCAACAGCAGAAACATGATTTGAGAAGGTGCATTTTAAAACTCCACTTTGATCAAAACCACAATGTTGCATCTTATCTGGGTTCATGCACCTAGACCATGAATTTTAATCTACAAAGATCTAAGGAGGATTGTGTATTACGGTCTTACCAACCTGTTGACCTTACTATATCCAATCTATCTCCTAAAAATATCAGGTAGACCTTCTTTGATGCCCAAGCACGATGCATAATTTGGAACGACTGTGAGCTAAATGACAACGTGCGGAGATTCACACAGTAGCCACACATGCTTTCTGACCTTGTGGGCATAAAGCACTGCTGGTCCTAATGCTATTAGACAACTCAATGCACAGCGGTGTCCATACTAAGAAAATCCTGTTTGTTCAGTGAAAGCAGCAGTGTGGACAAAGAAACAGCCACCTATGTTGGGTTTTTTTTTTTTTTGTGGCTCACCTGAAAGACTCCTGGCTGGTTTGAATAAAGGGAGAGGTAATTTGTGATTACTCTTCACATGCTTTGGAAGGTTTTAGGCTTCCAAGATGAATTATTTTAGTGCTTACTACATTGTCCTGTGAGTGCAAATAGCTGTAATTAAATCACTCTTACACAACCAGTACAGAAACACCACATCACCATTCTCGGGCAAACCAGATTTCACAAAGCACAATGCTCTTTAATTTGTTGGAAGAGGAAAATAACAATTCTGTGAATGCTAACAGCCAATAATACTTTTGCAGATATTTCAGTTGTCATTCATCTGCTATTCTGGGCAGGCAGTAGATTTTAAGCATTGCAACTCATAAGCAGTGTTGGCTGTGGGCTGGGATAGCACTATTGGTAAGCTATTGGCATCTTATTGCTCGCAAGGGAAGGGCTGCCATAGACTTCACCTCACTTTTATACCTGTGTAGTTTTCCCTTTTCTGTTAACAACAACAACAAAAAGACTCATTGGGATTTCCCTCACACTTGAAGCTCCTGCTGCATGAATGATATGCTCGTGATCAAACTCCAATCAGATCTGCTGTCCAGGATATGAGTTTTGGGTACATTTCACATCTGTCTATGTGGCATTATGTATATTGCCAGGATTCCAGCCTAAAGGCTGAACTGAAACACTGACTTCAGTTCTCAGGAAGCTACAGACTGTTACATACAAATATTTGTAAAGCACTTCACACTTTTTGGAAATACAGAGTAGGTTACGTTGTCCATGAACACATAACCAAAGGTTCCCTCTCTGCTTCTGTGAAGTACTTCTAGCCTGTGAAAGTGTATTCAAAATGAGCACAGTCAGACAAGTACCAAAAATACGGTCCTATCCTAAATAGTAACTTTTTAGCAATATCTAGTGGGCTTACCACACAATTGTGGTTTCACTAATTTTCAGTCTGTTTGAAAAGAAAAGATAAATGCCTTTAATAAGGGTAACTCCATTATAATGAGCCATGATGCCAGTATTACTGAGGAAAAAATCTAAGACCAGTTGTATTGATACAGCTGATGGCATCAGTTGGCCCATAAAATTATACTCAAATTACACATGAGGGGAGTAAGTGCAGTTTGACAGCTAACACCCAAGTGCACATTTCTGGCCTCACTTTATTAGAAATCTTACATACTTACTAAAGGAGGCTGTGAGATCAAAAAATTGACAGAATTATGGTGATTGTGAGAGAAAGGGCCACATCTGATAAATTCCTCTCCTCCTCCCCATGCCCTGCCCTCTTAGCACTGGTTGGGATGTCAAACTGTCCTGTATCACATGTAGCAAAGACATATTATCTTGTTAAACTCACATTCATATTCCAAACATCACAGAAAGGCTATTGTAGCAGCCAACTCCATGTAAACCTTTCTCTGTTCCAGAGATGGGTTACATTCACGGTTTTAATGTAGTGTGTTTTCTGTTGGCTTATAAGTGGACAGACTAGACACTGTTTTCAGAGAGAACTTCAGAATCACAAAATACCCTGGCAAACATCAAGACTTGTGCTTAGTCTCGCCAAAGGCAATGTGCCCCCAAAAGAAACTCAAAGAAAGCTGTATTCAGCTACAAAAACACATTGAATCCACTTCACAGAGCATTTAGTGTTGATTTGGTTAGTGCAAATGTGATATTTGCGTCAAATTCTTGTGTCTAAAGTAGGTAAAAAAAAGGTCAGCCAGGCATGATTTCCTTACTTTCTTCTAAGCAGGACTGTCTGTATGTACAGTATTCCTTGTGGAAATAACACAAAAAATGAAGTTAGATGATGGAATGATATAAAGACTATCCAAATATATCATCTCTCATGTTAAATCTTCTATAATTGCATTAGCAATGAGTGACTTCAGTTCCTGCATCAACTTACTGCAGCTCCAAAAAAGTGCCCAGATTACAACTGGTTCGAGTTTTCTCTTGAATTCTGTACCAAAACCCCATCGGAACACTGAAGTCGCACTCTCTCCAATCACCACTGCTTATGAATAGGATCTTTCTCTTGGTTTTGCTGCTGTTGTTGTGTGCTAACTGCCCTGCCCCCTTCCACTCTCCAAACCCGTGTGAACAGCTAATTCATCTGGGCAAGGGCAAGGGCACTTTGTATTGATCCTCTGCTGAACTTTAGTAAAGTGACTGCGCAAGGGTTTTGAGATGTGCTGCTGCACCACAATCTGCTTTGGTTTTATTCCTCTATTATTCTTGAATTTTATCTGAAATACAGGAAGACTTTTCCTGGGAACAGACTTGAACATGACCCTACGGCTTATTATATCTCCTTTCTCTTTTTTGAGTTACTAATATATGAGATTGGAGGGGCACTGAATAATACAAAAACACTCATTATGCTCATAATGACAGCTTTGCAGCTAGCCTCTGCAGAAAGACTTGGAAATGCTTAAATTTTTTAATTACAAGGGACTTAAAATGGGAGCCCACCAGTGCAAATAAAAGATTTACTTATCACCTCCTTCTACTGCATTAATCTTAGAGGTATTTGACAAAACATAATCACAAACATGCCTGCCAATATTTTGACAATAGGGATTTTTCTTTTTCTTTTTTTACTCTATTTGAAGAGAGGAAAGCTGGAAGAAAAAAAGAATTAGTGTTGAATACGTTCACCAGCAGGCCAAGACCATACATTACGTGGGTAATACCTGAACTTCCAGTGTGTGTGTGAAGAAGCCAAAAAATCATCCAAGGATTAAAACACCAGTAACAAGAATTTGTCACAAATATTGCTACTACATATTAACTGCATCTTAGCTATCAGTTCTGACCTGAAATTAATGTACACTGAATATTTTTATAAATGCTACAGATACACTTTTACCAAAAAGGTTCATGGTGTCAGAATAATTCTTGTTAGCCACAGAAAGTGCCTGATTCCAATGACATTTAGAGGGATTATAAAAATATTCTGACTTTGCTGATATTTGAGGGTTTCACATTTGCCTGATGATTTTAAAACTTCATCTACAGCCACTGACTACATTACAGGTTATTGCAAAAGCCACTTTATAACAGGTAGATCTGTCATGCAATGGGGTGCTGATTTTAGCTGGTTTATTACTTCATCCTTCACCTGTGATAAAAACCTTGGATGCTTGGGTCTGGTAGCAAGAATATAATCCTAGTAATGGAAAAAGGTCTTTCTTACTAAAAAACTTCTTATCCGAGTAGTGCCACCACAGAATTGCAAATCTTCCTATTTCCAAAATGTTACTTTGTATTTTTGAAGTGCTGTGTTTTCTTATTCAAGTTCCACTGGGGCCAAGCTATCAACATACATACTTGACTGCATGAGGAAACTAAATACATATGAGAAGTTTTGTGCACTGACTTCTTCCCCAGCTTATGCAGATCACTGAAGAGAATCAGTCTAATCACAAAAGTAATTTTACTGCTGATAGCACTTACATGCAAAAAGACACAAGGCTGAGATGTAGGCTTTTTACCTTGCTGAATTACCATGCATTAAGTAAGAGTTAAAGAACTAAGGCAAATTACCTGGTTCTTCTTTGCTACAAGCTAAAGCATGCAGTCTACTGTGAAATACCTAGTTAAACTGCAGTATCTTGGTTGTCTCTGCATGTATTTACCCAAGCATCCTGTAGGTTAAGAGTAGTCATAAAAGCTTATAAGATGACTGGTGAGAAACATTTAATCAAACTTTTTTAAAATAACAAAGGAATAGCACTATTATTTTTTTTTCAAAATCACTAATTTAAGACAATTTCCTCAAGACTTCAGAGGACAGCTAAGCAATGTTTAGCAAACAAAAATTGTTTTTTAATTGCAACCACCCTCCCAAAGATTTCAGGGCTATTTTTTTATTTCAAACAAAATGACAACTAAGATAGTTATCACTTTTTACACAAAAAAGAGGATGTTCCCTATCTATTACAGCTGTCATCCTAGAAGGCAGTAGCCAACGACATACCTTTTCCCCTTTGTCTTTCATAGTTCAAAGCCTTATATTTAAGGCAGTTAGATGTAATTCTTTAGCTGTTACCATGCTGTTCTCTGATTGAGGCTGGAAGGGGACTTAAGTCTTTTTCGAGGGTGTTAGAGTAGGTGATCGTACAGCACAGGGTCAGATCTCCAGCTGGCATTAACGGATGTCATCCCATCGAAGTCCCTGATGCTGCATCGAACCTGGATGTCCGAGGCTCTGACCTAGTAACCAAACAGATGTTTTCCAGCCTCTGTCAATACTGGGCTACTCTTTCCTGAAACTTAGGATTGGAAGTAACTATGGTAATTTGGACTCCACTTTCTGATCTCTGTTGGCACATGTCAGTGTTCTAATGGCAGAGCAAGAAAGAATCACCATCAGCACAGCCTGCTCATGCTGCTGCTGTTTCTGATGCTGACGCTTTTGATGTCCTAAAAGCTGTTGCCATTGCATCCCTCCGTGTTGATGCCACTGCACATCCTTGGGATAAAAGCCAAACAGCACTTTCTTTGTACTCTCCTGCCAAGATAATTTTAACCCCCTATACTCCCTCAAAATATAGACTCACTGATTCGGGCTGAGATGAAATTTCTGTAGAACTTACAACAACTTAAAACAACTCTAAAGGCATGGAAAGGACTCATAAAATACCACAGGATGGGTAATCAGATTAATTGGTGGTATATTAGTTTAAAGTCTCTTGTTCTGTAGTGACAAACCCATTGTTTTTCAATCAATAAGTTGTTCAATGTACTCTAATCTTTTCAAAGTACTTTCACATCTGTGTTGCATGCCTAGCTTCCTGACATACTAGTTACCATTGTATATTCACCTGCTTATGCTAGACATAAACAGTAGTTTCCATATTATAGTTTTTTCATTGAAAATAAGCTGAGGAAGTCAGGGGTTTGGCTTCGTGAAACCTCATCAGTAGGATTTTGGTTTTTTTCCAAACAAAGATGAAACATGAAATTCATGTTCAGGTACTTGTTCTGACTGACTCATTGAAACTGGGACTAGTGGGTGTCAGTGGAATGTTCCATTTCTGACTCATCTTTAATTTTTCTTAGTACGGTCTGAGCTCATGCATCTTTCAGTCACTCTGCATATTCTAACCCTGTTCATTTATGGTCAGATTCTTCTACCCTGTCAACAGTATGGTACTTATACTGATTGCCAAAGCACTATTTATTGAGCATAGTTACTATTTAATGGAAGAGTGGCTGTTTGACTCTTGGCCTGGGACATGCAAAAATCATATGCATTTTAAAATTATCTGTGGCTGAAAAGGTTTATAACACACAACAGCCAGAAACATGGTGATTTTCAAAAGTTTAGAAGAAGTAGAAAAGGTTGGAAAAGATTTGTAAAGACATAGCACGGAAAAATATGAGTAAATAAAGGTCAAGCCCATTACCAGCAGCAACAGCAAGCGTAGTTTTAGAAAATCCTTTGTTTCAGACTCTGGTGGCTCTTCTACCAGCACCACTACCCTTAAGTGGGAATGTCACCTCTGTTTGTTTCTTTGTTTTTCCTGTGACTATTTATCCTTTTTCCCTGTGTTGTTTTTTTTTTTATTTTCCTGAAGGATTTAAATGAGCTCGGTAATCTTTTTTAAGTATAAAAAATACCCGTCTGGCTATAACAACAGGAGACATAATTATTTCAAGATCTTATTTTCCCAATTGGGGACTTTGGAGGCAAACTGGCTAGGCTTTGAGTTTGCTTGGAGAGCTTGAAGTGGAAACAGAGTATCTGCAGCCTCACACAGCTCTTCCATCTGCTTTGAAATTTCCTTCTAAAATAAGCTATCTTACAGTGTTAAGGGAACTCTGTGAATGGATCACAAAAATCCTGTTAAAAGGTTTAGTGCACAAATGCAGGTTTTAAATCTGGACTTGTATGTGGCCGTTCAGTTAAAACAATTTCAGTGTTTTGGGTTTTTTCCATCTCCTAAAAATATGAAGCAGTTGTTTTTTCCATAAAGCACAACGTCTTTGAAACACTGAAAACTTATAGCTTGCTTGTCATTACACTGGTCAGTAAACATCAGGGTGAACTTCATATATTTTTCATGGAGTAAGAATTTCAAAACTGCAGTTCTTTATCAGCGTATAATTTATTCAGCACAAAAGACAGCAAACATTCTTTTGGCTGATGTGTTTTCAGGCAACTTCTTAAAGTACTGTTTTTGAAACATGAAACACAAGCCTGTGAACACCAATACAGACATTTGAAATCAGTGAAATTGATAGAATAGGATCTGGTCTGAGTCACATCTCTACTAAGATTGAAACACTGAGAAAACAGTACTTTAAAAAGGCTCAGTTATTTTAATTATTGAAAAATTCTAGCAAAACCACTGAACAGATACTTTGAATATGTAATTGAACTTAATGCCCCAAATAAAAAAGAAAGGCACTGGGGCTGTTAACATCAAAGCTCACATTCACAATCTAGGCCTTGCAACTGATAAACTCCTTCTGGAAAAAAAAATACTGGAAAAATCTCCATATTTCAGTGTCACTTGAGTAAAACTGACATGATAAAAGCAAATATGTGAAGAAAGAAAAGGCAAAGTTGGGTCAGGTTCCAGCTCCCAGCAATACTATATCATACAAACTCTTAAGTAATGAACTTCATTTAAAAGTAAATTAAGTATTTCTTAGGCAGCTACAAATGAGGCTTTTTTTCTATAGCCTCTACTGAAATACCACTATCGCAGTATCAAACAAAATAAGCAACAGACACATTGAAAGCAACACTATTCAGATACGTATTTCTACGCTGTTGCAAAGTGCAAATGGTTAACATAAAAACCATTTTTTTCTGGCAAATGATTTATATTAGTTTTGGGGGTTTATAAAAGAATTAATTTTCATGATGGTCCACAGAGGGTTTCTACTAGCCAAAAGTGGTATGTTAAGAATGTCTAAAAAGTATTGCCTTAAAAATCACTAACGTTGCTAGAAAGTTTTCAGAGCAATTTTTTTATTAGACACACAAGACGACTGTCCTAGGCATCTAGAAGGCATCTTTTCAGAGATGCTGAAGACTTTGCCATTCTCAATATTTCTCTGGAAGCTGATAGTGCTTATCTTCTAACACAGAACTTTTCATGTAAGGGCAAACCTGTATTATAAAATACACACAAACACATACATACTTCCTTATATATATTCAATACACATAGATAGATCAATCAATCTCAGGTGTGAGCTGGATTAAAAATAAACCTTCAAAATAGGTTAGTTTTAGTCTGGGTTGTTTCAGTGGTCCATGGTTGTGTCACTGTCCTTCAAAGAGCTGTAGCAGTCCAATGTGAAGGCCACAAACTGTACTGGCTGTAGATGCATGCAAGCACCTCTTAAAATGGTTTCCATATCAAAGACACTATCATGTTGACCTGCCATCTCATGGACAAAGATATCGTACCTATTTCTTGATTCTGTTAAAAGACAGCTGTATATTTGGGTGCAATAAAAGAGCACCACCATTAGAGATGTTTGTAAAATCATACATGCTGCATGAATCTACGTAAAATTCCAGAATCTCTCACCCTACTCACTTTTGTGCACGAATTACTGCAAACAGTGACACAGACTTATTGTGATTGTCTATCTTTATTGCTTGTAGCTCAGGTAAAGTTCCTTAAAAGACAGACAGACAGACAGACAGACAGACAGACAGACAGACACCCCCCACCCCCCCACCCACCCACACACACACCCCCACCCCCTGGGTTGAAAGAAAATGCATATCTTACTGCAATAGTAAAGTGATAAATATTCTCAAGCTAGACATCTAAATAATAATACTTCCCACTCAAAAATATACAGGGCGTTGTATGGTTTGCTGCTGCTTTACAAAATCCAAGAACAAAAAATGAGCAGGAGTAATCTTACTTTTAAAAATGAAAAAGAATAATTGAAAAATAAATCTACTAGAATACATATATTTCAGAAAACCTTTCCTCTCCTGATTCAACCTTGAAAGTCAGAGTACTTTTGTGGGATTTTTTTTTTTTAAGAAAAAGGAATAAAGGCTGATTATTTACATTTTCCAAAATTCTCTTTTTAACTTTTTCAAGCAGGATTTTTTTTCCTATTTAAGCCATTGTAGTGCTGTTTCTAGGACTAGAAGTCAGTAATACATAAACCATGCAACCTTCTGAAATAGGGTTACACATATACATAGAAGAGTACAGAGTAATCCAGCTTCCAGCCTTTCAATTACACCTACCACCTATTACCCACAAAATGTAGAAATCCCAAGGTACACAAATATCTCTAAAGGGTAGATTTAGTGTGGTCAGCCAACCACATGGTCTTTCAGGGGTAGATTCTGAATAATCCTGGTAATAAATCATGAATACACAATTTGCTTTATCCTTATTTCTGAAAAATGAAAGGTCAAGCTGAGCACATGACCACAGACTCTTGATGACAATGCTCAAGTTCATTTCCTCTCTGCACATGCAGCAGCTATTGCTATACATTTCTTCCTGTAAGGCACACAGCTCATAATGTGTTTTTTCACAGTTCTAGTTATAGTAAAAAGATTCCAGCTGTCATTTGTCATTCCTGGTATTCTACACTAATATATCTGAAATCAGAGAAAATAATGATATAATGTATATTATATAATTTATATATATATTACACACATAAATAGAAAAAAGACTGTATACTTTGGCTTGACCAATAGTCTATAGTCAACAGCAATAAACAATCAGTACATATTGTGTTCAGAAAAACATGGGTATCTATTGATTACTTTTTTCTAAAACAAAAGACCACATCTCTATTGTTTCTCACAAAACAAATGTGACCAAATTTCTTTTTAAAAGGAAATCTCTAAGTTTGCAGATAGTTGAACCTCAATTAAACCCTTGCCAAGAAACAACTTGCTATTCATCCAGGGCAGTAATTCTTTACATGGATCTTGACTCAGCAAAATATTAGAGCATCTACTTCACTTTGGCATGCCCACATGATTTGCTGGGCAGAAATGCAATTCTGTTTACATACTGTGTTTAACTGAAACTTCATTGCTTAGCAAATGTATTTCATTCTTCATCACTTTGTGGAGGCTTACAGTTTTATAAGTGGAAATGTGTATCCTTGACAGTAGATAGTCTTTTATTACTTACAAGTTATTAATTGATCTTAAAATTACCTTACCAATGAGCTAATCTTTCTGATGAATAATACATATTATATGTATACACACTATATATATACTGTATATAACATGTATTTTTAATATATAACACATACTGTATATATTGGTTAAAAATACATCTCTGTTTATTTCAGTGCAAATTTTGCCAAAGACTACAGTAGTGTCATAAAAGTGATTACTCAAGCTCCCTATATTTAAAATGAACTGCTGGATGTATGTAACTTCTTTTTAAAAAAGGCACATTCAATTGGTAATCCAGTCAATTCCCCTTACTGATTCAAAAGCAGTTTCATATGTTTTATCTATGTCTGAATGCTTGTGCCATTTCTGTGGGCTTGCAATCACGTTTCATACAACCTACAACCACTTTTCAAAGTTTTTGTATTCTCTCAAGCTCTGTGAGAGAGCTTGTGAAACAAGAGAAAAGAATGATTTCGCACAATATACAGTAAATTACAGAAAGCACATTGGGAAAGAAAAAAATTTAAAAATAATTTTGACCACACAATTTTTTTTTAGATGATTCTTTCTTTTGGAAGTACGTAAAATTGAACATGAAATCTATACTTCTTTCTAAATTTATTTTCTTAATATACCATATATTTTTTTCAATTCACTAATACAGAAATATGGTTGAAATCTGATTATCTTTGATATTTCCTTCAACTGGCACATGAAAAAGATGTTGATGATCAGGAACCGATCCTGTTTCCATTAACTTCACTAAGAGCTGGACTATATCCTAAATATATAGTATAAAAAAGAGAATATAATTTTAGGTATAAATACCTGTTAGAAAACATTTGCAGCTTGTAATAATTTAAATAACTAAATATGCAATCTAACAGGTGTTTGCACTACACGCAGCACACCAGACATGCACCACACAGACAGGTGGAAATGGCATGGTGTGGTGGCAGTGGTGAGTAGGGAAGACAAGCATCCCAAAGCATCCTTCAACAACAGCGCATACCAGATGTTCAAAAGATCCTATACATTTACAAAGGCAGTAGTGGCATTAAGGCATCAATTTCTAGAGTGCTGTGAAAGAGAAAATTAGCAAGGTTCAGTCTTATGGAGGGGTCTCACATGCAGTACCCTAGTAAGCAATGTGGCATGCAAAGGGGCAGGAACTCTTCTGTAAGGTTAGTCATTTTATGCTCTTGCTGCTATCTCCGAGACACCTTCCTCCACAGTGGCACTGCTCTGGACTATGGGAGCTGAGCACTGAACCCCTAGTGAACCCCTGAGCAAAGCAACTAAGAACTTCTCTGAGACCAGAAATTCCACCTCTCCTGCAGAGCCAGGCTACCCACAGCTCCCCTCTAAGGCATCTAGCAGTTAAGACGCAATAAAAAGACACTGACATGCTGTGTAAGCATTGTTCCTGACTCTAGTTATCCCAGTTATTTTTTTATGTTTTCCCCTTAAATGAGGAAGACATCAGGTGGTAACTCAAACCCTGAGATACACAGACATTTACCTTTTGGAACAAACAGCTTAAACAGTGTTAGATACAGATGTCTAAGTGTTTTGAAAGTATCAGCCTACGGAAGTAAAAAGAAACTACCTGTTTAAATTTGGAGAATTTTATTTAAAATCTGCATGTAGAACTGGGATTGCTTGTTAGTTGATACGCTATAGCAAATGAGGCTTATTTGCAGAGTATATGAAGTGCCTGGATTTCTGTTCGAATCGGGAAAAGCAATACATTTGAATTTTCATTAGACTGCTCCATTTTTACAAAAATGATTCATTGTATAAAAACAGTAGTAAGTGGCTTACTCTCTGTCTTTGTCAACAGACAACTGGCAAATTGCTGGCTGCATATTTCTGTTAGACTACTTGTGTATGGAAATCTGACTGCTTTGCAAGCAATTTAATCAACAGTGTAAATAACCTGTGTAAAATAACCAACAGAGCAAATGCCTTTAAATAATCAAGGCTCTTTAATGTACATACAATAGGCTTTTGTACCTACAATAGACTTGATCTTTATAACCATGGTTCGTTCTCACCTATTATACCACATTGTGCTCTGTAGTAATCAATGCATATAGAGGCTTGATTCTCAAATCTACTCTTTAGTAGGTGCAATTTTTCACCCACAGAAAATTGTGTCCACAATTTCACACTACTAATAAGTTGCCAGGAAAAATAAGATAGGATTACAGATGTAAAAGCTGGAAGCTTGGCCTGGAAATTGGACTGTGATGCATAAATAAAAATCAATCTATCACAACAACAACAAAAAACAAAAACAAAACCAAAAAAAAGAGGAGTGATTTGCTAATGTTCTCCAGATACATCTCCCATTTTTCTTAAGCAATGAAAGTTCCCTGGGTTTTACAACATGGTAGAAGTTTGGTAACATCAAAATTAACAGCTGGCTGGACATCGACCCCAAAGAGTGGTGGTAAATGGAGTTACACCCCGCTGGCACCGGCCACAAGCGGCGTCCCCAGGGCTCAGTGCTGGCGCCGGTCCTGCTTAATGCCTTTATCGATGATCTGGGCGAGGGGATCGAGTGCTCCCTCGGTACCTTTGCAGACAACACCAAGTTGGGGAACAGCATTGATCTGCTGGAGGCAGGCAGGCTCTGCAGAGGGTCTGAGCAGGCTGGGCTGATGGACCGAGGCCAATGGTATGAGGTTCAGCCAGGAGCAGTGCCAGGTCCTGCACCTGGGTCACAGCAACCCCACACAGCGCTACAGGCTTGGGGCAGAGTGGCTGGGAAGCTGCCTGGTGGGAAAGGACCTGGGGGTGCTGGCTGGTGGCCGGCTGAACATGAGCCAGCAGTGTGCCCAGGAATCCAACAGCATCCTGGCTTGTATCCAAAACAGTGTGGCCAGCAGGGCTGGGGGAGTGATGGTGCCCTTGTACTTAGCATGGATGAGGCCGCACCTTGAATCCTGGGTTCAGTTTTGGGGCCCTCACTCCAGGAGGGACACGGAGGTGCTGGAGCGTGTCCAGAGACGGGCAATGGAGCTGGGGAAGGGGCTGGAGCACAAGTCTCATGGGAAGCAGCTGAGGGAACTGGGGGTCTTGAGTCTGGAAAGGAGGAGACTCAGGGGGGACATTATTGCTCTCTACAGCTATGTGAGAGGAGGCTGCAGGCAGGTGGCAGTCAGTCTCTTCTGCCAGATAATAAGCAACAGGACAAGAGGAAATCAAGTTGCACCAGGGGAGCTGCACCTGGCAATCAAAATCAATCAAATAAGGAAACTCAGCTTTTTTGTTGTATATAGTAAACGAAGACCTTTAAGACTTGTTATTCACAGATACCCAAAGCTTTTTGATCCTTCACTATAAAGCTTTCAAAGACTTGTGTGGTGGCACACAACTGTCTCAAGTTACATTTGGAGAGAATAAGTTGCAGCTTAGAATAAACTGCAGCTTAGATTCTATCAGAATAAACTTGGACCCATGAAACTTGGGCCTATAAGCATTCTGTCTAGTGTCAGAAGAATAGCATTAAGAAAAATAATTTAGAAGAATATTTTGGTTTTTGTGTAGAAAAGGAGAAAGAGATACGGAAGCTAAGAACAGTAAAAAAATCAGATTATTTTTAAATAGGAACTTTTGTAGGAAATGTGGCTTTTAATATTGCTTAATCTAAATTTGAAATTCTTTCCTGCATTGGTCATCCATTGTGTCTTCAATCCTTTTGTTGAGCAAAGGGACATAGGACAAAACCATGGAAATAGATACGTATACTATTATTTATAGTATCTGATATACCTAAGTCACTTACTAATTCAGGGCATGAGACTCCTTTTTAGAAGACAATTTAAATATTGCCACTAACTTCTATGTGAGCAACTGCAAGACATGGGTGTGAACTTTTGTTATTTAATATGCAATTCCAATGTTAAAAAACATTATCAATAGTGAATTAATAATATAGTTTAAATAGATGGTGGGGGTTTGAGTCTAAATTCCAGAACAAAGTATCACATACAATTTGTACTTAACATCAGCATTCATTTTCCCTCCACCTCTTCCTCTACCTCAAGGATGCGAAATGCCTTCAAACACAAAGACTAACTGGTGGGGGGATTCCCTTCTACTATGACTCTCACATCCCTTGTCTGCCCTAGCCCATTCAGGAAGTGCTCCCAATCTTCCAAAACATTTAAGTAAATGTCTTTCTCTTGAAGTATCTCCCAGGCCCTGTTAGGAATTACATAAAATTTCTCTTGGCAGTGACCACATCCACATACTGGCCTTGTTTAGACCATGGATCCCACATATTTGGAAGGATGTCAGGACAAAATCAGATGACGATGACAAGGACTCACATACAGATTTTATATTTCTCTCATTCAGAGGAAAAAAAAAATATCATCACTGTTGTCCTCCAGAGCCCAGTCCTCACATAGCCCTCACAGACATTTTTATCTTCTGGAGGAACAGCTAAAGAAATGTCAGCCATATTTGGGCATCAATTTAAATTACAATTTTTTTGTATTCCCAGTGAAAAAAGTAACCCAATAACTTCTAAATTAAATTGAAATTGAGTTAAGTTATGGTAAAAGCACCACAGGGTACACAGATTCATACTAATGCAGTGTACGTGTATTCATGTAATTGTGAACTTAATTAGGAATTCAGACCTGAAGCATAAGTTGCTTGAAAGGAAAAAAATAAATATTTTGAAATACATCAATTGGTGAATATGCCTTCTACAAGAACACATCAAACAAAACAGTACTATCTACAGACAACAAAAGAGATAAATGTATCATCACACAGTATATAAAATGGATATGTAGATCAATATGGTGTATTAGGATATCCTAAAACCAAATCCTAGACATTCCATTTGTGGGAAGGGGGCAATATTGCTGTAATTATTCAATTTCAATTAATTTAATTTCAGTAGTTTATAACTTTATAAATAGGCTTCAAAATTTAAGCGTCTCTTTTTTGGCCTAGAATTTAGGAATAAGCGGAACTGAAGCAGAACACACACAATGTCATTTAGTATTTAGATGGATGACTAACACATCAGACTAACAGGCACTTAGGTACTTTTGGTCCTCAGTACATTACCATGCTTGAAATTAAACACATGAATTATTTTTTTTAAAAAAATTTGAGCCACAATTATGTCATGGACAATTAAAATCAATACTGCTTACAAACCAAAAAAAACCCCCAGATGCGATATTCCATCTTACAAACTTCAAATTACATTTTTCACACCTGATTAATGAGGAACCTTTGAGAATTGCAGCACAGTATACCTACTTTTGTCTTTTTTTTCCTCAAGGATGACAGAGGGTCAGGTACAGGCAGCTCTAACATCCAGGAAGAGCACATGAATAACCAGATAACTCAGGCAGTACGGAGAGCAGTTCTCCACCCTTTCATCCCTGCAAACAGTATTTGTCCCTTTGATCCCTGAGCAGATCAAACAAAATCCACTAATCAATTATTTTGTTTTTTGTCTTCCAGATGCCGCCACAGGCCTTCAAATGCTGATGGCTAAGTACTTCAGGAATATTTTATTTGTTTACTTTTACAAAACAAATGTTTACCACAAAGGAATATTTTTTCCATCTTGTTATTTCTCTCACCATCCAAAACCATAACTGAAAGCATTCATTTTAAAATAGTTGTGAAAGCTTTTTAGCATTAATTTATTTTGAATATAAAATTTGGAAACTATTGGAAACTTAACTTCGAAAGTGGATTTCTTACACTGACATTTTTTCAAAACTGCTGAACTTTGGACTTGACAGCATCTTCACTCTCACCAGCAAAACTCTAGAGGGTTAGGCTTGAATGGACTATTTGAGGGGTGGTGGAGGAGAAAACACATTTCTCTAACACAGAGGTTTCATAAATGTGTGAGGAATAGCTACTTGCCTCCACAAGAATGATAATAAAAATGAGTGGTTTCGGCTGCCCAGTTCTCTGTGACATTGAAGGGGTCTGAGGGACTGACTACCTGGGTGGGCAGTCCATCACATGGCTGCCACTTACACTGTGGTTTCTCGCACATGCTTTGTACCCATCTTAGTCCTCTTCAGTTGCTAACACTGCAGTACAGCTCCTCAGCCTGATCTAAACCACTTAAATAAAACTCAGATGTGTCTCTTGTATTTCTTACTTATGCACATATGTTTGTTTATGTAGGGTTTTATTGGTGCTGCAGCTATATCCACAAAGGTTCATCTTCAACTACTAAATCAGAAAATGCTAACCAGAAAGGTTCAGTCCTGGTAAGGTCATATTATTAGTACCACCAGTGCATCAGTAGCATGCTTACAAGTCATTAAAAATAATAAACATTTTTAAAAAGCAGAGATCAGAAAGAGAGAAGAAAACTAGACTACAAAGGAAGAGCAGCTGAAGTATTGCAATAATAATGTGATAGGAGAAGAAGTTTGGGGAAAGGAAGGAACACTAAAGTGAAACTACAGTGGTGGACCTTGGATTATAATAACCTGATAGCAAAAAAGGTTACTCACCAACTGACACTTGAGAGAAGTTCAGAAGCTGTTGCAGGTGGGTGTCACAGAAGCACCAGCTAAGCAAAAAAGAACAAAAATACATGACAAACTGAATAAAGTACAAGCAACATACAATGGTAATTTCAAAATAGTGGAAGGAGAAAGATAAAAGATGGTATGCATTGAAAAAACAGATGAAGAAAAAGCAGAAACACTCTATTTGTAACAAAGATGCTTTTATCCCACAAGAATGGTATTACTTAACTATCTTTGGAAAATTTTCCATTAGGCTTCCTATTTCTAGATTTGGTTGAAATACTGTTAAAAATATAAGGTGAGTAGATTACTCAGCAAGCAAAGTTTACCCTAAAAAATCCTTCTGGCCCTCTCCCAGTTATTTTCCACAGACATCTTTCTCAAAATTCTGCACACAGGGATATGATACAAGAGAATAACAAAACCAATTATTCATTGTGAATAGAGTAACTCTAAACTTCTCAAGGCAATAGCACAGAAGACAGCTTGCAGGTATTATTACTTAGAGCTTAGATTTTATAATTACCAAAGGAAGAACAGAAATTAAGTACCAGAATGGAATTCATTAAAATTATTTAGGTTAGGATGGCCCCATGGAAGCCATCTAGTCTAATCACCTGCTCAAGGGAGGGTTAAATTCAAAACTAAATCAGATTTCTCAGGACTCATCCAGTCAGCTTTTGAAAATCTTCAAGGATCTTCAGGGTCCAAAACCTCTCTTCTGTCACTTTCAAATAAATATATGGGCACACACACCTTCTATAACCATCTTAAATTTCTTTAGACATGAAAATATTAGTTTTCTAATTCAGTTGTCTGGTTTTGCCCAGCACATGATTTATCCCTAACGTCTATTATAGCAGGAAATATTTCCTCTCTGTAGGTGTCTGTTCCCCACCCAGCTATGAAAAGAGTCCAGAAGAATAGTTTATGCGAGACAAGTAACCTTTAGACAAGTAAAGTTATTTAAGATGACCCTAATTATGATGTTCAGGCTTGAGCTCATTACCAGTTCCTCTCAGATGGGGTCCTTTCCACTATTCTATACCACACATTGAATCCTAGTATTGATTCAAAATGGAATTTACTTTTAGGAAGAATCTTGTATTGCCCAAGATCTTGGAAAACCTTCCATATACTATCATGCAAATAGGGACCGGTAACCCTATGCTTAAATAGTGACTGATAATCATATGCTGCATTGTTCTGTATGGAAACCTGCAAGTATGTTTTATTGATACATTAGCATAATCTATTTTTCCACAGGCTATGTTGTTCCTGCATTTATTAGGAGTTAATAATATGTTCTATCCCTCTTTCCACATTGAATGGACTATTTTATTCCTCTGTATATATATATTTTTACTCCTGCAGTAGCAATTTGATGCTACAAATCCCTTTGTTAATAAAAACACAGAGTAAACTGAGAGTGAGTACATCAAAGGCCCTACTTTTCAGGCCCAGAGAGAAGACCATAGTGACTGGCTTTTTTCCTAAATAGACATTTGAATGTCTGTGTATTAAAGTTCTGAATGTTGATGAACTTGGCTTGTTGGCAGTCCTTCTTCAGATTCTGATTAGTATTTTTGTTGCATTTTCTCAAGCATTTTTTCATAGCACTTTGTGAAAAATTAGTGACACATGCACTGACGTTCCAGTGGTGCTGTGATCTGAACAATATCACTTAAGACTAGAAACATGCACATGTCTAACAAATATGCAAAAGGATGACTGAGCTGACCACTGTCAAACATGGTGCAGCCAAATAGTAATAAGGTTGCAAGTAGCCCACTCCTCTCTCATTGCTGGAACAAAAAGTCAAACCATGAGCAGGAGGAAAAGGGAAGAGATTTGCAGTGACCCGTAATGATTTCATAGGGGAGGTTCCAGCAATGCTTACCCCATCATCAGGGAAAGCCAAGAAAATTTAATTTCTGCACTGTGCTCTCCTACTGGTTTGTAACCCAGGAACTAAGAGACTGAAATATGTAACTGGTAATCACGACTCCGTGAGAATCAGGCAGCACCCAGAAGAAAGTTATGGGAAACTGGGAAGTGATTTGATGATGCCTTTTCTAATGAGGAAGAAAGGATTGTATGAATTAGACAGAACTGTATCACAGGGAGATGAAAGGAACTTAAGACTTTAAGAAAACTCAACTGAGACACAGCATTGCCCTGGCACTATGTTACAACTTTATAATTCTATATGAGTAAAGAGAGAGGCAGCAATATAGGTCATGGACATAACTGTCTATCTGGCTAGTGCAAAAATTCATGGCATTTGGAAAAGAGCCCAAATAATCACTTGATGAAGAAGTACTAGGTCCACTTGGACCAGGAGTCTCCAGGTTGCAAGACCTGTAGATACATTTGGATTAAGCTCTCCAAAATTCCTGCCGGCTCCAGTAGACACACTCTGATAATTTTTTGCTTAAAACACATTTTGATACCATGGTGTCATGACACAACTCCCAGAGCCAGAAACCGTTTTGAGATACCCATTGCCTATGAAGGTGTAGGTTAATTGGTTAAGTCAGAGTTGCAAAGAAGGTGAACCAGTTTGACTGGGTGAAGGGAGAAGTAAATTGTCCTGATGGAACATGGAAAAGAAGGCATACTGTTTCTAGTAGGAAGGCAGAAAAATATTTTAAATGGCAAGAAAAAAACAGACTATGGAATTTCCAAGCATTTCAGTGAAAGAAACCCTTAATCTCATCTATTAATATTTGTCTATTAAACTGCAGCATATCTATTGTGTACTTCGCATTTTCCAGACAGATGGATTGAATCTGTGATCTAAAAGACAAATGAGAGTGAGAATAATAATTTAAAATAAAAAGATACCTGAATCTAGTGAAAGATTTGGGTGAACATCGGCTCTTATTTTATTATTCGATCATATTTCCTTCTTTGTTTTGTCATTTCAGCTATGATCCCTAAGGGACAAGAAGCACCTTTAGCCATATGTTTGTAGCAGGATTTTGCCTCCAAACATATTTGAAACTATTGCATATCCTCAGCATCGCTGCTCCTCTGACTAAAACAAAACCAACTTCTGCTCTAAATATATGTGATAATTATGAGAGTTCTTAGTTAATAGCTTTGTCTTTAACAAACACTTCTTATAAAAGAATTCCATCAGCTACCTTAACAATTAATAAATATCACTATGATTGGAAGCATTTGCTGTTTTCCATATTGTTTATATGTATTGTGTACATATATATTCTCAATCATTCTCCATGAATTAGAGAAAAGTAAATCTTCTCTCCTTCCCTTGATTTTCTCCCTGCAGTTATTTAGAAGTCCAGTTCATATATTGTGTCCTACTTTGATAAGAAAGAAATACTATTGATATTTTTTATTTCAGTTTGATAAAAAGCATGTTTGTTTTCGTTCATAGATTTAAAGCCCCAAAATGGACCAGTACCGTAAATAAAACATGCAATCTCATTTTAAAAATTTATTACAAGGAATTTTGTTTATGATTTCATGTTCTCCAGTAATAATTAATTGGAGGTCTTCACCAGTCCCCACAGACTAACTATCATTCAAAATGCACTAAAGGATGATCAACACACAGCAGCACATCTTCAGCAGTAAAAGTAACCATATGTATTTTTACTACCAGTTTAACATAAATTTAAAACCAAGTCATTTTACAGTGTGTTTTTTGCAAACACTGCCAAGAAAATAGCTAATTTATCAGTTTCTAAGAGTTTGAAGATTTTTTACTGAAGTTACAATCATTACTAAACACTGGCATGATAATACTTAGCACTTTTACAGTGACATGCATTGGAATCTCCTGAAAAGCTTTAAAACTGTTAGTTAATTAACAATAATTGTTTTCAGGAACATATTGAAAAGAATTCCATTTTTTATTCTGAGTGACTTTGACTATATTTGAAGCAACATTACAATACAAGCAAAACTAGCAGCACAGCAGTTTTAGCTCCACAGTACAAAGGAGAAATTTGTCCGGCAAATATACGGCCACCATACATTTCATCACTCAGATGAAATCCCAAAATCTTAGGGTAAGAACAGACTTGGTAGCACATTCTAATCAAATACAAATGGTCCTCTAGTGCAGGGAGACTGTATTACCCTCTCTTACAGCAGGAATGTTCCTGCGTGAAGACGATTATGGAAGTTAGGGAAGCTAGGAAGCATAATAGATGCTGAGAACTATTCTGTACTCACAAATCAGACCTCATTTTGACTATCACACAGTATCTATGCTTTTTAGTAGTAAAGTTAATAATACTATAGAAAAATAGAACACAAAAACTATCTTAGCATCCTAAGCCTCTCTTTTCCAAAGTGAATTATTCATTGATTAAAACAACAACCCTTTCATGAAGCTGTATGTTTAGCCTTTCGTTCCATTGCTTATCTCCTATTTATGCAGATTCTTGAAGCTTCCTGAACCAGGCAGAAAATTCTGTACACGATTTGTACGTATCAAATTATTTTTTTACTGTCTGGCCTAAAACTTATTTTGGAAATATTAATTTCTTTTGCTTTAGAAGTTTCCATGTTCCTCACTTCACCATCTTTTAGATTTTTTCCTCATTTGGCTCCTTATGTTGAAGTGAGTGAACCAGTCCCAGCCTGCCTGGTAAGCACGTACCACTGAGGATATTTTAGAATCATGAAAAGCTGAATATTGTTCTCTCTTCTTCACTGATAAGCTGAACTCATGTTTGCATTTTGAAAGGTTCAATTTCTTAGGTGGACTGGTGCCTTTAACAAAATAAAATAAAATTCTTCCTAATCACTTCTGTCTCCACTAACCACAGATGTTCATTCTAACTGGAGATTCAGAGAATAGCTGAGGTTGGAAGGCACCTCTGCACCGTCCTGCTTAGAGCAGAGCCAGCTCTCGCAGGGCCATGTCTAATTTCCAGAGGCAGAGACTCTCTGGGCAACCTGTGCAAGTGACCACCCTCACAGCTTAAAACAAAAATCCCAACTATCCACCCCACCCCACCCCCCAAAAAACAAACAAACAAACAAACAACCCAAGTTAAAAAGAAAGAAAAAGTCTTAGGTTTAAATTTAATTTTTTGTATTTCAGGAAAGAGGAGCAAAAGAAAAAGGATCACATTTTTTTCTTCTTTACCTCTGCTAAGGAACATTTGCAAAGTTCTTTCAAAAATTAAATGACGTAGTCTTAGGATCAGCATTTCAAATCTGTAACTAGTGTGTATGACTGACTAAAACTAAGTTTCAGCAGTTCACTAGGAAAAGAATTTGACCCATTATTGATAAAGAAAATGAGTCAAAAAGTAAAAAAAACATAGGACAACAGTCTACAAAGCTCTTCATCTTTGCAATATCCTTAATTAGATCACTGAAGGCAGTGCTGTATACCATGGAGCTTTTAAGAACTGGCAAACGCCAGCAAACTCCTACAATTTTTTCAGATTAACCACAGTCCCAAACACATGGCATTTACTTAAATAAGATTAACTGTATTTTTGCAGAAGTGCCAACATTAGGAAAATGCATGTTTTCCTTATGAAGTAGTCTATGATCGTGTTCCTATTTTGCTGTTGCTTATTAATGATCGTTTTTAACAATCAAAAGAACCTTCTATTATTGGTTGGCTTAATCCTGTAAGGTACATAACCTGAAAGTTTTTAGAGGTGGGAGTTTTTCATTGATTCCAATGAGATCTCTGGTTAGTTCAGTACTAGGGGAATCTAGTCCAAGTGCAGAAATGTAAATTTCTGTGCGGTGTCTCGAATGTGCATCTGCCTCGACCACCTCCCAGGGCATCAGATTCCATTCATTCCTTACTCTTTATGCTTACACACTTTAAAAGGTATGTTTTTAGTTGCTAGTACTAATTGAGAAAGTAGTCTCCGACAATCAGAATTATCCCACTAAGAACAAGATGCAGTATAATGTATTTATTTGTATTTCCAATGGCCATTAAATGACAACATTGTTCATGGAGATTTGGTGTAGTATGAATTTCAACTGTGAGTTTATGAGTGATAAACTGCCACCTTCATGTGCCAAAACTATTATTTTTAAATTTATTAATCCCTGTTAGTATCAAACCTTTCCTTACCATGTTTCTAAACCAAGCTTCTCATTAAACAGAAGCAGAAAACTGAGTCATTGACAAATCTATAATTTATTATACTAAAATTAAGTATTTGGTATGTTACATAACTTGCTAGCTAATTTAGTGATTATCTTACAAGATATACAACAGTTGATTTATACTACACATATGCATTTAGAAATTAAACCAAATCCTGTAAAACTTAAGGATAGTCTGCTTGGAGTATATCAACTCTGCACAGCAACAGATTTTGCTCATTAATGGCTAATTACACTCCATTTTAAGAACTTGCATAATTTAATTATTTAAGAATCTTGCAATACATTCACTACAAAGCAGCAATATTCGTAATTCCAATTTTGCATTATCTTTGAAGTGTATGCAGTTAAAAAAAAGATATTACAGTGAAATAAATGAAAATATGTTGTTAAGACGTCTCTACTCACCCTAATCTTGCCTCTAACCCTCCCTTCCCCCAGTCAAAAAACATTTTCCCTCATTAATTTTATTTAGCTTCTCTGCTGCCTGCAGACAAGCAGTGAATGTCCAACAAGAAGCTATGGAATTGTAGACATACATCATGTAGTCTGTCTGTTCACAGGGAATTAACAGAATGTCTCCATAAGGTGCATCTTAAAAATGCATGCAAGACAATGTGAAAGACTTAATACTCTCACTTCAGTTTTGCTGTGCACATATAGGCAAAACCAGTTTTATTAGTCCCATTTACCTGTTAAAATATTCTAATCTTTGTCTTTTAATTTTGGAATGGACCTGAAGAAACTTTCTCTTTCTTGTTTTTAAATGTCTTACCTGAGAAATGATACAATATTCAAGTATCTAGCAAGCTTGCTGAAGATCTCCATAGGCTATTTTGGGGTCAGAAAGATGCCATATTATTCTGGAACATCAGAAGTGCAAAATGCACTGTTCTGGAGACTGACAATGTGGCTAGCATTTTATACAATATTAATCTAACAGTTCAGACAGAGTGGCAGCCATTCACTTACATTTCAAAATGTTAACCACATAATTGTATTTTCGTACACAACAGAAGGGATTCCTAAGGGCATCTTTCCATTTAAGAGTATTGCAATGGATTTAGATGCTTCTGTTCACCCACTAATGGAAGTCATGCAGGTCACAAAACCATAAAATGCAATTTTGTATTTTAAGTTCAGAGATAGGTCCACACATTGCAGAGGAGGTTAACTACACATCGTTCTCAATTCACTAGAAATTTTCACCAACTACGCAACACAGATCTACATACGTCTAGTCTAAGCATCCGTTTATATGATCTTTTTTAGTCAGCAATGCCTTTGCCGAGATCTTCAAAAAGTTCTGTCTGGCAACAACCAAAAATTAAACTGGAAAACTTGCCTGCATTACTAACTGATTTTACCTGTCTTGCCAGAATATTTTCCTGTGCTGGAAAAGGGGGACATGTCTCCAGACACAAGGGCAAAAGACAGACACATACTGAATTTCCTAGTCTGTAATCCTTCCCTCAGCAGAACCGCTACTGGCACATAGGACCATTTAATCACTCACACCTTTGGCCAAATATGCCAGTAGTGGCATATCAATGATTTACAAAGCTTATTTTAAGTTTCATTTGTCATGACAGCTGCTGTACAGACAACAGAACTGCTATTTCCTTCTGAAAGATAACCAGCGTGCATGCGCTGTAGCAATATTTACCTCGTTACCATATAGGCTTCATAGAGACATTTGCTTATTTTAAGCCCAAGTAGCTCCAATGAATATGTGGTGTCTTGCTGAAGTTGCAGCCAAAACTTGCTGCCATTTAAATATCAAAACAAAATAGGCATATACAGAATGGGAGATGAATATTTTTCTGGGATTTCCCAGTGATGTCGGCCACAAATGTATCCAGAAATCAAATGCAGTAATGAAAATAAACCTTTGCAAAAAGACCTGTCAGTCCTGCTTTTCCACATGTGCCTCCTCTTGCTTCTTATTCCAATACTGCAACAAAATACTAGCTGTCTCTTCAGTCCTTTGCTTAATAAGCCTTCACTGTTGTTAAACAACCCTACTCAAAAATAATATGTTATAGGTAACTTTAAACACCGCCTTTTAAAGTTTTAAGTATATCACTTCAATACCTTTTTAAAAAAATACTGCACTGTGCAGATACATTCAGCTTTTCTGCCAATCCCTTACTATCAAATCCTTTTACAGTTCTTTGTTGTTAAACCAAATACAGTGTTACATTGTCTGTCCTTACACACATTACTGCTGGATAAAGCCCTTAGTTCCCCAGACTAAATCCGTGCTGTTCTCTGCCCTGGTTTCTCAATGCTATCTCATTGCAACAGCTCACATTGAAAGCACACTATTCCCACACCCACCAACACAGCTCTTGGGATAAGAACTGCACCATTGATACAGTGTGTATTCTTTTCCATAGGTTCCCACCAGCATGCTGCTAACAATTTCCTGGGCCTTATCAAAAAAAAAAAAAAAAAAAAAAAGCCTTTGAAAAGTGGAAACAAAGAATCAGACTCCATCGTTGTTCTACTTTCACTGCCATAATCTGTGTTTTCCATCATCCTACATGTAGAGACTACAAACATCACCTAATACAGATACTCCAATCAACAATTTACTGTGGACAGTTACTGTTCAGTATCTGTAATCTTTCATCCCAGTATTTGTGGTTTTCAAATCATCCTTTTCATTTCCTTTCAGCAACCTGAATAGAGTTGAACCCCATCTCCCTGCCTCCCCCAAAACCCTTTTCCTTCACCTGTCAGCTGCGGTAACAACTGAGTCAGTTTCAAACTTTAGACTTGATTCCGGCAAGAAAAACATACAGATCACATGAGTTTGCTACGGAAATTACTCAGAAACAAAGTGTGGAGCATGCCACTTTGATTAAGTGCACAACTGGCATCCCTTACTTCTCAGCATGAGGCTTTTCCCCTGAGCAAAACTAAGGGCTTTTCAATCATACAAGAAAAATACTTGTAAAAGGGTGCGGGAGAAGGGGGAAGTGGGGGAAAGGATGATCTGGGTTCTATTGCAAAAAAATGTTTTTTAAAAAAGAAGAGGACGTCTTCCCTCCATGCCACCCCCCAAAAAAAGATTTCTATTAAAAGTAAGCTCACCCCAGGGGACATTTCTTGGTTCAGCCATCCTTCACAAGCCCTAATTTCGTTATTCAGCACATTGGACACACTCAGAATTGAAGTGATATAAAGCAGTAACAACATGCACATTACTCCTTCAAGAAACTACTTCCTTTGTAAAAAAAGCCAGTGTAGGTGCTGTGCTTCAGACCAAGGACCCTTCAGTTCTGTTCCTGAGACCGACGCTACTTGCTGTGTAAACATGGCAAAGCAATTTTACTCCTGCCCATGCCTACATTTACTCATTTACAAAGCTGTCTAATAATACCTAACAACAACTTGTTTATACATTTCTGATGATGGTTATCCAATATTTGTAGGCTGCTGTGAAGCAATGCCACTGTGATAATTCACTTCTCCTGCCATATGCTTAAAAGACTCTGAAGGGGAAGATGAAAAGTGCAAGTTTAGATTAGGATACTCAAATGGTCAAATCTCACCATTGAAATTCTAGATCCTATAACTGTCACAATTTTTAATGGAACTGCATTAATACAATGAGAAAAAGAAAACCTTGGGTTACTTCTATTTTAAAAATATAAATACTATTAAATGCTAGATTTTTTCTAACAGGGATGGTATTAGGAAACACATAAATTATAATACAATCCCTGATGTTTACTTCCTTTGATTATGCGGGGAAATCTTCCTCAGGAAATTGCCTGAGATATAAAAAATTTAAACCTGTTCCTTTTATTGAGTGAATTTTGTCATACCTTCTGTATGCTCTGTTCTTCAAATACAGAGGTATGCCCACACACCCTGAACAGCATGAATAACATCTGAACTATGGATTCTTCACAAGGTTTGCTTAATCTATTTGCTGCGTAGTATTAATGCTTTTAAACAGTCATTGAAGTATGGAGTCAAATTTGTACTATCTGTTCAGAAGTATGAAACATTTGAGAAAGATGCTTAAGCTCCCACTGCCACCTCATTAACTTTGTCTTGATTTTCCTCTCTCTTTGACATCACCCAGATTTTGAAGGGAAGCCATATTAGACCAGGTCAAATAGCACCATTGTCAAAAGGGAATGGAAGATAGGGTTAATGAGGGAAAGAGAGAAAATACAGTCTCTTTAGCTCTCTCCTCATTAAACACCAAACATTCTTGAAAGACAAGAGAGAACAGAAACAACTCAGATGTAGCTATGAACTGCTTTCGCCATACAGAATTAAAAGGTGACAAAAGAAAAACATGTCTATCTCTTTTATAGAAATCTTGTCAGAGAGGTGTAAAAAGTATTAAGTAGGCATATAAAACGTAGTATTATTATACCAGTAATATACAACTAAATAAAAATATACTCTAGGAAGACTTCTACAGTATTTTTACAACCCATTTCGAATAATAGATTCATCTAAATCACTTAATTGAAAACCAAAAATTTCATCTCACAATATTTCTTTGGTAAATTTTTTCTCCCTTAGTTATTTTTACCAGATTAAATAAAATCTTGGAAATGTTTAATCTAAATATGTGACTCAAAATCAGTTAATCACGAACCAAGCACCATTACATAGACAGTATTTTTTCATAGCCAGGCTTCTTAACTGCTGAAAGTAGTGATACAAAATGGTATGTGCTAGGATACGTGATGAAAGGCAAAAATGGCATGCTTGGCAGGTCACATAATAGGTGTGAATATACATGTGCTAAGCCACATGGTCAAAGGTGCTTGTGTGCACGTGTGCGTGTGTTTATGTGAGAGCTAGATCAAGTGACAGGAAAGGACTTGTAGTGAAAGGCTACACGGGAACACATCTTGCCAAGCTTTGTTCTGTGTGCATCCTACCAAAAGAGACATCCCTCAAGAGTAGTAGCGCACTGTCACCTGCATCTTGCTGCTGGGCCTCGCATGTCATATGCTCCTGACTAGCTTTGAAACACAGATTCTGCAGGTATTTAGAAATCCGCAAATTGTTCAGGCAGAGTACATGAGACTGGTAACAAAGGGAGCATTGCAAGCCAGAGGCCAGCTGAGTGACTCTCACACTTTTTAGATCCTTTTGGATGGGACTTGGTATGCCGGTTTGTCAGCTGAATGCTCAGCTGGTGCTAAAGACTTTTGCCCAGTTGATTTGACCTGTATACAGATGATGCGGACACATTTCTGTGCCTTCTTACATTACTTTCTGCTCTATCTGTGAGACTAATTTCAGTTTCTGTGCTTTCTCCAATGCTATATGCTTTCTGTTTGGAATGATTTTTAAAATCCACCTCTTCAGTATTGTTTACCAGTCCTTCCGCAACTCAAAATACAACATTCAGCTTGAATACTCTTTTTGTTAATTCTGTAAATACCATTTATAAAGTGAAGCTTCCTCTTTTCAGATAATTTTCCTTCCAACAACACAAAAAAATAGTGAGGGCTAAGACCGTGTTTCATGTAACAAAATGTTTCAACAAACATAACCTACACAAGCTACAATGTTAAAAGTGGCAAAGATTTACTACTAAATAAATACTTTTAATATTCCAGAGAACACAAATAGAGAAAAAACACAAGCCAGATGCAATTATTAAGGATGCTAACAGTATTCTGTGCTATATTTGACCATGCTAGTATAGTTTAAAAAATAAAAACTAGACCAAAATAACTTAGGAGCATTTCAAATTAGTAAAATGAAGACTAGAAAATCGACATGCTGTAAATGTATTTAAAGGCTAAGTGAAACTGACTGTAAAGGATTACAACTGAACGCAAAGCTAAGTTCTTGCAATAATAATAATTAAAAAAACCTAACAAAGTATATATTAAAATTCCCGCAGTGACGTATGGCAAGACTATATATGGCTTTACAACAGGTCCATTGAGTCCATCAGCAAACATACTTTAGAAATTATTGCTGCATACCTCCCAGCTTCCACTTGTTTTATGTGAAGAGAATACCCTTTGCCAGCCCTGAACCTGGTCTAACACATGCCTCTGGAACACCAGGCAGACACTCATCGCTCCTTTACCCATCCTATCTGTGTTTTCACAAGTAGGTGTATCACTCCCAGAGAATCTACCCTCACTTCCACGCAGGCAGGTATGGTTTAAGGCAAGCATGATCGAGACAATCACACAAAACCCTGCGCACAGACATTGCTAAGGTTGCGCAAGTGGGCAACTCAGAGAGCAGAAAGTACAAACTGGGACCAGTACTGTTTAGTATCTTCATCAGTGACATAGACAGTTGGATCAAGTGAACCCTCAGCAAATTTGCAGATGACATCAAGCTGAGTGGTGTGGTTGACATGACTGAGGGATGGGACGCCATTCAGAGGGACCTGGACAAGCTGGAGAAGTGGGCCCATGGGAACCTCATGGGTGTCAACAGGGCCAAGTGCAAGGTCCTGCACCTGGATCAGGGCAACCCCTGGTATCAAGACAGGCTGGGCAACGAAGGCATTCTCCTGCTGAGAAGGACTCCAGAGTACTGGTGGATGAAAAGCTGGATATTCACCAGCAATGTGTGTTTGCATCCCAGAAAGCCAACTGTATCCTGGGCAGCATCAAAAGAAGTGTGACCAGCAGGTCAAGGGAGGTGACTCTGCCCCTCTACTCCACTCTGGTGAGACCCCACCTGAAGTGCTGCATCCAGCGCTGGGGTCCTCAGTACAAAAAGGACATGGACCCATTGAAGTGGGTCCAGAAGAGGGCCACAAAAATGATCAGAGGGGGCTGGCACATCTCCCCTGTGAGGACAGGCTGTGAGAGTTGGGGTTGTACAGCCTGGAGAACAGAAGGCTCCGAGACCTTGTTACGGCCTTTCAGTTCTTAAAGGGGCTTATAAGAAAGATGGGAACAGACTTCTTAGTAGGGCTTGTAGTGATAGGACAGGGGGTAATGGTTTTAAACTAAAAGAGGGTAGATTCAAACTAGATATAAGGAAGAAATGCTTTATGATGAAAGTATTGAAACACTGGCACAGGTTGACCAGAGAAGTGGTAGATGCCCCATCCCTGGAAACATTCAAGGTCAGACTGGTCGAGGCTCTGGAAACCTTGTCTAGTTGACAATGTCACTCCTCACTGCAGGGGGGTTGGACTAGGTGATCTTCAGAGGTCCCTTCCAACTCAAACCATTCTATGATTCTATGAAATGGGTTGAATCTATGCAGCCTTTTCAAGACTTTGTATGTCCCCAGCTCACAGCCATCACATCACTGTTCACTTTATTGCTTCTTCTGTCCCCTTAACTAATTTCCCTCATCTTTTATTCCCCTTCTCCCTTTTATTTCTTCTTCAGGGAACCCCTGTGTCCTGGATTATAGAGGTAGAAGGCAATTAAAAATGTGAGTGGGATTAGTTTATTTTATGAACAGATTCTTTTCCTCAGCACTAAAGCAATGGGATTTGCTAAAATACTGAAGAACTAGATTTATGCTACATAATTATACCTTAATTTACAGTGTTCTATAAATTGATGAAATTGCATGACACTAAACTTCCTGGTTCAAGTTCATCTCTGGTGTAACTCTACTTGGTCCCAAACAGAGTTACAAGAATTAAAATCACACTCTATGCTTGATTAATTTTAAGCACCCTGTACTTAAAAAGCTACATTTTTGTTTCATAAACCTTTTCTGAACAGAATACTTCAAAAGACTCCAAAAAGGTAAAACCTTAGCAAGGTGAAACTATTTATGTCTAACAGCAGTAGCTATAGCAGGACATCAACTTTGTACACAGGAGGAATTTAAAAATTAAAATACGTTGGTATTTGTTACTGTCATAAATGCTGTTGAACTACCCAGTATTTAAATTAATAATTTAAGTGTTTGCCTAATGAACTGGACTTGATTGCATTAAGGCATTCTCAATTAATTCTGACAGATCATCTTCTGAATTAGAATACAGAATCAAAATGGTTTATGGATTCCTGGTCAAAGTGTTTACTGAGTGAATATTTCTCCAACAATTAAAAATAGCCCTGTTCTAAAGCAAAAATGCTTAAAAAGCAATGAGTGAGAACATTAAGAAAAAAAATGAAACAAAATAACAAACAAGTGCAGCAAATTATCTTCTCATCCATCCTGTCAGCTGGAAATTGGCAACTACAGTAAGTAGCAACAAGAAGTGACAAGTAGTGGAAGAGACACGCTACCTCTGGCAGCTATTAAAAGCATGTTAAGAGGTTACAACTGGCTGATACATAAACCTTTATAATATCATTCAGGAAGATAACTGGGAGATATGAAGAAACACAAAAGAATAAGCCATACACCTCTGTCATATTACAAGAAACGAACGCACAGTTTTGTCTCAAACCAACACCACAGTCAGATGCCCTGAGCCTCAGAACTATACACAGTTTTTCACAATTTTATTAGGATAGCTCAACCTGTTGTTCTTATTCACTGCACTAGATTAGACAGCTTGCTGCCTAGGTGCTTTAAGTATCGGACTGGACATAGGAGATTTCACTTCACTTCAAAGCAGTTTACAGACCTCATTTCAGATCTTTGATTTTATAACGAAATGAACAACTTTCACTAGCCAGAGTTAAATTTTCATAACATATGTTAACACCAATTTCCATCCTGTTCTCTTTTATTCATTTAACAGTTTATCTTTGGGCAATCTATGTCCTTTGGACATTCAAATTATTCTTTTTTTTTCACCTTAAACAGTTAAACATCAAATATGTATACCAAGATTGGAATTGAGGGAGAATTAAAAGTGGAAAGCAAGGAGAAGAGAAACAACCACATATCAGTCATACCAGTGTTAGGAATGAACAAGCCAGGAAAATGATGGTAGTAGCTAGGAAGGCAACTGTAGATAGTTTCAATTTTCTAAAATTATATTCTAAATTGGACTCTAACTATTTTATTCAGGAAGGCTAGCTGGAGATATTTTATGCAAAACTAAAACAGTGCATAGAGAAAATAATTTCATTAACAGAAGTCACCTTCTTCTCTTTGTGCTAACAGTATCTTTTTTCCCCAGCTTAAAATTTTAATTCTGTGGGGTTTTCAGAGGGAACCGTGTCCTTATACCTCCGTTTAGCGTTGCACACATGTATGCTGCTGCTGTTCACATTATGTCAATAAGGTGAGTCCTCATTAAACATTATGGTAGTTTGCCTCATTTCAGGGGGATGAAAAAGAAAATAAAAGATTATACCACAATCCTATCCTTTGGGAACTTTTGGGAGAAAGAGAAAACTGGTGACAATATTAAGCCACAACTGTCTTTCCACTACCAGACAAGTAGCCATGCATTCGCATATACATTTAAAAACCGAGATTGTGTAGGGAGGTGGGGAAGTATGCTGGAGAACTTTCTGTTCAAGAACATGCCACCTCCTACTCACATTTTCTACATCATTCACCATGCCCAGCTCTAAGCTTATTGCAGGTTTGCAAAAATGAAGCTCTTCTCATCGTTAATAATTTTCTTAGATATTTTCATCTTCAGATCTCTAAGTCTGTGACATTCAGTCAGAGCACTTCTCTGTCAATATCATGCTGTTAATCCAGATAACTATAATTCAGCATCTGCTGAACTGGCGATGGCAACTCATCTTCTAAAGCTGATGTATTTTACTACTACAGTAACACTAACGGCCATTTCATGGAGACAGTGATTAGGCCAAATTCAGCTCTGGCCTCATTTTATCTCACCGGGGAACCTGACACATGGTGTCTTATCTCTGGCAGACCAAGAAAGAACAGCAGAGAGGCATTCAGATATTTGGGTATTCAAAATTCCACAGAGAATTCTACACATGTCAGAGCAGAAGATCTTCAAAGCATAAAAGGTGCAAAACATTTGTGACTTGCATGAGGCCAGTTCAGAACTTTTAGCCTCTAGGCACTCCCTTACCATTACTGGGATGTTCTCAGGTTTTAACTCTTTCTGCTTGTTTGTTTGTGCACTAGCAAATTAAGTCATATCTTGCCTTCAAATCCAGTCTGGGCCAGATGTTCAGCTAATGTTCATTGACATAACAGGCACAATTCATGTGTCCTGAAGAGTTTTTATCTGCACTTATTTGTACAAGCATAAAGATGCTGGCAGATTAGCAATAAATAGAACAAAAATTACCATTTCCCTAGTTTAATTTATTTACATTAATCTACTAAACTCATATATAATCAATTAGAATATTTTTTCTTGAAAGAACTCAACCACATCATATTAGACAGCATCACTTTTTTCTTCCTATTTTCTTATATTTTTTACATATCTTAATTTCATATTTGATTCTTAGACTTACAGCCCAATTCAGAACCAAGGTTCTTCACAGGATTTCTTCTAATGGCCTAAGAAAGGGAGAAGTTTTTGAATACTGGAAAATTTTACAAAGCAATGAATATGGAAAGAAAAAAAACCCAAACCCAAATCCCAACGCTTTACACATAGGAAGCTTCAGTTCCATTTTAAAGTCAAAAGCTATTTGTGAATGCCAAAATTTGTAAATGTCAAAACCTGTGGTTAACAGCTAATGCCATATCATGCCTTTTAGTTTTCCTCCTATGTTACTTAGAAAAATTTTGAGACATTTGTGGCATTGTCCATGAAAGAATGAGGAACTCCTAGATGCCTAAAAATAGTAATCTCCTGATTTAAAACACTGCTAAACAATTGCAATTATTCACAACAATAGTAGTCATTGGAAGATTTATAATGCAAAAACATCGATGGTAAAAATCATAGTAATAGACATTAAATGCAGAGCACTGAAAGGTTACCTCTTACTTAGAGGAAGAATAGAAAACCCCAAATTTAGTCAGACAACAAGAATGCAGTATTTCCAAAAGTACAAGAAAAGCCATAAACAACATAGAAAATGAAAATCTGGTTACATTTCAAAGAGAACTTCGATATGCCCTGAAACTACTGTTCAGTAGAACTGAAGATTTATCACAGAGATTTCTACTATACAGTTTGCAAGAGAACAATGCAATGTTTGTTGCATCTTAATCAACAGAAAAGAATGTAAAAGAATAAGACACAACACACACAAATACAATCAAAGTTATTAACGGATGATTTCAAACTTAAACTAGCACAATTTCATTGAGAATGTTCAATTTACCAAAATAAAACTAGATAACGCAGAAATAAACCAAGAAAGTAGTCAACCATGGTTTAATAGGGTCAATGATTTCCTTTTAGTTTAAACATAAAATAGGTATTTTTTGATGAAAGTACTGTTACTTTGGGATCTAACTTTGGAGTCGTTCCTTCAACTGAAAACAGAATAAAGTGTGCCTGTTTCTTGCAAGTGGTGACCATTACTTCTTGCATATGTTCCATGTTCTTCTTTTCTTGAAACATACTGTAAGCAATTCATAATTATCAGTTTTATCAAAACACTATGCATTTTAAATTTTACAGACAACTAGATGATGAGTAACTAACATAATGAGATTACAATAATCTTACTGCTACTGAGTCTCAACAGCAAAACTCCAAGCAACTTTAAATCTATTAGCATTTTGCCTCTGTTTCTGCTGATTTGCTTATACCTATTTGTAGTATAAAATACTAATTCATACAGAAGATAATATATATTAATCCCTGGCTAACCTTTATCATCACAGAATTAACATTAAGTACAACTGTAGTGTTTTCTAATCTAAACAATGTTTTCTTATTACTTTACTACATCAAGAGTTTGGCCACAAAATCAGAAAGTGTTGTACAGTTTCAGTAGAAGTTTTCCCTTGGCTAGTCCCAAAGTCCAGGACCAGCAGTATGTGTGACCAGGCTTTCCAAAACACTGTGCACTCAATAGCTTCCAGCTGCACACTTTTAAAAGCTGGAGATTAAAACAGGAAACAAAACAAAACAAGAACTCCTAATTACTGGTCAGTTCAAAGTATTTGAGATCTGAGCTAGTGAATGCCTTGCACTTAGGAAAGTCTTAGTCCCTCTATTTGGAGCTCAAAATACACTGGTGAAAATGTGAGAATAATCGGCAGTGCTGACTGAGCACTTTCTATATAAATCTACCAAGCCAGTTTTTCAGATAAGCAAGAAACAGGAATCAATAATGAACGAGACTTAGAATGTTCTTCTTTGACAGACTTTTAAATCCAATTTCACATTCTGTATACCCTCAAGCTCCCATATTTCAGGTGTGCAAGGAATGCAAAATCAGAGCTCTGTTGTAAACTTCCCCATTTATCCTCCCACACAATCAACCTATCAAAACTCTGTTAATATTCCAAACTGCCACCACTGTGCCTAAACCCTCTCCCATCCCACTGTTTTCCATTTCAACAATTACAGTGCTATTTTCAAAAGCCAGCAGCACACTGACAATTAATGCAAACAACTTCCAAAGAAATACAAATAAAATTGAAATGCCAGTTTTTTCTTTTTGTAAATTGTGTTCACTACTTTCTCCTAACTTACAAAGCTACCCTGCTGAACCTTCCCCTGAGTTTAAGCCTTCAGTTCGGTTTCCGTGTGTGGACTCAGCTTCACACTTATTTACAGAAATGTGTGCTGTATTTTTATCTTCATTTGACTCCGTTATCAGTTTATTTTCATAATACTTTGTAAAAGCTACTATTTAACTATGAAAATTTAGAAATTCTGTTTGAAAATTCCTTTCTGTTTGATATATACATAGCTCAAAAGCAGAAAATACTCAGTTCCCTTAAAAAATTGGACATCTAAACTGTATATTCTTCTATATTCTCCACTACCCACTGCCACCTACTGCAGAATTAGAAGCAATGCAAATAGACCTACTTTTGAGAAACTCTGAAGTTGAATTGTAAATATAAACTTAAACGCTTAGTGTATAATCTATGCAGATATATGCAGCGATATATATGCATTATGGACTATTTTAGACCTGAACTGAGTAGAATGGTTAGAATAACAAATGGTTAAGCAGTGTTAGCTTAAATCTAAAAGCTAAATTGTTTCTCTGAACAGGTGTCACTTTTTTCCATACCTAATTACTTGTACTGGTTCTAAGACGTTTATATAAATTATTGGGTTTTGTTTTATGTTTATTTTTCAATTTAAAAATCCTTTGAAGTAGTCACCCTTTCTGTGCTTCTTTAGAGTTTAATTCATTTGATCTCTAAAATGCAATTGCAAATCTGAAGCTACCCCAGCTGAGACAGAGGGCTTGTACAACTGCTTCAGCCCTATCTTCTCATCAGCTGAATCACTTCCTAGGGCTTAATGTCAAATGCCATAGGTTATGTAAGCATACACGTCATTTTAGATTTATTTTTCGTATTTTCGTATCAAAGAAACAAAAATCAAATTTGCTAAGAGTTAAACAGACAGCAATTTAAAATGCATTTTTAGTTTGTCAATATTCCAACTATAAGCTTTTTGAACCATAGCAATGAATTTAGCATATTTATCTATGGTAATAATGCAAGCTTACTTTCCTTGTAAATTTTTTTTTTGAATAAATTATTTTAAATGGAAATTTAAACTTTGTGGCAAAATGAATCTCCCTAGTCCCCAAACTTACAAGTCGTGTTACATCCAGTGTTCCTTCACTCTTCAAAACCATGAAAGATTAACTGATTTCTAAGTCAGTATTTTTCTATAGGTACAAAGACAGGAAAGATTACTTCTCCATTTCTGGGTTTCATGTGGAATACATATCAGCTTTGACTTTCTGTAAATGGTTTTTGTTTTTAACTGCTTCTCCAGCATAAAAATTTTAAAGGAGGTTTTATCTTGCACATTTAAGAAAATGATAGGTCTTACTGCTGAGACATAACACTAGTACAGTAATTGTCAATCACATAAAGAATATCTGGATTAAAGCTGCTTCTTCTGTTTAATGCCTACATGACTTTATCAGCAGTACCTCGGGTAAGAAATAGCTGTATACCAAAGCCTTTTAACTACAAATTGTTTCTAAAAAATCCTTTAATATAAAAGATAAAATATTTGTTTGCTTACAGAACCTAATAGGTCTTTAAAAAGCGCTTGAAGGGATGAAAAAAGATATGTTTTAAAAAACTTTTATGAGTGTTTAGAATTTCATGCTTATTGCTATAGGCCCTATAGGTTCAAAAGTAAATAATAAAAACACTTCTTATACTAAGGATTTTAAAAGCAGTATCTATCGATTCCAGTTGCAGTTTCCTGTCAGCTTGAGATTTCTGTTTGGACAGAAGGAAAAGGAAAAGAATTATTTGTACGGTATCATGAGACACCAGTTTTAACTATCAGAGTTCTGAGTATCTGGCAGGGACACACATTGGAGTAAAGATGCTCCGAACACAAATTTTTCTTTTGTTCAACAAAGCAGAACTAGCAAACACTATTTAATGTTAATGTTAGCAATGTTAAGACTACACTAACTTGAAAGAAACAAGAACACGTACGCTAAACCTTAATCCCTCAATGAAAACTCAATAAAAACTTTACTATTAACATCAAAGAAATCAGGATTTGGCCTTTCTGTCAACATTAACCCCTGTACCTTAGCTTTCCCACTGGACTTTGCACAAAGCATTATGTTTGCATGTGGTAACCTTATACATTTTTCTGCTTAACACATCAGAAAATTGAAAGGATCTTGCATGAAGCTGGACTATTTTGGTTTTACTGGATGCATCAAAACAGTTTTATGTTTTGGACTATGAATTGATTGTAGTTTTCACAACACTTCATGTGAAGCAACATAAGAACATAGTACTGAGTCTAAATTTGAAAAAATACCTGACCAGCATACTTAGCTTCACACATTTGCCATCAGAAACAACGGTGCATATTTCTTTCTGGTGCACACCAATAGTAAAGGTTATACACTCCATAAAATTATCATATTGCTTTTCTGTTGCCCTTTCTGGGAAATGTGACCATAATGGCCAGAACTCGAGACTGTCCTCCTCCTTTTCCTCTCTTCATACTCCCCATTCCCTCAGACATTTGTCCCAGCCCAGAAGCCAAAGACTTGGCCTGCCCTGGAGATTTTGGCCTTTTCCCACTCCCCTGTCAGGCTTTTCATTGCACCTATTTGATTCTATTACACAGCACTGTGGTACCTGACTTCCAAGATTAAAAAAAAGTGACTCGGGATGAGGATTATTTCTGTGGTGGTGGGAGATGAGGGAAGAATTCTTACCCTTATCCTGGGAATAGAGCTACTCTAAAGGTATTGCACCAGTCTGAGGATCACTTTCTGGCTGGTTACCCTCAGTAAAAGATGACATGACTGATGGGGTTTTTTTCCCCAGGTTCTTGCCTTTTACTACATCCAGCATTTTACACTTCCTGAGTATTCAGAGTAAGTGGTTGTGAAGAATACCAACAGAAACTCCAAGAACACATTTGTAAGTGTGGATCAAGGACTCTTTTTTTTTAATTTGCTCTGGTATTATGCTTATTCACTTGCTCTTGAAGCAGGCCATTTGAATGCACCCTCAGCAACTTTGTGGATAACACCAAGCTGAGTGGTCTGGTTGATACTCTAGAGGGAAGGGATGCCATCCAGAGGGACCGTGACAGGCTGAGATGTGGGCCCGTGGGAATCTCATGAACTTCAACAAGACCAAGTGCAAGGTCCTGCACCTGGGTTGGGGCAATCCCAAACATAGATAAAGGCTGAGTGACAAGTGAGTTGAGAGCAGCCCTGCAGAGAAGGATTTGAGGGTATTGGCAGATGAAAAATGGAATATGAGCCAGCAACATACACTTGCAGTCCAGAAAGCCAACCATATCCTGGACTGCATCAAAACAAACATGGACAGCTGGTCAAGGGAGGTGTTCTGCCCCTCTACTCTACTCTGGTGAGACCCCTCCCTGGATTACTGCGTCCAGCTTTGGGGACCCCAGCATAAGAAGGACATGGACCTGCTCAGGCAGGTCCACAGGAGGGCCACTAAGATGATCAGGGGGCTGGCTGACCACCTCTCTAATAAGGACATGCTGAAAGAGTTGGGGCTGTTTATCCTAGATAAGGTCCAGGGAGACCTTATAGCAGCATTTCAGTACTTCAAGGGGGGCTACAGGAAAGATGAGGAGGGACTCTTTACTGGGGAGTGCAGCAATCGGATGTAGGGGTTTTAAGTTGAAAGAGGGTAGATTCAGATAGATATTAGAATTAGTTATTATTCATATTAGAAATTCTCCACTATGAGGCTGGTGAGACACCAGAACAGGTTGCCCAGAGAAGCTGTGGATGACCCATCCCTGGAAGTGTTCAAGGCCAAGCTGGACAGGGCTTTGAGCAAACTCATGTAGTGGAAAGTGTCCCTCCCCATGGCAGGGGGGTAGAACTAGATGATCTTTCAGGTCCCTTCCAACCCAAACCACTCCAAATTCTGTGATACTGTGATTAACGTCTCACAAGCACACCTACCATGTGTGGCAACCATTTCTCCCCAGTTTGGCTACTTATCCATCTTTCCAAATAAATTTCATTTTGTAAAAGATTTTTATACTGCCTCAAAACTGAATGTTTTTTTCCAAGTTTGTCTTTAAAATAAAATTTGAATCTGTTTTACTGCTTTTTAATCATCTATGGATAGAAACGTTAAAAAAATGTCTTGTTACATCCTAGTTTAATTTAGATTCAGATGAAATAAATTTTGAATTTGCAGTAGCAACAAGTCTGCAAAAGTGTTTGTAACTGTCACAGAGTTGTTTGAGGATCAAGATAATTACAGTATACAGGATAACAGAAAATATAATATACTGGCATCCTATGTCTATTCAGTTAATCTTCATCCCTTGACAGATGTTCAAACATAGTATTTTCATGAACTGACTTAGAAAACAAGGTGATTCTCCTAACAGATATAAACATGATAAAGAACTCAAACTATATAACCATGAAAATCATATTCCATGCAAAATAACTTTAAAATGTGGTGGAGTCTCAAAAGATCATGGATTATGCTCATAGCCAAGATCAAGGTACACACATAACAAAACAAAATTGATTATGAAACAAGCTAATATAAACCACAGTGTCACCTCTAATAACCAAATAACAATTGAGTTTCACTGCATTTACTCTTTGATCCTTGTTTCCAAAGGTTTTGGCACTCAAACTGAATTTACTCCCCACATCATTTTCAGGACTTAATTTTATATAAGGCATTATAGGCTTATTCTTGTGGGGGTCTCTATTTCAATTCACAGAACAGCAGTTATCATTCCAGCTTATCCTCTAACATAAAAAGGGAAAACATGCAATAGTTAATGCCTTCCTTCTCTCCCATTCTTATCTTGAGTACTTGCCTATCTGGGACACACAAAAAGCTGCTCTGCGCTGCAGAGGTGGATACCATCTTACATTATCATGGAATAAGAAACAGAAGCTGAGTTCAGGTGGACTTGTCTGGCAAATTTTGGGATTGGGTTCTCAGTTCCTACAAAGCTTCCAGAAAGACAAAGAATAGTTTTATCAGAAAGTTGTGAGGTTTGGTTTTCTTTTCTTTTCTTTTAAAGAATAAAAAAAAATATTGAACAGTTATGCTTTAAATATATATTTACAGTAAATCTCCTATATTTTGCAGTGTTGTTTTTGATGAAAAATGTTGGATTCGTCCTAGTTTTTAACTGTAGTTATCTTATTTTCTTCACCTCTCATCTTACAGTTTATCCTTTCTTTGTCTTTTTTTTTTTTTTCTCTCTCTGCAGGGAAATGTTACCTAGAAAACATTGTTTAAAGAGGCAACATTTTTTTCATGTTGTGTAATAAACCAAATGGTATTTTAAAACTGTATACCCCATACCCGAGTACAAAATGCAGTGGTAGGAAACAGAAAGCGATGCATCACTTTTTTTGTGTTTCACTGATTTTATGATTGACTGTAGCCTGGCTATATTACATATATATTTAGGCTTTCTAATGACTGCTGTCATTTCCTTCTAAATTTCCACAGACCCATGAATCCATTTTGATAACTGGGGGTCACATTTGATCACTGCCCTTTCTTATTTGAACACCCCCACCATAGCTTTAATCATAGAGTAACTGAACTGACCAGATGGCCAGCTTGATTTCAGAAAGTGCAAAGTGAGCATAGTATTTCACACTCCTCGTGCCCAAGTCATATCATGGCTTAATGGTTTTTATCTTAGGAGTTAATTTCCTATAAATAATCTTCTGCTCCATGAATTACACTACTTGGGATACACTGTTTCTTTCCTCCTTCCACTTGCAACTGTGCGTTATCACAGGCTGACCTGTGCATGAATTACTGCATCTCTGTCCGCTCTGAAGTTAAGAACATCCATTGATTCTGATTCACCTTGAAAACTTAAAGCTTCTTCGTGAGTAAATCTGAGCAAATTCATACACAATTCTAAAAACCAAACATGTAATTAGTCTACACTAATGGCATTGCCTATATTTGTCCTCCACTACTGACTACACCTTAACAAGGGTTATTCTATTACTCCTAAACTAAGAGGTTTAGACCAAGAACCAGAATCAGAACCTATCTTCTATCAATTTATTTGGAAAAGAGACAGCAAAATAGTTTAAGATCTAAATACTTTTAAAGATTTGCAATTAGGTTCTTGAGCTGAAACAGAAACTCTTGGTTTAGACTGACGCAACTTTCTAAGCAACAAGCATAGGGGAAATGTCAAGAACAATTCTGAGTCAAGGTGCAAGTACTAATAGCATTGAGTTACAGCCTGGCCATTCTTTTATGACATGGAGGAATATTTCTCAGGAACTACATAGCAGAACCTTTGTTCCTGCTGCTTATTAACTGCTGCTTTCAATCAGTGTAGAAAGTTTTCTGTGTGGTAATTTTACAGGGAAATAATATCCATCTTTTAATCAGTGAAAATTGTTACACATAAGTTGTTTGTAGTTGAATTGCAGATATAGGCTGGACTACAAAAGGGAAATTAATATGACCATGAAAAGTAAGAGCCATTAAAAACTTAAAAAATACAAAACAAACCACAACCCCCCTAAATGAGATCTGAGTTTGACTTCCATCTTAGTCTCTGCCATGCTACCGTGGATCTGAGCTGAATATGTTTTTAGACTTAATGCAATTATCTACAAAAATACATCACATTACATCCTGCAGTTGTTCTTATTTTAGACATTTTTTTCTCAACAGTCCATGTTAATAAGAGTTTACTTTTTCCCTTGTGCAATACTTGAGTTTATCAGATAAAATTAAACCCATTGACTATGGAAACAGTGAAAGATGCATTTCATGATAACCTAGCAACAATGTATTCCCACTAACATCTTTCAGCAAGTAAATGTTAAGTTGAATGGAACTGCTTGGTGAAAAAGTTCAGAGCCATTAAAAAGGCATAAGCATATAGCTTAGTTGAGGAAAATCAGAAAATTTCTAAAAACTCTTGGATCTGCTTTTCATTCTCCAACATATACATCCACAGAAGCTCACCTTTCACTGCCAGGTCTCCTGCCTCTCCTGCAATCCACAGTCCTAGCGACCTGTTCACCAAGTACTTAAAATGTACATATTCAGAATATATCAGCCCCTTCATGTAAGCATGCTGGCTGTATGTACTGTGACAGTAATCCAGAGTGTATGCACTGCTGAGGCCTGAGCTTGATGCAAATGGTTTCTGATTTCAGATATTCTGATCAGGTGATAATCTTTTAACAGATGTGAGGCTATTTCCCCCAGCTAAAGAAGGATAAATCTAGATATAGTTAGTTATGGTGGACAGCTCTAAACGGAGCTATCTATATAATCAGTAATAACAGCAATGAAAACTTGTAATTGTTCTAGGCTTTCCTTTGAATATGTGTTTACTGAAATACATACCTGAGGGACATGGCATGTTTTCAAAAAAACAAGCTTTTCTTCTCAGATGAAAGGGAAGAACTGAAACCAATTCATAGCTTGCAATCATCATTCATCCTGGAATAAAAATGCATGTTTGCTGGGTGGCAGTGCTATGTAGTTCAAAATTCAGGAATACAGAGCTGACAATGAAGTAAATGTTCACTGACAATGGAAATATATAGGACTTATAAAGTGTTTGTATGGTTGCAACCTACTGAAATCAATGCATTGCACTAGAAACTTTACCCAGTTTCTGGTAAAACACATGATCACAGTCCAGCAAAAAACATGGATCTCATCAGCAAGGATATTGTGCATCTAGTTTCCCAACTGATCTTTTTCTAGAGGCAGGTTTAAGCAAACTTGCTTGATTTCACATTGTTAGTCTTAATTACAATCTGAAATGCAGGGCACAATTTAAGGCAGAAATGAGTGTGGGGGGTGAGGGGAGAACAGGGTGCATTCAGTGTTTGGATTGATTTGTAGTGCAAAAGTGCAAAGGATTTCTTGCCACTTTCAACCTTGTAGTATGCATATCAGGGAACTCTGAGAAGCCAGCCAGCAGGATGAGGTTCTGGAGTAATTACAGGTCAGAAATCAGTGGCAGCCCTAACAGCTGGCTGTTGATTAAAGATGAAACTCAAGCCCTGTGCAGAGGGCCTGAAAAAGAACCATACAAGACATCATACAGTGCTTGAGCCCTGAACAATGTAACCTGTACATTTGTAAAGCCAAATACTACAACTGCAGTCTGTTTTGTCGGGCAAACCAATTATCTCTTGCACTTATAGACAATTAATTTAAGGCCTGAACTTGATCATGACATTCAAATTCTTTTTTGTTTAGTAAGCACCAAAAAAAAGTTATTTTCTAAGCCAAAACAATTGATCAAATGAGTAATTTTTTCAACAGAGAAATAACAAGTTTACTGCTTGTTTTTTTTTCTTCTTCTGTCTTAACCTTGGTATCCAGATATGTGAACCTAGCACCCTATTTTCTAATCTGGTCATCCAGGTGTCATTTTCTGTTCCAAATATGGAAGTTCCTCAATGAAGAAGAAGAAAACATGTAAACAAACACTTCCAAAGTCAGTCCTGGTACTGCAGCAGGAGCTGGAAGCGATAAGTGATATGCAGAGTATGGACCTGCTGTACATGCAGGTAGCATGACAAGCAACTCATAATGGCCTTTACAGTCATTCACAAGGGCAGTAACTCACCACCACCAACAGAGTAAATCAGCGGCAGAGCCAGAAGTAACATTTCCAGTCCACTGCCTTTTCCATGTGGTCATTGTGCCTCTTTAAAAGATCTGCCCACAAGTACCAATGGCATTGCAACAGTACAGGGAAAGTGTGCCTTCCCAAGGAATTCCACATAGTAATAGTGTCCCAGCTACAAATCAAAATAGCAGTTACCTTGTTACAACAGCTTTCAGAAAGGGCCTTTCCGGTAAGATTTTATTTTCTATAAAACTAGTATAAGAACCAACCACAAATACAGCATAAATAACAGTATTTACTGAAGCCTATCCTAGACACTGAATTTGAAATACATATAGGAGACCCTTTACTTTGCATGTTCTTTCGTAAAAGATTTAGGAATCAATCATACACTCTAACAGCAAGGTATGGAGGCACTTCACTGATCCATGGATAAAACTGTGCATTTGTAACTGATGGACACAAAACATTCTGCTGAAAACTATATATTAAAGTTTTATGCACATGGAGCCTGAGAAAGAAGAATAAAACACTGCATTAATGTTATAGATTAACTTGAAAAGACAGCTGATCCCATTGTGCTCACATTAAGTGAATATAAGGTTCACTGAGTGTTAACACAGAGAAGGAATTATTTTCTGTAGATACTGCTCAGACAGATTCTGGCCAAAGTATTATTACCAAGCATGTGAAAGCAATCTCTTGAAATTATATGAAAGTTATATTTTCAATTTCTTTAATTTTTCTGTCTACTCTTAGAGGCATTTTTTTGATACTCAGTACAAGCAGTAAGTATTGTTAATATTTTGTGGTTTTTACCAAAATGAGAAAATAATGTAAAAATTATGAGTAAAATAAGGTAAGTAAATTAACTGAGTATGAAACTTCTGAATAAGTCAAATGATAAAGAACATTCTGAAATAACCATTTTTTAGCAAGTTCCTTTTGAGGCTAGATGCGCTCACTAGCAAGGCCACTTGTCAGGAGTGGGTTTATTTAATAAGTTATTTGTTAATTCCTGAACTTACTCATATACACACTTTCATAGTCACAATGGTATGAATTACTTCCCTTTGTATTGTGATCTTCCCCTTTGGATACTGAGAACACTTCCATGATGTATACTTAATTTTTCTAATCTACACCATCCAATGAGATTACACATGATAGGGGAGTTAGGAATGAGCTATTTCTGTGGTTACAAATCTATTCTTCACTAATGCTTTCTTTTGATATTTCAGTAGCACACCATGGAAAGTAATTATCACATAAACTTAGAAACAACAAACATTAAAAAAGAAAATAACCGTAAAATCCTTCCTAAAATTGTCTTCTCATTATTTTGATGAGGAACTAGCATAAAATGCATCAGACCTAGAAAGTAAAACTGTATAGGAAAGAAATCACTCCTTTTCACTGTGTTGACTAACTTAAAAGAACAAAAAGTAAGCACTATGAAGGACAACAAAAAGGGCTTTTAAAATATTTTGACAGCAAAAGGAGAAACAGAAATAACATTAGTTTGTTGCTTGATGAGGTCGATAACCTCACAAAAAGGGACATAAACAAACTGGAGATGTTTAATGCCTTCTTCGCTTCTGTCTTCAATACCAATGCTGGGGTCTGGGACCCCTGGAGCCCTGTGATGGAAGACCATGACTGGGGGATGATAAACTCCCAGCTGACCCTGAAATTGTTTGAGACCTGCTGATCCAGCTGGATATGCATAAGTCTATGGGGCCCAATGGGATTCATCCCAGGGTACTGAAGAAGCTGGCCAATGCTGTTGCGGGACTTCTCTTCATTATTTTCCAACAGCCTTGGGAGTCTAGAGAGGTCCCAGACAACTGGAAGCTGGCAAATATTGTCCGAATTTTCAAGAAGGGTAAGAGGGAAGACCCTGGTAATTACACACCTGTCAGTGCCTGGAAAATTATGGAGAAGGTTATTCTGAGAGTTATTGAAAAACACCTGAGAGACAACACAGTCCCTGATCATAGAATGCATGGGTTCACAAGGGGAAAGTCCTGCTTAACCAACTTCCTTTTATGACAAGGTCACCCATCTAGTCAACCAGGGGAAGCCAGTAGATGTGGTGGTTTGGGATTTTAGCAAAGCTTCTGATACTGTTTCTCACAACATCCTTCTCGATAAAAAGTCAAGCACATACCTAGACAAGTCCATAAGACATTGGGTGAGCAATCTGCTGAGGGGTCAGGCTTGAAGGGTAATGTAAATGTAAAATGTAAAGTAAATAAGGTTACATCAAGCTTGTGGCCAGTCACCAGCAGGGTTCCCCAGGCTCAGTTTTAGGGCCAGTACTTTTTAATGATTTCAGAAATTATCTAGATGCAGGAATTGAACAGACATTAAGTAAGTTTGCTGATGATCATAGAATCATAGAATAGTTTGGGCTGGAGGGATGGAACATCCAAAGTTTCTCTGAACAACCTCTTCCAGTGCCTTACCACCCTCACAGTAAAGAACTTCTTCCTTATGAGTGAGCCTATGGGAAAGATGAGGAGGGACACTTTATCAGGGAGTCTAGTGATAGAATGAAGGGGTTTTTAAACTGAAACAGGGTAGATTTAGATGAGCTACAAGGAAGAAATTAATGACCCATCCCTGGAAGTGTTCAAGGCCAAGTTGGATGGGGCTTTGAACAAACCCATGCAGTGGAAAGTGTCCCTCCCTATGGCAGGGGGGTGGAACTAGATGATCTTTCAGGTCCCTTCCAACGCAAACCATTCCATGATTCTACAATACTAATCTAGAAGGAGCTGTGGACTCCATCGACGGTAGAGAGGCCTTATGGAGAGATCTGGACAGACTAGAGAGCTGGGCAATCACCAATCATACGACATTTAACAAAAGCAAGTGCTGGCTTCTCCACCTGAGACAGAGTAATCCTGGTTATACATCCAAACTGGGGGATAAGGGGTTCTACAGCAGTCCCACAGAAAGAGATCTGGGGGTTTGGGTTGATGGTAAATTGAATATGAGTCACCAGTGTGCCCTGGCAGCCAAAAGGACTAACCATGTCCTGAGGTGCATCAAGCACAGCATCACTGGCCGATTAAGGGAGGTGATTCTCCCACACTACACTGCGATGGTACAGCCTCATCTTGAGTAGTGTGTGCAGGTTTGAGCACCTCAGTATAAAAAGGACATAAAATTGTTAAGAGTGTCTACAGAGGAAGGCAGCCAAGATGGTAAAAGGTGTCAAGGGCAAGACTTATGAGAAGTGGCTGAGGTCACTTGGCCTGTTCAGCTTAGAGAAGACTTTGGGGTGACCTCATCACAGTCTGCAATTTCTTCAAGGAAGACGGCAGAGGGGGAGGTGCTGATCTCTTCTCTCTGATGGCCAGAGATAGGACACAAGGAAGTGGAATGAATCTGGTCAGTGTTGGACATTAGGAAAAGGTTATTCATTGAGAGGGTGGTTGGTCACTGGACCAGTCTCCCTAGGGAAGTGGTCACGACACCAATCCAGTCAGAGTTCAGGGATATGGATGCTGGCTCTTAGTCATATGGTTTAGTTTTAGTCAGTTCTGTGAGGAGCCAGGAGTTGGACTTACTAATCCCTTCCAACTTGAGACATTCTATGATTCTAAACTTGTCAGTAAAAGTTAAACAGCAAAGCAGAATTTTAAAACTGTAGAAGTTAGATTTTATCTAGAATTTGTTTACTGTTTTGTTCCAATTTTTGCGCTACTTTACAGGACTATATTTTCCATAAACTCAACATTTGTTTTTCCCTAAACTTGCACTGTGATCAGATCCATGACTGTATTCTGACAACTATATAGCCTAACAATGGAAAGTTGTAACGCACTTGGATTTTGAAGACTGTACTGTGATCTGACGGCTTCTTTAAAGAACCAAGATGACTACACTAATGGGTTCCAGTGCACCTGGTTTTACCCAAAGACTGGGTTAGCTCCAGAAAAAACAGTCCTATTACAGATCTAAGAACAATAATACAGATCTATGTCAGCAATACTGAAAAAGAAAAATGAAAGCACTACACTTGCTTTCTTGAAGTGCCTCATTTACTACGCTATTGTACTGGCAAGCTTGGTACATTTTGAGGTTTGGACTAGATGATCTTTAAAGGTCCCTTCCAACTGAAACCATTCTGTGATTTTCCACTTAACTGTCATATCCTTGCTTTTGTCATTTTGCAACACAATCTTAACATCCGTTCAGTGGTTTGGATATTAATATACTGGTCGTCTTTTGTGACCAGAAACATGGTCTGGAGGAAAGCAAATGCCACTCCTAACTTCAAAAAGAACAAGGAGGACCCAGGGAACTACAAAAAGAGGGACTGGAGCATCTCCCATGTGAGAAGAAGCTGAGAGAGCCAGGACAGTTCAGCCTATCGAAGAAAAGGCTTGGGGAAATATGGTCAATGTATATAAATACCTGAAGGGAGGCATGTAAAGAAGACGTAGCCAGGCTCTTTTCAGTGGAGCCCCGTGGCAGGGCAAGAGGCAGTGGGCACGAAACACAGGAGGTTCCGCCTAAACATCAGGGAACACTTCTTTACCGTGAGGGTGGCAGGGCACTAGAACAAGTTGCCAGTAGAGGCTGTGAAGTCTCCATCCTTGGAGGTGTTGGAAAAGCATCTAGATGCAGCCCTGGGCAGCCTGCTCTAGATAGGCCTGCTTGAGCAGGGGGGGCTGGACCCAAGATAACCTCCAGAAGTCCCTTCCAACCTCAACCATTCTGTGATTCTCTGACTGTGTAAGCACAGAAATGAAAATGAATGTTGATATTCTATTGGAACTATATGGTGAAAAATTAATCACTAATTCATAGAAGTTCACAGGTTTTTGAACCATTGTAGTGGAAATGCTCTGCAAGGTTTGATGCAAAAATTTAATTTTCAAGCAAAGATGATCTCCTGCCCTGAGACCAAGGATATCTCAGTTCAGATCCTCAACAATAGTTTTACAGGTATAATGTTGTTTAACAATTTAATCTCTCCTTGTTGTTTCTTATGGGCAAAATATAGACAACAATTCACTGTGTCAGAGGGAAACTAGAATTGATTTTGCATCAGTAAATATTTTTATATACATATATATATTTTATCTATTTGAAGAGGTATAGAATAATATCCATTTTTACAATTTCAAAAGTCAAAGTCAAAATGAATATAAATGAAACAATCAAGTAGTACAGTAAATAACAGCACAGAAAATCTAGCAACATCTCACAGCAAAATGCATTTCTTCTTACATACCAGAACATACAGCTCACTATTTTTATTTTAGGTTCACAGTGTAGCATCACACTTTACTGGTAAAAAAGAAAGAGAAATGGAACAACTAGTTGGATAATGGAAACGGCTTAAACTGTGACTCCCAACAAAAAGGTTATGTTCAAGAAACTACAGCTCAGGGTCTGAATCCTCCTCTAATAGTACCTATTTCTCTTCTTTGAATATGCTTATAACCAAGAGTGATTAAGCTCTTAAAATACGTGAAGTTCAGTACTTAAAGTAGCCAAGGCTAAGGCGCTTAGCACTTTGATGAAGAATACCCTAACCAATACTTGCTAGTACTAGGTGTCTTGGGAACAACATTTTGTGAGCTGCTTCGACTCATGTTTCTCTTGCAACAATCTGTTTGTGTCTTTGGGGCAGGAGCACATGCCATATAGGGCAGAAAGCAGTACAGCTGTGACATTCTTCCATACCTGCAGCAGTCTGATTTTTGTGTCAGGGAGGCTTATTTCTGCACATAATCCAGGTATAACGAATACAAAATTTTAACTAATCAAAATTTATACTGCTTAAAGGGGAAATGCCACTGAGCTTGCTAGAAGAGTTTCCAAGAATCTTACACACAAATGTAAGCAATTCCTCTAGAAAATTAGGCTGGAGCCTCTTCTCCTTCCTTGTGTCATGTAACCAGGATGAAAATATGCACGTCAAACACTCCCTTTCTTGGATATGACTTCACAGCTACAATGTTTTTACAATGAAAGAGGAGGAGAAAACAAGCTGCCATAACCTTTTAATCTGCAGCTATTTCTCATGCTCCTTAGCAGTTGAGGGAAGAGAGCAGATAAGGCCTTAAGTTTCATATGGGTCAGCTGCATTTCCTGTAACAAAATCTTCAGAATAATAAAAAAGATGCGTGGAAAAGCACAGACAAATAGTACAGAACTTGATATATAAAAGCATTTGTATGCAAATGAAGAAATTACAGATTCATGTCAGACAAAGGTAAAAAAAAGGAAAGATAAATGACTTGACAGTCATAATTGCTAGATAAAAAGAGAAAACAGGATGCTGGATTCACTATGTAAACAAAATCATGGGTGTGTTTGGGACTGCAATTTCTACGAAAAAATGTCACTAGGGTATGTTTTTTAAATAAATACATCTTTTTAAATCAACTGCTTGAAATTAAATGAAATCTGCAGAATATAGCCCTGATATTTCAGTGTTGGAATCAGAGTTATGTGACAGGATCAAAGCAGCCCTGATACCTCAGACCTTAACCTGAGACTACTATTACTTTGTCAGGGAGGCACTGGTTAACAGTAAGGAAGTTTTGTCTACCCAAGATATTTTATCAATCCAAAGAAAGGCTCACACACCTGGCTGGAAAAGTACCTTACTGTTTCATGGGGACACCTACATCTGTGAAGAGGTGACACATAATCTAGCTACCTCTAATTCCCCAACTATCGCACAGAATGGAACACTTCATGTTTGTCAGACCTTCCTGCTATCATTTTCATCATTGCACAAAATTTAAGGGAAAATTAAATGCATAGACATTCTAAGAAACTGATGCTTAAACACTTTGGTGACAATAAGAGATGCACATTATTAGTCGACATATTATGAAGTAAGACAAAGCCAATTGTACTAGATGACAGTACTGAAGTTTCCTGTCATATTTCATATTAGGAAGAAGAAATGGATCTTAACCCAAATGTTCCTTCTTAGAAACGTAGACCACTGTATTTTCACTGTTGTATGGCAGGGATACTCTCCATTGGGTTGTTACTTGGATCTTTTCTTGCATTCAGAAATGTCCCAAGTCACTATTGATGACTATAGCACAGATGCATTAACACACAATTTTTACACCACAGTTCAGCTAAGCAAAGTTCAGTCTCGCCTTTCCAATACACTTTGAGGTTGTCTGCAGAAATACTCTGTTATTAATTCAACTACATTAATTTGAATTCACACGAAGATTTGCTGTTATCCCATAACCATTAATCCAGTTGCGTTCACACTAATGCTTTCAGAGAATGTTGCCATCATTCCCCTAGACGGTAGTGCAACAAGCTATTATACTGGTAGATGAGCCACAGCCATTTTTATACAATGAGTAAAATTTCCAAAAGCATTTCAATGATCTGGGTAATGTCTACAGTGCTTCTCTATGAGACATATTAGGCCTTGCTAAAATTTGTCTTAACAACGGTCTTACCTGTAAATGACCTAGAGATGATAGCCTACAGCAAGATCAGTATTCCCACTGTATCAAACACTACATGTAAGCATTATGTATGTTTTTATGTCATTTAGAGTTCAAACTACCTACAATCTCTAGACATAGTTAAGGACTTAATAGGCTGGATATTCAGAATCTAGTCTTTCCATGAAACATCCAGCAAAATTTATACACATAGAGATAAGATGTAAATAGGTAAGAAGAGAGTTTGAGGCTATCCAATAGGGCAAAAGCACATGGAGAGCTTTTTCTTAACTTTCTCTGCTTTCTACACCTTCAGCATCACACTCGGAGACTGATGCCTGTTTTCAGAAATAAACTGGGATTTAGATATACTCCCCTAGATAAAGAGCGGGTTGGGTTAGTTTCCTAAAAATTGCTGTGTTGTTATGTTTCTTAAAGGCAGTAACTATTCAATGTAAATTACAGAAGCAGTTTACAAACAGAGAACTGACATCCCAGGCTCCTTTCTCTCAATAACTGCATTAATCCCTGAACTACAGTGCCTTGACCCTTCATGTCTTCCCTCTTTCCAACTGAATTTGGAGTTTATTCCTGCAAAATGATTCATCTTCAAAAGGAGAGGAAAATGCTGCCATCCCCAAATGGCTGTAGCATAAGAAGTAGGAGATGAAGGCTGAAAGAGCTTCTGTTTGAAAAGAGAACCAAGCGTAGGTTACCCACTTTCTGAGCAAACATCCTAAACATTACAGACTGCTGTAAAAAGGAGGAAAACATCAGCATCACTGGATTCATTTAAAAAGGAAAGAGCAAGATCGGATCAATTCACTGAAAGAATGCCTGCAGTCACCTATTTCCAGCAAAGATGAATTCTGTGAATCCCAAGGGAACCGAGATCGCCTGTAAGCCTGACTCAGGGCCTAAAAAGGCACATTTTATTTGACATTCCACATTTAGATTCAATAGCTATAATTTATAACATTAGTTCTTTCTTAATCCATGAGATATAATTTATAACTTTAGTTGTTTCTTTACTTATGCATTTCAATCATGATATGCCAGCCTTTCTAAGTCAGTGTGGGAATATATGCTGTCTGCTATTCTCAAGGGATATTTGTGACTTTGGTCGAAGCCAGGATATTTTGTTTCCTTTAAGATGACAACACCACTCAGTCACTAAATGAGTTAAAACAAAAATGTTCCATGGCTTTCAGTACTAATACTAAAACAGTAATTGAGGATAAAGAAGTAGAAGCTTTCGTAATTAAACTATAAAAGGCACCTGCATAAATAGGGAAATTTGCCACTGCTGTGAGAGTCCACTGATTCTGGTGGACCTATGACTCAAGACACCAGGAAAAGGAACTTGGTCCAAAATGTTCATCTTAAGTGAATAATATTTCATTAATCACAAAACCCCTTTCCACCTCCCAGGTCACTCTGGTAGAGAATTGATGATGGTCTGTGCTTAATTATAGAATAATGTCTGACAGAAACTGGTATCAAATCATTGTACGTCTCTGTTAACTAATGAGATAGTAAATATATCTGCACTCCTCTCTTGATTTTAGTCAGATGTTGGAATGAATTTTTAAAGTAACTGCTAAAGTAAATAAAAGTGAAGAGTTGACTAAGGCCATCGCTGAAGGAATCCTTTAGGAATATTAGTACCAGACTAGGTGGAACATCACTTACAATTCTGACCTATATTTAGTATAATAGCTAATCCTTTCTCTCTGAAAAATTAAGCTCTCGCCCATCTACCATGAATTTAATTGAGAAAGGAAAGGAACTGGATACTATGCAAAGAAATAACCTTGTGAAATAGAGTTCTTCATATTAAGACACCTGTCAGTACTGTCAGGGACTAATTTAGTATGTTTAGCAATTGCTTTTTCTAATTGTAGGTTGTTTCAATTATGTTTTGAGATAAAGAAGTGCTAGAACACTATGGCATGTGTCATTGCTGATGTGCTACTTCTGCAATTCACTGGAATTAACTTGTGGCTTATTTTTTTATAATACCAGCATTTCCTTCTTTCTAAGCAAAAGTGAACACACTACACAGTAGCACATACTCTCCCTATTACAATCTTTCTTTTTCACTCTGGGGATTATCTCACTATTTAGATTTGAACACTCTGCACCTTGCCCTATTTTTATTGAGCAGAAATTAATAGAAGTAATTCCATTATTCCATTTTGAAGCCTTAAAAAATGCCATAGGAAACAAATATTTTAAGAAAAAAGTAACTGTGGAGACAGTTTTCGTTCCAGAAAAATCTGATAGAAAACGTGTTTATCAGCCCTAGTGTGTATTTATAAGCTAAAATAATTAAAATACAATATCAATTAAAGAAACAGATGTAGATGTGGGAAAGGACTGTGGCATATGTTTAGAATCATGTGAGCATGTTCCCATTTGTGAAAGATACTCTTGTCAACATTTTTTCAAATGTAAAGCCAGCATTTCAACCACAATTATTAAATGTGGCTACAGTCAGAAAAAGTTACCAGGCAAAAGTCTTATTCAGTAAATCTGTTCTCCATATGTAGTCAGTCCAAATGTACTCACTTAAGTGATAAAAATAAATTGTCACCATTTTTTACTCCTGTTAGCTCTGTACAGCCAAATACAGCTAAGAGGAAGTGAGTTGCATTCTATTTTAACTCCTGCACCACCAACAGATGATCTAGTTGTCGCATCTCTATTATTGATGATACCATACAAGCCAGAAAGCATAGAGCTTGACTGTGCAGGAAGAATGATGCAAAGGATGTGGTTTAATTAGACTATGGCTTTATTAACTCATCTGGCAATATTACCCAGCAATGTGTCATACAGAGCAAGTCATCATTCTTTCATTGATTGTTCCAACTATTTTGAAGGTTGCTGTCAACTTTCCCTCCTTCCAGCCTAATTCCAGCTGTTGCTGGAGCCTCCAGCTCCATATTTTGAACCTAACCTCCTGGCCTAGCCAACTGCGGCCTTTTAAAAGGTAGACAGAGCTTCCAAACCATCGGTCTTTATTAATGTGTATCAAGAAGTCAGGTTTCTTTTCTGTCTAGACCTCATGGAAGGCAGCGAACAACACATTATATACAACAGGTCATAAAAAGGTATGAGAGGCAGTTCTGCTTTGACCTGAAGAACAGCAAGTAGGCTCATAAAGAGCTGACTATGTTTCTTCAGGCTCAGCATTCAATCCTTCAACATCTTTTCTCTAAGTAAGGTCCCTCAGTGATTCATTATCTCAAGGAAGAGATCTAGTCCTGACATATTTCTCTAGCTTTGTGGTTCTATGATAATTCTTTTAGTGGAAGATCTCGCTCCTAGTGTCTCACTACCGACTTCCCTAGCTCTTGCCTTCAATTTTCCTGTAATAAATTATTATTTGCCCCCTTCTTAAACTGGATATGTAAAATGTTAAATAAAAATAAAAATCAAAGAATCACAGAATGGTTGAGGTTGGAAGGGACTTCTGGAGGTTATCTTGGGTCCAGCCCCCCCTGCTCAAGCAGGCCTATCTAGAGCAGGCTGCCCAGGGCTGCATCTAGATGCTTTTCCAACACCTCCAAGGATGGAGACTTCACAGCCTCTACTGGCAACTTGTGCTAGTGCCCTGCCACCCTCACGGTAAAGAAGTGTTCCCTGATGTTTAGGCGGAACCTCCTGTGTTTCGTGCCCACTGCCTCTTGCCCTGCCACGGGGCTCCACTGAAAAGAGCCTGGCTACGTCTTCTTTACATGCCTCCCTTCAGGTATTTATATACATTGACCATATTTCCCCAAGCCTTTTCTTCGATAGGCTGAACTGTCCTGGCTCTCTCAGCTTCTTCTCACATGGGAGATACTCCGGTCCCTTAACCATCTTTATGGCCATTTGTCGGACTCTGTCCAGTATGTTCATGTCTGCCTTGTACTGAGGAGCCCAGAAATGGACACAAAATCATTTTTGAATGTAGGCTTTTGTATTAGGTCAGGTTAGAAAAGAGAAGTATTAAACTGCATTGGACACCAGCATAATTCTGGTGGACACAAATACAGATTAATTTGTTCTTGCAAACCATCAGGGATGGAGATTCCACAAATGCCCCCACCTCTAACTACATTAGATCAGCTAGGCCTCCAGTGGCTAGGACTGCTGTAAAGAATGGGGAAATAGTGCTGGATGGTTCAACTTTGCTCTGCAAAGAAGCAGACATTACATGTACAAATCTGAATGTCTACAAATTGCTGAAAAGTGGCCATAAAGAAGATGGAGCCAGGCTATTTCCAGTGGTGCCCAGTGACAGGGCAAGAGGCAATGGACACAAACCGGAACACAGGAGATTGTGTGTGAATATCAGGAAAACACTTTTTTTTTCCTGTGCAGGTGAGTGAGCACTGGCACAGGTTGCTTAGAGAGGCTGTTGAGTCTCCATCCGTGGGGATATTCAAAAGTTGCCTGGATGTGGGTATTTGCAGCTTCTCCTTGGTGACCCTTCTTGAGCAGGAGGTTAGGCAATATGACCTACCTTCAGATGTCGCTTCCAACCTCAATCATTCCATGATTCTGAGTGCAAATATGAATTGGGGGTTAAGTTGCAAAATGAGCACATTTCATAGGTGATCAAAGGATAATACATACATTGCCTCACAGACAAGCTGCCATTCTCATTTTTATATTTTTATGCTTTCCAATACTGTTGCTTTCCCAAGCATATGAGAAACTCAAAATTCACACATTCTCATAGCAGTTAAATATCCTGAAGAATTATTAACCCTTTGTACAGATAATGGCATGCAATTGGCAACTGCCTGACAATCTTTAGTTATAACTAGCAGCTGTCCGAAGTAATTTGACTGATTAAAAAACCTAAGCAAACAAAATTCGCACAGAAAATCAGAAATCAGATCTTCTGACAATGAGCTTGATGTCTCAACCTCAAAGCCTCATCTATTATGCTTGAGAACAAATTTTTGTTCCTTTCTACTGACTATTTGTATGTAATGTTGTGCATTCAGGGTTTTTTATGCATAAGAAAATGTTGTAGGCACTAGGCTGGTAGTAGAAACTGGTATCTAGAAGCCAGCTTCATATGCAGCACTGCTGTTTCCCTCATGACACATAAAAAAACATAGTAGCTACAATACGCTTCCACATGCTTAGATGGTTTGTGTTTTAACTTGCTGTATTTTCAATGAGGTACATTTAAAAGAAGAGGGTGCCTGGCACCACATGCATAATTTTGATGGATAGACAAACCATTCTCATCTAAAGTATGCTCACTTTATTAAAAGGAGTAATCTAATCTTAGCCTTTATTCTGTTAAATCAGTCATGTGTGACCCATTACTAACCCACTAACATGGAATGTAACTCAAGAGCCAAAGAATTATTTCCACCATATTGCTTATCAGAGAACTGGAAAATAGGTATATACTGTATTTTCTTGTTTAATCATTCTCATTGGTGATTTATTGGTAAACATACTACATCTGTGCATCTCAGCCTCTCTTTTCATCTGTTAATTCTAATTATCTTCTTCACATGTCCTATTTGTTTACATATATACAAAACCAGCATGTCACCAAAGAAACATAAAACCTATTTAGTGACTATCCGAGCAAAGGTATGATCCTGAAGGAAAGCCTTGCACTGTTTCCAGGAACAAAGCTGAAAATCAGACATTTTTATTTTCCCTATTCTAAACAGTCAGTTATCTTGAATTACTGGACAATTTGCCTGAGACCTGCTGAAGTTCCTAGGAATACAGAAGAGCTTGGAAAATGGGTGCTAGATTTCTGGTTTTATGTTCCAAGAGAAAAAAAAACCCACCCAAACTAGTCTTGCCAAAGACAGCACTTAGTTCTTTACAGTTTAGAAAGTGCTTTGAGACAACTTTAGAACAGACATGTAGGAAATGCTTATTACAGTTAGAACAGGGAACTGTATAGTCTGGTTCTCAGGAAATCACAGAACTGCTATTGTATTTTGGGCTTTCTTTTGGGAATTTATTGGCCTAATATCTGTCAAAATGGCAGATGAATACTATTAGAAAAATACCTGAAACTAGTATTTTAGAATGTGCTTTTTGATCTGTAGAAGACAGTTGTTATAAAAGATAACTAGGAATAATCTCAGTGAAAAATGCAAATTGTTAGTTTTTTGTTTTGTTTTCGTTCTAATTTCAAAACACAATTAAGATCTTTACCATTGCTTCCTCCACTTTCTCCTTCTCCCAAACAAGAAATTTTTAAATTTTGGTTGCTTCAGCCATGATCTTAGAAACTGCTTTTGAGCAGAGACACCTATGAATCTTCACACAATATGAAAGTTAAGTCAAATCTATGAGTTTCTATTAAGAGATATCATGAATGCTTTCTTTTAAAAAAAAAACCAACCACATATAAAGTGCTCATTTTACTACTAAACATCTAATTCATATGAAGAAGACAATAAAAATATTTTACTAAATGATAACTGTGAATGGACAATATTTGCTATATCAAAAGGAAATGTTTCTCCCCAGATAGGCTTGTTTTTAAATACTAGTTAGAGAAAGGCTATTCTAACCTGATAAAGCTTAAACTACACAAGAACCTAAAATAGTATTCATGCACGTCTCTAAGAATGCCACTACACGGTACAAGAAAAATTAACAGTTTCAACAGATTACCATGGTTCTTAGAAAGCATAAAGAGAGACGCATTGCATGCTGCAGTGGAATCTTTTTAGCTGTTGTAATCATTAGAGCTATAAGAGAATCTGTTATTTATTCAAAACAACTTAAAGTAAGTCTAAAGGTCCCAGTGTGATGTTTTCACTTCTAATTTTCATCAAATGTTGATAAGAGTGGAATCAAACTAGTCAGTTATCAGTCTTGATGTTGGCATAATGTGACTGGAAATGTACTATTTGTAATTACTGGAAAGGAAACAAATTACCTTTAAGAGGAAAACCATAGGTAGAAATTGCAGAAATTAGATGTGTTAGGCTGCTCTTAAAAAAAAAAAAAAAAAAAAGTACCTGTTACTTGTCTTGCATTCTATGAGAATAAATATATATATAAACCAAGGGCAAGTATGTACTTAAAGAAGTATGGACTTGATGACTGAGCAGACACTTCTAATCTATAATTTCTAAGAAATACACTAACAGCAAGTGACCTTTTTATATGATTTGTTCCATGTCTGATTTCTTGGAAACACAACAGCAACTGGATGAAACGACTGATGCTAAACTTTTGTTTAAAAATCCTCAAAAAAGCTTTGGAGTTCAAAGATAGAAACAAAGCTCATACAAAAATCTTATGCAAAATCTTAGGTCACAGATTATTAAGCACACGTTTAATTTTAAGCACATTCTCAGTACATCCTAATCAGTACAGCTAACCTTTAAGGATACATTTAGATAGGTTTGAGATCCTATGTAAGCACCATGCTAAGTGGAAATGGACACTATGGAATGCAAATCTCCAACTGTGTCTGAATTTACATTTTTAGTGAAAAGACAGGCATTTTGCTGCCCAGGAGAAACACAGAATTTTACACAATGGGTTTCTTGGCTGTCTGAAATAATTCTTTTCCTTATTTTTTGCTCCTACTGCTACTATCTGCCTAGTTATCTGAAGATGAGCACATGGAGTATGTTTTCTGAAGTGGTATCATCCCAGCTATATCAGTGCTGCTATTGTGTTTTTTATCAGCAGACAACCTAAACAAGGAATCACTTAAATTCCAGTCACTTACTGTGTATCTCTAGACTCCAAAGCCAGAAAGGATCACACTGATTGTTTTATCTGACATCTTTATAAATAAATGTTAGATTTTTCTCCAGATGTGGAATTAAAGCAAAAAATTTCAAATTCAAAGTACTAAGCTTACTAGCTCCTCTGGTTGGCTGGGTGAGTGAATCACCTTCAACATTAAAATACTGGAATCAATACCCAGATGAAAATGTTGGGACTTCAAACAGCAGAGAGACAGAAGAGATGAAATCAAATCTAATAATCATTAGCAAAGATGGTGGGCTGCTTTTCTTTAATAGATGCTCATCTTTCCCAAGAAATATGTCATTAAGACCAGGAAAAGTATGTCTAGAGGACAACTTCCCTATAGAGCATGTGGCTGCAAGTGGAACTGAAAATGCTGAGGAGAGTATACTACAAGATTATTGTATGAAGAATTACTGGATGATAAAAGGGAGGGACTGTTGCAAAATACAGAAGTTGTTCTCTAGCCCTAATCATCCCAGTCCAGCCATGTGCTGCTGATCATACAGTGCTGCACAGTTTTCACAGCACAGAATAGGATGGAAATGATGTCAAATTGCTCACCTCCCCATGACAGATTGCTTGCAATAATACTATGTTTTCCATCATGTATTTCATAATTTAAAAGCAAAATATGACCCTTTGCTTTCACTAAACCAAAGACTATTACTCAAGAGGACTTGAACTGTGAAACCATCTCCTTTCCATTCCTCATACTTGGCTTATTAATTGGAAAACTAGGGCATTTCAAATCTAAGAATTTAAATTCTTAGATTAAATTTAAAAAAAACAAAAAGCCAAACAAACAAACCATAGCAACTTCATAACCCCAGGTTAAAGAGCAATCATTTCGTTTTCCATCCAAAAATACAACTGTCCTGCCTTTTATCTCTCTGAGGGACAAAGGAACAAGAATATTGCATTACTCTTCCCTTCTTGGTACCTCTACCTCTGCACTGTACCGGCTCTGACCCCAGACCTCCCCCGGTGGCAGTCAGGGAAATCTGAGCATCCCCACCCTTGCAATCTGGAAAGCCAAGAGGCTAGCTGAAGGAAGGATCATCACCTAGCAGTACTGTGCTCTGAGACTGCAAATCTGAAACTAAATTTTCTCACCCCCTGGCCTGAACCTAAACTACAAGGAAATCCTCCTTATCAAGACAGAAAACTGTTTATTTAGGTGATAATAATGATCTGCTCACAGGAGAATTTACTTGCCTACACAATATGTTCCTGAGGTGTTCTCACAATGGAGGAGGAGTTTTCACCATTTATGTTAATTGCAAGGGTAAATCTATACTACCAGGGCAAAAATCCTTTCAGACAGAAATTCAAATCCTTTAAGTATCATATTCTCATTTCAATATTTGTACAATAATTCATACATAAATGAAACAGTCATATTTACAGATTGAATGAATGCTACTGATGAAAAAGGGAGACTAAAATGCCCTCTTATCAATATCAAACTCCTCTATTAGCTTTATTGTCCGCCTTCGGTATTTCTTTTCAGGAAAGCAACTGCTCTTAGGTGATGTTATTTACCTACATGGTCTGTCCAGCCTGGGCACACTGACAGGTAGTACCAAGCTATTCCTTCTTACTTTCTAATAATAAGGACGGTTCCTTTGTAATGACCAGATTGGTCTCACTTCAATCACTTACTATTGTTTCTATGCATGGGAAGATGCAACAGTTCATTTACTCTGTTGACTCATAATCTGCACTGGGAAAACAATACTGTAGCTCATCAAATGTAATCAGCTACTAATTGAAAGAAAATGAAAGTTTGAAATTACATGGCACCTTCCAATAAGGCAGTATAACAAAGGCCATTTATAGGTTCTCACAGTCTCCAAACTGTAGTCACCTCAAGGGTGGACATGAGTAGCTATTTTGTAGCAGAGGACAGCACAAGTATTCCTGGAAAAAGCACATGATTTTAGTAGGCAAAGAGTTTTTCTTTCCAAAAAGAACAATCACCAGGAAACATAGGCATATCAAAATGGATGCCATTGTCCTGAAATTCAGCCAAAAAGAATAGACCTAATAGTTGGCCTTAATAATAAAATGCCACTGTCACTTATGTTTCCACAAATAATTCCACATCTCCAAAAGAATTCCTCTTATTAGAAGATCAACATAAACATTCTTAGTATCAAGATATAGGGCAGCCTAAGAACACATCATCAACTCTGCTTCTCCACCTTTTGTACATATACTTAGAGCTGTCTTTACTCAATTGCTTAATCTAATAAAACCACATTATACACCAATAGCTGAATCAATGTAGGTACCATAATCTAGTTTTTCTAAAATGGATGTGCTTTCTTCACCCAGATTTAAAGAAACTCACTTTTCAGAAAGCTCTGAAAAACTCCTGTATGAAAAACAGGCACGTTTAAAGTTCATCAGTTTAAGATTCCAAAGACAATACTCACATGAACTTTTAGAGCCTTTTGCTTTGAGACATGTACCTTTCATTTTCCCATATTCCCTTAATTCATGGCTGTTCATGCAGACTGACTTGTATTCGTGAGTCAAATGCTACAGAAATAACCAACCATCATGTTAAAAACAGTGAATCATCATGAAGCAATTTAATCTGTTCCTCACTTTATGATTAGCATTCTCATTCCTATTTTTTTACCAAAAAAAAAAAAAAAAAAAGAAAAAAGCCCTAATCCAGGGAATCCTTCAGTCTGTACTTCTCTACTTAGAATAAATATGACATGTAGAAATAGCAGCAATGATGCTATTGCAGATGTTCTGTCCTATATCAGGTCTTGGAACCAAAGACACATCATGTGGAGTATGTGCATATTGCTATGTATATATGCTATCTACATATGACGACCTCAAACTAGAATGTGATGTGAAAACTGTTGTGGGAACAAAACCAAAACTTTTTTGCAATTTAGCTGCAATGAAAACTACAATGAATTATAGCATGAACTGCAAGAATAACACATGAGCATTTCATTGTTTCTTATTAAAAGTAGTCAAAATATTTCCATCTTCATAGAAAGGGCAGATTTTGAAAAGGCTATTTTATCGAATCTAGATTGCACAAATGCAGTTGGTTTGACTAGAGTTTTAAGTGGCAACAAGTGAGGAAAGGGGTCTTCAGACATCCCAACCTACTCAAGCACCTTTCTACTTTAACTCAATTCTATTTCTTTCAAAAAGCATTCAGGAGATTTCTTTTGACTCCATTGAAGAAGGTAAGTTCTGAAACTTCAGATGTTGCCACAAAACTAGATTTTCATCCTATAGATGGGTCAGATCTACCCATAATTTCTTGCCTGAATCCTTTTCAGTGGCAACTGAAAACAACAATGTTCATGATTACATGCAAATATATTTTTTTTTAAAAAAAAACACTGTTGGCAGTTTAAAAGAAGAAAAGTTAGGGGTGTATTGCTGCTAACCAAAATTCATATGCTGTGTTAACTTTTACTGCACGACTTCCTGAATTTTTTAGCAAGGGAAACTGCTTGAGGCAGTGCCCATAACCACACCATTTCTGAATGAGTGAGATGCATATTCGAGTAGCTTTCTTGAGCAAAAATGATAGCTGGTATTTTGAAAAAGAGCTGCTGTCTTTTTGAACAAGAGAAGACACAGATACAAGAAATATTCAGAACTGGATTTTACAGGTAATTCAGCAGAAGAAGAATCCACACAAAGTTAAATCTATAGAGATGTTAACAGTCATTTAGCTTCCCTCTGAAAAGCATATTACAATTTATATCATGGTTTAATGACACAGGGAGTTCAGTAGCAACACTGGTTTCAAAACTTCTGGGCTTTTTCCTGGCTCTTGGCAAAGTTTGCTACCAGCCTCATTGTGTTGACAATTCATGGAGCTGTGCTGTGAACGTTTCATAGAACCTGAAAAAACAGCCCTCTCCCTCTTTCTTTTTTCCCCATATTTTTTTGTTTTGTTTTTAAGGCTGACAAGTTATACACTCCAACTTTCTGCATGAGACAGAAAATAGAAAGCAAATGCAGTATAAGACTTAAACCCAAACTTTACAGTAGTATCCTCAAATCCCAATGGACCTTCAATTCAGAGACTGACATACACAACATGGCATCTGCCATTTCATTCGTTGTCATCCTGAAGAAATGCAACGATAACAGCAAACTGTATCTCAGGAAGCACAAGTCTAAGAGCAAGCATTGCCACACACCCAAATAAAACACATATACTTTAGCAAGCAAGTATTGTCCCATATTCTCTCCACAGAAGCTATAAGGGCTAAGCTTTTCCATCTCCTGCTGCCCTTCAAAAGCAAGGGGAAAGAGGAACTTCAGCCAAACCCAGGACAATACGAGTGAAGAGAGCAAAAAGGGATGGCATGGGATGAACAGCATAAAGAACATTAGGAATTTTCTTAGTGAGTCCATTAGAAGCAGAAGGCAGCAAAGATTTCAACCAGATGAGTTTCTGACACCCACTCTCTTATTCCAAGTACTGATCTTTAACCAGCTCTTGTGGAAGCTGTTTTTCCATACAGGCAAAAACTTTTGTGAGGAACAGCTAAGAGAAAGGATCCTCTCAGGACTAAGTGTTTAATTGGGTAAAGAAGAGCTATACGTAGGTTAAGAATAGGATTGTATTGCACGCTAGTGATTCACGCAGGAATCCTTGTGCCATGGTTATCAAGGTCATTCCCACAAACGGTGTCTCAGCCCAACCAAAACATAGATACAACTGTACAAATTACTTCAATTACGATCTGAATTATAATGAAAGACATTTGTAATGGTAATTTAAGGGGGGCTGTCTCCAGAGGGTACCTCACAAGAAAGTGTATTCTGGCCTGAAAACCTCAAAGCATCGTGCTCTTGGAATAGTATTTTAATATGCAATGAATCCTCAAGGTAGTGATCTGAAAGAAAAACAGTCATACACCTTTAATGAAGATTATTGTGGTAGACTTATAAAACTGCTACATTAGAGACTGATAAAAATCTGTTTAATTCTTCTCTATAGTTTCTGCATGAAAGTCACACAAGAATGATCCACACATGTTTGCAGTTAAAGGTTCAAATTAATTTTAATTTAAGTATGCATCCCCTTTTCTTGTGTTTTTTTTCCTCAGAGAGTCAATAATAAGTGGAAAAAAGATTTCATAACTGTCAGAAATCACCAATTCCATGGCTACTGGGTGCAGTTTTACTTGAAAAAAAAAAATGGAAGTCTCTTTTCAAGGGAGCATCGTTGCTACAGAAAGTTTTATTTTAATTAAAAGTAACTGTCAGAAACTTCAAAGAGGCCGGTTATACACAAAAATATCTGTCAGGACAAACTACTCCTTGACACCCACTGGAAAAAGAAGTCCAAGTAGGAAGAGGGGCAACTACTATATAATTCAGAGGAAGGGGTTGTTTTGTTTTCACATCTAAGACATGCAAAAATTTTACTTGAAAAGTTTGACCTGACCACAACATCCATTTACTGAAAAAACAATAAAAGGTCTAAAACACAGAATAAAAAATCCATTTTAAATGTAATTTGTAGTAGCAAATCCTATAAATTTTACACCTCAAATCCATTGTTCTAAAATCAGAAAGTGAATGCTGTAATTTTGTTGTAGATATGCTTCTTCACATCTAAAAAAGCAGAGGAGTTTTGTCTTTAAATGATAAAAGTCAGCTCATTGATAAAGGAACAATGAGTAAGACTTGCAAGATGCAGAAGGCAGTCGTGTTAAAGGAAGAACAAAAATAAAAGGTCTACTTCATAGGACCATTTATGGGAAATAAAATGTTGCGATATATTCTGGGAGATCTATTGCTTATGTACAGAGACCTATTTTTTTAAATATGAATATATTAGTCTTAATAGCTTCCATTTTTCTTAGGCTCTCCTATCTTTCAAAAGATTCTGACTAACAAAAGGACAGAAGATTTGTTATGATGAAAGTGGCCTAGCTTGTAAATGGCTTAATTAAAGGAATATGATCATCTTAGAACAGTTTGTACATAGAAATATAATAGACTGTTTGATCTGTTGTCCTAAGCATCATTTTTGTAAATATAAATTAAAGGTTTTAGTGGGAAACCACAGTGTATGTGTTTTGTTTGCTTTGTATACTTGACATCTGTTTGGTTTAAATTAATTTCACTAGATATTCTCTGTGTAACACAGCACAAGTGTGCTCTCAATTTCTCATCTTTTGGTAGAGCTTTCAAAAAGTAACAATGAGAGGGGACCTTTTTTTTAAATAGAAACGTTACCATAAATCATCTATAAGTTGCACAGGGACTAAAGGGCAGAGAGGGTACCTGCAAGTTCTTTTAACAAAGTTGACAGTATACTTTTCGCATTTCAGTAAATTTCAACTGAGATAATTAAACTGTTATTTTTAATGTTTCCAGCCAGTGTATCAGAAAAATACAGACTAGACTGCTAGCCTGAAGAATAGCGTCCAGAAGCATTTTGTTGCCCTTGACCTTGTCTGAAAACTTAAGTTTCCAGAGACCCCCTGTCTTCTGAGAACTTCCTAACAAAAATGCATTAACAATGAGTTCTGGTCTGTATCATCCTGCAATACCACTCGTCTTGCATAGAAATGAAAACAAAAATGCTTAGTTGCATAGCCCATAATGCCATTTTCTTTTTGTTCCCATGGTCTTTGGTCTTGGTTAATATACTTATCAAAGAAACATTGGAATGTTACCAGCTTTACTTGAAATAAGCAATACAGCTTCCTAGAAGAAAATAAAAGACTGTCCACTTCTCCCTTGGTTTAGTTATTTATTTAAAGACTGAACTTTTTTTTATTAATTAACCAACTAAACTAATAACTGTCAAATCAACAAGGTAGGGATGGGCTTATTAACAGTTGCTCATGACAGGTAAATTTGGCCCCAACACTTCTTTTCTCTTACAGTATTTGCAAGAATGTGTCCCAAATAAAAGCCCTCTGCAGCCCTGGACATCAAATACATTCATTGCCAGTGACCAAGGAGTCTGTTCCAGAGCATATTAAACCCATGTAAGTCTGGAGGCCCTTCAACAGCAAGTCTGCTTCATAAGTTTACCCTCTTTAGAATGTGACTCCAGTGCCCTTTCACATGCATCGCCATCACAGGTAAGGATAGCATGGAGGGGACGAGCCAACACACCCAGAGAGCTACTCCTCTGGTCAGCTCCTTTGTCTGAACCTACTCTCATCCTGCACTGCCTCCTTCTTCCCCCTCTTTGCCCACATCATCATATGAATTGAACACATCCATTGGATACTAATCTTTAAAACATTCTGTTAACAACGTAAAGGTTTCCCAGGAATCCACATAACACCTTGATCTAATGCATTATTGTTTTCAAAAATTATAATGAGGATGAGTCCAAGACACTCCAAAGGATTTACTTAAATAATGGAAGGGTGCAGCAGTCTGCCCTGAAGGTGCTCTACTGAAGCATCTGCTTTGCTACTCTATCAGCCTGTCCCAGGATTCATACCATTTGTGGGACTTGATCAACATTAGAAAACAGAAGTCATTTCTTCCCTGCATCCATGTTTCTGAACTCCAATTAAAGTTAGTCTGGATTCTGCTGGTATGGAAGTTGAGGATATAATTAGACTTTTCATCGCCCTCAGAGTCCATTCCAATGTAGCACTTACACTACCCTGTCCAGTAAGGCAGATTTTTCTGGTCTATATTTAAGCAAGACAACATGACAGGTAGTGCATTTTCAGAGGATTATTATATGCCTTGGGTGGTGTGATAAGGCAAGAAGCTGAAGGCTTTCCTTTAAGTGTCTTTCGCTATTACAAAATGGAATTTATAAATCAAAGAGGAGAAAGAGAGAGTCAGACTCCTGCACTTAAAGGGCATTATCGACATGGCCATGCCATCACTGACAGCCACTCAGGAAGCTCTGACTATGTTCAGACTTTTAAAGCCATTCCATAACCACAAAAAAAAAAAAAAAATTATGGAGAATTTTACTTTCAAACCTCAAAGCAATATTGTTGTGATAATCTACAACTGACTCTTGACATAATTTCCCCATATTACCAATGAATCTGAATAAAACTAAAGCAAGGCTTTATCTTTGCTTTAAAAGTGTGACCTGGTCAGTTTTAGTATGATTAAAGTGAGAACAATCTCTGCACTCAGAGCTTGATCAATGGTTCAGCTACTACTAAATACGGGGTAACAAGATGAGGCATTTATTGGAGTCTCTGTTGAGTTTTTTCTCAGAACTTGAGCTCACTTTTTGACTTTCTAGAAAATTACTGCTAAAGAACCCAAAACAAACTATTAGACTGATAAATGAACAGATAACAGGGTTAGTGTGCAGGAAACTTATTTAGCCCTTATTTGCTTTATTACAAAATTTCTGTTGAGTTTTCTTTTTTTTCCCTGTTTAGCTATATATGCCATATGATTACAGCTGTGTTGTAATTGTGATATTGTGACTCTAATTTAGAAGTTAGGGGGGTTTTGGTCACCTTTATTCATTAGCAGTAATATAGCAAAAATAAGATTCTGAATAAAGCAAATTCAATAATCAAGTAAGATTACATAGTTGACAAATAGAACCTGGAATACAATAACACTATCAGCTTCCTCAGATCTGTGCTCTGATGGCCTTCCACCCGAAATTTTCCCTAAAAAAATGATGGTGTTTTTTTGTTGGGGGTTTTTTTTTCCGTTTTGTTATGGGGGTTTTTGTTATTTGCAACATGGAATCAGACAGAATTTAGAATATAAAATTGATTCCATTTGTGTTTTCTAGTTAATACATACACCCTATACATCTCCCCTCAGTCCCCAGTCTTATATTATGAAAGGTCAAACAAAACTTCTCCCTTTGGTTTGTGACATATAATTTTTCCATCAGGATAACCTAAAATTAAGCTTGTACTCTGTAACCTCATTTAACGAAAATAAACTATGCTACAACAAGCCAGCTTTTCTGTTTGGATTCTACAGCCATTACACGGGACTTGGCCCACCACAGAGTTAGGAAATGATGAATGCTGGCCACAAACATTCTAGAAGTTCAGCATCCACAGAACCCTCCTTCACTGTGCGAGAAAAATGTCGTTTTCCTACAGTTAGTAACACTGGCTTTCACTTCTGATACTTTTTCTGAAACCTGCCCACAGGATGGACGTTTGATATCCTGTCAGCAAATGCAGTTTAGGTAGCTCTAGAAAAGGAGGAGCTTGATCTTCTGTAATGTGGGAGTAAGGAGTGTTCTGCTAAACATACTGTAGCATCACAGCTGCGAGAATGTAGAACAACTTGTGACCTTTCAACTCTAGACATATTTTCCTTGGTGAAAGTTGCACAGCAAAGAAAACTCAGCTTGTATAAAGCAAGAGTGGAAGAGAAGAAAGCAGAAATTCTAGTAACATCTATCAAAATACAATTTCTGATGTATCTGTAGACAGGCCAGAATTCTTGGTAGCTTTCAGCTGTCAAAGTACTGAAACAAGCAGTCTCTTAATCTCTCATAAGTGAGTTCTCAAGTTTCTTTGAAGTTTTAGGGGAGTTGTTTGTTTTGTTTTAAAAAAGAAGGAAACTAAAGTGGAAAGTCTTTCGATTTCTACATTATCTAAAATACATTTATCATTGATGAAGTTTTGTCACTAAATTAACAAATAACAGCCCAACAAAAATCTAAGCAAGTTGAACCAGTGCTCTGGTAATTACCTGAAGCATATTTAAACATTTGAAGTGCTCTAACAGAATTCTATTACACTGTTATGTCTTAATAGAAATTGCCTTCTACAGAACTTCCAAGATAAAGTTACGTCATGTCAGAAGTTATGTCTTATTCTTCCTGTAACTAATCTCCCTAGATCTTCCTGTATTAACTGTCTCCTTGAACTGAAATTTACACAAGTTGAACGTAAGATGATTCAGCTCAAAACAAGCAGCTATGGGGCAAATTATTAGTTAAAATACAAGTGTTTTAAGGAAAGAAGTAGCAGATACCATGAGAATTAGTGTGAGGTGAAGGAGTAGCATCTAATAACCCGTAATAAAAAAGAGTAACACATGAGCAAGGAAAAAAAATATGTGGAATATAAAGAGAGTTTTCTGTGCTCTCTACTTCCTCCCCCAAACTACTGCTTTGGGTGCCTCACAATTGTTTCCTAAATAAGAGGAATCTGCACGTTACTCTCCTTAAAGAGACTTGTCACAATCCAGTAGAACTGATCCTGTGACACTGAAAATTTCCTGAGTTCCAAACAGATCACATCCATAATACTCTGCTATCCACCCATCTTTGATCAGATACAATTTATCATATACTCCTAACTGTAACCAGTCTACACTTTGTAAAACAAAGGAAAACAATCAGCATGGCTTTGTAAAATGTTCTCATTATCTTACCATTTTGCACAGGATAGAGTGTTTCAGATTCAGTTTAAACTGCTAAACACTGAGCTGTGGCATTTTAGGTCCAGGCACATTATGCGTAGTGTTGAGCATCCATTAGCATGAGATTACGTACGTCAGTTACCACGCACGTATGTAGGAAGTGGGTGGATCAGAGTCTGACTTTTAGTTACTTCTTTACAGAGATGAATTTAATATATTTTCAAAACAAATTTTCTTCAGCATTAATAGTGGTTTAAAGGCGTTAGCATGACATATTACACATGCAAAATAGGAGTCTTAATAGTTTGCAGTACAACACCCACACTACTTCAGAATTCTGCAACAAATGGGATTTAATCTTACCTTTAGTGTTCAATTAATGGCTGAGGCATCTTTTAGCTGAATTTTATTTCTTAACAGAACACATTACCTTTAGATTGGACAATGTGATGAAAAATCTATTTTTCAGACTTTTAACTTGGATGGGAACCAGTGTGTTCCTATATGAGAGCACTGAGTAATCATGTGCAAAATAGGACCACCCAACATCTGTCTATATTCACTTGGAAGTCAGTTTTATATTCCTCTGCTAAAGGACTTGCAGGAAATTTATACCGAATACATGGGTGGGGTGGGATAGAATCCTTCCTCTTTGCTTAATCACATTCAGGGAAGAGCAATGATCCATTTTGTCTGGTTCTCTCCATTACTCTTTCTAAAATTAACTCACATCTGACATTATAACATATGTTAAATATTATGTAAGTGGTCTGTTCTATATTTGGTTTATTCAGTCATAAATCCTGGCATAGACATGAGAAAAAAAAAAAAAAAAAGTCGCTCTGTGGGGGTGGGGGGAGGGGGGAAACAACCCATACCAGAAAACCCCCACCACCTTTTGCAGAGAAAATTAAATTGATAAAAGTTGGATTACTCCCCTTTCCTCCTAAATTCATAAAGGACCTGAAATAATCCATTGACATTAGGAAAGCCCACAAGATTTTCTCCACTAGGGAAAATATTTTGCAGGTGAGTATGTTCTTCTACTTGTAGATATGGAATTTTCACAGCCTGAGAGAGCTTTAGAGTTACAGTTATTTATGCTGAAATAGGCTCCAGTCTGGCAGGCCCAAGATGTGTGTCTGTAAGTGTGTGAAAGCCAATACATAATGGCCATAACAATGAATTAGGAGATCCCACGTTGCCTTTCTTACTGCTCTTTATTTTCAACTGCTTTACCAGGGATATCAAGCACTCACTGTAGCTGAGAAAGTAAGGTTTTGGCTGGTAGTAAACTTTGACTGGTTTTCTGAACCAGTCTACCAGACTTCCCAGAATATTTGTCACAACCGTATTTCCCCGAAAGCTGTGCAGTGTTTAGTACAAATTTTTCAACATTGTCTTTTATCAGTATTATTAGTCTCATTTGATTTGGTTTAGCTGAAATAAAATACAGAGGCACTAAATTACATATAGCACACCATTTTCACTCTAAGGACACTGACCTTGCTTCATACCCACTGTTCTGAACTACTTAAGAGCTGAAGGATTTCATACCGCAAATGCCTGCATTGCTGTAGTGAACACAGGGTCTAACAGCTACAAAAATACTTTGGTGGTAAAAGGTAGCATATAAAATATATCTTCCCTTCATCTCCTTAAATCCCATTTTCTGAAAACAGCTTGATAGCGCCAGACACGTGTCAAGTTCAGTTCTGAAAGAACTTGCTTACAGGTGTGGCCCTCAAAAGACAGACACGGACAGTTAAACAGGAGATGTCAGCAACACAAAGGTTAATACTGTCAAAGAAACTGGAATCACCTGACAGCAAGGTGCCTAAATGTCTTCAGCAGAGGAGTTACTGACCAGTCCTTTTACTTCAGGAGTCGTCAGGTGCAAGAACAACTTGGAAAGCGGGATAGTGTCTAACCAAGGCGGTTTTGCCCATGCAGCTTGGAACCATGTGCCAATTATACAGAAATATCAGCTGTCCAGTTCCAAAAATCATTCCTTCTGGCAGCTTGAAAGGCCTTGTTTCTCAGGAAAGTGTACCTGACATTTCCTTGTACCACACCCAGAAAAGAGCATATGTATTTCTTTGATATTAACGTCAATACCTGTGGCTAGTGGACTTGAGCACTTTTCCATTCTGATAGCATGGATGACTGATACAATTCTTACTCAGGAAAATGTCATCCAGACTCTGCGGCAACAGGGACAGAATAAAAAGATCTGTCACTGAAACATTAGCACTTAATTAAAAAGCCTTAAACCATCAGGAAGGATAGTTCTGTACCGGTTAATTCCTTCTATAAAGAGCTGTTTTTTAAATCTGAACAGAGCCACGTGTAAATAAGATTTTTAATGTATCGACAGTTATCCAAAATCTACAGTTACATCTTCCTTATATAAAATTATTTCATAGCCATAATTATGTCCGAATTATATGTTTATTTCTGAATAGAAATAAGTCCAAGCCACATATAATCACTTCTCTCCTTGGTCACTGGTGCTGAAGAAACCAACTTTCTTGGATTTAAAGCCACAGTGAGATTTTTTTATGCCAAGGTTCACACTGAGATATACCAAAGCAGAGTCGCAGAAGAGCACTGAAAGACTTACTCTGACCCACACACCAAAGCAAGACATTATGAGAGCCTGACGATATTCAGCTGCAGCTGAGTGGCCAAATGGATGGTTCATATGCAAAGGTGATTCTATCACAGAATCACAGACTGGGTTGGGTTGGAAGGGACTCTAAAGATCACCTAGTTCCACCCCCCTGCCACGGGCAGGGACACGTGCCACCAGCCCAGGTTGCTCAAAGCCGCGTCCAGCCTGGCCTTGGGCACTGCCAGGGATGGGGCATCAAGGGCTCTTCTGGGCAACCTGTTCCAGTGTCTCACTACCCTCACAGTGAATATTTTCTTCCTAATATCTAATCTAAATCTGCCCTCTTTCAATTTAAAGCCACCACCCCTTGTCCTATCGCTACATGCCCTTGTAAAAAGTCCCTCTCCAGCTTTCTTGTAGGCCCCTTTAGGTACTGAAAGGCTGTATCGTGTTGAACCACTGTTAAAATATTGAAAAGCATTGCCATCCTTGTTTGGAATGACAGATATTTTGCATATGACATAATATGATCTAATATGATGGTTCAGAGCAGCGGAGATCAGATTTTAGTCAGCACAGGCTGCAGGAATAAGAATTAAGCATGTGATACCTTGCTTTATCTTTCCTGACAGGCAGCTGGGCCTTCTACAAATGTTATTCTCCTACTACCATACGAGACATTTCAAATAGAGCATACGTAGAGTTCCCAGTCCTAGTGTAGTTGACATTACCTAGGCTATTACGCAAGAGAAAAGCTACTCTATAGTTACTCCTGAAAGATAGTTCTCCATTTTCTTGTTAGCCCACAATCGGGCAAAGCCACTTGCACAGGCCTGTTTTCTTGAGCATGCCAAATGCTCACTATTATTTTTATTAACTGATATAACGCTGATCTAGGCTCTGGTGCTGCCTAGTGAGCTGAGTCAGAGAGAAGGGAGCTAATTATCATGGGAGGGAGAACAGAGATTAAAGGAATAATATTGGAAAAAAAATAATGAGGAGCAATAGCCTGGAAGAACAATAAACACAGATACCTAGAGAAAGGAAAAGTGAATCCAGAGTCCTGCTTTGTGTTGAAAATAATTTTGCTACTATTAAGGAATCTGCTGGAGCATCTTGTCAACACATTTCATAATATTAAAGACACTAGGCATTCTGGTTTTACATATAAAAATATCCTTCAGTCCCAGCAATGTATCACATTATGGAAAAAAAAGCAAAAGTCTCACAAACCTAAGTTAAAATGCCACAGGAAAATATTTCTTTTAAGGCTTTCAAAGTATATTTAACGCACAATACAAAGTCACAGGAAGCATTAAAAAGGGTATTTACAGTATGGAACAAATGAAAGGCACAAAATTAAGACTGGGTGGGTAGCTTAAGTAGGGTGGAGTGACAGTAATGAAGGATTATACATGGCAGAACAGAGCCGACTAGGTCCCTAAATAGCTCACATCCAGAAGCTTCAATATTTAGATTTCTTTCAAAGGTGTAAAATGTTTTCAAACAATGTATTATCTTTATTGAAAGAGTGACATAACTGAGAGCAAAAGAAGGAGCAGAAGCAGCCCTTAGGTGGATGCCACCTGAAACAGATTTTTAGCCTTTGCTCCTGTTCATTGAAATTGTCATACCACCCCCACAACTCAACTGGCAATTAAGACATACCTGAACACACAGACAACATACAAACACACAGAGGATACCCTAAAAAGTTGTAGTCACAGGTGTCATTCCAAAACATACAGAAGGACCTTACTAATAGCTTTGTGAGCAAGTTTAATAGCTGGCAAACCAGTAAGGTTAAGTCAAAACAACAAAGCCTCTTCAGCCCAAACAATATAGAAGCACAACTAAAAAAAACAATTTTAAAAAGGCAGCATTACAATTTAATCTGCTCCAAGGTTTCAGCTAAAATACCATTCCACTGATTTCAGTTACTCCTCCATTTATCAGCTACTCACTTTAAGACACAGTGTGCCTTGAATCTTATTATTTATCCGTGGCTTTCTCTACACACAAAATTTGAATAGCCTAGTGATTCTGATGTAATAAAATGGTGTAAACCCCCTCTTCTCCAACATATAGGCATATTTCTGTACATATGCTTTTATCAGTCTAGCCTCATGCTACACCGGAAGGAAAACCTGTATGTCAGCAGTATAACTACATTCACAGGCATGAATTATTTCAATTAATATCACAAAAAAATTCTAAACAATCCTACTGCAACCCTAATGTTTTGTGTTGTATACAGACCACCTCAGGCCACATTACATTATATAAATGAAGATATATATCTTAAAGCAACAAAATTCCATTTTCCATAAAAACATTAATTTAAAATGAGGGAAGAATTAATTCTTCTAAAAAATAACACAGGAAAACAATAATGCCCATCACAACTGATTTGTTTACAGAAATCTCCTAAAATAGAATAATCTCATAATCCAAAGTCAAAACACAGCTCTAGACAGACCAATAATCACAATGGTTATGAAATACTCAGGAAAAGGTAAATTTCATAAACCCACACCCAGAAAAATACACTATTACGCAGTAATAACAATGTTCTACTTGGATACCATACCCCTCAAAAGTCTACTATGCTGGATAGGTGGAATTTGGACTGACAGCTCAATGGCGTCTTCAGCTGAAGTCTGGCACTCCAGGAAAATTAAGCAAACTACATTTGTGAATTTCTCATTTATCATTTCTACTTAATTATGATGTTCTTGGCAGATTTCCTATTTTCACTTAGAAATGATTCTTGGTGTATTGGATTCCTATAGCATGGTACAGCACACAAATCTTTTCATGTTTGATCTCCCATTCACTTGTACAGCAGAGGTGTGCTGAAAGCAGACTCAAAGATTAACTCAACTTTTTTCCTTTCCCATTTTCCCTGATGAGAATTCCACACTAGCTTTTTTTTTGTTGTTGTTGGGCAGCAAATTAACTCGTGTTAGTCAACACCTGATCTGAATTTTATGTAGCTAATTAGCAAAATGTCTACAGGTGTAGAGCAAACTAAGCAACACACATTTTGATTTTCCAAGAATTTTAAAATTCAGGTAAACTCAGGAGAAACCAAGCTCTCAGAGGCAAACAGACATGATGCAAATTCAATCTTCCGAATCCCACTATTTTGTATTGGCATTATTATTAAAACAGGCTTCACACAACATGATTGTACCTTGCACTGGTTGTGTACTGTTTTTCTCTACTCAGAATGCAAAACATGAAAGTTAAATGAAGAGGGCGGTAAGCAGTCACTTTATAGTTACATGGTCTATGTTTATGTGAACTCATAATTAAAAAGCAGACAACTGGATTTATTATTTCAGTAGCTAAGACAAAATATTGAAAACCAATTTGGCGCTGGTTATCTTGCAATAAAGTCTGGTGATTCTGAGTGACTCTTAGGTGAGAAACCAGCTTTTACAGAGATTATGCAAGTATAAATAAGCACTGTAAACAGACTCAGAAAAACAGACTTAGGAAAACTGTATTGTGGATGGACCTACTAATACATTTTTTAAAAGGAGATCACAAGAAAAGCTAAAGAAGTTTTATTGTCTCTTTCAATTGTAACACTCTCAGATCCCTAGTAAGCTATAAAATCATGACATTTGGTAGCTTGCTTTCAGCATTTTTGATGTGTTTCACTGAATTGCAGAGTCCTGTAACAGGAATATATCTTGTTCAGATCTATACTATTGCTACAAGTAGTGAAATATTAAAAAGGAAGAGGGGAAAAAAAAAGTGAATAAAATGTAAATTATATGAAATAATAAATCAAAGACCTAAAGTCTGACATTTTAATTTCTGGTGGTCCATATGTTTTACATATTATGAAACCATCATCATAAACAATTCTTGCTAAAGAATACAATTCACATTCTTCCTAAACCATCCTATCTCATTTGTTTACGGTTTCCTTCTCAAAAGCTTCATTAAATTGAAGACAGCATGAGCAAGTTGAAACAATTCATAAAGAAAAAAAGATCTCTATTAAATAATGTCAACATCAAAGGCAACAATAAGTAATCTCCTGCAAAGGGAAGGCTGTGAAAGCATCTTTTGAGCTGGTTGAAAACTGGCAATTATCAATTTCATTTTGACATGAATGAGAGGGAGGAATGTTCTGTACATGCTTTAATCTTCCAACGTATGTTTTATAACAAAAAAAAAATATTCAAAACACCTTAAGATATTTTTGGTGAATATTTAACTAAGTCTGTACTAGCACAAAAAAGTTTACACCATTGAAAGCATTAAGTCTAATGAGTTTGCTTTATCCTTTAGTTTTTATAAAGTCCTACTGTTTTGTTAGCAGATAATGGTCTTTTATTCATCCAGAGAAAAGACCATCAGTTGGGAAGAGGCTACCACTACATGAAAGTAGTATAGCATGCAGTCTTCTCCAGGGCTGGGTCTGAAGTGCTGTTGCAAAACGTAGCATCAAGGATGAGAAGCATCAATGCTCCACCAGTGGCAGATCACTTTCAAAAGAGCTCCAGCAATCAAGAGGGAATGAGATAAAGATGACAAGGAATTCTTCAATGAAGGCTGCAGGAGGGTAGCCCTTGGCTTACCTGGCCCCTTATGAACAGTGAAACCACCACTGCAGAAAGCAGGTGTCTCTTGCTCAAGTGCAGGTTTATCACAGTGTGTGTGGGCAACAACTGGTCTGTGCATATCACAAAGAGAAAATGTAGTGTAGAGCCTTTGTCACTGTAAGGCCCACTCCCTCACAGAGTTTAGTAATGTAGTCATGAGATTGCAGCTATCATAGCTTATACTTCATTATTCACAAGACACTATTGAAGCAGATCTATCCCATGCACAAACCAGCTAATACACTTTTATATCTTTTAATCTTTCATTATTATAGTAGAATGAAAAACAGAGGGAAATGCAAATGGCTCCTTTTTTTATACTCAGTTCTAGTCACTAGTTTGTAATGTATCTTTTCTTTGTTTCCACTTTTGTTCGTATCTACAGAAGACTAATAATCTAAGACAAAGATATTAATGATAGTTTTCTAGAGATTATAATGTTTCAAGAGTGTTATATTAAAATATGGTCAAATAGGTTAAGCGTTTGTAAATTTAACACAGAATAAAATAACTGCACATAAAAATAAGAACTATTTATTTCCAGTTAGGAGGGATTAAAGACTGTCATAGATACTTCACTTTTTTCCCAAGCTTTTTAGCACAGGTTATGCCTGCTTTCTAATTGTATTAAGGGAGATTAACAGTAATGGTACCAGAGTCATTCTATTTCCTCTGCAGATCCATGTTCATATAAGAGAGCAGACTTCCCTAGCAAATGTATTTTTGAAAAGCTGATGCAATTGGTTCAAAAATTCAAAAGATACCCCAGACACATTTAGCCTATTGGAAGTCTAGAAGGACAGAATTTACTGTGATAGAAAAATGTGGTGCTCAGCTCACAGCCGGATCTGGAATGATTCATTTAAAACAAGCCTTTTGAAGAGCTTGTGTGTCTGAAAGCTACTCTCTTTTTCAGGCTTTCTTAAGTGATTTAATGAAGTGTATTGTCTTATCCTACAAGCCTCACTAAGCAAAGGGTGTCAAACAAGCCTTGCACTCCAATCACCGCTTAAGGAGAAATATCCTATGCTTTTCATTTGATATTCAAAATGAATAGGATTACTGCACTATGAGAACACAATTAGCACAACAGAGCTCCTTGCAGACAATAGCCACATTTTTCTTGATCAATTAATGATATTGCTTCCCAAACCTCAGAACTTTGAGTTTATTACGCTACATTTACATAGGATTAAAATTGTTTCAGAATGCTCTTTGCTTAGTGATACAAAGCTTGTAAGGATAGGTTATACCCTTAGAACATCTGAGAAGATCCTCTCCCATTTTTTTCTGAATCTGGAAAGCCACGCTTGCAGGAGGAAATGCACGATACAGTCACTTTGCCAACCTATATTCAGACATGCAGCTTATGTTCTTGTAATTTGTGTATTTACATCCCACACATTGTACTGGGAGGTCAACTGGCATCAAAAGCTGCTCCATTATATAAACTGGATTTAATATGCCTTAAAAACCTGAGTTAAATCAAATTTGTGACCACTGTACGATCTAGGTCAAGAATTAGCAGCCATTCAACATCTTCTTATAAACACATTCAGTTTTCAACCATTTTGTCTTTAACTCTCTCTATATAATTGCCTCCTTAGTTCTATGCACACTAATTGATTCTCTAAGGATCTACATTCCTATTTTATCACGTAGGCAAGATAAAATGGAAAAATACATCAAATCCTTAGTTTTTCCTAGATATCGCTCTGCTTCCTACAGCACTCTAGTGCTACTGTTTTCATAGCTCAAACCACCAGTTATAGATATTATTATTACTGCCATTTACAGGTCTGTAAATGTAACCCTTCTGCTCTCCAAGTTTAGCCACTTGTGGATCAGGAGTGAATTGTTTGAAGAAAAACACTAAAGACAGTAAAAATGCACTGCAGTAGTCACAACATATGGATGAAATATCAGGTGTTGGCAGGCTGAGAATAAATAATGATTTATTTGTTTAAGTAGTAGCTTAAAAAAAAAAAAAAAAGTATTTTATTTGCAGATTTCCCACAAAAACAGAGGGTAAAAAATTTGATCCTATAAAGTAACAAATTATCTGTGCTCTCTCTCACTTGTTACCAACACTGATGTTATGTCTACACCAGAGACCCATCCTCACTTTCCTTTGGGCAATTACTCATGGAAGTGTAGAGCTTTGTACCTCCTTTACACTGATGCAGATGCCTAGGGTAGGTGGCTGTGAAGTTGTGGAAAATATTTTTGTCACTAAATTACCTGATCTGTTCCAGAATACAAGTGAAAAATAGGTTAAAATCAGACAAAGATGCACCGTATATAGCTCTACAGACTCTTAGTTTGAATAAAAACCATTCAAAGATGGAAGAAAACCTTTTGCAGTATTTATGTAAAGTACAGTACAGCACAGCAGGAGCACTACAGACTCTTCCATGTTGCCTGGCCAGCATGTCTGTTTCTCACTTAGGAGACTAGGAAAGTTCCATCTCTCCGGCTATTTAATCCTCAGCTTCTTTGCCAAGATCGCCAGCAAAGCTATCAATTATCACATCACAAAAAGAGAGTGAACAACCATCCTGCAGAAGCTGGCATAAAACCATCAACTCTTTTCACATACCTCTTCATAGCTATCAGATGGTAGTAGTTTTGGGTTGCTACTGAATTAAATATTTCAAGTGCTCAATTTTTGAGGGGGAAAGGAAAAAAGAAAAAACTTAGTCACAATGATGTCACACGGTCTTACTCGAAGTCTATTCCATGACATTATCCAAAGCTCTGATGGTTCCCATATTTAGACATATCAGATTCTCATAGTGCAGTATCCCAATCTTTCACATTAATTTTGAGGTGGGAGCCCAATGGGTCAGTGCCAGCAAGCATGCTAACGCTTGTTCACCGGAATCCATAGAGCTGGCGAACATTTCGCTGAAACTCTACTTAAGGGTCTCAAGTGTATTTCAGCACACTCAGGGTATTAGAGCTTTATATCATTTGAAAGAATCCTTTATTTTTAGTGCTAAATCAACAAAGCTGTTAGTGTCATTTTCAGTCAGACTGTCATCTACTGGGAATTCAAAATTACACTCAGCTGCAAACTATTGACACTCCTCTTAACAAAAAAATGTTTTTAATAAATCTTTACATTAGCCTATGAGATAAAAAAATCTTTACCATGAAATATACAAGTGTATAAGTGTTTTATGAAAGTTTTATTAACTTTACAAAAGAAGAATTGGCAGTGAACCATGAACATCCTGTACTCCTAACACGTGGTTATAAATTACATGTTCTTTCCAATAACATCTGAAAAAGAGACTGTAATTTAAATTTCAAAACCACTTGGCATACCTACTATATAGTGCTGACATGAAGTAAAGGGAGGATCTGGAGAGACTCAAACAAAGAGTGAAAATATAAAGACATCCTTAGCTAAAAAGCTGCTGATGAATACAATTCCTTTCCAGCTGGACAGGGATCAAGTACTTGCTTGTCATATCATTCAATGCACTGTTCAATCAGGGATTCTTCCTTTCAACAAAAAGAAAACTTAAGTGCTGCTAATCATCTCTTGTAGAACTTTATCTTGCAGATACCTTCTTTATGTCAGGATTTCTCAATGACCATTGCCAACAGTAGAAGGATCAAAGTTGTTATTAAACAAAAATGCAAACATGCCTTCACTGATGGGGAAAAGCAGTTATCTTGTGTTCTCACTTACAAGATTTGCAGCTACTAGCAGCTTAACGATATTTACTGTGAAGTAAAAAAATATCCGTATGAAGACTCTGAAGAGTATCTATAGAAAACATTTTACTTTCCATTTCTAGATTATTATGACTGCTCAATTTAACCTATTTATTCTGATTTCCTGTAGTAAAATATATGCCACTTTATCCATTTAAGTACTTCAAAACAGTAACACATTCAAATCTGACTTTTTTGAAAAGACCTACTGTTTGTGGTGCCACATAGCAATCTATTCTCTCAAACAATATAGTATTTTTAAGTCCTAGAAATGCCTTTAATAGACAATGCATATGTTTACAAGAAATGTAAATCTTTTTGCAAGCAGACTGGGTAAGTAATTTCATGCAACGCATTCTCACAGTGCTGTCTGGATAAAACTGGTTTTTCTGCCTCCCAGCAGTATGTGAAAACCCAGAGAGAAGCTAGCTGCCAGTTAGTTTAGTGGCTTGAATGGAACGCAAGCCTATATAGAGAAAGCCAAGCCGCAAATAATCATGCAACATCAAGATTCCTTAAGACCAGTCCTTAGCACAAAGCAAACACAAGAGCACTCTGAGAAGAGCAAGTGAGAAATGAAAAAGCCCAAAGAAAAAAAGACTAAATAATACTAAGAACAAAAAAGCACACCACTGCCACACAGCTCATGACAAAAACTAGTAACAAGATCACCAAAATTTTCTAACAGAGTATTTACCAATTCTGATGACATTTTGGTAATTGCCAATTGCAGATCTACTTTTGTAAGATAAGGAGGAAAAAGTCAAAACAGTGAGAAAAAGGACTTCACTTAGAAAACTTTAAATAGATTTGGCAGGCAACTCTACCTTTCTCCAGCCCCTACAGTGAAGTAGTATGTTCTTAGAACCATGAAACATCTAGTCTGATATTTCAGAAAGTACCAGGAGACAGGACTAGTTCATTGGATAGCTTGGGTCAGGTAGAAAAACAAATTATAGAAAGAAAATGAGTATTACCTCTGAGAAGTCTACGGGGAAAAGTGATCATCACATAGTAAAACTAGTACAGAGGACCTAATCCTTGCTACGGTGGATCAGAAATATTATGCTGACAGTTGTAACAAAATTCTAATTCATAGCAAGGATTTGCAACCATCTGGACAGCAGCTACAGAAAATGCCTGGACAGCAACTGAAAACACAAGCAAGACTGTTTTCAAAGCCTGTGTATACGAGAGATTTGCAATCCACAGAGAAATCAGAAATATTCCTAGCTGACTAGATTCTAATGAGGTAGAAAACTGAACTGTAATCATTAAAATGGATCCTGATGTTTACAGTCCTGCAAATAACTGATGTTTATATGCATTGCTTATTAAGAAAAGGGAAAAAATTAGCTCAATTTCAAACCATATTTTTAGAAATGCACGTTAATCAAAGGGTTGAAGAAGGCAGTGCTTTGGTCTGTAATACTTTGTTCAACTTCAGAATTGGATCAGTTTTGCAGAACTATCAGGATAGCAAATTTTCATTGTGTGTAAGTGCTTAGGAAACCGTGCTCCCTCTCTCATATCACTCATATCAAGGCAGGACTTGGAAGACATATATTCAGAACATGTGATTCACAAAAGTTGGTCTAGTAATAGAAATGAAGTCTTTGATGTCTTAACTGAATTATAGGGCCAACAGAAATAAAATTGGATGTTAATGCAATTTTGATATAGTACAGTAACATGAATGGAATGATTTCTCAACCAAAATACTTTGTCATTCTGATACACTTTTTTATATTTTTATTCAAATACATAGCTAAAAGAGAAGACAAAAGTTGGAATTTTCTCAGAATACAAGTTCTGTACCTCACTAGTTGCAGTGGTATTGCATTTTCCACCAGAGGACCCGGTCATTTTGCTTAGTAAGTATTGCTCTTTTTCAGACCACATATGCTTCTGCCTTGAGCATTAGTTGCACGTTTAAATTGGAATTATTGTTAGAATAATATATGTAGTTAATGTTAGAAGGCCCATTCAAATAGCACTGAAACAATTATGCAAGATTAAAAAAAAAATGCCAATTTATTTAACTTACTTTAAAATTACATTGATCTGCATACAAAAGACATTATTTCTTGATTTCCTGAAAAATCAGTCCTGTGTTTCTCATATTTCCAATCTACACAATTAATTTCACATTTGCTCATATAGCCTTCACAGCTGAGGACACAGTTTGACACTGCAAAGCTAATGGTAGCAAACACAGCTGAAAGAGTGCCTATGCACAACAGGTTTTATACAACTATTCCACGTCTGAGCTGTGGTGCTAAAACTCTTTTTGGGACTGCTTTGAGGTGGATGAGGGAATTGACCTAGATTAGAAGAGAAAGAAAAAACACGGTACTGAAGCAACTGAGGAGAAAGAGGAACTGCTTAAGCTAAATGATTGTGCCATGACTTCACTATCATCGTGGCTATCTCTTTTTAAATCCGTCAAGAACTTCATTGAAACAATCAACACATCACACCAGCTAGTGTGTCTAGCTTTCATTAGAGAGAAATGACATCTGGTCTCTGCTAGGCTGCAAGGGAACAATTTGCAATTGCTTTAAGATGGCAGAATATGTTGAGTTTCATCTCTATTTCTCTGATATTAAATATTTTATTTATTCTCTGTTCATTTTTAAGAAAAACAGAGTAAAACTAAATACGTAAATGAAATAGAATGAAGCATAACAATAATCCACAACTTGAAATCTTTGTGACAAGAAGATTCACATGCTAAGAAATTATCTGCCCTTGATTGGAGACCTTGGAACCTTTGACCAAATACATTAATTTTCCAGTTCTGAAGAAGTGATGCTCTCTACAAAGTAGAACTTGCCCTTCCATGAAACGTGTTAAAAGGAAAATATCATACATATAGTGAGAATGTTGAATTACAAGGGCATGCTGTTAATCATAGCAGATCACAGTGCTATGGCACAGCCCAAAATAAAAGCAGAAAAGATAAGGGGAAACCACAATTTAAAATAGAACTCCCATGCTTACAGCAGGATGACACTAATGCATTAGACAAAAAGAACTTCTGCTAAGTGACTTCTAACAGTGATTATATAAAACACTGTATGCAGACTGTTAGAAAAGACAGTTGTTTAATATAAGAAACCACTTGTAAAAATCTGAATGTGGTAGAATGACTACCTTTAAAAGCAGTTTAGAAAGAACACGGCTAGCTTGAACTATTTGCATAATCCCACTACATTCAATATTGTGCCCCACAGCAGAATGAGGGTTATAGTAATAGCACCGTGCATTGTTTACACTGTCCTTTGACACTGGCATGTAAGACACAGTATATCTCTATTTATTATGTTTGCAGGGCTCAGATTACCAGAACAGGAAAGAAAATGAAATTAAATATGTTCATGACACTGTGAACAAGCTACAAGTAGAAATAAAAGCAAAGAAGCATTATTCATGACTTAGCAGCCTGACTAATAGTTCTACAGCTGGAAAAGTGCAATAATGAGAAATGTATGATTGTAGTATTTTTATTAAATTTTAAGATAGGTTTTATTTTGGAAGATGTAGATTATAACTACTTCTATATAAAAATTTCTCTGCTTGGTCACGTGAAACTCACCTTGCAAAAAGAAACAGAAATATCATGAAACTTGTTCTCATTTTTTTTAAAAGTAAATTATATAGTCATAGAAGGCCTTAGGGAAATGACGGGTCAGAAAATGTAAGCACTAGAAGGTCTCTGGGATTTCAAATTCCATCTCTTCACATCTGAAGCTAGAAGAGCACCTTTAGTAATTCTATCAGAAAAAATAATAAGTAAATGTCAATGTTGTATCAGTCCCAGCTATGAAAATCAAGGGGTTACTACAAAGATTTAAACTACGATGACCTAGACATTCCCTTGCTCTGAAAAAAATCCTGTCAATATATCAGATTTATGACTCCTTCCTTCAATATGGACATTTCACATGTGAACAGGAAGAATGAAAATTATGTGAAACACCACGAATCCCCTTCCAGTCCCAAGAAGATGATTAAGATGCCTGCAAATCTGAAGAAGAAAACATGGCACAGAATATCCATGGATACAGAAAACACAAGAGAATTTACAGTACCACAAGGTAACTTGTAAACAATGACTAATAACTATTTTTAAGGAATAGCTAAGCAAGATTCTTGGGGTGAAAATTCCTCCTCACAACCATTTTGCTGCAAGTTTGGGTATCTTAATAGAAATCTAGGTAAGATTCATTCTGATCTCTTGTTATGACTTCTAAATATTTCTTTCTGTCTCCCTTCAAAGGAAGTGTGTCCTGGACAAATGGCAGCATCCACACACTAGATAATTTAAAACTGTTACATAATTCTGAAAAACATTTAGCTTCTATCTACAAGTAGTTTGGATTATAAAATTTTACCACTGTGGCCATTAGCAAAGTTGTGAGAGCATACTGACTTGAGGAAGATAATTGTTTTAGAATCTTTCAAGGAAAAGATGAAAAATACGTTAGTAGTTTAAAACTTTGCAACACTGGTGTTCCAAAGGGGAAGTAGGTAAAGAGGGGGGAAAAGCAGCTACCGCTGCTCTAGGTGGACAAAGCTGCTGCATAAAAATGCAAACAAATATTCTGGAGACTGGTCACAATTGTTCTCAAGGAAGTCAGTGATGTTTTCCTAAACCCCTGCCTTCTCTTTCAATGTAAGATGACAGGAAAGCTATAACAATTCCTCTTGAGAAACTGGTTAGCGCATCATAATCAATGAATACTTTTCACAGCACTTAAGTATTTCTACTAAGCATAGACCACTCCTGGGTTTCAAAAGGGGTGGGAATAAAACCCTACTTCTACAGCACAAAGTGACAAAAGGAAGGACCTTCCAGGAGTTCAAATTACATTTGATACAGGACAATGGAAGTCAGAAAAATAAGTAATCAGCATCAGGAGGACTTGGAATCATGTCCAGAGCCAAGTTCTGTGAACAGTGAAAGGAACAAAGCCAGGCCTACACATGCATTGATTGTTTACCTCACTGGTTTAACGTGTACTTTATTTGACCTCCATATGGCATTGCTGATATGAGAGCCTGTTCTCTTCCCACTGGCTGCTTATCACTCAATATGGTGATTTTAATGAAAATTTTACCTCTCTAAATGGGTTCAGATTTGCCTGTTGACATATACAAACAGAATTAAGAAAAATATTAAGAGAAGGCTAGTTTATCATAGGTACTTCAGGTACCATGCCTAAAGCCTTGAAGACACCTTTCATATCCACCTTTGCTTATCAATAAAGTTCTGGATGACCTATCTGATGAGATTACAATAGTAACAAACATCACCAACCTGAAAATCCAGGCAAGGCTGTACTAGCAACGTAAATCTAAGAATTATCACTGAGTAATCAAAACTGGGTACAGGAGTTGTTTTGATTCCAAGGTACTTTTTATTTATGATAGCAATTATAGAGTAACACACAAAAATTTCTAACACCTATTAAATACTTTCAAACTTAAGTTTTGGAATGAGCAAGGATTTTTTTCAAAGCATTATATGAAAATAGTTTTTAATGTAGAATAGAGAACAATAATACTGCAATTACAGCCTCCTCTGAGCAGTTAACTGTTTCAGGCTTTCTTTTGTCTACTTTGCAATCCATGAAAAGAGTTTCTTATACTATTTTGTTTTCCATGTATCTCCAGCTGTACCTAGCATTGTTAATGCTCCTTATGATCTGTAATATTCACTGCAGCTGTCAGAGGGTTTTTTCTTTCCAATTCTTTCCAGGTGTCTTTATACATTTTCTGGAGATACACTACTTTTCAGAACATCAGGACTTCTATGTAATTTCTTTTTGTAACCTTCCATCTCATCCTGATTTTCTCCGTTTATTCAAATCTGCCCACCTATTCTTTCAATAGTAACTCTGTCTCGAGCACTCTTTCACATCTGATGGTGGACATTAATTCCAGAGTTTTACAAATATGTTTTTACTTAAAGCGTGGTAGTGTACGGGTCCTAGGCACCTATCATATCATATGACCAGCGTTTGTCAGCAATAAACTTTCGCACCATTCTTGCAGAAGTCAAAGAGAGGAGAAATAAAACCCACCCTAAACAAAATGCTACTGTGACTGATATGGCTGACTTCAACAATACAGCGATAAAATTTTAAAGCAATACCAAAATGTTCTGGAAGTCTATAGGTAGTTTAGAACTCTAGTGAGAACACTCTAATATTGCAATAAAATTCTGTCTTCCCACATTTCAACTAGAGTAATTTTATCTCAGATGTATTTTGCATAAGATCTGGAGTATGTTTTAATTAGTAGAGTATTTTTTGTTTCTTAGGTATCATTTAAAAGTGAAATATAAAAATTAAGTTTTCACTACTGTCAACAAATTAGAAATATGGTGACTAACAGTATCAGCTCCTTTTCTCCCTTAAATTAAAATTTACCTTAACAACTTTATACTATTTAACCACGAACATCATACAATTTAATTCTAGATCATATCAATGGAGTTGATCCTGCCATCTCCTTAATGTATGAGTCACTTTATCCACATCAGCAGACTCATGCTGTGAATCACAATTTGTATTGTATATTCTGGTTCTAGACAAGTTAGCATACAAACCAGCAGAGAAACCAGCTAGTAGCTTTAATATGAGTTACTACCAGAGGGGAACCCCCATTTTTTAACAGAAAGCATCCAGTAAGTTAGAAAAACATTTCTTCTAAGGAGAAATATTTGCTATTAGAAGGCCTGGAATGGAAAAAAAAATGTTTCATCTTGCTTCCCATTATTATCTGGATACAAACTAGGTTCAGAGCCTAGATAGCACTGGCTATGATTTAAATTAGAGAAAATAAATGTACGTTATCTTGTTTATGTCTCCTGTTACCACAACACTGTTCTGTTCTTGACAGTGTCAGAAAAAGCAAATATGCAGGGCAAGATGTGTCTAAAATCCAGCTATTACTACTGGAAAAGCAGGATATAAAGAGCATGTTGGTTCAAACAAAATGATAGAAAACACTGCATCTAAGCTAAAGGGACTTTTATGTAAGATGTAGTGAACAATCAGTATTTGCAGCTGTATAAATGGTCTCTTCTAGTAGGCATAATAAAGTGAAACATTTTGGTTTTATTTTGATTTTTCCTTGCAAATATTTGCTCTTCTTTCATAATATGGCGGCATTGTTTTAGACTGTTTCAATTAAAACTGTTGAATGCATTTTCTCTGTATGTATAAAATGGTCCCCAAATAATTCTTCTGAATTTGAAAAAGCAATATATATTTGCAAGTGGTCAAATTTTGAAGATGTGTTGTGTTCAATAAAATTACAAGTTTGAACACAGTTGATTGAACATAAATATTTACTGAATGTAAAGAACTTTGAATAGAATGATTCAGCAACACAAAACTGAAAAAGTAAATCAATAATTTTTTCTAATGTTGCTACTGTAGCACTTTTTTCTTGTGGACAAAAAAATAATACCGAAATTGGGAACGGTTGGAAACCGTTGAGGTAGCTCTACCCTTAAAAATATAAGAGACATTTTAAATTAAAAATAAACCAGCTAAGTTTAGATATGCAAACATACCAGTATGAAAAAGATTTATGCATCCAGTAGTGTGAAATTAGCACTTTGTTTTGTTTGTGAGAATTATAAATATAATTGAAAAAGACTTGCCTAAAACTCGCAAGGAATGTTGCCAGTTCAAAAGAGTAGCCACTATTATTAATGTATATCCACCAAGTGCTGCTTCTGCTCCTTTTTGAGGGGAAAAAAAAAAAAAAAAGTTTTTGTTTCCTTTTGCTAACTTGCTAATGTTTTCCCTATCAAGGCAGAGTTATATTGTTAGGAAGGAGAAATCAAAGATCTACAGGTACAGTATGTTTTTCCATGCTTTTATGGCAATTGTAACAGTTTCCTGAGGGGAATGGAAAAGGAAAGGAGGGAAATATGTGAAATAATTCTTGCAGTGAATGGCACAGCTTTGCTATTTTATGTAGCAAGACAACCTGAATATGCCTCTGAGTATTTGGTAGAGAAACCTACAGTATGCTTTAGCAAGTCAAACGAATTCTCACATTCTTCTGCATTTTTGCTCTAGTGGCTTCTGGAAGAAATGCTCCCCTCAATTTTCCTCAGCCAACATACAGAACTCCACCAGCTCCAAAGTAAGAAAAGACTATTTCTAAAAATAATTTCATTATAGTATTTTCTAAGAGAAAAAAAAAAAAAAGAAACCCTTGGAAATGAAAATATAGGATGAGATTAAACTATTTCTTCTATTTATCACAACTTGAAGTCAGGTCTCAACTGGTGGAAAAAAACCAAACAACCAACATGCTATTTCCCTCCATTAATTCAAACTTACAAGCAACTCATTAAGAAATGTAGAAAGGAAAAAGACAATAAAAAAGTTGAAAGCAAAACACCCACTTCTTTTACTTCTGCTGCAAACTTGAATTCCTATAGATAGTATTCCCAAAGCCTGCTGGCCATGGCAGTTGACATATGCAGTGTTCTGCAGATGTAGCTGCAGTAACACAGCTGGATATAATGCTCTATGCATCTGGTGCACAGATGTTTGATGGTGTCCTTGGTAGCCAGCCAGATTTTGAAGGATCCATTTAGTTCTTGGAGTGAAATTGAAAGAACAAGAGAACAGTCCACTGGTAGTAGTAATATTCCACGTTTCTCTTTAACTGCCTGAACCACTCTCACTTTCTCTATTAAGCTGAGTCATGCTAGTTTGCTCTTACCTTTTCCAGAATTCAGGATCTAGAAAAGACAAGTTGGAATTAAGCAGGCAAAAATCAAAACTCCGCTGAAAGTTCTTTGCTATCCCAGAACTCTTGCTTTCAGTCTCATTTCATTAAGAACCCAATCCAAACCTCCCTGGAGACAACAGAAAAAAAATAATGAGCTTTGGAATCAACCCTGAAAAAATCTGAATTACTTAACCTGAGCAATTTCAGCAGTGCTATCGCTGCTTTTGTCAGAAATAATTTATCCTTCTTTAAAATATACGCTCATTTTACCCTGCATAAATTACTGATGTTTTACTAATGTCTTCTGCAAAGTATTCCAAACTTTGATTTCATGATGGGTTTTGGTACAGGTTACCTTTGAGCTTTGCAGTGAGCTATATTGCAGCATCCCAGAAATATGTATATCCACATTAGAACATAAGGTACATGGTACGTGTGTGCTCCTACTGATAAAAACTGTGATTCTTTTTCTCTCAGCAGAATTTAAAATCTTCTAAAATTTTAACAAATAAGCAATAAATACACAGACTTTAAAAAGACACACCTGCCTTTCTGGGAATACTTTTGGTGTCTCAGATCATCCATTCTTCACGAACTCAGCAAGACACCTTTATCCATGTGATAATGTTGCTACTGCAGTTGCAACTACAGTTCATTTATTAAACAGTTACAAAGGTAATGGACATAAAGGTATGATTGTATGGACAAAAATTAAAAAATATATGCACAATGAGGTGAAATTCAAGGTGTAAAATCAAAAAGATGTATTTTCATCAGGAAAACCCAATAATTACTTACTTTGACTTTTCATATTACAAATACTGGTAAAACCGAGATATTTCTGTTGCAGAAACAGAACATTTTTATTTCAACAGAAATATAATTTTGGATGGAAAATTATCACAGTAAATATTTTTAACTAGCTTTTATTAATATAGCTGGTCTTCCTAATCATCTAAGCAACACTGAGATCATTAGTAATATAACAATTACCTGCTGTCACCAATTTTCTTCAAGCTTCTGCTTGTCTCACATTTCATGGTGTCGACCTAGAAAGACAGTAAAAAAAATCCTATTGAATAACTTAGACTAAATGTGTATTTCATGCCTTCATTGCCCATCTTGAAAGTTGCTTCCGCTGCTGGCTATTCAGCTACATGAGCCAAAAAGAAGAGAGAGAAGTCTGTATCTGGAGCAGCACAGCTCATGTATCTGACCTGTCCTTTTACTACTTCCTGACCTATATACTGAGATAGAAACCAGATAGCTGACGTTTGAGTGGTTAAAGGTTTGTTGAGAAATGAATCTTGAGTTAAAAATTGAGACTTGGCACTTATACATATGAGATGTATCAGTTTTGAAATTCATTCAGCCCTCAGACTTTAAGAGCAGCTGAAGAACACTGCAGTGGTGGCTTTCATCCATAAATAAAGTTGCACATTTAACAGCTAAGAAAGCATGCTAAGTGAATGCTAAACATTCAAGGGGAGAGGGAATTTTTACAGAGAAGAATCTTTTACCTCTCTTCCTGAGAACATAAGACTGGTAACAAGGTTAGAACTTATTAGAGTATAACCTAAGACCGGAAGTTTTTTATTCTGATGAGAACTATTCTCCTTTCACAATAAAATCAAACAGAAAATTCAAATTTTCCTTCTCTGAGGATCCTTGCTTAGATTGCATCATCTAATTCAAACAAGTATCTGCAGTCCAAACCATGAGATACAACAGATAAATCTGAGCGATGACAAGAAAGCTGCAGTAGCACATCAGCAACTTAAACATCCCCCAAATTTTACTAAACTGATTTGCAATGGTAGAAACTGAAATGTTGTATATATTTCCCAGAGTGAGATATGGCCCCACTGAAGCCAATTTGAAACATGCCATTGTTTTAATTGGAAAAAGAATTTCACTGCAATAGCAATGTAATTTAGTCCACTCATGGCACAGAATTCCAGAAAGTTTCAAGTTGTATACACCTTTTGTTTATTATTTTGTATTTTTAACTCATTAAAATATTTGAAGGGATAAGCAAGTGATCTATCTTCTGGAAGAAGAAGTAATAATGATGATGATGATGATAATAACAATAGCAGCAACAATCATCACCCTGCAGAAGAATGAAAAGTAGAAGTTGTGAGAGCCTTCCCTTTTTGCTCCATTCCTCACCTGTCTCATTTTCTCCTAAATTCTTCTTATTTAAAAGAACAGACTAAAAATATACATAGACACATAGAAAATTGAAGGTCCTATCGCAGGGATCACTGAGGGTCACTAAGGTTGTCAACGAGAAAGACTAAAACACTTTCCTTACCATAAAAGTCTATGAAAAATTTCTTAGTTTGGAAAAGAGACAGCTGATGAGAGAGGTATATAGTAACATAATTCACATGGAGAAAGTGAAAAAGAAACAATTATTTTCTATTTCACAAAACACAAGAATGAATGTACACCTCAGAAAATAACCATGTTGCAGATTTGAAGTAAGTCAGAATGCATTTCCATACAGTACATAATCATATTGTGAAACTCATTGCCACTGGATGTTACGGAGGTCAAAAGGATAAACACATGCAAAAATAGATTAAACAAGTTCATGGCGTATAACTCCATTAATTAGTCAGACAGTACTTCTGGCTCAGGGCATTCCTGTATCACTGATTCCCACAAGCTGGGAAGGTATAACAATGAAAGGATGATCCTATACTAACCCTTTTTCTTAAATTTTTGTAGTCATCTACTATTGGCCACGCTTAGAGACAGAAGAATGGTTACACAGCCATGAACCTAATCTATTAAGGAACTTCTTAGGCAATGGCAGCAAACTGTGGACATATTTTTAATTATTGTTGCCGTTTCCTCAAATAGATGGCAGAGACGTCTTCCCCTTTTAGTCATAGCAAATTAGTAAAAGGATGGCAAGCTAAAATGAAAAGAGATGCCACTTGGAGTATTTATTTCATTTAAATACATACATCTTTAGAACACAACATATATAAAACTTTTTGTAAGTTTTTCTCCCCCCCAAAATCTGTTCAATTACACTAAAATGAGAAACAGCACACTCCTCTTTTGAGCCTTTGGAGTCTCCAAACCATTTGAGAGCTGTTCTTTTAAAGATATGGGAAACCTACCAAAATACCAGATGTTTAATCAATACTCTTAACATTTTGGAAGTCTAGAGTGTGGAAAGGAAATGTCAATTGAATCGCTCTGGAAAATTGGATCTTTTGATTTTCACAGTCTGCAATGCACAATATTGACAGTCAGAAAAAGTTGGCTTCTTTTTTAAAAATACAAATCTGTGAGCAAAACCTTCACCGTCTCCATACCATAAATATATTTGCTTAAAAAAAACCCAACACCATAAACAAACAACATTTTGCAGAGTTTCTTTGGAGATTCTGCCTGCATGTGACAAGATCCAAAATACTTGATCTCTTATTTCTTAGATGGACATCTCCTTAGAAAGGAATGTATTTGCAACTTCTGAACATAAACAACATTAACTTTTCAGAGTTCTACATCTTTACAGAAATTGATAACATACAAGTCCTGGCAGTCCGAGAAATCTTGATTCATATTAATGCATAAACCTGATATTATTGTTAATACTAAACTCAGCCTCATTTAGTCATTAACTTTGCATTTTTTTTGTTGAAGAGGATTCTATTATACCTATTTTAATTTATTATTATAGAGTTTAACTCCAGGACATCCTCTTATGTTTACTAATACTGCCAAATTGCAGTCTCTGACTTCAAATAGGTCAGGCAATGCTTTTTGCTGTTTCAAAGCATGCTTTTTTCAGAAACATCTCCACATCAAGAATGCAATTCAAATGCTTCTCTACTCTCTAAAAACAAGCCCCGTTGTGAGCATATATATTCTGCCTTGTAATACCGAAGCATAATTACTTCAGTCATTTGGTATTTTCTTCTTCCATTGATAGCATGCCAAACGATATCATGATAGATGCGCATGAAGCACTAGAAATATCTTTATTACATCTGTATTTTATCAATATGGGAAGTAGACAATATATTTCTTGTTCAACACATCAAACAAATGTCCAGAAACTGAGGTAGAAATGGAGGGAACAGGTTTGGTGTGTCTCCTTGCTGTGCCTTTTTAACTTGTTTGCTAATTTGTTTGATTCATCTTTTCAATGTGCAATCACGGTTTGAAGACATCTTCTTAATTACCTTAACAGGATAAAAACTAGAAATTTTGATACTGGGGTTCTTTACTGGCATCCCCTAAATAATACATGTTGGCTGTCTTAAATTTCCTAGTTTTATTATAAGCATGTTAGATACCCTAGAGGCTGAAACAGGTGTAACACAAAAACGTCAATCCTTTACTTACATCTATTTATGTTTGCTTGATAAAGTAAATTCAAGCTAAATTGTGGTTCTCACTTTTTATTGTTTGAAGGTTTTTTTCCTTTAAGAAACAAACTGAAACAGTTTGAAACATCAGTCTAATCCAGGGCTATACTTATTACTACTATACAGATATTAATGGGGTAGGGGGTGGAGGAAACTAGATTAAAAAAATAACATTGTCTATTTATCTAGCTGCCACCTCAGTGCTTAAAACTCTATGCCATTTAGTTCCTGTCAACTGCTGCCAAATGCCTGCAGGGTCAAAGGTCCCTATAATTCTACCACTAAAGCTCTAAAAATGCTGGCTACTCATCATGTTAACACTGCCTACACAGGGGTAGCAATGAATAGTCCACAATGTCTATGTCTTGCAGGGATTCATGAGGTAGATATTCCTTTAATTATTCTATGTGTAGGCTCTATTGTGATGGGCGTCCTCAAACACTACTTAAGCTTTACAAAACCACAGCCATATAATATTAACTGTCTGCACCTGAACAAAACAGTGCTGGGAATACTTCCTCAGAACGTAGGAGACCTAGTGTTTCTAAGTCTAACAGTCCTTGTCGTGGTTTAACCCCAGCTGGTAATGAAGTAACCACACAGCCGCTCACTCACCCCTCACCCGGAGGGATGGGGAGGAGAGTTGGAATATAAAACTCAAGGGCTGGGATAAGAACAATTTAATAACTGAAACAGAATAAAAATGAAAGAACAATAATAACGATGACAATAACAGTTATAATGAAAGGGGGAGGAAAAGAATAAAATCTAGAGGGAAAGGAAGAAAGGAACACATGATGCACAACACAACTGCTCACCACCTGCCAAGCAATGCCCCCGCCCGCCCCGGCCAGCCCCCCAGGCAGATATACCAGGCATGACGCCCCATGGTATGGAACACCATTTTGGCTACTCCTGGTCAGCTGACCCAGTCTGAGGAACTGAAAAGTCTCACAGCAAAGCCAAAACACAGTCTGTAATAGCTCCTAAGAGTAAGTAACTCCATCCCAGCTGAAACCAGGCCACTTCTCTACCTCAGAAGGTGTAGTTTTACAGTCCAAATCACAGGAGACTTCTTAAACTATGAAGATAGAGTTTACATGACATGATTACTTCAATTTCTTATTTCCAATTTGCATGAAATAAGAGGCAAAAGAAAGAACACTCCATAGTCCACTGGTTAGAAAGGTAATACTGGAGGGCAGAGGAAGTACAGGGTTTCAAGTTCCTGCCCCCCAAAATATATGATTATTTTACCTTAAATATTCATGGAAGCAGCAGGTAGATATTCATCCACCTGTCTCCACACTAATATCCCAACCACTGGATCATAAAGTTCCTTCTTGTTTACCTTTTCAGACCGATGAATATTTAATTATTTCATGGGAACAGAATATATTCCTGCTTTATAAACTGATACTTAGAACTGTCACATGGGAGAAAAAAGTGGCAGAGCCAAACTCCATCAGGAAGAAGTACATGCACCACTGCATCACACACATCTTGTGTTGTTGGAGCCTGTCACGCAAAATACTCCCCAAAATTAAAAATTAAATATTCACATCTATTAATGCTGAACTAGGGGAAAAAAATAGAAATAATTCCATCTCTATAATCCTTTCTCTCTAAAATCCTAACCCATGCATAAAATGAGAAACTTTAGGAAACCACTGGTAAATGCAATGTCAAGAATAAGCTAACGGAGTCACACCCACCTCAGGTAAAAACTGCAAATCTGACAGAAATCAGGAGAAATCATACTCTGAAAGTTCAAAATTTCTAAAGCTTACACAGGCAACCCCACTTGACAATATATGCTTCTTTATATATAATTATCAGAAAGATGGGATTTCAGATTCATGAGAGATGTTCTTAGTTTTTGTCTGTCTGATTTAAATTATTAATGGGAAAGATTTCACAACCGCAGACTTTGCTCAGGCCTAGCCCTGAACTTAACCTTTCCTTTGAACAGAAAGACAAGAAATAATCATTACCTGACTAAGTAGAAAACACCTGCATCACCTGATATCTGCACACATTTTATCTAAGAGGATCACCCCATCAGCCATCCATTCTGCAGTCATTCTTAACTGTAGCATGCATCTCTACTGTAACTACAGTCCTAGTTTTACTCAAAGGTGAAAAGAACACTCTTACGTGCAATTAGAAGAATAAGATAGTCAAAAATATTGACACTGAGCCTCAGTTTATGTTGGATGTCCTGACTGAAATCAGCTAAACCCCATGATCCTCAGGTATAAGCTTGTGAACATTGGGCTTGATTTTAAAACTGTGGGTCTATAAATTAAGTAGCATTATTTTTTGACTCTTGTCCTTTGTTTAACCTTATTAGTTCTCCTTAAGAAAAAACAAGCAAAAAACCCCCACCAAACCAAACCAAAATACAACAATCATTCTAAACAACCGTAACTCTAACCCTAACCATCTCCAAAGAACAGGAAGCCTTGATGCTTTAAGAATAGTGACAGGATATTCAGACCCACAGGAAACTACACAGGGCTTTCCCGTAAACAGCTCTATTCCCAGCTCTTACCCTGTCCCCCAGCAGAAATTCCAGACATTAGGAACACAAGACTAGAGTGAAATGCAGGAAGACAATCTTTAAACTTACTATGGGCTTTAGTTTCAATCTGCTTGCTCACCTTAAAATTAAGTGCCAAGCTCAGCTTTGATGTACGTAGTCTAAACTTCAAATTTAAGTAAGGGATCCCACAGATTCTAGAAAAAGTACCGGTCTTATAGAACCCTCTGAATTTCACTAACAATCCCAGTTCTGTGCCCTTGCTCTCCCTGTCCAACATCCTAATCCTAACTGAAAATGTTACTTAAAATATAAAATTGGCACTCACAAATGCCTGAAAAATAAACAGAAGTAATACAGGGTATCGCTTATCTCACAGTGTCTTCCAAAATTCATCCACAGTTACAAGTGGGAGGCACCTAGATTCCAGAAAGCTATCTCTAATCTCATCATTAACTTTTGCATTTCCCAAGAGAATGAATTCTGTCCAGAACTCCTCTTAGCCGCTCTAAGCTTGCATGGGTGCTTTTGCCTGAAAGCAACAAAAGACTGTGCTTTATAACCTGAGTTTGCTTAACTTTAGCCCTAGTCTGTAACACAGAAGTTGACATTCACCACAGCCCAAAGAGGAAAAAGGCAATGTTCACATCTACTGGTAACTGCTCTCAGTTTTCTTAATCAGAACGGCCAAACTCTAGGTCTGCCAATGCAACGCCCATCTACAAGGGCGGGCAGGAGGATCCAGGGAACTACAGCCCTGCCAGACTGACCCCCATGCTGTGGAAGGTTAGGGAGCAGACCATCCTGAGCACCATCATGTGGCACGTGCAGGACAGCCAGGGGGTCAGGCCCAGCCTGCACGGGTTTAGGAAAGGCAAGTCCTGCTTGAGGAACCTGATCTCTTTCTATGACAAGGTGACCTGCCCAGCAGATGAGGGGAAGGCTCTGGATGTTGTCTACCTGGACCTTAGTAAAGCCTTTGATACCATCTCCCACAGCATCTCCTGGAGAAATAATACATGTACACTGGCCACAATCTTGCTGAGCTCCAATACCATGCTTGACTAAAAAAAATTACATCTTTAGTATTTGAAAAAACAAGGAGAAAAGTTGAATTAGATGATGCAACTAAAGTTTGCTTTTAAAAATTCAGAAATATGCACCTCTATATTCCTGACTCTCCCTAACCCTAGTTTCCCCTCCCCTCAATGTAAAGCTAGGAATTCATCACTGCACAGTAATTAAGAATCAGACATGCATATCTGTTCAAATCCGTGCACTAATGAACACAAATTCCGTTCTTAAAACTTGGCCTAAGCTTCTGCAAAGAACAGCAGCCAGGCTACGCAAAATGTTTGAATAATTAATTTGAACCTTGCTGTCATACACAGCAATGTTCAGTTGTTGACGTAATGAGCCCATGTTCTGCAGCATGAAGTGTTCTTAACCCTAATCCTTACTCCCAGTTGCAGTGCTGAAATATTCAGCAGGCATATACCTCTTCTTAATTAGACATTCAAACCCAGTCCTATCACCATCAGTGCAACTCGCCAGCTCCTCTTATACAACACCCCATCCTGAACTATGAAGACATGAGGACTATCTTTGACACATATTCAGGAGATGCTTAGTCCTAAAAGATCAGACGTTCCATTAGAAAGGAAGGCACTGACTTCTATTATTATTTTAAGGGCATGTTTATCCTGACCTTTTAGTTTCTCATTAAGTTAGTCTGTTCTGCGTTGTTGTCAAGTGTGCTTCATATATGCTTGGCACCTTACATTTGGCTAGAAAACCCAGGATTTTTAAGTCCTTTTGCCAAAGGGCTATGAGTTTGCCCAGAAGAGAACTCGTAATCACTTTTTATAACTAGTTCTAAAGCTGTTTCAGTTAATTAGCGTATCTGACACAGTTCTTGTATCATGTAAGTCTGTCCAACCCTGTCCCAGTGTGGAGCCAAGCATGAAGAGGAGCAAATACAGTATAAAGCAGACTACAAGAATGAGCTGTGTATTCTGATAACAAAAATTCAACATATTGTGATACTACTTAGGCAACCCCAAACAATCTAATGAGCCAAGTCTGGCAGAAATGCACAACAAAAACAATCCCCCACCGATGCTGATGTCTCTAAGTTTGAACAGACTAGCTAAAGACAACAAAATAAAGTGTTATGCAAGATTTACAGATGGAGTGTGGAAAAAGACTTACTCAAGTTCACATACTAAGACGCCAAAACTGAAAGTGAATCCCCATTTCTTTAGTTTATGTTTGTAACAAAGATCAAACCTCGTCTGATCCAGGAGATTTAACCTAACAAATCTATTGCCCTTTTGTATTCAGACTTCAGTGTCTGTAGATTTGTATTGGATCTGACTGAGATGGGGTTAATTTTCCCCACAGCAGCCCTCATAGTGCTGTGCTTTGTATTTGTAGCTAGAAAGGTGCTGATAACACAGCAGTGTTTTGGCTGCTGTTGAGCAGTGCTCTTACAGCATCAGGGCTATCACTCCGACATTCCCTTCACCAGTAGGCTGATGGTGGGCAAGATCTTGGGAGGGGATGTAGCCAGGACAGCCAACCCTAACTGACTGAAGGGATATTCCACACTATATGACATCTACTCAGCAATAAAAACTAAGAGTAAGGTGGTGGTGGTGGAGAAGGGCACTTGTTATTTACCATATTCATCTGCTTGGAGCAACCACTATCTGTTCTGAAGCCCTGCTTCCCAGGAATTGATTGGACAGCACCTGCAGAAGGGAAGTAGAGAATGAAATCTTTTGTTTTCCTTTGCTTCCATGGGCAACGTTTGCTTTTGCTTTATTAAACTGCCTTTATCTTGACCCAAAAGATTTTTTTTTTGCCATCTTATTTTCTTCCCTCATCCTGCCAAGGAGAGGTCTGATAAAGCAGCTTGGTGGGTACCTGGTGTCCAGCCTAGGTCAACTCACCACAAGAGTGAGCAAGGTAGTAGCTCACAAGGGAACATGGAGCTGCACATCAAGTTCTCCTTTTCTTTTCACAGAATGATTTAGGTTGGAAAAGACCTTTAAGATCATCAAGTCTAACCGTTAACCCAGGCCTGCCAAGTCCATCACTAAACCATTGGGAGCCAAATTCTTTTAGCACTGAGTAGTGAGAGTTAAGAAAACATTCGTCAGCTCATATTGGACTTTGCCTCACCACAATGGAGAGGAGAAGGTAAACCATAGTTCTGGTATCAAAAGGGAAGTTGTAGGTGCGAGCTGCAACTTCATAACTGAAACAGAGCGTGGACACAGGACTGCACTCCTCCCTTACACCTAAGGGAGGCAATGGCTAACAGTATCCCTTCCCAGATGAGATGCGAATTTGCCACTTCAGCAATGAAGAAAAGGAGATTTGTGCACTTGGCTTTGATTTCAGCAGCAAAGCGGCACCTAATGGCTCAGAGGCAATTAAGAGCAAACGTGACTCTTGGCTGTAACTCAGCAGCTGTTCAAAGAGTAGAACAGAGCTGAATGAAGTGGACAAACTTACCACTCACCATGGGAACTATGCAGGTAAAAGCTATTGTGAGAGCTTTAGTAATCTGAATACATGATCAGTTAGAGTACAAATCCAGACTCCCTTGTCGGGTTTAGCAGAGAACATAAACAAAGCTTAAATCTCAGATTGGTACCCTAACCAAAAGACCAGTTTCCTGTGGCAGCAGTACTTTGTTTTATAGTACCCTGACTACCAATTCTCAAAGGAACTCAACATGCCAACTTCATTATAAAAATCAATGAATCAAAGCCATTCAGCACCTTACAGGACCTGTGCTTGGTAAGAAAGCTTTAGACTTGTTATCGTGACAGACAATCCTACAAAAATCATGAGGAAAAAACAGACCATCAGTCATTCAGTAATTATATAGCAACTGCAAGGCCATTTAGTTACTGTGGGATAAGCAATAGAATGCTTAATAATTTAACCAATTACCATTCATTATAATAGCCAGGTTGGCATTTGATGATCCACAGGGGTCTCACCTGCCTCTTCACATACCCAGCATTTAGTGTTGCCATAGTAATGTTGTTCACACCTCTCCAGTTCAACTTCTGTCAGTCTTCAGTGTAAATGCCTATTTCTAGAACTATCAAGAAAAGGCTTACAAAAGGAGTACAAATTATATAATGCCCTGCTGAAGTCCATTTTTATGGCACCTTTCTATTCTGACAGGTGTACTATTGCCTCATCCATGGGTAAAAAATTTGTTTTCAATGTGCTATACTTATCTGACTGATCTATTTAAGATATAAATGAGAAGGTACAGCTTTGCTGGTCACAAGACTGAAATCTACTGGGCTTACACTGTGGTGCATTAAAATGACTGAACAAGAAGAGTGTTCATCATGTTTCATATTGGCTAACCTAAAACCTAAGCATAATGATGGTCTGCCTCCCCTCCCCCGGCCCCTGCTTTTTAATGGCCATAGTCATTACAGTCACATCTGGTGGATAAATATCTTATTGGTGCTCTCCTACAGAAAACAGCAGTTGAATAACATTCAGAAATCTTTGAGTGAATCTATTAAAATTAACACAATATAGCAGCATGTTGTTGTTTTGGTTTGGTGGTGTTTTTAGGAACACAGGCATGGAAAAGGAAACATGAAGTCCGAAACACGGTATCTGTACCCACATCCAGAGTCTTTCCATTCTCTTTGACAGGCTTAGTATGACACTTTTACTCAGGAACAGACTTCTGGGAGATACAAATGATTTAACTACTGTAACTTCTTATTCAAAAAGGGAAAGTCTACCTGTCATTCTTTATAATCATATTTACATTCTTAAATCCGGTTTTCAGTCTCCTCCCTTCTGTTGTACTCATTTGAGCCTAAAAAGACTGAAAATCTAGACAATATTATTTCAGGAAAATTTCTGTCTGGGCACTGACTTAAATATTCTGGCTCATTTATAGTTCAAGCTCTGTTAAAAACCCAAAACTCAGGGCAAATCTGTAAAAAGAAGGTACAGAGGCTGAGTTAACCTGGACCTAACTTTTTCAAAGACACTGATTCAGGGCTTTGATTCAAGCCATGTGGAAGGTGTGGTATTGTTTGTTTAAATGGGATAATAAATGAATTAATTATTTTATTTCACTTTAATGTGTTAGGTAAAGTTTAAAGAAAATGAGGGGACTACGAACCTACAGAGAATGAAACTAAAACAAACAACCAGGAAATAAAATCGCTAACATGACATGCTAAATATTGTATCTTACTGTAACCTCTATTTATTCTAAATAATAACTTTAAAGATTATTCTCTAGACCATGGAGTTGCAGTTATGTGAACATGCCAAGGCAAAGCAAGACACCTGTGCTTCCTGTAAATGAACACATTCTGCAGGCTAGCAAAAATACCCCATCAACAATCAGAACTACATCTCATATCATTCTTCAGATTTGTGTTAGTACAGCCATTTTGTGATCTTTTGTCCTCAGGAGGCTTTGTGGACCTTTACTCACATCATTCTTCTGGCTGTTCTGATCCAAATTCTGCTAAATTCAGTTTGTACAATCCCTCTGGTTTATACGTGTTGCACCATAACCTACCTACAAAACTTAGAACAGCAGCTAGTATCAGAGTACAGTGCTGATACTATGCAAAGAACTAAAGCTGGAGGGAAAGACAGTTTAAAGAGGGAGTAGGGAACGTGAAGAGAGAGCTAGGAAATAAAATGTTTAAAACACAGACAAGTGCAGGTTTTCTCTCACACAAACTTATTTTGGCTTAAGAGATGCTAGCAGGTGGCAGATATGTGACTGTGTGGTTGTCAGTCAGACCAGAACTTTTTTCTGGAGTTCCTTAAATGAAGTGCCTCTCAGAGGAACCATACAAAGTAATTATGGCAGGTACTTAAGCAAATGGACTGTTAATAACCAGATAGAGGTGATAAGCCTCCCAGGCCAGCTGGAGACCTGCTAGTGAAAAAGAAGAAGGAACTGAGGAGTAGAATCTGTTTTAGTAGGGAAAAGGATTCTTTAAAATATTGGTTGATCTCATTTGAATAAAAAAAAAAAAACGAACAAAAAAATAGTAATCAACAAGCAATCTCACTGATGCTGAAATCTGCTGGCTATCTTCAGTCTACTGCTTCTAAATTGCTGGCTGAAATAATTCATTACTGATTTATTTCATTGTCCTAGAAGAACTGATGGATTTATTTATTTAAGTTGCTGCATAGCATGACTTTCTTGCAAAATTTCCTTTGTTCTCACCCAACACACTTTGTGGTGATCTCTCTAATGGACCAAAAAATTCCAGAAAAGGCTTTGAAATACTAAATCTGGAAATACTGCAAAACTTTTCCAGTGCAGTCCTTAACCACAGTGGAGAGAAGAAATTAAAAGTATAATGAGATCTAGGCTCACATCACGAATCAGCAGATACTAGAAATATATTACTACACTGTCTGGACAGTTCTAATGAACTACAGAAGGGACACAAGAAATCCAGGACTGGGGTCCTGGGTAGGGTAGGTCAAAGTGATTACCGTAATATTATTTCTTACTTGTATATGTTACTTTAGACATCCCGAGTAAAATTTTTGTGGCTCAGTTTCTATTAAGTCAGACTGAGAGGATCTGGTCATCAAAAAAACCCCTTCCAACTGCAGACTACAGGAGTCTACAGAAGCACCTCCTGTTCATTGAGCAGCCCAAGGACAAGCTATGGATCTCAACAATTCTTTTGCACAAATCAAGTTCCTCCAGTGCCCACTCCAGACTAGCCAGCTGCAGTCCATATAGCACTCTTCTTACCATACTCAGCCAATCAGCTCTTCAGACAGCTTGCAAAAATACATTTCAGCAACACAAAATACTTCACTAAATCCCATCTAAGAACTGTCAATATAAGAAGAGGCCAACTGAGTGATCTTTCGGTTTATAACGTACCTATTTCCTACCCTTCACCTGCTTCCTCAGTCTTTCCTCAGTCTCGCTACGCATTCTGTATCCCTACTTAGAATAAAACAAATAAGATTTAAAAAAAAAAAAAAATCCACAAGTTTTTTTTCTGCAAGATAATTCTGGGGCAGGGGTGGGGGTTGTAGCGTTTATTTTTTTAATTCTCCGCTTCTTCCCTCCAAGACATACATGTGATTGAGGGATTGATTACAAGGAAGGGGTGCTCACATCTGATACACTAAGTGGTTTGAGAACAGCAACATTTATGCAAATACCCAACAGAAAGACTGTGAAACTTGTGACCTTACTTGGGATTTCCAGGCCAACTGCTGGTCATAAGTTACATAGCCTCATTCATGATTCTTTCCCCATCTACCTTCGGTTTCTGAATACACAGAGGAAAAACTAGATTCAGATAATATTACTACATTTTAAAAGTCAAACAATCAAAGGGAAAAATGCTCTGTACTAAAACGTGATTTATTTAAAAGGAAATATTAGCAGGAGTTTGTAATGTAAATGAGACTGGGTTTTTTTTCAATGTTGCCTTGTTCTTGAATATAGTTAAACTGGTTTAGATTATATTCTCAAAAACATTCAGCCTAATGCAAGCAATCAGTATGCTGAACTTCCAATCAAGCAGCTAATAATTTTTTTAAGGTTTTAAGCTCCCAAAACATTGTCCCATAATAAAACATCAGGCAAACTTTATAATAGACAGAGGTACCAAGCAATACATACAGACATTCTTTGACAAAGAAAGTACAATAGTAAGGGAAACACAAATACAAACACTGATGTTTATTATCTATGGAATTTTAAAATACTTGCCATGGATTATATAGGATATTGTGAGGTTAACAGACTTTGTTCCATATAAAATTCTAACACTTCTGGGTCCCCCTGTTATCTTAAGGTGCCTGAATGATTTATCTAGTTACAGGTTTGCATAGGTCGGAGGGGCTGGGAGGAAGGAAGAAAAGTTGAAGTTGTTACAGAGGTCAGTAGTTATATGAGAGCAAAACAAAATACTGAAGACCTATATACATCAGCACAGCCCTGACGGTATTTCTTCGTAGTGTATCCATTAGTAAAATCACAGTGCTTGGAATTTACGAATTCTAGAAGCACAGTGTTTTATAAAGTTGTATAAAGTGACAATTGTCACTTCATATTGGGTCAGATAGCAATGAAGAGCATTTCAGGTAGCTGAAGTGTCTGATAAACCTGTGTATTTCAACCTCACTTAACTTTACGTTCCACTTGCAAAGTTCCTTCTAAGCATAACCATAATTTCTTTACTAGGTATACAGTTTGATGATTATATATATTTAGTAGACTTTATCCTGAAAGATCTTGCATATTAAAATGCTCAATCAAAATATATAGTCAGCTATGTATAACTGGGTGAAAAGGAAAAATCTGCACTGGACAGCCATACATGGTTGTGGAGGTTGTCAAGAGGTGGCCTTCCACTCTGGTATAACTTCCACAAGGGATTGTCGTACTTTTAGACTTGTTGCTTAAAGGTTAGCCAACACAATGCACCCACAAATGACATGTTACTTTGGAAGTGAAAGGACAGATTTTCCACCCTCCCATTAAAACTAGAATAGGCAAATGTTGGAAAGATTGATAGAAACTCCTCCATACTCAGGCTCCTGTGATCTGAAGTTGAAGGCCAGAAACTGTCCTTAGCTATCTAAACAGAAGAATCAAGATGAGTTTTAATGGCCTGAGAGTGCATGGAATTCCAGACTAAATCACAGGAATAAAATAAGGCTTACAGTGATCTCTGAAGGTCATCTCAAAGCAGAGCTAATTTCAAGGGCTCACAACCTTTACTGATGTATGGGGTTGTTCTGTCACAGCTGCAGGCCATTCCACCTGTCTTTTTCAAGCTTCAGCGAGATTTTTGTCAGTCCATTTCTCTAGTCCAGTAAGGTTCTTCTGAATGGCTGCCCATACCTTCATTGTAGCAATCACTCCTGCGAATTTTAGGTCATTCGTGAACTTGATGAGAATGCATTCCAGCACATTGTGCAGGTCATTGATGACATTAAAAAGTATCAGCCCCATAGGAAGGTCACTCATCACCAGCTGCAATTAAGACTTTGAACTACTGACCACTACCATTTTACCCCATTGTCCAACCACCTTGTAGTCCACCCATCCAGTCCATGTCTCTCAAATGTGCCTATAATACGAAGATGTGAAAAGCCCTGCTAAAGTCAAGGTACATAGTGCACACTGCAAACAGACAGTGCTTGTCTCATGTATCATACTTTTTTTCCTTTAACATTTTCAACAATATAAACCTCTGGTTTTCCAGGGGAATAGTCATAAATAAACCTTATTCTTTGTTTTTATTTGCATGCTGAATTACAAGCAGAAAACTGCTCTTCTAGTTTTCTGCAGATTCAATCATCTTCTCATGGAAGACAATGAAGTTGATCAGAAGCCACTTGTTCTCGATAACTCTGTGCAGACTGTTCCCAACCATCCTCTTGTCTTTCACATGCTTAGCTTACATAAAGATTTTTCGTGATTTTCTTGGGCTGACCAGCCTGTTTTTCCTCAGATCCTGTTTCTTGCCCATTTTTGAATATGGGCATAACATTTGCCTTTCTGCAGACCTCAGGGGCTTTCCCCAGTGAGCACTACCTTTCCAAGATGATAGAGGCCTCCTAAATGAGTCAGTCAACTCCATCAGCACCCTCAGATGCATCCCATCTTGCCCCATGGTCTCAAAGGCAAGTAAACTCTAGTTCGATCTTCCTCTGCCTTGGGTAGTACCTTTCTCTCCTACTCTTTGCTGCTAGGCCCAGAGACCTGTAAAGCTACAGAGCAGATATTGCTAGTAAAGACTGAGAAAGGAAGGCATTAAGTAGCACACCCCAAGGTTACCAGCCTCATTCAGCCGTGAGACAAGAATTTTCTTCATTTTCATTACTGACGTACCTGAAGAAGACCTTAATGTCTCATATCTCTTGCCAGTTTTATCTCTATCCAAGAGGTGGTCTTCTTAATTACATTCACATGTCTGCAAGTAGGCTTTTTTGCAGCCTGTACTTGCTTCCATCTCTCATAGACTTTTTTTTTTTTTACATTTCAGCTTGGTCAAGAGTTCACTGTTCAATTAAGATGGACTTCTGCCACACCTGCTCATTTTCTTGTCCACTGGAATATATAATTTTGTTTTGAGGTAGTTGCCCTTGATAATTAACCAATTTCTCCACCCTGAAGGGCAGCCTTCCATGGGACCCCACATTCCAGTTCCTTAAATAAGCTGTGAAAACCAAGGGGGTTTTATTCTGCTGCTTACATGCATCACTTCCCTCCAGATCTTAAATTCCATCATTTCCTGGTCATTGCAGCAAAAGTTGCCATTGCCTGTCATCTCAACTAGTTCTTTATTCATGAGTAGCAGACCTAGCAAAGCACCTCACCTAGTCAGTCTTCCCAGAAGATGTATAAAAAAAAATAGTATCTTGTACATTATTCAGTACTTTTGACTTTCTGTCTTCCTTTGGATAGTGTTAAGAAAAAAAGCATCTCTTTTTTAAAAGAAGTTATTTTGTCAAAAACAGACAGTGCTTGTCTCATGTATCATACTTTTTTTCCTTTAACATTTTCAACAATATAAACCTCTGGATTTCCAGGGGAATAGTCATAAATAAACCTTATTCTTTGTTTTTATTTGCATGCTGAATTACAAGTGTATTGTTTCCCTCTGAGGTTAGCTCAAAACCAGCATCTTCAGTGGGGCTGGTTTATGTATGCATGTCTCTCCCTTCCCTCAGGATCTTGATCTAAATGAAATTACAGTAAGAAATTGATAAAATTGACAAGGTATTAGTTGTGGAAAAACTCTCATACCATTTTTACAAATCCCAGAGTAGAAACAAGTAAATAGTACTATATATATATATGGAGAGGTCTTTTAATGAATTTGCTTGAGACAAGCTTGTGTGACCTAAGTTACATGGTATTCATTCTGCAATGACCACTAAGACTCCGGCATAAGCAGGCCCCCATGAGGAGAAGGATCAGGTTTAAAGGGATCCAAATAGCAATGTTCCACTTTCAACAATGTTCATTCACATGGAATACTCATTTAAGCCCAACCTTGCAAAGAGCTAGCGTACCTTAGTTTAGACCATGCAAGTTTCGTCAGATGATCTGGAATGCTTAAAATTCCTGTTCGTTACTTTTCAAGGAAAACATCACTGTCAAGACCTTTTTAATCACATGCTTTTTAGTCAGATTTTTGAGACAGACATATGATAACAGGGCTTTAAAGTGTTGAACTCTGCCTTCTAATCACACCTTTTCTGTGTCTTTCTCATTTTGCCTTTTCTATATCCTGTGTTCTAACACTTACACAGAGAAATTTTTCAAGAAATACAAGTAATTTATCTCAGATTTACATCTCCAAACAAGTCATAATAAAAAAGAAAAAAAAATAACCAACAAAAATCTCAGTAAATATTTTTGACTAATGTATACGCTCCAAAAATTTGTGATCTTTCTGTCCTCCTCAAAGGCTACGGACTTTTCTTCCTTTGAAAGGAGATGAGGCAAGCAAATAGACAAAGTTTCCCAGGAAATAACCATTTTACAAGCTTTTGCTCAGCTTTTGCAGTGGATGGAAATAACGTAGACTTTGCATTGCTTTAACAATATTTCTAGAGATCAGTACTTCTGACACTGCCTTGGTGAACTATCTATCCATTCTGTGTTTTCTGATGTAAAACTAAGTAGCTGCCTGTGGGAAAACTTAAAGTCAGATGTTCTAGAATTGTTCTTCCAGAGTATTGTAGATCACTTTGTAAAGCAAAAGCCTGAAAATGCTGGATAATTTCAGAGGCTCAGCACTGGTCTGCTAATATGCCAGGAAGAATAAGCAATTATGATTTTCATCTAAGCAACATATGCTGTTTGCTGTCCTGTTCAGAACAGCTGTAGGTTAGATGCTGTTAAGATTAGGCCCCTTCTTTCCTTCATATTTCAAAATTCAAATTAAACTAAAATAACAGCACCTGCTGAACAAAAACACTATTTCAAAATGTGTACTTGCACACAATTACTATGAAGAGGCTGGCCACCATTGTTACCAGTCTATTCTTTCTGAATGGAAATGGCAGAGAAGTTTTCGATGCAGCTGCAGCTCTTCAATTGTATAACTAGTGCTGGCCCCAAGCCAACCCTCAAGAACTCAAGTGGCACCAAAAGATACTATATTGATTTGCAATCGAACATAATAGGCCATCAGCTTAATTATTACTGAAGTGACAAGGTTCTGGATATTTCATATTTATATTTCTGAGGCCTGTGAAAGATGAATGTAAATCTTTTAAATGCTTACATTTGCATATCTTCAGAAGGGTTGAGTGCTCTTACTGTATTCATAGTCTGTGAAAGACCTAAAGGACTGGCTATTCAAGTCAGGTTGCTAGATCACACAGTCACTTACTTGCATAAGGGAACAAGGCTATAAAACTAAACACATTCCTACAGGAAAATATCCCCAGATCTCTTGTAGACACACCAAAAAAAAATAGAAGTAAAAAAAAATAATAAAAGGTACTTTGATCACTAGTACCATCCTCATGGACCTTTTCCTTTCCCTGCTCCCTTAGTTCAAAAGACCGCTTGGGTACAAGAGACTGAATTGGTGTCACCTAGCACTGTCAACATCTCCTAAAATACCTACTGCACCACGTTATTTCTTCCCAATGACTCTTACCGTAGCTATATGACAGAAGGTCTGCAAACAGGACTCAACATTTTGAAGAAGTGTATGGTAGGGGAACGCGGAATATTTATGGGCTAGAAAGTGAGACCAAGACCCAGGATTAGCATGCTGTCACTAGCCAGCTCTCTCACACTAGGCTGTGAGTTAGTTATCTCCTAATGATACGCTGGTCTTTTTGTTAGGACTATGCAAGTTTTGCACTCAGTTCCTATAACTAACTTACTTATAATCAGAAAAACTATTATTTTTTTTGTTCTGTTTTGACAGGTTGTTTTAATTATATAAAGAACCACTTTTATTTTAATGACCCTAGAGCTAGTTACCATTTCTACACTTGTCCTGCACCTTGTCTTCCGTGCAGGTTCCTCCATAGTTAGGTCACATTTTTACTGAGCTCATATATACACCACGCCCTGCTTTTCTCCCATATTCCTACCCTCTGAATTGCAATTGTCCTCAAAAGGGTTCTCTCTTGTTTACCATTGGTATTTGCTGTAAATTGCTTTTCATATACTGTATGCGGTAGTTGAAAATAAAATAATAATTGTTTCTCCAGTTCCCAGGGAGATAAACAAGATGCAGATGAACACATAGTTATAAATATGACAACATTCATTTTTTGTTTTGTAGAGTGGGCAAAAAGATTTATTGCCATGCTTATCCTCTATCTCCTGTTAGTAACATTATTCCCAAAGAATTTATGCTTGTATGTTCAAGTATCAATGTCCCCTACTGGAGGGAATATGCCTGAACTCCTTATCATAAGTATCTTTTCTAGTGCTACCCATTTGATGACTTTTAATTACTACCTAAAGAGGAGGCCTGTTCTGAAGTAATTTTTTCACCTTTAATAGTAAAGCCCAGTACTTTACTTTTTCAGCTTTCAATTAAAAAAAATAGAAAGTTAGGGGAAGATTTTTGCCAAATAGAAATGGAACAAGTTTGCAGGAAAATGCTTTTTTTCCCTGTCCACTGTCATGCTCAACAACACGCCCCCCCCCCAAAAAAAAACCCCAAACACACAACAAACAACACCATCACCCCCGTCCCCTCTGCCTAACCACCAAACTTTAGGAGCTGTTATGACACATCAAGACTATTCTGAGAAGGAGACCAGTTTGCACATTTCTATTTGAGTGTAAATTTAAATACAAACCAGTTTATAACTGAAAACCCATTAGAAACAAAGGGGAAAACTAAAAATAGCAACAGGAATTCAGCTTTGTCATGAGCAGGTGTTGCTAATTAAAATTCCTTGGCTCAACATCTACTATGGATTCAGGAAACCAGAATACAATTTAGTCATACTGCTGCAGTGCAGAGTTGTCTTCCCTTTATTTCTACCTTCCCTTTCTAGTGTACACTGCTGCTGTTTCATTACTTCTTCTTAATAGTATTACAGGAAAGACAGCTCACACACTTGCAATCACTGTTTCTTATCAAAAGGATTTTAAACAAGGGAAGATGAAGTCTCAAATATGATGCAAACAACATTATACAAACAACTCTGTCTACATGTAAAAACGCATAAATACAAACATGGCATTCCTGTGTCTAGAAACAGTGACTTAATACAGGATTAGTTCAAGAAGTTCAATAGCTTTCCCTGGGAACACTGTGTCTAGCACATACAGCTGTCTTCTAAAATCTGCTGTATACTTTGTGAAGTGTCTAGTCTCTGCCTCTTTGCAATGGTAGTACTGCGTTTATGTCTCTAAGATCATAGTCATATTGCGCGTTCATGTGAGAGTACAATGAGATCAGAAACAACCATGCAGGTTTAGCTGGTTCTCTGCATCAGGATTGGAGTCAACTGCTAGAAAAATCACAGGGCTTTGTGTTTCACTGCTAATACATGTAATGACTTAGGTAGAAATATGCATCACAAAACATTAATAGAGGATACTGACAAAATTGTGCTCACTTAGCTTGAAAGTAGAATATAATCTCTCAACCAGAAACATTCCATTTTTCCTGCCCATTTCCTGACAGTAACAGGATGGTCATGAAAAAATTCAGGTGGATATAGTGCTTTGGAATGTGAGATCTTTTGATGTTTTTTAGCCATACATCTGAAAGACACCAGAAGGGGAAAAAGAACACAGGTTAGGAGAAAGGGAAGACACATGACACGCCTATTCAGGAAAAAAATGCTTCTCAAATTTCAAGGCAATGTCCCACAATTTCACCTGGACAACCACTTGCTTCAGACTTAACAAAGTAAGGTAACTGAACATTGATGTCAAGAAAGCTGCGAAGAACAGGCTTCAACTGCACCAAAGGGGCAGTCAGGGCTACTACAACAGGCACGGAGAATGCTCCTGTGGTCAGCAAGGAATCAATCATAAAAGACTTCTGCTAGTGCAATCCCTGCAAAGTGGCCTGGTCTAAAACCAGATTGATAACAAATCACGTGTATTGTAGTCATGCAACAGGAAAAGAGCTGTATAGTATCCACCTGCACAAATAATTTTGAAATGAAAGGATGTGAAGATGAAAATTGGGCCATTGTTACTAAGTAGCTGAAAATGCAGCTGAGGTTTTTGTTGTTAAGAGAAACAACAAACTCACTTAAAATACAGATGAAAAGTATCCATAAACAAATGAGAAATTATTGATATTGGCTTTCTACCCTATACGGCCAAAAGGTATTTATATAATGTAAAATATTACTGCTTTCTAATGATAGAAAAATTATTGTCTTGAGTAACACAGAATACTGGTTCTGTTTACAACATAAAAGAAAAAAAAAGAAAAAAAGGCCCTTCATATTAGACTTGTCAGTAAATAAGAGGGTACTACTTCCTTAAATAATTTGTCAATTCATACCTACACAGTGTGATCACTAAGAGATCTAGTTTTTCTCCATTTCCATGTACAGCAATGGACAACAGCTGGTATGTACAACTCAGTGCACAGAAGCACAAATAACATGCTATGTAATAGAGCTAAGTAATCTCAGAAGATCAAAATATCCAGTCATTATTTTGGCGATGTGGGATTAGAATCTTTGGATTTCAAACTTACAGTAAGACTTAAAGGCAGAATTTTTCAAGAAATCAAAATTCAGATATTGAAAAACAAAATAAAATTTTATTCATAATATAACATTAAAAAAATGAAGGGACCATCTCTAAGAGATAATAACGATCCACTGTCTACTCCAGTTATAGGCTGGGTTCTGAAACAATCTCTTCATGTTACTTAGTAGTTACTCACAGGAGTAATTTCACTAAGTCTGTGTAATTACTTGAGGCAAGGGCTCATGAGTGAACACAAAAGCTTCACAAACTGACTCTAAAATAGCCCAGCAGAAACTCCAAATTACTTTAAAACAAATTCTACATCAAGCTGGGCTGTATCATGAAATAGAAAAAAGCAACTGTCTTCCTGGACCTCTTGATTTTGTATTACAAAAGTTTTTTTTCCCAGTGCTTCTTTCAGATTATTAAAATATATATGTTAGGAGGAGAAAATGTTTTAAATTCAGAAATAAAAATATCACTAATTCACATCACATATGCTGTAGAGGTATTTATGAAATTAATTGATCCTTCTTTAAATTAAAATTATATAATGAATATTAATCCTACTACATATCTTCTGTGGGATTTGTCTGAAGGTTTACAGAATAATCACGTAAAATCCTCTTCTCTGCAAAAGCACATGCTACATGCAGGAAACAGAATTTGAGTCAGAGTCCTGTTTATTCTAGTGGAAGACTCCAGTCTTCCCTGTATTCTCCAGGATTTATTTTTCTGACAGGTCTCCATAAAGCATGGTACACAGCTTCCCATGGTTGCTTCTCCAAAGTTACCGCAAGAAGCATAAATTGTGGCAGTTTAGACAATATTAAATTTCCTAGCTCTTTGAAAGATAGAACAAACTTTTTCCCTCTGTTTTTTCCTGCTCTACAGAGTTGGACTAGATAGTCTATGCTTAAGGGAGGTGGGCTGGGAAAAGGGACACAGGCATCCAGCATCCTCCCATACACATAGTTTTAGGCCAAAATATAGGCACAGACTCCATTTGTAGCCCTACCACTGACTTTTCTTCTCTTTTTCCAAGTTGTTTGAGGCACGTTTCCATATAGCACTTGGCACAGCAGGGACCTAATCATGACTGAGACTTAAGTGTAATTGGAATGCTAATACTAAAAGGAAGAAACAAGAGGCAAAATCATTGGGTAGTAAAAGCCAGCCAAGCCTAGTATTCACTATAAAAGAGGGATCTCCGCTTACGGAGACAGACAGGCTAAGAGATTGTGTATTTCTCAGAATCAAATATTAAAGTTTTTGAAGTTTTTTCTTCCCCATGAGTACAGGACATAAAGGGGCAGTACATTTACAAAGCAAGTAAATCCTAAAAGAGAAACTTCTGTCATCCTTCATTATTAGAATTAACCTCTGTTTAAATGCATTAATGAAGTACATAAAATCACTCGTCGTGAAACAGGAAAACTATAATACAGTGTTTAATAGCTTATTTTCTTTCCTTCAGCATCCTAAAACTATTGATCCCAAATTCAGCCCCATATACTGCTGAGAGAAATAGAAGCTCAACCTAAATCACCGACTAAGAAATACGTATTTAGTGCTTATACTGGTAAGCAAGAGTCTCCAAAATTCGAATAGCTGTAGCCTGTATTTTTCTCTGGAAAACAAAAAGGGGGTTCGCCTTTGAAGTTGTAATTGATCTTCAGTCTTTACAGAATCACAGAATGGTAAGAGGTTTGAAGGCACCTCTGGTGGTTATCTTGTCCAGCCCCCCCCTGCTCAAGCAGGGCCACCTACAGCAGGCTGCCCAGAGACGCATCCAGACTTTTTTTAGTGTCTCCAAGTAGGAGGCTCCACAAAACTTCTGGAAAACCTGGATCAGTGCTCAGTGACCTTCACAGTAGAAGTCGTTTTGTGATGTTCAGATGGAACCTCCTGTGTTTCAGTTTGCACCCATTGCCTTTTGTCCTGTCAGCGGACACCACTGAAAAGAGCCTGGCTCCATCTTCTTTATACCTTCAGGTATTTATATACATTGGTAAGTACATAAGCCTTCTCTTCCCTAGGTTGAACCATCCCAGCTTTCTCAGGTTTTCTTCAGATGAGAGATGTTTCAGTCCCTTCATTACACCTTAGCAGCCCTTGGCCATTAGGAAGTAGATCCATCTCTTGTTTGTACTGAGAAGCCCAGAACCGGACACTACTCCAGGTGCCACCTCACCAGTGCTGAGCAGAGGGGAAGAACCACCTCCGCTGATCTGCTGGCAATCCTAACGCAGCTGAGGATACCACTAGCCCCTCCGCCACAAGGGCAAGCTCCTGACTCAAAGCAGGACCAGTGCAGATCACTGAAGTTTGCTCACTGCCTGAGTTTATGTTATACATGGTCATTTGTGTTACCTTATTTACTTTGTTGAGTGTAAAATCTACCATGGCTTTGATTTACCTACAGTCCTTCTCCCTTTATTTTTATTTTAATTTAAGTTTTTGTATGCATGGAAGTTTTATATCATCATGTATCAAAACAGAAAATCCAGCTACATTCTTAGGCCCCACGTTAAGGATGAGGGCAGTCATCAATCTATAGAAAATATTACTCTTTATTTGATGTAAATATAAGTGGATGGGAATGAATACCTTGAATAAAATTTTTTCATAATTAGGTATCTTATATAATAACTGTCATCACTGGGAATAAAAAGAGATAGTAAATTAGGAAAAATTAGGAGGAGTAATCCTTCCATGAATTTTGTTGCACAGGTTTAAATTACTTAGTTGTAAATAATTAAAAATTATAGAACATAATGCATTAGTCAGAATCACATCAGTGAGAAAAAGTAAAACAACTTTACTTTTTCTGATTTTTCATATAAATTATTTAATTCTGTCCTCAAACCCTGAAGCTTCTGAAACTGGTAGCATCTTTCATCAAATGGCCTAAAGAAACAGATGTTACAAATCCACACAGGCTATATGTGTGTCTTCGGCCTACTGCCCCTTGGGATCAAAGCAAACAAGAAGGGCACATACTGAGCTGGTCCATGTATGCAGCAGCTAGGTTTCTCTTAGTGGAAGTAATTACTTAAAATTTAGATGAAGCCAACGTATTTTCTCTACATAAATTAAAATCAACAGGAAATACAGAAAGATATAAAATTAAGTCCAATACGTGCACAAATATTTAGAAAGCAGATATAGCCTGAAGAAGAGACATGCTGCATATCGTATATTCTGTTTCAGATAAAGCATTGTCTTTGTCTTTCTTTTAATCCCAAAATCAGGTACACACAGACTCATTAAAAATATCTAGGAGATGGAGATTCTGCATGTGTCAAGTGTTCTACTTTTAATGATTTCTACTAATCTGCGAGTCTTACTAGTTCAACTAATACTCCTCTACAAACCTACCCACCACATGAAAAAAAATTCTAACTTGTAAAAGGTATGTTAAGTGTGAGCAGCTTTAAATTCAGTACTTCAGAAGTCCACAGAAAAAGTAGAGCCTAAGTCAAACAGCAGCACAGAGTGGAAAGGGAAACAAGTAATCAAGCAGAAGAGCAGCATGGAAAACCATTATTTTTTCACCTTGTTTTTGCTCGGGCCTATTCCTAACTTAACTTTTACATTCTTCTTTTAAAGGAGAAGAACACATTTCATGTTTGTCAAGTGCCCTGTAAACAGATTGTCTGTTACAATGCATTGTGATGGACTGATGTCTGTACAATAAAAACAAAAGCAGGTCTGGATGCATCAGGATCTTAGTATTGACAGAATCCCCAACAGAAAATTAAACCAATCCACATTTTTTCTATCCTCCTCATAGCTACCTGTCATAACTTTAGGTAACTACAGTGACTCTTGGCATTCTTGCTTTCGTGTTAGGAAAAGGCAAATAACACCTTTGGAAAAGCCTGTTGCTCTTTTAAGCATTGTACAAAACTGCAGAACATTTTCACTTACACTGACAAGTGTGGAAACTAAAACACAATGGTAAATTTCCTAAATTGACCTCAGTTGATGTGGAGAACAGTCAATGTTAGAGAGATTAAAACATATGGGCATGAATACCTCTTGATCAAAATACCTAGCCAGGAAGGCAAAAGCATTTTCTAGGTAACATATCGCTGATTTTTCAATAAGCAGCATAGAAAAGAGATTATGCACCACTGCCTTTCAATTTCCTCTTCCTCTAGTGCTTTTTTTTAGCTGCCTTGTGGTTGACTAGAGCAGAGACCAGGCAGCAACATTCTAATCATCTGAATGTATATTTCTCCTCAGATGTCAAAAATCATCTAAAAATGTCAAGGAAAAAAAGAAAAATGGTGCAAGACAATAACAAGTCAAAAAGAATTCTAAATAGCAGCCTGCAATAATAGGAGTCTCTGTAGGTACCTGTGACTGGATGAGATATGTAATACAGTAGTAATTGCCTTGGTGAAAGACAAAACAATATAACAACATTGTCCACCTAAGCAAATGTACATTTGCAGGCATGAAAAGTTCTATTGATCATTTATAGAACATAATTTAACAGAAATTAAACAACTTTCAAAAAGGATAGACCTCTAAAACAATCTCAATACAGATGTGAGACGGTAACATTGCAGATAAAAGAGAGTAACCCTGTTCAGTGTCTTACACCTTTTATGGTTTATAAGTTTAGTAGCTAGACCCAAATATCTGCTTGGATACTGTACAGGGTAGAGTTTTAGCACAATTTAATGTGCCCACTAACCTGGGTTTGTAATGAACTTGTTTAATGATTCCAAGCCACTTACCGCCTAGGGGGGGAATTGTTCTCAAGATTTCTTGAGGGATCTAAAACAATAAAGAAGGAATTGTTGGAACAATCTCCACTATCTAATAACAGTGCAAAAATCCAACATGCTAGATTAAGTCTCCAGAAGTTAGTCAGCCTGGTTGTGAATACTCACACAATAGAGGCACAACTAATCACCATGTCCCCTAGTTCAATAATGTGCTTAAAACAAATCTTTATCAGTGTTCTTGCAGCTTGCAAATGACAAAACCCCCTCCAGTTACATCTGCAGAATTGACTAAGGAAGATTAGAATCCAAATCATAACCACCTCATGAAAGAGATCACTATATGAAGATCACCTAATACAGAAAGCTACAGGGTTGCTTTTATCCATGACACCTATCCACTGAATATTTTAATGACTACCAGAAGCACCACTACAGCGACTTTTAGCTTCACTACACTACATAATAATGCACAGCTAAAACCTGGGACCCAAACTCAACTCTACTGCAAGTCCATGCAATTTGTTAATACTACAGATCTGTTCCTCAGACTATGGTAACTCTATAGATGCTTTACCTTCACCACATCATAATAAAATTATTTAAATCATTTCTTTTCAGAAGGCTGTGGGAGAGTAGAGAGGAAATAAGAAACAATTTCTGGGCAATTCTGTTCGCTTGAGCTAGCTGACTGTCACACAAGTTTGAAAGTGCTACTGTTACTTGAAATAGGATGAGGAGAAAAAGGATGGGAAACTGTGATCATACTCTACAGCACATGGACTAATCCCAGGCTAGCAAAACATTCTTTTCATTATGCTGTACTCTGTTCCAGGGGCTTCTTGGGTTAGAACAGAAAAACACGGGAAGCATAAATAGTTTTATGAGGCTACTACATGATGGCAATCTTTCCCATTTCAAAAATGCCATTCACCACATTAACATTTGTAGAAGCCCCAAGTGCACATACCTCTAGTCATATTGCAGGTCATATGACATCTTCTCTGGTGGGAGAATGTGACCACCCATCACATGATGCAACTTACTATCAACGTAGGGAGAAGTTTATACAACAGGCAATCTTGACAGAAGGCAACAGAATCAAGACAGATTTCAGACTTCTGCAAACAGAACATGTCTAAAGGGCAAGTACTGTGGGAACGAAGAACACTGGCAAAGGCAGAAAAGCAAGCTTTAAACAAGCAACCTCAAATAATGCAAGCTGTACAAACATGGCAGGAAAAGATCTGAGTAGCTTTGTGCAGTGTAATGGCAGCCTGTCTGGCTCTAGATCCTATGGTGGGTTTGAACCCCACTGAGGAAGTTTTGAGAAGGTTAATTCACTGCACTTCTCAGATCCTCAGCTAGATTAAAACACCACTTTAATCAAGGAGGCTGTCCTATTCTGTATCTCCTGAAGAGCTGGTCTTTGTATTCCTCTTATTATCCTCAAAATATTTCTCTCTAGCTGCTGTAAGGTTTTCTTATCTGCTTTTTGTTAAACAAGCTACAGAACAAATGCAAAGATACCCATGTTATGACTAAAATTGCAAGCTTAGCTTTGCAGCAAACATACAAATGCTTAACATTCAATTTACTGAACCTTCTACAAACAATTTCATGCCTCATTTTCCAGCTCTAAGTTGCTACAATGGATATCTTCACAAAAAAATGAGGTAAACCTCTAGTGTTAAGTATTCATTATATACACTCTCCTTCTAAATTTCTTTGACCATCACAATATTTCTTTGATGTCCCAGCATTTTTACATTTCAAAGACTAAGATAACAATGTGATTTTAAGAAGTCTGGAGGGGAATAAAAACAGAATACACATCTATAGTGTGCAGCAAAGAAGCTACATTTTCTAAGACAGTTTCAGTACACTAGTTCGATTGTCCTGACTTAGTTTTGATTAGTGTTGGAAGGTTTTTTGGGGTTTGCCTTTTTAAAATGGAGCAAAACAGAGAAAGAGCAATGTTCCTGTAAATGATCAATTGCCTTTAAAAAAAAAAAATAAAAAGAATCACTGGAATTGTGACACTATGAAGCAATTCTCTCACTTTGAATCCTCCACAGGCACGACGATTAAAGGAGTTCTTCTCACACAAGGGAGCCTTCCTTTTTACTATACAATGCACAAATGGACTTACATGTCTGGATTGAAGACCTCAAGAAAAGAAAACAATTGGGAATTGGCAAGATGTGGAAATTAATATTATTCAAATAACTTAATATATTGTCACTGCGTAAAAATCCACTTACATACATGCAGCTTAAGTTGTATATTGTCTGATGTATTTGCTTAAAAATTAAGATCTCTAAAAATAGACATGTTAATTTTCCGTATTGATGTGCAAGTCATTTGTGTGGCCAATTTCCATATAATAGTAGTGATATCATTCAGTAAGACAAAAATATGCCAAAACAAGTATTTCCTAGTTTGTTAGCACCTTGCTCCCTGGTCATGCTATGTTTACATGTTTCCAACTCTGGCATCTCCCAGTCAAGAAGAAAGGGTAAGAAGTACATGGAAAGCGGTACAAAATACCTATGTTTAACAATTCTAGAAAAGCACCAAAAACTTTCCTTGTTTACAAATGCTGAAAAAAACCAAAACTGCAAACTGTCATACGTTACTAGTGTAATGATTTTGGCTGGTCAAAATTAATTAAACCAATTGCAAGACACTGTTAGCACATCAGCATATTGCTAGATGTGTAGTAGCAAACAGGTATCATTTCCTAGATCTTGTAATCTAAGGAATTACAAGAATATTACATGTGGTTAAAGTTAAGAAATATTTGACTAGACATGTGAAGAGAAGGGAAAAGTCAAAATACTGTACATGATGTAGTTTAAAAACTCCATAGAGTTGGTTTTTGACTAGAATCTTCTAGCATAGACTAATCAAATACACAGGCATTCTTGTTAAAAATGCACCGTAATAAGGCTTGCTATGATAGTGTCTCTGTAAATAATCTCTCAACATCTCCCACCCCAAGGGCCATGAGAGATCAAGATGCAAGCATTATTATTCTCCACGTTAGAGAAGCTGAAATGCATACAAGACTTACAACCTGATTCAGTTCGGTAAGATCCAGATACAGTATAGCATGTGACAGAGCTCGTAAGAGAATATCTCTCTATATAATTTTATACCTAAAGACTTAATCCCAATGCATTCCCATTTCTCCGTGTATGAGATGTCCATGGAACTAGACTTCTGTAGAAGTTTCGTGCCTGGAGACTGCAGCATGGGGTCCAACATTTTAATAACACTTTGAGAAATTTCAACTGAAGACATCTTGTTTTGTTTGCCAGAACTACATCATAACTACTTCTTGTTGAAGCTTGTTCTTTTTAAATGTCTATTTCCATTCCCTTGTAATTTTCTAAAAAAGGAATTTTTTCAGGTTGTCATATTTCATCACAACAATTTTTAGTAAACTCTTTCAAGTATCAGGAGGAGGTTTTTTTACTGTATCCCGGGGGCAGGGGATGGGTGGGGAAGATTCAGAACAAATATCCCTCTGAGAACTTTGTGACTCTCTTCTGATAATCAAAATATTCAAGAATAAATAGTTTTGAAGCCACATCTTTTCCTTGAATTATCTAATGTAGCTCTCTGAAAAAAAGCTCCAAAACACTGGAGTCTGAACAATACATTGTGTGGAAGGAACACAGTTTTAGGCTCTTCCTTCTAGATCTCCCCTGTACAGAGATAAATCAAATGGGCATCTTCTCTTACTCATAAAAACATACAGTGTGCATACTTTGGGAAAAGATTGCGCAAAAACATTATAGACTAAATCACAGAGACAGCAAAATCACAAGAAACAGGGACAATGTTTTTCTGACTTCTGTGAGAAAAATGTGTCAAGGAGAGGGAGGAAAAAAAAGACCAGACAGAATTCTAGTTCTAATTAACCTATCAAAATCAGAATCTGATCTTTATTACACACAATATTTATATGTAATCACTTATGCTGTTTATTATATCAGGGGAATGTAAAATAATATATTTACTTAAAGCTGTTAGAAGTGATTTTTAATTTTTAAGTGTGTAAATGTATAAAGACTGAACTAGCTAGCTAACAAAATAAGTGTAATTTGTGAAATTTTAGTCTACAAATCAGCATACATTAACTGTTGCTTGATTTGCACATGTAACCTACTGGAATTTCACTTATGGGCTGCTTGCCTTTTTTGGCAGAAATCTGTGACATTTTGAGGAAGAACTCCAGAAGATAAGGTATTAACACCAGCAGCAGAGTTGATGTATAAATACAAGTTTAAAATTTGGATCACTTTTTTGAGCTACAATTGTCTCCATGGAACAACTATATTAGAAGAATGCATGAATTGGCAAAACATTACTTCTAGACCCCTCTATATCTAATTGCTGTGTGTTCCTACGTGTATATTCCTCAGCTGTGCAGTTCTACTGGACAGATACTTGCCTGTATATTTGGAAACTTTTAGAGTAAACCAGTTTCTGTCTTTACCCTTCAGTTCAAATAAGCACTTTAATAATACAAGTAAAAAAAAAGACAAGGAAAATGTGCAGGAGAAGATATTTCATCAATGAAAGTTTTATCACAACAAAACAAACTTAAAACCTACAGAGTAAGTTTATGACTCAAAACAATACATCAAAAGAATGGCTTATGTAAACAAGTCTGTGTTTCAAATCCCAACGATCTCTCCTTAAGAATAGTATTGTAATAGTTCTGTGTAGCAGACCCTTTGAATGTTCACCAGCTTTTGTCCATAATGCCTATTGTTACAGGCAGGGAGGCAATGTCGTACTCCCAGATTTCTGAACTTCTGGTGGGAGGAAAGAATAAGCAGAGTACAAGACAACAAGACTGCATCTATTTGTGGACTGGTTTACAGTTAGCAATGAATTATATTTGATGAAAAGACCTTTTCCTCTCTTTCTGAGCATATTGATGTATTACACATTGGTTTAAAAAACAAAAAAAACCCCAAACCACCAAAACAGCTCCCGCATTCTGCTACAGTAGAATTACTGAGTCATTTGGTTCAAGCTGAGAGTTTTTATTACTATTACTGGACTTTTTATATAAAGCGTTTGTGTCCTGATGCAGCAGTAACAAGATGAGAGAAGACCAGAGAAGACCCCACTCATTAACCTTAATAGATTTCAAACCAAAACAAAATTGAAAGTCATCTCTCAGTTTTAATTTTTTTTTTGCCAATACTGCAATGCAGTAATTTTACTGTCCCTGGCACTTCACTGTATCTGGTGCATCATTCCAAAATCTATTTAATCTCAATCACACAAAAAAATGAGGTAAAAAAAAGAGAGGATGTGAAGTACTACATTACCACCTCATATCTCATTCTAAACTATTCTTAAGTGGCTGAAGATGATCAAAGAGGTTGAATACAAGAGTTAACAGAAAACTGAGCTAGAACAAGCAACACCTTTGGCCACACAACTGCTGTCACGGTATTGTTTTTTTAATCGGCTTATTTATTTTGCTGCTTTAAAAAGTAATAAGATACACAAACACAATGTTTATTTAGAATAGAAACACAGCTAGGGCAATGTAATGCTCAATGTAGGTATGCTTACATTACCTGCAGTTTATACAACTTGACATCAGAAATAAGAATTATCTTTCTGTAAATTATTTCATAAAGGAATTCTGTTTTGTGATTTATTGTATTTCAGGAAGGCTTGCCTCCAAGCACTTTTTATTTATTTTGCATTAACAACTTTTGGCTGAAAGGTTTTGTTTGGCGATTACTTATGGCATTTTTCTGAATTCCTTGGTTTGGCACTATGTAAACAAAGTAATACACAGCAGGTTATTTTGGCACCAGGTACAAGAAAAATATACTAGGAATAAACCAATAGCATGCCTACCAATTTCTTGGTTTGGTCATCATCCTCCTAATTAACAGTGGGCAGCAGAGATTTAATAACACACAGTACCTGAAGCACAAAATGTGTAGTCCCTGAGAGCAACACCAAACCAGCCCAGCCCAGCTGAGCAACAAAACAGCCTGAAAAACTTGGCATAAGAAACAACACATGTCCTATTTCCAACTGCAGAGGAGTCTTCCACCCCCAAAGCAGTGAAGAACTACACATTCAGCCCTCTCTTCAATCCATCACACTCCATCCACTAATACTTGCCACACATCCTAACCTAACAGTTGGCAGAAGATGCTGAAGGTTACAAAATCATGAGCAAATTAAACTTCCAAAGTTAAAACCCTTTAACCTCTACCACTCTCCCAACAGCTGCCTCTTACAATATGAGGGAGTTACAGGGTGAAACCCATGCTGATCTTTAAAGCTGACACAGAGAGACATGTCTCTCAAAAGATGACCAAAACTGTCAGGTTTGTAGTTCAAACAGAGAAATTCCAACAGAAACAAACAGAAAGCCAAGCACAGGGCACTGCTGTCCTCTACTAAGTGCCATATCCCAGTATGACTATTTGGGGAATATTTGTATATATTTATTCTGGTTTACTGCTAATTCTATTTTGTTTGAAAGCTTGGTCCTTGCTTTGACATTGGTTTTAACTCTTCTCTCAGACTAAAGCACCAAAGAGATTCTTTGTAAAGCTGACAATAAAAGTACTCCTAAGTTAAAAATCTAAATAAAAATCAAACATAAATAAAAATAAATAATTAAAAAAAAATCAGACAAACCTGGACAATGAATTCATCATCCATACTAGGCTGCTGCAGAAATTTTAAATATCCGTGCTTCATAATATTAACAACAACAACACTACATCCACATCTGAGAAATGGATATCATGGGGATCTAAATTCTCTTCTGGAGACCACAGTAACTCATCTATTTTGTTGGTTGTTCTTTGTACTAGAAGTATGGGTGAATCTTGTCCTCTGAACTGGCTATAAATGTCTATATTACCTTTTTTTCTGATAAAATATAACAACTCCTATGAGCAAGAGATACCCTGGACTTCAACATGACCATAAATTTGGAATTCTTACTACAGCAGAATCAATTTGAGTTACAAACACCACTAAGCTCTCATGAAGTAGTATTTAGCCATGATGATCTTCACCTCACAATACATTCTGTTAGGAAATGAAAAATAAATAGCACGAAGATTAACAATCTTGTCCTGGATTTCTGACTCACAGACGTCCTTCCCTATCTCCTCCAATATCCCACAAGTGATTAAGATGTTTGTAGCCTTAAAACAAGATCCCCTTTAACATGTCTCTCCATGTATGCCTTATCACTACATGTATCAACACTTAGCAGACTCCTTCTGTATTATTTGATTTTAAATAATTCAGAAAACAAAGTAGAAGCATGTCTGAAGTTCCCTAATCATATCACAATACTTTTTATATTAACAAATTCAAATGAGTGAGTTCTAATGAATATTGTAGAATCACCTATGGAATCCACAACAAGAATATATATGAGTTATGCTGTCAGTCCTTACATATGGGTCAGAATTGTTGACATATTCTTAGCCTAGTTTTGTTGTTTCATACAGAAACCACTGACATTTCCATCTCCTGTCCTGAAACAAATTGTCTGCTTGATACCAACAGATGAAAGCCACAAATACTTTTCTTCTTTTTTTAAAAAAAGGAATATATTGGAAATGTAATTCTGCTGGCACAACACAGAGAATCCCTCTCACTGAAGTTTAATTCATGATTTTATAGGTGTTTTCTGTTAAATATATGCAGACCCTTAAAAATACAGGTTTATTTTCTTTTCAGGAATTTGAACCCTTCTTCCAACCACACAGAATTAATCTGAATTAACATTTTTTTCCCATTTTTTATTAATTTGTTCAACCTGTAGTTTTTCTTTCTCATTCCACTTAGGCTCTTGGTACATAAATCCATTCTAAATGTTTTCACAGCTGCTCAGAAGGTGTTGATTCTCAGTGTCAACTCATTCACTCAACATAATCATTCCCTTTTAATGAAACAGTTAACAGGAGACTGACTACTATCATTTTACTGATGGGGTCCAATAGCTGGGAGAGTGAGAGGTGACAGTGGTCTAATTACCAGGCCTGACATACTTTGTTCACTTTTTCCCACCTTTTTAGGCAGATGAGGCAGTACTGTGCAATGTCAACAATCAAAATGGAAATGCTGGCAGTGTGAAGACCCAGGTGAGTAATTACCAGGGGCTGCAGACCTGTGACTACTCCCAGTGTGGCAGGGCTGACAAGGTGCGGATTGTTTTTTATCCCCTAGTGTGAATCTGCCTGTCTCACTGTTGATAGATCCAGGTGGTGGTATTAATTAATACAGCAGCAGGAACTAGTTCAGCTCCTGACAATGCATTATCCTTATCTGAAGAGAAAAGAGAACTTGGCAGTCTGTTGTTGAGAAAAAGTCATTCCTTTTGACTTCTTTCTATTAAGGTTGAAAAATACAATACTGCTTGAGAAGTAAGAGTTTATCATGAGAGATGGCTTACACTAAGATGAGATTTGTTAGTGTATTTCTGTCTTTAAAAGTTGGATGTAAGTACAGCTGCATTATTTAATGAAATCACACTCACAAATGTCAATTCTACTTAAGTAGTTCATATAAGAAATATTTAGCTGAATAGTCCTGTGTGTAGGCATTAAGCTTGCCTTGTTCATAGGTCCAAAATATTTAAACAGAACTTTACATCAACAGTTTCCTGCCATTTGACCTGCAAATAAATTCTCGTGGAAAATACTGCTACTGAATGGCAATTAACTGTAATGCAGACTCAGACCGTGGGTGTAGTTAGCACTTTGTATGTTACCTAAATGTACAGTAACAGCTATCAATGTTCTACTCACCTGTAAACTATCAGTTATACCATTATTTAGATAATTTGATATTTTGCATTCAAAATTTAGATTTGTATATATGGAACAATATATGCCCCACTTGGATGCCTAACTTGTAGCAAGACTATTTATTGTGGGAAAATTTGTTTAAGTCTAAATCCTGTTTCCATAGTGACTTTACAGTTATGTCATGGGCACATGGAATCCTCTATCTCTAGCTCAGGTGGGTGAAGGGGTGTAAACTTGAGTCCTCAGCTACTTAACACATTCTCATGCAAGTTCTGCCCCCTCTGCTCCAACAGTGGCTTACTCCTGGGAACACTCAATAACCAGTTTCAGCCAACAAGAGTCAAGCTGGCAAAACCTTATTATCTAAGCTATTTAAAACACATCCATGTATTTTCACTTCAGTGGGTTGGTAACACTGCCAAGGTGATGAGATAATGCTGATGATGAGCCTCAGGAACGTGTTTTAGGTAAAGTTAAAAACAAAACAATAGCTATGATCTTACATATCTGAAGCTGGGTTTGAAAACAGCTCACTGGCTACTAAATCATTTGGGTGCTTCTTAAAAGTTTATAGCTCAAGTAATAACTACTTTTGCATTCACATTTCAATGTCTAAGTCAAGAACTTCAAACATAAACTTTCAGAATATTACACATAGATCAGTATATACACATCTGAAAATGCATGCCTTAAAATGGTCTTGTATAAGAACCCACAAAAAACCGTAAAATTCATGTACCCAAGTGGTATTATCCAAAACAGATATACAAATTTATTGGTGCTATGTCACACATGCAAAACCAATCTTATTGCAATAACACCCAGTATTAAATTTCATCCCTCAAAATTTTACACTCTATTGAGAGGAAATAATAGTGTTAAAGAAAAGCTAATCCTGTGATCTTTTCACATTTGGCTGCAGATGTTATGCCATTTTCAAGAGAAATATTTGCCTGCCTGCCTGCCTTCTTACTCACTCAGTTACTGGTCTAGACACACTGCAGTCTCCTTGAATAAAATAAAATAACCTGTTTAATTGAATGCCTGACACTCAGGATTGAACTGCTGAGACAAGCCTGCACTTGCAGTAGTCGGAAGCAATATTAAAAATAGACTCTACCAAATAGCAGAAAAGCAACATACAACAACAAAAACTGGTAATCACTGCTGAGAAATTCTGATGATGGATATGAAAGCATACTGGAAAAAATGTAAATTAAATCTATGCAGGAATGCAAAGAAAGAAAAATAATTTTACACCTACAGGCTATAATAAGATCTCTGATTGTTGGTATCACACCTGTAGACCTCTGAACTATTATGGCAGAAATACAGGGGCATGACTCATTTACTGCAATAAACAGCTTGCTGACTGATGAGAAACAAAGTAATTTGTACCTTCTATTTAAAACTTCACTAAGATGAAAGGCAATTGGGCACCCTCTGCTGTGAGGTGGCAGTGCAGTCCATTACAAGATGCTGACTGCCCACAGTGTTATGGATTTCAATGGAAAAAAATGCATCTGTATGGTTATTAATGGATATTTCCCTGAACAAATTTTCCTTGGCATCCTGAAACACCTAGAACACATTTTATCCTGATTTTATTGACTATAAATTGTTTCCCAAACTTAGTGTAAAAAGACATTTAAGGAGATCAATTTTCTTACATGTTTGCAATAAGCAATGTATATTCCTACTTATATTCCTCACATTAGTGATACTTTAGGCCTAATTAAATTCTCACACCAGTTTTAGAGGCCTGTGAATAACTGTAACCTATTCTATAGCCTTCCAGACTTTGCCCTACCCCAGGGTAAATGAGAACAGGAGTAGCTACTTTAATTTCTTGTTATTGTTCAAACTGTATATATAAGAACAACTGTGAAAAGTTTATTAAACATATTTAGTATCGACTTTCCTGGGTGCTACTTGTACGAGTGAGCTATGTTCAGCTATTATCAGTCATTTCTTGTGCTTTTAGTAACACTAAGAGTAGGATCATGAGAAAAAGGCAGTATGTGGACTGAGTGCAAGCTTTTGTGTGCAAACAAGATAAGAATGCCAACTACTGCTCCATATATTAGCCTGCATTCTGTCCTGTGCATTCCATAATAAATGTGAAATAATTCAAGCCACACAATCTTACAGTGAAAGAGAAGAGGTATTGTATAGCTACTATAAAAGGGGAAGGAAGGATATATACATAGGCATTAGCTTAGGATACTTTATTTTTTTAGTCCACAGAAACCTATCTGTCTGACACAAATAAAGAGGTGACAGAATTTAACATACTACATTGTAGGCCTAGATGAAACAAGTTTTAAAATAACATATTTGAAACAGTTTTCTTTCAGTGTTCTTCATGTGAGCATCCAACACCCTATTTTCACTTTTTCTTTTTTTCCTAAAAAGAAAGTACATACATACGAACTTTAAAGTCTACTTGGCAGTACTTCCAAAGCTACTGTTTCTATGAATTGTATCCCAGAAGTGGGGAACTGCATCTGTATGAAGTCTGCCGATTTTGTCTTGGTGGTTTACAACCCTTCAGCTTTCTGGTTTACAGAGTAAAAATCAGTATGAAAAAGATAGTATTTATAAGAAGCAATGACTTCCATTTGATTTTGAATGCTTATTTTGGGATGTTAAGTATATTTGTCTGCACCAGATGACTCACCATAAGACAGCTAGTTTTCTTCTACAACCCAAACAATCCATTTTGTAGCTTGGTTAAAATGCATGCTTGTTTGGACACAGCCAAATCTTTCACTTAGTGGTTCAGCTAGAAATTTACCAAGCCTTAATGCTGATTGCCACGTCCCCCCGCCCCAACCTTGAATTCCAGGTTTCTCAAAGTTTGGGTTTCATCCCATTCGTCAAATTTCTAAGTATCTTTAGGATCTCCACAGTCTCTGGAAACTCAGAAGACCTTAACTTTGGCCAATAATAATATTTTTTGAATGAAGGATTGAAAATGTTGCTGTAGTAGGTTAAGCTAGAAAACTGGAATGTGAAGTCAAAAGAGTCATCTAATTCCTAGGTTTCAGAGCAAGCAAACCAAAACCACAAAAGCACAAATTTCCAAGTCTGGCTATAATAGAACTATTAATTTCTTGAGAAAGGCATAAGTATATGGCTATGAGCTCAGCAACTCTGCCTAACAGATGTCTGACAAAGATTACAGCCTGAATCATCACAATCAGAAATGTCTACTGAGGAGAAAACTATGGTTTAGTAATTAAAGCAAGAACTAGGGACTCCGAGTGGAAATACTCCAGTGGTCTTTGAAAGAGATTTAAGGTCAAGACACTACCACTTTTATTTCTGTATATGCCACTGTCCTGCTTTTAAAAAGTCATTTAGAATTAAGCCTGGTCAAATGCAGTGTTCACAAAATCAACCCTCTCACAACTGTTTAACTCTGGGAATGTTTTAGTTAAAAAAATTGCATCTTTCTCTGGTTTCAAAACATTAGGACAGAGCCTCTGTCACCTATACCTGCTTTGAGCATGGTCTGGATCCAGAAATTAGGCCTAACTGAGGATTAGAACAGAGCCAGTGTCCTCTGAGGTTCTAATAAATCTGGAAAGAATACTTGCTCCTACTACTTTTCTTTTACAAAAGCGATGTTGTTGCATTTATCTTTTTTTATAAATAGATGATTGATCAGTTAGATATGGGATGACAAAGATTTTTTCATAGAAAATACAGAAACTGCTCTCAGACAATTAAGCTAGAAGATGGTGCTTTCTTTTGCATTTTCTCCCACCAGATTTCTGATTCTTGCTAGTACAAAGTAGAATGAGTTCTGTGAGAAGCCTCTTAAACCCAGTTTGAAGCCCGTTAAGTGTGGCACTGCCTTAAGAGACCAAAGACTTGAAGAACCTCAGACTCTACAAGTAACTGACCTTAAGTTACCTCAATTTCCAGGGCAAGTATCTCCCCTTATTTTTCTTCTCCTGAAAAGAAACTGTCTTATGCATTGCAACTAAGAAAAAGCGTAGGCACTAACCCTGAAGTTGGCACTCTGTGTTAAATGGACAGGTATAACTCACTGCAGCCCAACCAAAGTATCAAAGCCTGAAGGAACAACAAAATTTTAAGACTTGCTAATTTTCTGCTCTGTGTTTGAAATTTTGAATCTCACCCTGGTATTTTTTTGTTGTTGTTGTTCATTGCAAAAAAAAAAAAATTAAATCTTTAGCAGAGGTTCAACACAGGGGAACAAGGCACCTAATATCTACTACCATATTGAGCTTAAATTTTAACTTCTTTGTAGTTTGGGCTTAAAATACCTATGTGAAAAATACAACTTGGAATAAATAAATATACCTATTATAGCTAACAGGAATTTAATGAGCTTAAATAATTAATGCTCGGGAATCACTTTGAGAGCCCCAAAACAAAAAAAATATACCAATCTAAAAAGACAACAGTAGTCTTGAGAGACATCATAGAAACTTCAGAAGTAATTCATAACATGAAAAAGGAAATCTGGACATAGTACAGAATGACAGAAGAATTAACAAGAAAACAAAATTTTGGACAAAGATGACTAAAAACAACACTAAAGTTGGTTAATGTCTAAATCGGGGGAATTAGTATAATTTACATTATACAAGTCTTAGTCATTCAATTTTCACATGTTGTTTTCTGCACCTATGAATCTCTAGGCAAGACTGATATCCTTTTCGAAAACTTGGATGGTGATGCAAAAAACCCCTGTATTCTGCTTTGAACAAGAGAAAAGTTCCTTCCAACAAAACTTTTCCTGATGCATCATCATTAGAGTTCAAAACCTGTTAAAAATCATAATTTATCAGAACTTTTCTGAAACTTGTATTTGCAAAAATTCTTCCAGTCTTCACATTGACCTTTATGATGTGTTTTAGCATGGGCTAAAACACAAAACACAAATCAAAGATTAAAGTATTGTCTTAAAGCTGGAAGAAGAAATTGTCAACACTAATAATATTCTGATTGCAGTTTTGTTTATATGGTCTTAAATGTATAGTAATAATGCATTTTTAACAGAGGAATAAAATCAAATGATTTATTAGGAAACTATGAGTGTGCATCATGCGATTCTGAAACTGTGATTAATTCATGCTCAAGCAAACCTGTCAAACTGAAATACTCAGTCTGGCCTAGTATACCTATTTTGCCTCCACTTTATGGATTTTCTTAAACCCTTGTCTCTATGCTTAGTGATTCATCAACATGAAATTCTTCTGAATTGCCATCACTATGAGACCATTATGATTTGTTAATAATCAATTGACAGTGAAAAGTGGAAAGTAAAGAGGCAGTCTAGGCTTAAGCAGGTTCATTGTACTCACATAGTTTCTTCCCCTCTCCCACAGTGAATTTACTTTATTAATGTCTTGGAGCACAAAAAGACTGGTGTTTCTGTTCCATGTGTATCAAGTTAAATCTCTCTTGGCTTTAGTATAGTCACACAACAATAAAACATCTACCTTGAATGTGTTCAGATTAAATGCTTTTTACATTTTTAGATATCCATTGCCAATATGTATTTTTCTTACAACCCGTGCTTTCATTTCTGCACATATAACACAGAATTTTACAGCAATATGAACTAGTTATACTCAGAGCCATGTGTTGTCATCACCCCTTACTTTATATGTCAGAGAGAGACACATGTAACTTGTACATTATCGTGCAAGCTTGAATCACTTTTTTCTGTAAAGCAGAATATAACACAATAGCTAGTGTACATACTGGTCTCTTTTAATTAGATGCTAATTAATGATTCACTGGCTTTAATCATATCAGTCTGGTAATACTATTTATGCCACACAGAATAATGATCTACTTTATAAGAAATCAATGTGGCACATGTTGACATAGGAACGCATCCAGCCATAATTCACTCTGTGTAAATATATCCACCCATACTTGGATTCTAAACAATTTAGAGAAGATACACTAACTTAGCTGACAAGCATGGAAAGAGGGAGGAGGGGAAAAGAGGGAGGAGTTAAAAAATGGAAACAAAGTACATGATTGTTCTCCAAAATATCAGCACTCTCATGCTTCATATAATAAGTACTCATCAATTAATTTTATGTTCAAATTATGATAATAACTTTATAGTTTGACCATGCTGGCAGGGTTAAAAGACAAACTCACACGTTTAATTTTCATGACAGGTGTTCACATACTACAGCATAAAATTTATGTATTAGATAACTGACTATTAAATGACAACTTAAAAATCATCTTAATCTGTTGGAGGGATAATAATATTTCCAAATGGTCACAGCATATTTGAACTGTACTGGAAGCCTAACAAACTCAGCACACCAGGAGGAATTAGATGGGTGTAAAGTAATTTTCACTCTGAAATAGCCTATGTGTGTCTTAGTTGAAGATCTGAACTTCTGCTTTTTAAATATGCCAACATGCCAAATGCGTTGCCTCTCCAGTTGTGGTACTATTTCAGAATACACACACAAAGCTGAAGTTTTTCATTTCAAGTAAGAAGTTTACTTCTTTCTTTGAACAAAGCCTTTATAAATATTTATTGCTTACAAAGTTTCTTAACATTTAGTTTCCCTTAAATAATTTAATTTTCTGTCAAATATATTCAGAAATTTAATTTGAAAACTGTATTATTATTTATTTACTTAAATAAACATCTAGGCTCATCTTGCAATAGAGCACTAAGAGGAAGACAAGGGGGATCTTTAAACTCACATTGCTAAAAACATTGTTGGTATCACTGTTCAGCAAGTGTTTGTCACCTGCTACTAAGACTGTGCACTATTGTTGAGCTTTATGGAAACATAAACTGAGGGTACTGAGGGATAGATTGCGGGGGGGGGGGGGGACAGGGCGGGAGGAAGAGAAGAAAAAAATAATTATGGACAACTCTTAAGTGTTTAAGAGGGCATGATTTATTAAACATCAAAAGAATTTGCTCTCCCTGGCCATTAAAACATGTTTGAAAATCCTGCTCTCCCTTGTTCTTAGAAAAAGGTGGAGCAGAGAAATATATTTCACCTCTACTCCTCCAGCTAAACTAAAGTTTCCTCATGATTTAGAACAAAGGATATCAATAAGCTAATCAATATAATAATGTAATATTCACTGTCTTCCCTCTTCTTTTGCAATTGCAATTACAATCATTTATTTCAATGCAGAAAAAGCCACCTCTGTGAATCAAGATTCACTTTCTCACATACTCACACATGACTGCACTGAGTTTTAAGCAACAAACTGAGATTTAATCATTATCACCATCCAAATCACAAGCCGACTTCAGAGGTTACAGTGTTAAAAATAATCTAATGACACAGTTCTTATTTTACAAAGGTCCAAAACATTGAAGACAGCCTGCATTCTTTCAGAAGAATCCACAGTTTACTGTAAAATATATCAACCCTTTCTGTTCTCCGTACATTCCTTGCATAATTGCTTCCCTCACAGTTAGTATATTTATTTACATGATTTGGTGATGGCAATAGGAACTTTAGGGATTTACCATGAAAGTCTGCTGCTTCCATTATCAGAATGCTACCAACCAGCCTCTTTTACTGTTCTGTACTTAATGTTGTATCACTCTTCTATTTCTGTTCCATTTTTTACTGTTTAAACATCAGAATAGTAGTATATGGAAAAATTAGACCAACTAATGATATACATTTTCCAGAATCCTGCCCTAAGAAAGAAAGAAAATTAGCAGGATCCTTATTAAGTTGAAAAGACCTTTTCATATATGTCCTAAATATTAGGAGATTGATAATTCACTTGAAAGAACCCAATCAACAGTACTAGGGTCCAGCATAGGAAATCATCTGCTTAAAGGAAAAAAAAAAACAATCACACACAACAACCCCGCCTCCCACCCCCCATTTACAACTCTAGCTCTTCAGCCTTCTGGGGCAGGGTGCGGGGAGCAATCTAAATTTTTACCTTAAAAGAAATACTTCTCAAAAATGCTCAAGATGTTGCTAAATGGAAGCGTACAAGGCAAGAAACTTTTTAGAAGCACTACCTCGTTCATGTAATAGTTCCATTACTCCAGTAGAAAAAAAAGAATCACAGTGCAGTAGCATCAGAAACCGATGTTAGGACAGATTCTAACTTACACAAGTGTTAAAGAAAATTGTCTGTCACATAAATATGGAACTGCGAGACCTTCTGAGGTCCCTTTTATGTTTCTATCATTTTATGAAGTTAGCTAGAGCACTCTGCAAGTAAAATCTCTGTTAAGCCTGAAAAAAAACCCAACAAAAAAACAACAAAAGCAAGCCCCACCACCAAAACAAACACATACACACACACCTTGCGTACTTTTCATTGGGTTAAAACACCAGGAAGCATTACTGCCATAGCTACACCAAGTGAGCTCTGAGGAATTATAGTTTTCCCTCCTAAAAAACATTTCTGCTTTTATGTAATTACAATGCAGTATACATAATGTTTTCATGTCTGCTTATGTCAGGTTAGTTCTTATTGCATTATGCCATATAACTTAATGTACCTTAATATACAAAGTGCATTGAGTGATACATTTTAAAACAGTGTGTGTAATTTCAGCTGACAGCATACAGTAGGCTTCATAGATAGGAAAAAAACATTTGTCTTTTCTAGTTATGATCCTGCGCAAACTGCAAACTTTGAAAGTCCCACTACCATAAATCTTTACCTATTGGATAGACTTTTTGTTGTTGTTGTTCAATTGTCAGTGCAAAGGAGCATAAGCTATCTCCATCACAAGGAAAATTTAGCACTTCATACACAGAACCAACTGCTATGCAAGTGAATGGACCTCTCATATATAATTTTTTGCACAACCAAAATCCTGTTACGTATATTGTGTTTATTCAAAATTAAAAGTAATCATGAACAGTTATATAAAATGTACTTCACATACAATACCGTGTTTTAAAATATTTCAGTAAGAAAACAGTGATATGTGTGAGTCACTTTTTAATTTCACTTTCAGCTGAAACAGAGAATGTAACTGGACTATCGGAACATATATTTTTAGACAGACAACTGACTTATGTAGATACACTATACATTCCCAACAATTTGACCATGGTTAAAGGGTATTTATATTCTGATGTGGCTAAAATTGAACATGTCAACACTAATGCATTTTTCTAGGAGAATCACTACTTTCACCATAATTTCCATGGAAAATTTGTGTGCACATGCAGTAATAGACACATTTATAACATCAAAAGGATTCAATTTTCTTTTCAATCATACTGCAGTATGAATAGCTTTTCCTATTGAATTTAACAATAAGGCACATTACCACAGTCTAAAGGATGGGGTACTTCTGCTTACTCATATGAAAGTATGTCAAACAATATATTATATATCTCACAATAGTCTGGGTTAACTGCTCCTTCATATAGGTTTGTATCTAATACATTTGTGTCAGCAGATTTTTTTTAATATTATTATTATTTAAATTTGTAAGATCATCAGCATTTCAAACTCTGTTTAACACTCCATAATATTAACAGAGTATTTAAATATTAAAGGTATGCAGTGACTGTGGATCAAGAAATTACTTTGCATTAAAAAAACAACCAAAAATTCATACGTGGATATATAGGCTTGGTTTTGTAACACTGATAGTCATTTTACCCATTCACAGACATCATAATCTGTATCACTGCAACTCATGAGAAAAAAAGGGAAGATTTAATATGTGAATTCTGTCTCAATCCTGCATGCCTTATGCATGGCAAGAAAGAAAATAAAAACCAAACTGAGCCCTAAAACAGTTTTGTTTTAATTCCATGTTTATTTTGCTGTCATAAAAGAGGATTCTTTCAGAGCCTTCAAGTCAATAAAAACACCCAGCCTTGTGGGAGTCCAACTCTTACAGTCTAACTGCCATAAAGTATTGTATTGCATACTTAATGATTTTCAGAAAAAAAAAAAAAAAAAACAAGCCCATACAAGACTGCAAGTTTCTTTAGTAATCAAAGATAATAACAAACACGTTTTTAAGATTCATATTTAGGCTTTATTTTTTTTATTGCCCATCTAAGAGAGAACATGTAATAGGACTGTAAATCTCTGAAAGAAGTCCTCTTCTCATCATAGAAGTGTTGGTCATGCCCAAAAAGTGACTGGCATTTGCAAATTCAAGAGATAAGATGTCCTACTAAAACAGTAAGTGGAACACCAGAGTGTCCAGATGTGATTAGATAGAATTCCTCTTTCTATTTTCCGCTATTAAATTTGCTCACTGGTTCCAAGTTAAAAATTGACCTGTGAAATACAATGCTACTTGCTCTCCTTTCTATTGCTGCTTTAATCTTTACCAGGACTGAGTTCTGCTTTAATGGGATTAAAACAAGCAAACTGCCAAAAAACTTGTGGCTTTGAAAATCCCAAATTCTTTCAGACATCTAGACAAATACTCATCTTTGTGAACCATTGGATTTTGTAGAATATTTTCCCTCCTTGTTTGAAGTATTTTTTCAGAGATCCTTTTTCAGGAGCTTTTTCAGACTTCCGTTGTTATAAAATGGCAACATTTTACACTAATTGCTTAGCCAAAATCAACCAGGTTCCCTTACAGATAACCTAGCATTTAAGACTCTCACCTAGTCATTCACTCTATACCACAGCTTCAGTTCTAGCTACCACTACAGTCTTCCAGTTTTATGCCTGAGTAAATCTGAATTGAGACAATAGTGAATTATGCCTTTGAAACTGGAGCCCAAAAGAACCGTAGAGATCTCTTGCCACTGCTACTCTTCATGGAAAATGAGATGTGAACCATTCACCCCAGAAAAGCCTTGCAACAACTAAGAGCAACACTGTTGTGCAAGACCTTCCAACGTGTTTTCTCTTCATTCTCACTTACCACTTCTTACCACTGTTATACTATATTGTCCTTGCAGTCCCCATGTTACAGTAGCCATCTTTTTTCATTTCCCTCTCTGCATGTATCTCAGAATATCATTGTGTCAAGCTCTGCATGTCCTACCACATATTATTAGAAGGGGGCACCATAGTAGCAGACTGTGTAGTATACGTCTGGGACTGATCTTCAGTCAGTAGACTTTGGGCCACTCACGGCAGTGGCAGAAAGCTGGGGACTGAACTCTGTGTGGAACTGAGACTAATTTTGGTTTACCTGAAGTTCCTAGTCTTAACTCCTGTAGCTTAGCTGTTTTCCCTGTTTTGCAGTTGGTATTTGTTATTCAAAAGAATGATAGTTCCAAGATCCAGTCTTATTACATAAAAAAACAACTCAACCTTGCAAAACAAACATTTCATGCTTTCAGTTCTGACAGCTAAATTACTTGGCAAAAAAAACCCCAAAACTACAAAAGAAAAAAAGCACAGCAAATTCCTTACTGTAAACAAAGGCAACTAGCAAAAGTGTACTAAACAATCAACCTTAATGCAAACATTTATGGAATAAAACATGTATACTCTGTAATTTTTTTGTGTTCTTGGAAGAGTTGTATCACAGTTGCTCTCTGAAGGTTTCTGTGGGGAAAGATCTGCTTTTGAAGTCACAGCACACAGATGTAAGGACTGTCTTCATGGTTGAGAGATTATCTGTCATTTCCCTGAGATTTTAGTATGTAGGGACATTAGATTCATAAAACAAGAAAGGCAAGTGACAATCTACTGCTAGAAGTGCAAAAATTCTTGAAGGTGACAGAAGGCGTATTTCCTAAGGGCAGGGAGAGTAAAAGTGCAAAAACAGCATAGACAAGGGACCAACAAAAGGCACATGCCTCATCCAGTTTCTACAACTCAGCAATACCTCTTCCTTCCACCCATTTGCAATGAGTACCTAATAAGGCAAAGAAACTAATCTCAGTCCTGAATGCATCAGAATTGTAGGGAAACAACTAAAGAAAAAGCTAAAGGCCACAACCTCTAATGAGTTTTGGTCTCATGGGTACTACAGGTTCTGATCAGCCAAGCCCGAATTCATGAAGCATGTAACTTCTGCTGGAATTCTTGTTCTTACCGTCTGTGCTACCGATGGCCAAAGTATGCTAGCATGACTTTAAACCCACCCTCCCACACCCCTCCCTTTTCTTTTTTTTTTCTTCCATTTACTTTTGCAAGCAGGATGGGGGAAGAAAGAAAGAAGCTAAAAACTGTGAGGAGTTTTGCATTTCTTTGTTTTTTGTTTGGTCATTGGGGTTTTTTTCCCCTCTAAATTGGCTCTCCCGAAGATGACTTTTTTCCTATGACCTTTTCCTTGCAGGCACTTCTGTTCTATTGCTGTTTGGTATTCCTTAGATCTAGCCATATTTTGGCCCTTTACAACGAATCATATAATAAATTATTACAAAACCAGATTTCTTGTTTCTGTGACTCTACTGAATCATTTTCTAATCTGACGCAGACAACGTTCAATGCCCAAGAGCAAAGGCACAGGTGTACGATATGCATAGCACACAAGCCAAGGTTCTGTAAGAGAGATAAATCTCATTGTTGAACTGAAGGTAAAGTTTCCTGTCAATTTAGAATGTAGGAGTGTGCTAACTTTTCCTTAGCAGAAAGACATTCACAAAAACATTTGGAACACATCATTTTGTACTTTCAGCCAGTTTTAACAGCAGTAGATACCCAAACATTCCTCCCCTGCACTCTTAACAAATCAATTCCCTTTTAGAAGGAGTTTAAATTTCAGTCAGAAAATTCGGTGAGGTGCTACACCTTATATGAGTCCTCTACTCATCTGTTGCTAGAACAACCACTCCAGTTAAGTCATCTTCCAAAACAGCAGTACTGTCACCACTTTTATCGATCACGAGCCTGGTAAATGAGCATCAGTAAGTTAAACAAACTTTGCCAGGATAATCCTCCAAGAGTTTTATGTTATATAAAGAAAAAGAAAGAGATCAATAAGGTATTCTGATCATCCACAATGCACAGAATCTTCATGACTGTTGAATTCAGTAGTGAAAACTGCTATGTTTACACTCAAGTCCCTGAAAAAAAGGTTGCAAGCTTGAGGCTTATGGTGTCTTCTGAGAGAACAACACTGAAAATTACTCTCTAAGTGAGCATTTAAATAATTTAAAATATATTTTCCAAAGATGACAACTATATTGTACAAAATTAAGCTTACAAATAACACTCACACCACCCCAGATATTAACTCCACAGCCTATAAGTCCCATTAAATAGGAAAAGAGGGAAGAGAAAGCAATGAAGAGGAGAAAGGAATGCACAGGGTCTATGTCCTGTCTACAAACATATGGAATTGCTGGTGCAGTAGTATTCAGGAAGAGAAAATATAAGATACAGCTAGATAACTGTCCCTTGTGCAAATCTTTAGCTTCTCTATCTGTGACAAAATGATGACACTTTCACGGAGAATCTGTGGACTTGCTTCCTGGCAAAGAGATAAGAGTCTAGAGCTTATATATGGGGAGAGAAAGAAGGGACAGGGAGGCAGGAAAAGGACTGTTCAGTCGAGCTCCCATGGAAATACTCATTGAAGAGCTATTTAGGAAAGACTTTTTGCTTCTAAAAATTTGGATCCTATAAGAAAATAAATGCAGTCTTGGGAGAATTTGTAGCAGACAAAATGCTATAAAGTTTTTCTTCTGTTGAAATAAAATAGTTTCTTTGTCAGATAGTTGAGAAGGAACCGTATTTATCCCCAAGTCAAGCATTTGCTCTCTCTCTCAAACACACACTCTTCTATATGGATTACAGGGATGACAGAAGTAAAAGAAGGGTGAGCAAGAGAGGGAGAGAGAAAATAGTGAAAATACATCTTAAGACTTAGATCATGCCCCTCTGAAAACTGGAGCAGGTATATACTCTAGTATATGAAGTGCTTTCTTGTTTGACTCATACGGGTGTAGAGTTATAAAGAGAAATAAAATAAAATGTAAAATTATTTAAACATGTAAAGCACATTTTCTTTTCCACAGGAAAATCATCTTTTGGAAAATGAGAAGGAATTAATTAAAAAAAAAAAATCACAGTTGAATAAAGCAAGAGGGTTGAGAGACTCTTTTTTTAATTCATTTTGAAAGTTCCACTGCAGAGAAATCAGTAAGCCCTTTATTTTTAATTTGGATGTTCTTACAGTATAATCCTAGAAAAGGCCAGTTGCTTGCTGCTGACTCTGCAAATTTCCCTTCATACTGTTGGTGAGAAAGTGATCAATGAAATTGACAAATGACACTGAATGCTGTGTCAGCCCTACAGAGGTTTAGCTTAGCAAAATTTGCACACCGAAGAGTCAAAGCCTGAAAAACAAATAAAACCCACTGAGACAGAGTTGTCTATGCAGAAGGAACCAAAGAACAGGACATGAAGGCAATGAAGGACACAAAGGAGGCAAATGGGTGGGTGGGAAAATGCAAGGCATTTTACTGTCTATAATTTATGGACTGTTAAAACTATTGAAGCACATGATGACTAGGTTCAGTACTGAGAGAGAGATTAAGAGGATGGAGGGATAGATTCACATTATAAAGAACAAAACTGCTTGCTTGAAGTTCTCTGCACAAAGGAGTGACTCTGTGAGATGAAGGATGTAACAGATATTCCATTCCCCCTGGACTGAGCTGGTAATAGAGTCTTTACAGATTCTTAAGCTTGTTGGGTTGGAAGCAGGTCTGAGTTCAGACTTCTAAGTGTTGGACACGTAACTTCAGCCCAAGCATTGAGTGAAATGAGTAGTTTCATCCTAGAAATCTGTACCAATTAATTGAATTTGTTATTTAGGAATCATAGATGGTGTTAATACTGAGACAGCTAGACCAGACACTATGATAACGAAAAAGAAACATCACAAGTAATCATGATATCAAGAGTCTGTTACGATTTGTAGCATACATCAACAAAATTAACAAGTCTTGCCTTTTTGGCCCTTCTGTTTCAAGCAGCCTTTCTTCCTTTACATTTCATTTAGTCATAGAAAAGTCTGGTTCCCTTTTTGTATTTTCTCCTCCTTCGCATTTTAAAAAAATTATCCAGTCACTATATGGTACAAATAAAAACACCTTTCTAGTGTTTCTCTTGCACTTTTTACTCCACTTCTTTTTCTAACTTCCTTGCAGTGAGCTTCTGCAAGAAGCACCTGTACAACCCTTTAATCCTGACCCTTTCTTCTGGTTTTCACAGCAACTTAATCTAGAGTTTTAGAGTTCTCTTTACCTTTCATAAGGAAACCACAAGTCTGAAATCTCACCTAAAATTTACCCATTCTATCTATTACATAAGGAAATTTTCAGACAACCTACCTACCAAGTCCAAAGAAATAACTCCTCCAATACTTTTCAAAACTCTTCACAAAGGAGAAGTTCCTCTCTCTCCATGAAGCTCAGCATTCTACTCTGCAGACAGATAACTGAACTTATGACAGAAATGATCATATATCTAAGTTAAGAGTCAACTGAAATTTTACAACTGACAACGACCTTTCAGGTAAGCATCCCACCAATCCCCGAGATGGCATTTTCTTAGAGCAGCCCTTTTAAGAGTGATTTCACCTTTTCCCGAAAGAGGCAAAAGCAACAGCTAGTTGAGTTGGAAAGATGCCTGCTGTAATTTTAAATAAAATTAACTCTGACCAACTCAGGTTCTGCAACACATAGCCTCATGGTTCCAAATACACCAAACTCAAGTCCCAGACCCATACCTAAAGGGTCTGAGGCTCAGGAGGACTGTCACATAGTTCTGCCCTAAATAATATTTGAAGACTAAAAAAATATTCCTGTGCAACTTTCTTTTTTAATAAAGATAACTGGTCATACAACTTCAGAACATTTTTTGAAGTTTAGAATTCAATTTTTCAAACACTAAACCCTTGAAGTTTGGGTTGGCTCTGCTTTCAACCAATTACTACTCAAGAGTTGGCCTACACATTACAAAGAAGGTTTGCAAAGAGAAGTATTGGCACTGTCTTTGCAATATTCAGGTCAAATACATTTTTATAAGTAAATTTTAGAAACTGCTAGAAGCTTCCTACAATATTTTGGAGTTTTAAATCTTTTAAACTCAGAAAACAAATATTAAAAGAAACATTCAGATTGTTGAAACAGACAGAAAGCTTAAATATTAGTTTAATAAAATATCTTTGCGATACATTCACTTAGAAAATATTAGAGAATCATAGAACAGGATCACAGAATTGTTTTGGTTGAAACAAACCTTAAAGATCACCCAGTTCCAACCCCCCTGCCATAGGCGGGGACATGTGCCACCAGCCCAGGTTGCTCAGAGCCCTGTCCAGCCTGGCCTGGGACACTGCCAGGGATAGGGCATCCACAGCTGCTCTGGGCAGCCTGGGCCAGTGACTTGCCACCCCCACAGCAAAGAATTTCTTCCTTGTATCTAATCTAAATCTGCCCTTTTTCTGTTTGAATCCACCACCCCTTGTCCTATTGCTGCAAGCCCTTGTAAAATGTCCCTCTCCAGCTTTCTTGGAGGCCCCTTTAGGTGCTGGAAGGCGGCTGTAAGGTCTCCCCCCAGAAGCCTTCTCTGCTCCAGGCTGAGCAACACCAACTCTCTCAGCCTGAGAGGCGCTCCAGCCCTCTGGTCACCTTCACAGCCCTCCTCTGGACTCACTCCAACAGGTCCATGTCTTTCTTATGCTGGGGGCCCAAGGCTGGATGCAGTACTCCAGGTGGGATCTCATGAGAGCAGAGCAGAGAGGGACAATCACCTCCCTTGACCTGCTGGCTGCACTTCCTTCAACGCAGCCCAGGATAGGGCTGGCTTTCTGGGCTGCCAGTGCGCATTGCTGGGTCACATCGAGCTTCTCATCCACCGACAGCCCCAAGTCCTTCTCCTCAGGGCTGCTCTCGGGCCATTCTCTGCCCAGCCTGTGTTTGTGCCTGGGATTGCACTTGGCCTTGTTGAACTCTGTGAGGTTTGCACGGGCCCACCTCTCCAGCCTGTCAAGGTCCCTCTGGATGGCATCCCTTCCCTCCAGTGTGTCAGCTGCACCACGCAGCTTGGTGTCATTGGCAAACTTGTTGAGGGTGCACTCAACCCCAGAGTCCAAGTCGATGACAAAGATGTCAAACAGCATCGGTCTCACTACCAAGCTCTGAGGGTTGCCACTCATTTTAGTGTTCCTAATCTGTGTCTGCCACTGTTCTAGCCAGGAAAAAATGGAAAACAGTGTGACAGTGATAGCAATAACAGTATGCTCTTTGAAAGTATACGGAGTACAGTAAAGCAACACAAATTAGTCAAATAGTAACATCAAGGGAGGTCACAAATGATGGTTTGTGCTGTGGTGATCTATTTGAATGGTAAAACATTCAAAAGATAGTCATCAAAGTCATCAAAATCATCAAAATGGCAAAATGGCAATGAACAAAACATAAAACAACATAAAGTGATTTTCTAGTGCTCTAGGCTAACACTCATTTATGATAGCTGGTCTTATAACTTTTTGTTCAGTCTCTGGTTTTTTCCCCCCAACACTAGTGCTGCAGCTGATAAAATTCTACTTTTAAAGTGGCTAAATTATCAACAATTTCTTAAAAAAAAATAATAAAAACCCCAACAACAAAGCATTTCAATAGTACTTCAGGTCCAGATATGTTAACTTGTTTGGTACAGAGAGGAAAAAAAAAAAGCAGTGTTAAGAATTTTCCAAAGACTAGGCTCTCTCCCTGATAGCTAGATAGCTATACTCTTTTCCCTTAAAGCTATGATGCATGCCAGAATTACAAAACACAGTGAAATCAGAAAATACAATAAATAAAATTATCTGCCTCCAAAATCTTATGCATCAAAATATTGGGGAAAAAAAAAAAAAAAAAAGATGATTCATCACACTCTAAACCATTGTTTGTTCAGAGCTCAGGGCTAATAGCAAGGTAACCAAGGAGCTGACTTCCTCAAGTGATCCACTTCTCATATATTGCCCCACTAAGAGGATAAGAGCTATGTCTCAGTCATTTTTTAATCCTTCCTTTCAGGCCAAAAGATAGCCAAATACTCAGAACAAGTGTACATGAAGAATTTTCACTAGAGTAAAAAAAATGTAACCAGGCCTTTTATAACAAACTTTCTTTATTTTTTCCCCACAGTACTGAAGAGACTATAATGGTCACAATTTGTGTGAGAAATAAAAAGTCTAGATGTTTTATAGAAAAATCCCCATCCCTTCTTTTCCTGTTTTTGAAGATAGCTTTGGTCTCATTTAATCTTCTCACAAGTCTTGGGTTATTAAAAAAAGTCTTCTAAAATCCTCATATGCAAGAAAAAACTCCAGATATTTATGCTGAAAATTGCATGAAGAAATATGTGTATTAAGTGGTGTCCCCAGCAATGTCGAATCATAGCACTTGATTTTATTAGTTTTCAATCTCAGGTTGATAAGTTCCTGATTAATGAAGCATTTGTTCTGCATCACAAAACAACTGAAGAATACCCTTCTAATGCCAATGAATTGTGTCCAAGAGTTAATTACTATGCGACCTTCGATCATGTTCTTGTTTTAGCACTAGAAGCATCTATTTTAAGCTTGAAGAAAGTTTCAAAGTGAGAGTATGTATCTTTGAAGTAATACTTGTGGCACGCTTTGTACTCAAATAGTACCCTACGTTTAATGGTTCATTTTTTAAAGTCATATCACAAACTTCATCAGGACTTTAACATACAAGCACGTAACTCGTAAGACACTGAGATCATATCAACACTCCAGATGAGATTAAAGTGCAGCAGTTAAAGCACAACTCTTCTGACCAGCCATTCTGGACTACAATAATCAAAAAGAGTAAAATGAAACAAACTAGCTACTCATCATACATTGTTTTTTATTGCTACAGAGAAGCCCAAGTATCATAGTTATGGAAGACCGTAGAAAGATAATCTTTCTGTTGTACATGGTCAGGCCTTGTTTGCAAATTCAGAGAAATTCCCTGATCAACCACAGTTGGTCTTAAAAAAAAAAAAAAAAAAAAAAAAAAAAAAGTACAGCACGGGCAAGGTTTCCATGGAGCTCAGCCAGCGCTACATGTATCCTTTCTAGAAACACAAAACACAAACTACATTGCTCAAAAAAAGTGCATACTGGGAAAAAGCAATAGTTTTGTTTTTCCTAGAATAAATAATAAGAAATAGTTTTTATGAATCCCTGTTTCTAAAGATATTGAGTGCTGCTCTAGAACTTGCAACGCAGTCATCACGAAGCTGGATCAGACTTGTGGTTCACCTAGGCTCCGCTTTCAGCATTACAAAATTCTATCTGGTTCAAAACTAAGTGAAGTTCCTAAGCAAACTAAACAAATCTTTTATTATCTCCCAGTACAAGGCCCTTTGAAAAATACTTCCCAGAATCTGAAATACCACAGTTGATATAGCTTTTAGAACAGCTCGCTCCTAATGGAACTTGAAACAACCAACCCTGTTTTGCAATCTGTCACAGTATTCTCTCCTGTGACTGCTACAGCACGTTTCAGCTGATGATACCAGAGAACACATAGGAAATAGTAAATCTCACCTTTGAAGAACAACGACACAAAATACAAAACATACAGTGAATTTATTTAGTCTAGTAATGTTCTAGTATAAATTTAGAAAATAAGCCATAGTTACCAACTCTCAATAGCATTTGATAGAGTACTGAACTAATAGTGTTATTATTACTGTGGATAATACGGGAAATAACTATCAAGAGTATTTGTTTCCTATTACTAGTCACAGTACTTGCCCACTGATTTATTTTCATTCCCAATTCCTGCCTCCTGGCTTATCTATCCATAAAGTGGTTAACAATACACATAGAGCTCTTCTGTAGCTTAACTCTATTACTGTCAATTGCAGAAAAACACCTACCATTCGGAAACCTCACACAGCAAGTAAGCACAGCAAAGGCTGGTTTAGGTCCCAAGTCAAATATATATATACACATATGTATGTCATTATCCCCCAGTCAGCCCATTCATCACAGCTATAGGGTCAAGAACAGATGGAAAGGACAGAGAGGAGAGAGTAGAGGACACTGGGGAAAGCAGGGAAATACAATCAGGCAAGAAAAGTTCACTGCACCCTTTGGACTTCTGTTACCAGGATCCAGGCAAGAGTCTCAGCTTCACCCTTAACCTTGGCAATCACTGGCACTTAGTTAAAGTTGCAGTTAGTTGCAAAGTGAAGCAGTGTCCCGCTACTATGCTTCACTACAAAATAGCATTAATATGTAAAACCAGGTTGTTTCTATGCCTTTGCTCTGCTACTTTGTCATCATACAATGGGAAAGCTCAGAAATAAATCGACCAAGGCAAATAATGGTCCTGTGTTTAAATGGCACTTGCAGCTATTCTTTCTAACACAGAGAAGTAAGTATACCAGATTTAGAGACTCATCCAGGAAACAGTCTTTGGATAAATGAAGATATAGAAGTTAGCTTGAAAAAGTGGTGTTTCATGAGGAGATACTTCTTAATTTAATATATGCCCCCCACTTTTATTTGCCTTGAAAATAAGGTCACATTTTCATTGCACCTAAAACTACAAGCTGCCATCCAGACATTTTTCAGCATACTGGGGGTCACACCTCTGAGATTACCTTGTCCTTCAAGTACGTTCCACAGTTACAGCTATTCTTCTGTTTATACTCTGACCTACTCTGTGCTTGTCAACAGTTGTTGTTTTTTTTTATTATTTTTGAGAATACCAAAAGCAGATACAAGTCCTGAAGAGCAAATAATTAAAAAAAAAAAAAAAATGGGAGCAACCACCATTCCACAAAGTTCACATGTAGAGCAGAATTAACTGCACAAACAAAATATCATTCAGTTGTCCACTCTTCCTTATTCAAAATCACAGCTTTGACTCCTTTTGTGACTGTTGTTTGTTTCACTGTCATCATCCCTGCAAGAGTTTGGCAACCAGAATCTGACACAAACTGACAGTAATGCAGTCATCCTTTGCTTTTCTTACAGCAGCAGCTGTCAGAAGCTATACCACATTAAGCCAAAGTACTAGTCATCATGAAGCTTTTCCAACATTAAAATTTAAGAATATACCTTTGGAGAGTTTAAAGTAAGTTAGGATTGTCATTTTGCGATAGATATAGTGATGGATGGATAAAGGACTAGATGAGTAACAAGAGAACAAGTGTTACAGCATTACATGAACAGGCCATCCTGAAAACCCAACTTCTGCACTCCTGTTCTACAAATTCCAGAAATAATGGTAATTTTACACAGTATATAGCATTCTGGTTATTGTTCACTAACTATATTAATAATATAAGGAACTCTATCACCCTCCTCAGTAGAAAACAGATTAAAATCCTAATTTTAACATTTCAGAAACACCCCCACCATTCTCTCAGAAGTATTGTTACATTGTTTCTTGCTCTCTGACCTTAGTTCTGAGATTTGCCATTTCTAAGCCTGTTTCTCTCTGGTATATAGTCTGAATCTATAAACATGCCCACTTGTAGATATACAAACCTGAGGTGCTAGCTTGTCATAGGACAAGCCAACTCAAAACCAGCAACTAGAATCATCAACATAACGATAAGAAAAAAATCCAATAGAGGGTAAAAAAACAAATTCAAAAATTAGCTTCCAGGTGTGAAAATGTATTTTTTTCAGGAGCTCCCATCATATAGCGTTTAAGAAAAAGCTAAAGCAATTTCAACCATTCAGACTAAATAATAAAGCAAAATAATAAAAGGAAAGCAAACAGCATATAGTAATTATCAATATTCGAAGTACTTGGTATCCACTGTTCATCTAACTGCAGAACACTTACGGAAAATCTGGTCTAATGTGAGCATTGAAATACACCTACTGGCACTGCACATACACATGGAACATGCAACCTAGAGACAGTTACCTACAGGCAGCCTCACCAATATATATATAAAACCATATTTAGTCGCAGAAATGAATTTTAACCTTCCCTGATCTATAACCCCTGATCTTTCTACTGAACTGCCAGGAAGAGTAATCTGAGAGTTTGTGTGCTAAGTCTTTTTGTTTTAAAACAAACAGACCAAAAAAGGCCCTACCTACAACTGCATTAACACCACAGCAGAATCCCAATACTTCACTAAACATGCAAACATGATTCAGTAAGATCTTATTAGTTACTACCACACACTTGGTTAGAATAGAATTAGTTCCACAGAATTAACGATACATTTATTGTATTGATGATTTGAATAAATTTTTTGCCCCAAGATGTAACACAATTACTTTACTCATGGAGAAAAACACCAAAATCAGTTTGCAAAAGAGAAAAATCCAGTCAATCCTAAAAACCTGCTTCCATTCAAGCCCTCCAGGGTAATGAGTTAATGCATCTATCACACGGGAAAGGATAATAACGGCTGGTGAAGGCTTTGGGGAAAATTTGGTTAATACAAGTTCAATACAGTTCTACAAAAGCAGGTGCTTCAAGAAACTCTCAACAGCTGGACGTTCACATGCAAAAGCCATTTTAAACCAATAAATTCTAGGTGAGTACAAGAACGGAGTTATGATTTTCCACACAGCCACCCACCACCACGTGCTAGAGATCAGCTGAGGTGAAAAAAACTGGTGGAAATCATGTTCAGGAAACCCTTACTGAAAGGTACAGGAGCCCTAAACTGGGATGTGAGGGAAACACACGTGCACAAAGAAAAATATAAAAGCAAGATATTTTCCCACTTCACGCCCAAACATTACATTTATTTAGTAACTTTTACCTGCCTGCAATGCGCCCAGGGGCTCTCGCCGACCTCCGTGCCCACAGCTGCGGCAGAGGGGTGGGCGTGGCTCCCCTGCTGACTGACCGCTGAGGGGACGCCGGCCATTGGCCAGTGGGCTCGCGACCTGCCCCCCCCCCCGGTCCCCGCGGGGCCTCCCTCAGGTGCCGGGAAGATTCGCGAAGGTTCCAGGCGGGGCGGCAGCAGGTGGCGCGGCACGCGACGGCCCGGCACAGCGATTGGGCACAGATGCGGCCACGCCGCCCGGCCCGGCCCGGCCCAGCAGGGTGGCAGCGTGCTTGTGTCCGGGGCGCCCCTGGCCCGGCCCGGCCCCTCAGCTTAGCCGTTCCCGCGGGGCCGGGGTTTTGATTTGTCTGAAACCCCCGCACGCTGCCCCCTGTATGTGAAGCCCCAACATGGAGGGAGCGGGAAGAGCGAGCTGTGTGAAGGAGAGGGGAGAGGCTGAGCCCCAGGCTTCCTGTGTGTAAAAGCTATTGCAGAGACCAAAGGAAAAAAAAAATTTCCCACAGTCCTTACACATGGAATAATGTCACCAGAAACTGCGGCAGAAGGGACTTAGGTTAGTCGTTAGCAAAAAGCTTTGTGGCCACAGGACACACACAGGCTGCAAAAAATCACAAACTGCAACTGAAACCCAGGGCCCGACTTGGGCCGGGGCTGCCAGCTCAGCTAAAAGGTCTCCTGAAAACATTCCGCCTCAGTTTTCCCCAAGTTTGTTATATTCCCATAGGATTGTGTCAACTATACCACTTTTAGGAGCAATTTATTTTAAAGAATGAAAATACTGTACCCTTGTATAAAAATTTGGATCTTTGTTTGGAGAGAGTAAAGTGAGAGACGCTCATGGAAGAAAAGACAATTTTCATACTGACAAAATACTCTGCTGAAAAAGAATTAGGAATGAATTTAAATAAAATTTCTTGTGAGATTAATTCTGAAACAGTTGGGACTACATTTGAACTACTCAGAAATAATTTCTCATACGTACCAGCATTCCCTCTGAATGGCTCAGCTGACACTTGTAGAAACAGCTATTAGCTCAATATAAATAGCACCAATTTTTGCATTTTATGCAATGCTCTGTGTTCCAGCTTCTAGAAATTTCCTACATTTTCTGGATGGTTGTCTTTGTTTCTACATACTTTCTCTCTGCCTAGTCCTTGAAACCTATTATAGCAGTATGTTTTCATACAGGCAGCATAGAAACAAAATGTGTTTTTAAAAGGAGAAAATTACTCAAGCTATGCAGGGAGTTACCTGAGGTTTTTGTCTTTTTAAGAAAAATATTTGATGGTGGATAACCTACTTCTAAAAGCTCTGTCATGTAAGCTCCAACAGAATTTCCTTTTTTCTAAACTTAGTCTGTTCTATTAAAAGTACAATTTTGTGCTGTGGTGTACTCTACAGTATCCATGCATATCAAGAAATAGTGACAAGATATAGAGGGACAGCAAGACTATTAAATATCCATCATGCCACTCTGGATCAGGCTTAATGCAATCGGAAACACATGACTACATCAACTTATCTCCTTTGATCAAATGTGATTAAGTAAGTCATTAATTTTCAAGACAAATAAAAAATGCAAGATCATTTTATTATAAATGTAAATGCCTGTCGTCTTAAATGATTTTTCTAAAGGAAGCCCTTCTAATACAGAACTTTGTATACTTCAGAGAACAGTTGTTTTAACATTGGTTTTAATTTTAATGAAACATTATGTATTTGTATGCATGTCTTCTCCTTTTTTCTCACACTGCTCATGTTGTCAAGCAAAATTTGTGCATCAGCTTGATCAAGATAATTTCATTATACCATTGTTACCATTATGACTTGGGCAATTAGTAGTTTATAAGAATAAATTTATAGCAATCAGTGATTGAGGCACATTTGCAGTAGTCAGGGTGTAATAAAGCCCAATCAATTTCTTTCATTTAATATGTAGGCTGTGACCCTAGTTTTGATGAGAACTCTTAGCTATTTCATCTTTAAATAAAAAAGAATGTCTGCAAGCAATTATAGTGGTGTGTTAATTGGATATTCCTTTTTATCTTTTATACTACAGAATGCATTGCTAACGAAATCCTTGTTTTCTCTCTCACTCCCTTTCTCTCTCCCTCTCTGTAATGAACTGATATTGACTTGGTGTATTTTGCTAAGACAATGGGCCAGATTTTGATTTTTCAGTAGCACTGGTGTAAATCTGGAGTGACTTCTCTAAGTTAAACAGAATTACTGAGATTTCTATGAACATAACTGAAATCAAACCCCACTCCTCTTATTCCAGTTTTTGTTGCCAATAACAGAGGACCTGATTCAGAGCTGAGTTTTACTTCAAGCTATGATCAGTCATTGTCTTATGTATGAACTGAAGTATCAACTGGCATGCAGTATTTAAATGGAAGATTCCTAAGCTTAAAGCACTGGGAAGGCTTAGTCTTTGCCTAAGGTACTTTACTGCATTAACTCCATGCTGATTTAAGGTATCTGATGATAGATGAAAGTAGTACACATTACATGAAGAAATGAGACTCCAACCCAGATTCAATCAGCATCACACGGGCCAGGTTGCACGTGTCTCATGTTCCGTAAAATTATTCATTGATCTGATTAGGTCCATCACGTGGGTAACAAGTTTCTAATCAGGACTAACAGGGCCATAAGAGCTCAGATGAAAGGTTTTGTGTCTGCAGTATGTATACCAAAACAGTTAACCAAAAATGTTCTTGATATTTATTTCCCCCACAGCAGAGATTTAAAACAAAGGCAAAATTTCAGCATTTCCTTGGTTTTGTGCCAGTATTTTGAGGATTTCCCCATCACACAATAAGGAAAATTACAAATATTTTTTTTAATCTCTTGTGGGATTTAACCTCTAGTATTTGGAAATGTGTTCTGTAACAGAATTCTGGAATAATAAACAAAACTTGTTTTCTTGTTTTTTATGCTTCAACAGGGGGTATAACTTACCTTGGAAATGTCTTCATTATCTATTTTGTGTCATATCAATAATTATGCAAGTAAGTTATTTTACAAGCAACAAAAATGTTACCATTCTTCAGTGTCAAATTTTCATGTCCTGTGTCTCTTAAATTTAGGCAAAATTGTTTGCGTAAAATTTCTCATTTGTACCATAAAGCTAGTAGACCTTCAAAACAATCAATTGTAGCACTATCTGACAAAAGGAAAATACTGCTGGTGACTTCAGGGCTCATGCAAACAACATCTAATTCTTATTTAAGTGTCTCCTGATCTATTGAAATGCTTTACTCTAGTTCAGTGATTTATCAGTGCTTGTGATAGTTTATTACCTGCAGGCTTTATTTCTAGCATAATTGCAATAAACATTTTACTTGATGTTTTCTGAGGCTAGGGGGATGGAATCCTGAAATCTTTAGTCCTTAATCAAGCCAAAATCCCACTGAAATTAATAGGAATCTTACTTGCACATAAACTCTCTGAAGACTGAAGGCTTATACACTGCTTTGTATATCAGAAAACTTAGGCCCCCAAATGCATATTTGAATTTATCGGGGGGGTGGGGGGTGGGGGTGGGGGGGGATTATTAAAGACAGAAAAAAATAAAGAGCTCCTTAAAACCTCAAGACAAATAGTAACAGCAACCTGGCTCAGATAAATGCAGGGTAAACAAAACATCAGGCAGCAACGCATGGTAAGGTATGGTTCTTGTTCATCAGTTAGAAGTATTTTGCTGGGGAAAGTTGAAAAGACAGTCAACAATGTATGTATATATATATATATATATACACACACATGTATGTACATATGAACACATATATGTATAGCCTAAAACAAAGTACTGGTGTGAAAGAAGAAACTGATGTTTAACACTGTGACCAAGATGACAAAACACGTTCCTTGTGGATGGCTTAATGTTAGAACTACGTACTGATCATTTTGAAGAGGAAGGAAAACTTACTTGATTTTTGCTGTAACTTTGAATTCAGCTTTTCTGAGTTTAGAAATAACCAAGATTAGAATTTCTAATGCTTAAAGATAATTGTGTGTAGAAATTCACCTGTGTGAGAAATTTCTTACACAGCTATAAATGCTTCAGAAGAATATACAACTGGCAGTTGTTTGTGTCTAGTGGTTGGGGATACTGTGATGAATAATGCTCAGTATATTTAGCTTACCAATTTTTTTATGTTTCGTAGTTATTCACAGTCTTCGAAGCATGGGGGAGGGTAAGAAAGAAGAAAAATATCACTTTTTAATAAAGGCAATGGGTAAGATTGAGGAAGAATGTCAGCATTCAGTTCTGACTTGGATTTCCTGTGTGTCTTTAGAAAATTGCTTTGTTGACCCCCCCAGACCTCAGTTTCTCTTCTGCAAAGTAGCGCTTCCTAAGCAAAGACTTAATATTTTGCTTGTTCAGAGGTTGTAAATAATTTTGCAACTACAGCCCTGAATCAAAAAAATACAGCAATATCATTTGAAACTGCTAAAAATATAAAGAACTGTAAATACCTCATATTGTTAATGAGCGAAATGACAGTATTTTCACTTATGCTTCTTTGTAGTTTTCCCATCACAATGACAGATTTTAGGACCAAAGTTTGCCTGGCTTTGAGATGGGTTTTGATTGCTACTCTTCTTCAATTCACTGGTTAGCATTTGATTTTCATTACCTTTTTATATACCTGTAATCCTTCGATCAATAACACCAGTATGTAAGGATTGGGACCCAGGCATAATAGTATAAAAAAAAATTTAAACCTAAAAAAAATGTAAATTGTTTCAATAGTTCTTTTGAGACAATGTATGCTTGCTAACCACAGCTGCAAGATAAACTGGGACTGATCAGTAGGTTAGGTGATAATATTCCCACCTCTGGCTTATGTGTGCGTACACAAGTTTTGATAAGCAGTCTTTCCTTCCTACCACAACAGTTCTGCAGCTCTGACTGATGTCAGTTGAAGACAACTGACAGGACCAACAGCAATCACTACAGGCTCACTGTATTTTTAGTACTTAACTTTAGAGCATCAAATTCAATGACAAATAGCTATACAGGTTATGCATAACACGGACAACCAGCTGAACAAAAAAATTCCTATTCTGGTACCCAGTGGGACTGGTACATGATTCTTCACAGACATTTTCACAGAAAAAAAAAAAACTAGTTTGCCTTAGTTATTTCAAAGGTTGATGAGGGAAACTCCAAGGTGTGAGTATTTCACACTAAAATACTTCTTCAGGACTTCTGCTTATTTCTATGACAGAATACTATCCAAACACCTTCTCTGACCTAAGGTGTATGCAGAAGCATAAATGGCCATGTCACAACTGATCAGGCTTTTCCAGGGGACATCTGGACTCTGTGTGTGTGTGAAGAAGAAAAAAGTATAGCACACGTGTGTATGTGCATGTGTGCACTCATGCCCTTACAACCACCTGAGGAAAAATACACGTTTAACCGTGCCTATCTCCACCTGCCAAACAGCAAATCCATGGAAAAACCAACAAGAAGACAACTTTGCAGAAACTTCCCTGACTTCTGAATGTGAAAGAGGTTTACAATACCAAAACAAAAGAAAAAATAAATCAGGTGCACCAACCAGATATTCTGGTGATTTTGATAAATCAGCTGTAAAATGTATTTTTAAACCAGTGATACTACTTACTAAATTTGTTTAACTAAAAAGCATCTAAAACATATTTGTTATGCAGGACTAGCCTAGTCAAGTATGATCACAAGTGCAAAGTAACTAGTCAAATACCCAAAGGGTTTACAGCATACAACAAATGTTTCAGACGGTGTGCTAACTTTGCAGGTTTTTTGATATCACATTCTGTTACAGGGTAATACTGACAATATATGAAAAGAAAAGAAAAATATTAGGCTTGCTTTTTCTCCCTGTGGGTAAAACATTGCAATCCAATCATACCATTTTCCATGACGTGCAAAAAATAATCTTCATTATTACAACAACTTTGCAGCACATATAGGAAAAACTATAACTACTGGCTTTGAAAAGAAAAAAATGAAAATAGGCATTGCTTTTCTACTTATGATGTTGTTAACTCAGTAGGTTATTTCTACAGAAACTGAACTGGACACTGAAAATTCCTTGGCTTGTATCAGAATTTTGCATCAGCATCAGCATTTGGAGATGTACTTAAAAATGGAGTTTAAATAATATCTTCTCTTGGTGTTACCCGGTTGCCAGAGTTTATTGATTTGAATGATACTTGTTTGCAAGATGGGGGCAAAACCAGCCTTCGTGTTGTCACAGTTGTTTTGTGCAGCTATTGATGTGATGAAACAATTTCATTTGTGCAATACTGTAAAGCAGCAGCTGCCTAATGGAAATGAAATACTTTAAGAAATTGCATGCATAAAAGCTTCTAGGTGTTTAAACCTCTGGTCAAATGAGACAATTTATAATGTTAACAAACTTAATTCCAGAACAAGTTGTATCACAATCGAACCTGTCACTATACTACAAGTAACTGTCCCTCATGATTCATTATGACCCACCCTGCTTGACATGTGGACTGAGTGCAAAGAGAGTGTGGAGAGTGAGTCGGGAGAGGGGAGATAACAGAGATAAATCTAAATTCATTCTGGAAGCAGTCACACTCAATGACATATTCACTGACTTCTTCAACAGCTCATTTGATAATGTTCTTTCTGCACTATTCATTTTTCTGAAAGATGAAAGCTGGCTGAAGATCTCATCTGCTCACTGATGCAGGGAGAAGATTTGATATTAGCACAAAAATAAAAAAAGGGAGGGGTTGTGTGGTGTGGAAAGCAAGCACTTTCTGATTAACAGTTTCTTGGTCCTGACAGGGAAGGCTAAACACCCTGCCTTTTCAGGTCACCTTTAATTAGATATGCATTATAATTCTACAATATGTCAATGGGCTGGCTCTGTCTGGCAGAATTGTGCTTAGAGAAGGGGGAATACATTAATCACAATAATTAATTGCTTGAAGAATGGAAACATTGTTTTCTGTCTAAGCTTGTAACGTGATAAATATTTGTATAAATTTTTTATTACTGTTCTACAAAAGGCTCAATCTAGGAGGTTAATAACATGATTGTAAGAAGAGTGCAAAAAGGGTCAGTAATTCTTGGCCTTTTATAAATTCCTGGTTTGAATTTCCTTTTTTTAAAAATGGGGAAGGAAGGGGGGGAGGAGACAATGCTAATTACATTAGGCAGCCAGAATGTTATATAGTTCATTACTGGAAATGAGAATTAAAACACCAGCTAACTGCTTTTCTCCACTGGTACTGAAAATACACTACACCTGCTTCTGCTGATTTGCCCGACTTGTTAATTATCCAGAAAAATCTGGGTCAGTATTTTATGACCAAATTAGTTACCAACTAAAGATTACAACTGGCTTGCCAAAAGGAAATTAAGAAGTGTCACATTAGGTGGGGGTAAAAATAAAAATGTGATACCTATGGGTTATTTTTGGGTTTTGCTTTTAGAAAATGCTTTAAAAGAATGCTTTCCATTAAATCTCCTTTCATATTGCACTAAGAATTTAAAATGCCTGTTAACGTTTTAGAATTCTCAAGAAAGTTTACCAGCTGAGAAAAGTGCCTGGTAGCCCATCTTTGCATAAACACTAACAGCCACAATATGTGTATCTGTAACCATACAAACACTGCATCAGCACTTCTGCACTGCACCTACCCTTGAATGGGGACACAGAAACAAACTTCTGCTAACAAATTCCTTCACTCTTCTTCATTGCAAATACGTGTGTGTGCATGCATGTTTTTGTGCATGCATGTCCATCTCAACATCAGCCAAAAAAAAGGCAAAAGTAGCAGTCACAAGGAGCTACATGCTTACTGATACACGATGCCTAACTCTTGGATTAGTCAAATACTCACTTGCTTATTCAGCACTCCATACTTTAGGTCACCATCCTTTGCCTACTCTTTGCCTACTCTTACTACTTTTATGACCCATTTGTTTTCCCTGATCACATCAGTCTTTCCTGAATAAATTAAATCAGTCAGTCCTCTCTCCATCCAACAAACTTTTTTATTTTCCAAATTCATACTTTCTCTTATCTAACACCTACTTTTCTCACACCGATAAAGGACAGGAAGAGAAAGGAAATGAGAGGAGTGCATGAAGGGAATTCAGTGTATCATATACCTAGATGTATATGGTAAGCCTGCTTCTTATTTAAATCAGGAGAGAGGAAAAAATACAAACTACAACTATGTTCACAAAGCTCTTTGACATTTTGTAAATGTACTAAACTTCCTTGAAAGAAAAAAGAGAACTTGCAAATATTACAGGTACGTTTTAAGAGGCTTCCAAAACATCTGTCATGAATACAGCCATTTACATTTGTGCTCCTTTTCATTCCTAGGCAGTTTAGGTTTTTTCTTCTCTGAAATCATGACAGAAAATGATACAGCATTAAATCCTTAATACTAGTACGATTCCTTTATTTGAAATGCAAAGATCAAATAAATAGCCCACAGAATAAATACAATTAAAGATAGAAAGAAGCCAGTACATTTGATCTTCAGATGGAGTAAGTAAATACACAAGTAAAAATATAACATTTTGTGAAAAGAAAAATACCAAAAAAACCCAGAATATGATCCCCAAAATTCCACCCCTCCAGGAAGACATGTATTTATGTACAAAAAGAATGAGAAATTAAGTACTTTTCTATACAGAATAATAATGAAATAATGTTTTAATTATACTCCAGGTAAGTCCAGAATTTCATAAAACAGACATTCTAACAGAATGTAATATGGTCATATTTTCCCCTTCAAAACAGATAACAGTAATACATAGGACCAGTATAGACTGTTTTTCAGCAATGGTTCTGTGCAAGACATAAACTGAACAGTGACAGTGACAGTCATTAAAGTCTTTTTTTTTATTAATGTAACACATTTCCAGTCATATTAAATATTTTTCCTTTTAATAAATGTAGGGCTTTTCTTTCTATGTTGTCTACCACCTTAAGTTGTCTCATTTTATACATGGAAAATGAGCCTTAAATATCGTCAGATAAATTGCCACCGTTATGTATTCATTTTTATGGATGTAAAGAACTTGCAATACAGTGGAGATTCAGAATCAGAAGTTGGTAGATACTTTAGAAGTCATGACATATTCCAAAGGGAATCACTATGAATATTTTTTGTACATGATTGTGAGACTGAATCTGCATTAGTTTGGTCTCCTATGTGTTGCCTAGAAGGCTGTGAAAGGGAAAGTTTTTCTGATCTAAAGAAACAGCAAAACATCCAAACAAAAAAATCTATTGCAGCAGTTATTCATTTCAGAAAGGAAAGCTATGCAAAAGCAAAGTTTGTTAAAAGGAAACCTCCTCATTAAAAGGAGCAATGAAAAGGACAAACATTTTAAAGATGTCAGGGAGACTATTTATTTAGGCAACATCATCAGAGAAGTTTGGGGGGAAAAAAAGGAAATTCATCAAAGTCTCACTTTCACAGAAATTCCTAGAATGGGCAAACAGAGGAAAATATGAAACAATGTACGTAAGCTACTAGAATTGTTAATAGAGTTATTTCCAACTCCTCTCAAATGAAATATTGTTAAAGATCCTTTAGGACTTATACATGAGAAGTGTAATAAGAACAGTTAGGGAACACCAGGCTAGAGCAGAGGAGTTAAAGTAACTATTTGCACCAAAATTCAAAAGGAAGGAGCTGGAGAGGTTGCCCTAAAGGAGCCTTTTTTATGAGGAATGCATCAGAGGATTTATCTGAAACTGAAGAGCCAGTAGAAGAGGTAAGAGGAAAAAATCATGAAATGAACAGTAGCAAGTTGTCCTGAAGAGACAGAATTCAACCAAGAATTCTAAAGAAATGCAAGTATGAATTTCCTGTATTTTGGTGGTTGACATAAATCAGCCTAGGTAATGAAGAAATGAAAGGTAATAAAGGTGAAGCAAACTTTCCATAAAAGTTGCAGGAGATTCTAGGAAGCTGTAGAGCAGTAAATCTGATTTGTACAATAAACATGTTGGTGGAAAAATAATAAAGAGCAGAATAAGAAGACAAGTAGGTAAACAAGATCTAGTGGGCAACAGTGAAGACATTTTTGTAGATCAAAGTCAAGCCTCACAGATGTTTTAGTTTTTTGAAGGAGTGAATGAGCATGTTGATAGGAGTAATCCAGCTGATATATACCACACCTGAATTTCTAACAACCTTATGGCAAAGGTCTTCACCAAAGGCTCTTAAAGGTGTTTCTTTAGAGGAAGGCATTAATAACTGGAAATTAGGTATCTATGTATCTACACATTTCAGCAACTGTGAAAAACAGAACTCCACAGTCAGTTTTCACAATGTACAAGAGTTACCAGTGGAATCCTGTGGTGATGGATGCTTCTCAATGTGTTGCTGAAAGATCTGGAGGAGAGTTGAGAAGTTAAGATAATTTCTAATAGTAAAAAATTACTCAAAACATAATAACAAAAAGGAAAAGAAGACAGAAAAAAGTGATAGCCAAGAGTTGCACAAGTATCGCACAACATAGAGTGACTGCATGATAAAATGCCTGATAAAAGTCAATTTGATAAATTCAAAGTGCTGCATACAGAGAAATTAAAAAAAACCAACCAACCAAACAAACCAAAAAACACAAAACAAACAAACAAACAACAACAAAAAAAGCAAACCAAAACAAAACAAAAAAACCACCCTAACCATGCCTACCCTAAGATGGATGCTAACTTAGCTATAACCAGTCAGGAAAGAGATCTTGAAGTCATTGCAGATGTTGCAGTGATACTTCTATGAAAATGTCAGCTCTGCTCAGCAGCAGCTAAAAAGACAAATAGAACATTAGGAATTATTTGGAAAGCATTAAGAGCTTAGGACAGAAAATCTTATTGCTAGTAACAAAAGCCATTGCATTCATGCAGTTCTGGTCACCCCATCTCAAGAAGGATACAGTAAAACTAAAGAACATGTAAGAAGGATAAAAGGATGATCAGAGATCAGAAATTATTTCCATTTGAAAAGAAATTAAATGGATCAGCTTGCAAGGAAAGAGGGAATGCCATAGAGAAACATATAAGTATGGATGATATGCAAAGGGGAATTGGAAATTATCACTCCATTTAAGAAGTGAGAAGTATCCCATGGAATTTTCAGCTGCAAACTTTAAACAAACACAACCTAGCACTTTTTTGTATAACATGTCATTAAACTGTAAACTCATCACCAAAGGATATTGTGGAATTGGAAAGTACAAATGATTTTGGAAAACTATTAGGCAAATTAATGAAAGAAGCATTTATTAAAGAGTATTAAACAAGAAGATACAGCTATAATACTGAACTCCACTGCAGATTGCCAGAAGGTGGGAGAGAAAAAGTGGGGAGTTAATCACTATGCTGTTCCTCTGTCCTTACATTTCATTAAAGCATCTGGTACACATGACCACCAAGGTCAGAATTACTACACTTGTTTGATCTGAAGCAGTACAATCACTCAAAATAAGTGCCTTTGCCAGAAGCTCTTCCCTGTTCCACATATGGATAATGCCAAATCCAGGAATGGAGAAGATGGAAGAAAAGTAAAACTTCACACAAACACTTTTGTGATGGCATACCTGCTTTCTGGAGCCACGACTAACCACCAGAAGTGTGATTTAGAACAAGACTGCAGCGTTATCTTAGGTATGTCATAAAAGACCAGACTAATAACCACTCACAAAACTTCATTCCTTATATTTACTTATGTTGGTAAATTATTGATACAGTAATTAGGGATAATATTGCCACATTATGTCCTAAATTATATTCTTGCAAGTATATGGATGATGAAGCATGAAGAAAAATACAATAGTCGTAATCTAACTTTGCCATATTCAGATTCTGCGTTAGTAAACCATTTCTAGTGATTTGGAAATTATATCTTCCCTGCAACTATTGTAAGCTGAAAAATGGATGCAAATATCTTTTGACATAATCAGTTATCAGATTCATAGATGAAGAGCTTGGAAAAAAGGAGGGAGAGCAAAGAAGATAGTAACAATAGCACTCTCTTACTCAAACTTTCTTAATGAAAGCCAAGATTCAAGCCATGCTCTTTAAAATGGAATTAAAACTCATTGTCTCCTCTTCCTCCATTAACTCCTTTAAAAGAAATAATAATATAAATATAAATTTACCAAACACTGGACGATACTAAGTCACCACCAAATGTGTAAAGCCTTTTCTCCCATGCCTCAGATACATACAGCATATCCTGTTCACTGACCAGAATGCTCAAACTATGCATATATCAGTATGTGGTAAACAAGCTCTACAGAAGTCTTTTATCTTTAGAACAGGCAGATGAGCTTTGAGGTTTGTTCCAAAAAGTATTGAACTATTAGTTTTATTAGCTTCAACTGATGTGTCAAAAAATCTATTCAAATGAAGAGTCAGTCAAGCTTCGTATTGGGCTCGGGCATACATTTTTGCCATGAAGTGTTTGGTTATAAGTCGTGGCAGGAACTCAGACTAACAAAATATGTTTCTTTACTCTCTTTTGGCTGATAAGCTATTTGTACAAAACAAAGGGTAAGTAGAAAGTCTGTGATAAACTATATCGAGAAAAAATATCAGGGCTACACAGTGTTGGAAACCCACGTTGTCTTCTTGACACTACACAACCCAACAAACTTCCTTGCTCAGATAATGAAGGCTTAAGGCTACAGAAAAGCTGTTGGCTTTAAAAGCAAATATTAAATCGTGCAGTTTATATCCATGCACCAAAACATGGCACATATTTTTATTTTATTTTATTTTATTAGCATATATAACTTATCAGGAATGTTCAAGAAAATAAAGTGCTGTAATCAGGAGTAATGCAGCAATGCGAGCTTAAAGATTAGGAAGGAAAAGCCACTGAATGTCCTTTAGTCCAGGCTCACACAAGAAGGCAGCAAACCTCTAACACTCTAGTACACTGGAGTACATCTGTTGGGAAAGCAGCACCTGGCAGATCCAAACAGATTCCTACAGAGCACACCGACCTTATAAATGCTTTATCTATACATCTGCTGTGAGGCTCCTCAAAATTTTCTTTACAAGAAAAACAGCCGAAGATGTGTTTTAAGAAAATGACTTCTGCATGGAACAAATAAAGATTATGTATTATTTATATAGCTAATAGCTATTCTTTATGAATGAATCCTGCAGGAGGTGTGCTATTTCTCAAAATCTCAAAACACTGCAAGGAGATGCTTATAGACTTAGTGCTGCTTAAACACTTACAGCAACTCAGCAGGAAGGATTGCAAAATATAAAAATTTGTAAAGCATGACTAAAAGCACTTTCCAGAGTGCTTAAAGGAGTTAGGAACCAAACTCCCAATACCAAGATAATTTTTACATTGCTATTCCCTACTAAAATAATAACCATCATAGAGAAATATCTGTACAAGGCATTTGGTCCAAGTACAAAAATCAAAAGTATTCTGAAAAGAGTTGCTCACTGGTGAATTGTATACTTTTCCTAACGTACCAGTCCTCAATACTATATAACCTCTTCAGTTTATGGTAAAATGCTTAGAAAGTAAGTTTGCCTTATAACACATGCTTTACATAATATTTTCAATAAATAGTTTGTATAAAGTTCTTTCATGTTCTTTCACCAGGAAGGAGCTTCAGAAGTGTTTTGTGCAACTGTGGCCGTTTCACTTTTTTAAAAAACATACAATAATGTAAGTAAAACTGTGCTGTTACAAATTAAGTAAAATAATTACTGAGCTGCTTCTTGCTAAATTAGAGAGAAGCAACTGTGAGACCAAGATTTTTTAATTCTGATTCTGATTTAAGCTTTCCTACAACAAAGTGGGTTAGCTCTGCAATACCTTTCAGTCTTTTTGTTTCTGTTCTGAAGATATTAAGTTTCTGTGTCTAGAATAAAAGAAGGGGTACTTTAGAATATGTAACTGTAGTTTTAAGTTCTGTGTGTATAACAAAAGCTTTAAGTTAAGAATTTGATAGAAAAATCATCATAAATTTGAGTAAATGGTACACATTTTTCACATAAGTATTTCTTATCTGTAGCATACCTCAAGTGTTATCAGTACAGAATTGAATGAAATACAAAAATACAATCTCAGTGCAACATAGGCCTTAATTATTACTCACTTTTGGACAGTAGTAAAGGAATTGCCAGCTAATAAATGATACTACACCAGTAGATAGACAGGTAGTTCTGCAATTTTCTAGTTCTATCAGATAAAACCAAAAATAGCTGTTATACACATTAAGCCATATATGAGACTTAAACAAACAGGAATCAAACGCAGGAATTGTTTACTCCATTACAATTTCAGAATTCTGGAAAAGAAAAGGAGGTTTTAAATATCACATTACTGTAGTATCTACTTTCCCCTATTTCCATACATTTTACCTTTCTAATCCGTGAAATACAAGAGAAAAAATCCAATTTCCATGTTGCTCAGTGCTACAGATGCTGCTGCTATGGAAACTACCCTTCATGTGCCAGAAATGAAGACATACTGTTGATGTACAGTTACTGCAATGCAAAGCAGCATTACTTTTTAATTTTTCCATTAAAAGTCTAATATAAATGCCTAAAACATTGCTTCAATGCATTATGCATTTTTCTACTTCTAGTGAACTCTGTAACACTTTTGACTACTGAATGCTGTAAGAGATTTCCATGAAGCTGTCAGCTTATTGTCTGAGGCATACAAAAGAACATTGTGTAGTGGAAGTTGGAAAACATAGGACTCTGTAATAACCTGTTTGTTTATAAAACTGAAATGATGACATTTATCTAATAACAGTTCTACCTAGAATCTATGTATACTGGAAAACTGATGTAGCGAATATTGAATGTCAGCGTTTTGATCATAAACAACATCATGGCCTAGTGTGAAGCTCAGGGGCAGAGAGAAAGTGACCTCCTCTGCTAAAATTATGTCTATAATCAGGTTATATTTTGTGCTTGCTGGCACTCTGGACTACCTTTCTCCTCTTCTTTAGAGGTTAAAGTATCTCCTGTATCTTTCAATCAATTTTGGTTTTGTCTAATTCATACTGTAATAAAATTATAAGGTAATTCCCTGAATGATGAAGTGGGCCCTCGTCTATTGGCTATGCAGATTCAACTGAGAAATGTTTCATTTATTGGTACTGTTCATTACTATCAAAGTTTCAACTGTTTAGAGTTGAAGCCACATTTTTATTCTGTTTCCATGGAGCATCTTCCTAAAACATTACCACAACGTCCAGTTGCTTCTTCTTGATATTAATTCAATAAGAATAATAATGAAAGAAAAATAGTGGCCCCAATGGGCCTCAGTCAGTCTCATTTTTTCAGGAACTTTGAAAATGTTAAAGGAACAAAAAAATAACTCAGGGACAAGTGACAAAAAAAACCTTGCTACAATGACTTTCGCCACAGGTATTTGTGCTTCATTTTTTTCCATTAACATAAAGAAAAAAAATTTTTTCACTGATTTCAGCCAGAGCTTGAAGGAAACTGAGATAGAAATTTGAATGAAAATAATTAATGTTTTAATATAAATTCCAAATTCCCTAAATAGCTACTGCTTCTAGAGAGATCCAGACTCGGATTTTTGAGTCACATTTTTATAAACACTCACATTACAATTCCATTGGTGAAGGACCGTGTTCTCCCCACCTCTGCACAACTAACAGAATAAAATCATAAAATCAAAGGATGAACATCCAAAAATAATAGGCTTGCACCTGCAGAATTTGTTTATACACAAACACACATGTTTAGTTAGGGAATGCCCTATCTGTCCAACTAATTGCATGCACCAACATTTTGCTTAGTAATGGGTGCGCATAATGTCTAGGACATGAGTTAATGCTTTTCTGAATCAGGGCCTACCTTGCCACGATCAAGGCACAGATCATTAAGTGCTAATGACTGAGGTGGCACTGAGTGCATTTTCTTCTGTTACTGCTGAGGTTGCAAGTTATACACAGAGTTTGGAACATCCCCAGATTGGCAGTTATTAATCCTCGATTCCTCAAGGAAGAATGAAATGAGATTCATTCTTCACTGTGAAGCAGACAAAAAACCTAAGCCTTCATAACCTTCATACACAATTATCTAGCTTGGAAGAAGCCTTGTGTTCAATTCAACCTAAGTAGAAATGCAGGCATGTAAGATTCTGCTTTTTTCAGCTCAACCCATGACCTCTGGTATGGATATTTTAGTATTTAGTTATCAATATAAGATTGGCATACCCCCCTCACACTACTATATCTCAATAAAACCTTAGTTCCTCTCACTGCTTGTAGAGACAACATGGGCCTGGACATCAGGTGGGACTGGAAATATTCCAGTATAACATGGGAGTACTCTTGCACTAAAGGCAGAAAATTTGCACATGATGAGGCCACATGGGAGTAGCTTGTAAAAAGCATCAATGTCCCCCAGTTCTTTCCATCTCAAGAAAGCATGTCACTGGGGCTACTTGTTCCTAAGCATCTGAGTGCCACAGTGTCCAGACAACAGATTCTTGAACTTGACTCCCAAAAATGGTACCGTAATGAAATCCTCTGCTGTGTGAATAGCAGAGGAATAATTTTAACACAGGAGTAAAGGCTGTAAAAAATGACAAGGACACTGCCTGCACTGGAAGCGCTACTATTACTAGCCACAGTCATGCACCGGCATTGGAGATAGGACCTCAGAGAGCAGGTGTGGCACATAACATAAAGTCAAATGAGCTGGGAAGGACAGAAAGAGTTTCAGAGTTCTTGCTCTCAACAGCTCTCCCCCACAACAGTCTCTAATAGTTTTGTACTACTTAAATTCCAACAATAAAAAGCATGAGTGAAAAAGAGAATTTTGTTCACAGAGTTAAGCTGAAGGGTAGGAGAGCTTCCCTAATCCCATTCATACAAAGGTAAATCATTCCTGTGTCTGCTCTTTCCCTGCCCAGGGTAGAACAGCAGTATTAGTCCTTATCCTCCTGCCAGAGCCATGTCCAAGTGTTGAAGGCTTTACAAACACAAACACGAACCTCCCTTTCCACTTCTCACCCACCTCACTGAACAGGATACACTTTCCAACTGTTTCTAAACTTACACCCATCATGCAGTAAGTAGAGGCGTTTGGAAATATAGTCCATCATCCTACAGAGGTTTTCAAGAAACAAGGAATAGGAATCTTGCAAGAACCATGCCAATGACAACGCATTATCAATACACTTGGGGTGAAGCAATTGCCAGGCTCATGTTTAGATCCTGTTTGCTCAGTCTCAAGCATCAACCCAAAGGATAAAGGTATCCAAACCACAGTTTAACCCATGTTAAGTGGAGACCAAAACTTCATTAATACTTGGAGCACTTTAAATCAATATTTAGACATTTAATTATTTTGTTCATTTTACTTGAATACATAAGTAAAGCTTGATAGAACTATTAGGACTCCCTGTGATTCACATACTTGAATCAGCAATAGGTGGCAATTAAATAAAAATCTACTTGTTTTTCTGGTCTATCATAAAATTTACATAATTTAGCAATTATTTTATCATTTTGAATATATATTAAAAGTGGTTTTCTACACTATAATTGTAAGATATATTCTCCATATTTTAATTCTAGCTGCCTTATGAATATATTTTGAATCACATATAAAAATATTTTTGGCTGGCTCAAATTTGTGAAATTTTGCTCTCTTCTATCACCAAAAGGTGCTCATGTATCAAAGATCATTAAGTGTGTTTTGTGATTTGCTCATTAAAAGCATATTTGCAGATTATACTGTAAAAGAGAGCTTTTGGGGGGATAATTATTTTTCTAGTAGCTCAAAAAATATTTAGCCAACTCCACACTCTGTCAGATAATGGGACTTACCCCTGCACATAATTTTAGTGCTTTTTACAAAGACGAAAGCCATACCAGTGATTTATGCTGTACAAATATAGATTATCATACAAATAATCTAAGAAAACTGATGTCACTCAAAGTTAACTTCAGAGGATTTTGGTTCAGAACAATGTATCTTTCATTTGAACTTCAATATCAAAGTATTGAGTGTATGGTCAGAATAGTGTTCATCACAATCCCACTACATTTCTGGTGTTTATTCTTTTTCTATAAAAATTTATTTCAATCAGACAGTGTACCGAAACAGGTAGTGTACTGAACAAGCTGCATCTTTTGTGTAACCGCAGAGCCTTTCTTAAATTTCCTGTTCTGTTCACTAAGGTTGCTACTGCTTATCATAACCTTCAGTTTAATCTGTGGCTTCCAAAGTGAAAAAATAATTACAAAAATTACATGTAGAGTATAAGGAGCAGTTGTTTATAATAAAGTATTTCTACAGACATTTTTAAGTGCATTACTTTTATGGTGGGTCAGTAAATTGATGCCTAAATAGCAGTCACATTTGAAATGAGCCTTCAGTTTAGCTACAAAACCAGGTATGTTGATACTGGCAAGACTTCCAACAGTATATTGGTCCAGAATATGGACCAATTTGAACTCTAAATGGTCACGTCAGCATTAAAAACATAATGATGAAATAGGCAAACTAACCTATATGACCCAAACAGAGGTCAGAGGGAATACACAGTGAGTTGTATGGTGTATTCACAGCATCCTCCCTGTATATTGGTGTGAGGGTAGGCAGAGATCTAATGCCTTTTGAATGGAACAAAACCAAATGTCATGATCCAGGAGCACACCTAGCATGCTCCAGGTGGTATGGGTATTCAAAGTCAACCACTCTGAAAGATATATAAAAGCATACATTGTGTCCTAAGCAGCAAATGCTTTGTGCTGCAAATGCACTCCTACTGCACCGCACTATGTGCTAATGGAGACGTAACTGCTGTTATGCTGTTATCTGTCATAGCATCCATAAAATAATAAATCCACTATGTTTTGTTGGAGCTGTTGTTGCAAATATACTCTTCAATTGTCTGGAGGAATAACAAAGAATTACAGGAAGTTATAAAGGGTTCCAGTCATGTAAACACCTTTTTCTTTAAGCTTTTAAGATCTATACTGAGCTTGCAGCAAAGGGGAAAATAAGCCATAGTCTATAAAGAATATTACAAAAAAGAGAGGAGGGAAAAAGATACAATCACTGTATCCCTCCTACAAATTTACTCATGGTTTTCCAGAAATAAATGTATATGTTAGGAAATACTGATTCACTGGGGTGGGAAATGGAAGAAAGGAAACCTGGTGTTTTCAGTCCAAATCTCCATAATCATAACTGTCATTTGAACAGCAATAGTTTCCCTTAGTTTATATACCAGACCCCCACATAAAGTCCTCTGGGAAATTCCACAGTCAATGATTCAATGGCATAGGCTCTTTTATTATGTTACTGACCACATTCTGTGGGCAGGACTGTGTGATCTAACACTTAACATTTGGTGGAGAAATCCTGTTGTCTTAGGCTGTGTCCTGTTTAGAAAGTTCTGTTCCTTGAGGTTAAATTTTGCCTCCATGCAAGAAAGGAAAATTGGACTCTGATGTCTGCCAGGCTGTGAAAGCAATACGGAACTGACTTGCCCACTGATAAATATCATCACTTGTGGGAAATATTATTATCACAGTGCCACAGCTATGTTTAGGGTCTGCACCTGTTTTTTTTACAATAGGTTGATATCTTGATGACTGGGTGAAAGGGTGACGGTGTATGAATGAGACTATGCTATCAACCTGAAAATAAATATCAGTCTTAGCAATGGAGTTAAATATTTATGAGATAAGTAAAGCTAAAAAAAATTAATGTTAGAATTACTGATATAAAAATGTGAAACCTTAATCTGGTCAGACCAGAACATACTAATGCAATTCTTAGAAACTTTCCAAAGGGTACAGAAGATCAACATGGGAAAAACATCTGTAATGCCCACAGAGTAGCAAATGTATGGTTAGATTTCAATGAACTATCTTCTGCTAAATTCCGTAAGATCATACAAACATAGTCTGAACTCTAAGAAACCTCACCCAAAGAAGATAGAGGTGACCTTGTTTTTTTCATGACACTTACAAAGCTTGGGTAAGCTGGAAGCAACTCAGCTGCAGAAATTTTCCAGAGAGATTTGTAGTAAACTGTTCCAAGCTGGATGTAAGGACTGTTCCAGGAGGTCAGGGAAGTTCAGTAATTTGAAACACAAACTAATTTTCTCTGAAATAAGCATACCAACAAAAGCCACTTTAAAAATACTATGTTGTAAGGAAACCTGTTACATGTTGGACTGTGAATTCAGTATGCTATTTATTTAAAATAGATACATTTTTGCATATGCATCATGACATTAATTGCTCAAGGAGAGATGTGTACTTTCAGCTGCAGCTGGTTATAAATAGTTTAACCGCTGTGTTAAATTGAGAAACTGAGGCTGAAATAGGTCATGGACTCTCCACTAATTATGCCTGAAGTCCTGCTAAACGTGATAACATGAGAATTTAACAGTTGCTTTTTGGTTGCAAAAAGTTTAACAACAACAAAACAAAAAAAAAAAAAAAAAAAAAAAAAGAAGAAACCCACAAAAATTCTTAAGCATATTCTGTATGTAGAGAAAAATATTATCCTAAAGATGATCAATTGATGCTATAGTCGAGAAAGCATCTAAAGCCCAGAGGACCATTGTGGTGAAACTACAGTTCATTTAAAAAAAAAATAAATGAGACTTCATTAGCTTACACTGAAGTAGAGACACTTAAAAGTCTTCTCTAAGTTAAAAGCTGTAACAAAGAAAGCAGAGGAAGCAAAGAAACAAAGGAGAAAAGGAAATAGAAGAATGTCTTGTGAAATTAAGCAGTTGGGTTTTTTTCTTCCTCCCTATGTCTTTGACAACAGAGGAAGTCAACGAAAATGATAGACTGATGTTCAAGAAACATAACTTGATTATTCTAGCAGCAGTGAAAGGGAAATGCTGCAAATAATTCATCAGAATACCAGAGAATCAAAATGGAAAAAAAAAAGAAAAAAAGCAAAAAAGCCCATGACAATATACTGTATATTCTGGCATGATAAGTTGCTTCGCACAGCAGATAATTTATCCAAGCTGTGTGATACATCTCATTAAAGGAGCAACCACCAAAAGTAACTTCTGATTTGCTATGTGCTGCTCTATCTATCAAAAACCAGTCTCTTCATACTTGTAATGTTGGCACTAAGAAAAGTGTTGAAATATGTCACCTTATTTTGAAATACCTTATAGCGAATTAATATATTCTACATTACAAAGTACTTTGTTTACTGAACGACAGTATGTTAACTACACTCAGTGTAAAATGCTGCAGTAAACAGGGTTACTTTCCATTGATTTTTAGTGCACTGTGTGATGGGTGTATGCTAGTCCAATGTTTCTTGTCTGACATGATAGATAAATTGACAAAAAACTTTAGGATGCCTGATTAATTTGATAGATTAGAAGGTATACCACAACTGAGGAATAAGATGCAATGGTACAACTTTACTAGGGTTTAAGAAATGAGAGGAGAGGAGATGTACAAATAGATTGATTGTAGTATCTACTATTTCATGCAGTCCTACATTTAATTTTCTATTTCTGTATTCAAAAGATGAAAGGAAAGAAAAACATTTTGTTTACTTGATCAGTAATATTTATTTCTTGGAAATAGAAGACATGTCAAGTGACTGCTGCTGAACGTTCCTATATGGCCTCGATGAATTTTGACACAAAGTTTGCACAAAACTGTTCACTGGGAAAGTTATTCCCCTTCTGAGTTTCTCAGAACTGCATAAAGTCATAAAACTTGCATTACTAAGACAGGAATTAAAAAATTAAGAGCCATAACCTTATGAGCTTATAAAGGGCATGAATGGAAAGCAGCACATTAACAGAAGTCTCAGTGACATGTCCAAGTCTTGAAGGTTTACAGCTACAAGCTTTTGTTTTCAATTTAAAAATAAAAAATAAAAATCATGACCTCAGTCAAAAGTTGTATTTATGCTGCCATCACAGATGTGACAGCTTCTTGGGTAAACATAGCAGTATGCTAGCTGTAAGCTTTTCTGGGTGACTGATAACAAAGCAGCCAACAGCCCCAGAAATCATGAAGGTGAATGATGATCCAGGTGGTAAGCCTGTGGTAGGTGCTAACACGGTTTCAAGGTGTCTGCTATCTGAACCAGCTAGCCCACATTTAAAGCTAGCCCTCCATGACCTAGGCCAGAGGTTCAGGACTGTGATTTAATTTGTTTATTAATTCAGACCTATAGTCTTATGGTCTTAAAACAAGCCCTGCCACTCATCAAGGTTTGTTATACTGTTTAAAAAGGAGCAAGCCATAGATAAGATGTAATTTAGGAAGAAATTTGTAATAACCTCTCAGCTGTTAATTGCTGCTTCCCAAAAGAGACCAGAGACAAGAGTGTATGTATATGAATGTTCCTCCTCCCCTCCATTCCCCGGAAAAAAGCTGACACACGTCCCAGCTGGTTAGTTGCCATTGCCAAGAACATCAAAGAGGAAATGCACAAACAGCTTAGATGACACCAGGCAGCTGGGGTTTGGCTCTTGCTTTTCCTTCCATTTCTGGTAGTGGTGCTTACCTCCAAGGAACAGGAGTCTGAAGCAGAATTGTGGAAGACTTTTGTTTCATTCAGTCTGTTAGCTTGAATACACACCTCCCAAGTTCCTGAAAGGCAACATCTTACAATACACAGGTTAGATAGGTGCTTTTCACCTACTGTTTGTGCCTGACACGTAGCCTGTTGACTTGATGTACTAAAATAAGGCTTATCACATAATGTAAATACGTTCTGTGATTGCATAAACCGTAAGCACACTTCTGACTGGAGCAGAAATTTTTTGAAAAGTTACTGTGCAGTAGTAAACTTTATGCTAGATTTAGAATGCAATTTAAGTTTCACATAGAAAAGAAAGCCTCCCAGCAAAAAAACCATCCTTCCCTTCTAACTATGTCCCTTGTGAAAAAAAAATGAGGGACCTGTCCTCTATAAATAAGCTTAGATTCCCATAACTACTACCATGTCTTCTCCTCCTGTCCAGCTTTGCTTCCATCAAACAACCAGCTCACAGCACCTAAAAGTTCCTTTCCCCCACTTCTAGCCCATGCTTTAGACTGTTTCATGTAGGTTAACCTGTACTTATCAATGTCTCTGATGACCTCTCCATAGTCAAAATTCATCCCATCTTTGACTTGCCAGACTTTCTCTAGCAGTTCTGTGCCTTACTCTGAACAACAGAAATACAAAAGTCAATGGCATACAGACATCACACATAAAGAACAAGTAGCTTTTAACGACAGTTCTGCTTCAGGCTTGTTAGTGCTTTCATGCAACATTTTAGCCGTTAGGGAAAGCTCAGCATATCCAAGAGGGCTTGTATTCCTCTCCATAAACTCTTTGCAATATGGCCTCTGTGGATCACTGACATCCTCCCTATTGCTCCAGCCAACAGCCAGGTCAGATCTCCAGTTTCACCTTTTTGTAAGTCTACCTGCACCAGTACTAGCTAAATACTTCACATTCTTTTTCCACAGGAGCATGAGGAAAGTAATCTCTAATCTATCCACTCAGTTAAAATTATTGTTTTCATTGGTCTTGGCTGCTAGGATATGACTTCCACATAATTTGACAGCTACACTTTTTGTGTAGTCTTAAACAAAAATACTTGCCCTCCTACGTCTGTTCAAGAAGTGGCTACAAATGTTATCCTAGTATCTATATTCTTAAATTAGATCATCTCCATCGTCTTCCATCTCACTAACAATTTGCTTTTCTCTATAATGTCAAAGAGAAGCTATTTATTTTCATATTCACAAAGACTTACACTGTTGCCACCTCTCATTAAGTATAAGGCTGACTATTCTGTTGTTATCTCCCATCATTTAAAACTTCAAAGCATCTTTATCCTTTTCTGGATTAGAGCAGCAGCAACACTTTAAACTGTGACAGTCATTTCTGGAGTGCTCATCTGAAATGCAGGCAGATATCCCAGAGAACATATTTGCAAAATTATTAGCTCTGGAAGATTTGAGCAGCAAAAATTTCTGGTATATGATTAGGAACTCTCTATGTTACAGAGGCAGCCAAAATTTGGGGATCAGATAATGTCATACAGAGAGAGAAAAAGCGAAGATATTTTAGTTCTGAAACTTGAAAAAAATCAATAAACAAAGGGAAAAAATTCAAAGTTACCAACATTACAAACATTTTCAGAAGCAGCAGCTGCTAGTAAAGTTGATAAAGTAAAAGAATGAAGAAAGGACAGATTTGTGAAAACTGATGGACAGAGATGAAGGGTAAGAGATAGCCAAGAGAGTGAGAGTAATACCATGCTCAAGTATGAAAGAACATTGATAATCTGGGTCAAAGTGGTGTGACATACTGGAAAGGAGAAGCCAGGCTGAAAATTACCAGCTAGAACAGTGTCAAATAGGAAATCAGTTTTTCAGGAAAACACAGCATGTTTTAAAAAAATGGAAGTAGCAGGCAGACAGACAGTCAGGGTGCAGTGGAATCATATAAAACATTTGAAAGAGAACGAGGAACCAAAGAGTGATCATCTGAAGGAGAGAGGGAGGAAGAAAATTGGAAAAGTAATTGACAGGGTTAGAAGCATGCCCTCCTTTAATGCAATCTTTTAAAAACTTACAAATTAGCATTCTTTCTTTCCTTTTCAGATCCCACCATTTCCCTGCATACAGAAAATAAATATCCTGGAGCAAAGCAACCGGATCCAGTTTCATAAAGACAAGAGATGTCACTTCAGAGAGGGATATCACGAAGCTGCACTCCAAATTGCCTGAAACCCGAAGCAGGCCTTGCCTCTTACAACTTGTTTGCAGATTGAGATTCTAAGAACTTTGCTACTAAACTGCTTGATAATTAGTTGGCAGTAACTTAACCTACCCATAGTATGCTAAGTGTTCTTTCATTAACTGAGTTTCAATACATTTTTATAAAATGCTCTCTTCTGCTCAATAATGTTAATTATATTCCTGTGTTTTGTAACTGTCTTGATTTTCTTAAATATAACAGCAACTTTGATTGCATTTTCCTGATAAACTGATGCATAACAAAAAGAAATTTGTATAAGAAAGTAAAGCTACACACCACACAAACACACCAAGAATATCCCACTTTTTATAGTGCATTTAAGGCACAATATATAACATAGGGTGTTTTTTTTAAATAGAAATGTTTTTAAAACACATCCTTTACTATAAAGTATTCTTTACAGGTTTTCATTAGAAATTAAGGAAGAGTAATGGACACCATTGCATCATAAAAAAACCAACAACAAACAAACAAAAAAAGTGTGTGTGTGTGGGAAGTGAGAATTATATGTTCATTAACGTATGTAGCAAAACCTGCCCTTTGCTTCCAACAAGGAAAGGATTGAGATTAAATGGTAAATGGAAACATTATCAGCTTTAGCAGGATTTATGAACCAGAAGGCTGGAGTGAGTGACTACAGCTTTACCAAAAAATTAACACTTGCTTCTGCAATAAGTTCATGTATTTCATTGAATTACATTTGCTTATTTAGATATGGATATATGCATTAAATTACGCAGAATAGTTAAGTCAGTATATTTATTGTGTATTAGAGCCATTGGTAACAATCAAGACCACCAGCTTAAAATCCTGTTTGCAGCCCAGTTATTCAGCTAGTTTTCAATTCTATGCTATTAGAAAAAAAAAAAAAAAAAAAAAAAAAAGCGGAAGAAATTTGTCTACAACTGAAATCCTTTTTTCCAGGAACCCTGTGGGAGCAAGATATTGCATTATTGCTTAGAACATGGCTTTTAAAATTCACTAAGAATTCTGTATATTATGACTGGCTTGGGCATTTGAACCAGCATACAATGAATACAGTTGTAATTTTTGCAGTCACAGGGCAATGAATGTTCCATGTTATTTTGCTTGTTGCCTATATGTAGAGAGCAATTTACGTGGAGAACATTACTGTATCTGTCATGTTCCATCTAAAAGCACTGATGCAGAACTGCTTGGAGACAGCAGCACTGTAGTATTGATGCTCATGGCAGAAGAGATTTAGATACCATGAAAAGCTAATGGTGTTAACTAAAGAATTCTTCAATTCACATCAGCAGAAAGGGAACATTTAAAGGAGGATTAGTTTAAGAATAAATGACAAAAATTCAACACATTGAAATTGCGCAAAGTGCATATTGTAGCAATTATGTAGACTTTTTGATACAGTACTGACGAGCCAAATTATGGCTGTGCTGCACATTACTCTTCAGTGTAGACAACTGCCTTTACATGGGATGACTTCTTATATTAAGGATTGCTGTAAAATTATCTTTGTGCTTTAAACAAACATACGGCAACTGTGCACAGGAATATGCACCTGGAAAAACTCCCTGCTCGTTTTTTTTGCCTACATACTTCTCACTCATGCTTAAACTTTCTCTCCCTGGTGTGGATTTATCCTCTCAATTTCTCCTCTGAGGTGGGCAACAGGGGTAAAGCAGAATTAATTTTGCTTCCTTTTCTTTGGGCTAGAGAGAATTGAGTCCAATAAGGAATGACAGTTCTGCAATGAAACTGGTAAAGACTATATGGGACCTGGGCATGATGTTATGTTAATTCTGCGCTGGAGGAAATGGTCTCAAGTGGTCTGTTATCAAAAATGTTTGAAAAGCTGATAAAGAAAGGATGGAAGGAATTTTCTATTCTGTCCTGCATTGACAGGAAACCTGATCTCAGGCAGTGAGGACCAGCTAGGAGTGAACTGCCAAGTTCACAAAAGCACATGTGGGACTGGACCTGTTGCCGTATCACAGTGGCCTGCACCCCTCATCACGTCAGTCCTAGGAAGGAAAGAAGTTTTGACTGTGTTGAGTAGGACTGTCATCAATTCACAAATAAGTACTGCCTAAGAAAACAGGGTTAATTAAGGACTCAGAACTTAAATATCCTGTTTCTTAACAACGCCAACTTAAGATGGTATTCCTGCTCTGCTTTTTCTTTGAAAGGATAATGAAATTTGACATGTATTTATTATGATATATATATATGTACGCATGTACACATGAATGTATATATAAGGTTAGCCGAACTCTGGAATATCAGAACGAACAGAGTAAGAAAATAAAGAGCATCAATTCTTACCATGAGACAGAGTTCTCTCTCTAGGTCCTACATTTGAAATTTATTTTCTCCCAGCTATGTCAACTAGTTCCCACTAAAGAGAAGCTATTCTCTTTCAAAAATCATCATGGGGTTATATATGTGTCTCCTACTCACTCACAGCTCAAATTTGCCCAGTTTACAAGTGAAAAGCATGCCTGCTTCTAGGATTTGGCAGCAGAAAATCTTAATACAGGACTCCCAAAACCAATTGTACATTTATTCATTTTTTTCTTTCGTTGTAATAGTGTTCCTTCAAATTCTTCTCTTTATGAGATTCATCTTTAAGACAGTCAACAATGATTCATATTCTGTAATAGTACCAAGTTTTTTAAATATACAGAATAATTATCAGCCTAATATTTCCTATACTGTATGGTGAGTAACAATATACTTACAAAAATAAATCAGATCTATTTTAGATGGCACCTATGTTGCAATTACTATCTTTAGTATTTGCACATAAGATTAACTGCCTGCTGTCTACTCCTAGTTTATTTTCCACAGTTCCTATGTATTTCTTCCAGAGTTCCCAGTACGACTCCTAAAATTATCTATTTCTCTCCAAAATTTTCTTTTATTCTTGTTCTCATTATGTGATAAAATTGCATAATCTTTGGAGAGACACTACATTCATTTTTCATGTCTGTACAAAACCTAACACAAAGGAACCATGATCTTTGTTTGAAGTAAACAAACAACAAAGCAACAGAAAAGAAATGTGAGTATATCAAGAGGATTTTATACTTTTGGCAAGAAAAGAAAAAAAAAAAAAAAGATGGAGGAAAATGATGTTCAAATGTGCTGTGCTGCAGTTGCTTCAAGTAATTAGATGATTCCATGCACAGTGCCTTTGAATAAAAACAAACAGGAATTTTTGTATCAACTGTCTGATTTTTGTGACAAATTATCTCCTTGCAAACAGTTTTGAGTATTTATTTGGGATGCTCTATGCTGATTAATATTTTCCATTCCATTTGTGAAAAAATCTCAATTAATATTTCATACTTCCTTCTGATTCTTTACTTCTTTGAACTTATTTTTAGATATTTGCCTATTCTCTTACGTGTCTTATCAAATAATTGCATTCAGCAAGCATACCTTGTGAACTTCAGCAGAAAACCATGTTAAACACAATTACACTTCCTGTAAAAATACTACTTTCTGAACACTTTTTGCAGGTAGCTTTAACCACAAAACACCACCAATGATTGCAGTCTGCTACTCACAACTACAATAACATGAAAAAAATTCAAGGAGAGTCAGTTTTAGATCAATTTAAGAAAGGCACTCAGGAGGGTGTAAAAGGCACCCACCAGGGGTTGACTGTGCGGCACTTTAAGTACTATAGTTGAGTAGGGAGCATTTAAATCTATTTTCTTTTGACCTATAAAGACTTCTAAGTGAAGAAAAAACTTTGCAACAGGTACAATCTTTATACATTAATTTTCTGATGCACCAGGTCTTTCCAGAGGACATCAGGGCAAATGTTTCAAGTTAATGGAGGGCATACTGCGGTGATTTGTATCATCTGTCACACGCTGAGGACAAGTAGCCATGGGATAACATTTCCTAGAAACTACTCTAGTTAGGCAAAAATATTCAATTTAGCTCTTTTGAAATCCATCACAAAGATGCAGAGCAGAATGTATAAATAGCCAGACTAATAGACAAGCTGGCATAGAAACATCTGTACAGAAGACTGTTCCATTTAATAGTAATTTGTCAAGATAATTCTGTCAAATGCTGTATAACCACAGATGAAGTCAATATTAATAAGATTTCAATCTTTGTTATCAGAGTATTAGTAGAGTGCCCTTAGCCCTTTATTACTTTTATTTCTGAGGCAGAAGAGAACATTTGTGTTTTGTCCTGTCCTATTTTAGCATCCTCCTTGAAAGTAATATGATAAAACTTTCAAATATTGTGCTCAGAATTCTATAAAAGAAAAATGATACCATTCAGTATAACATAAAGAAAACATATTGAAAAACAAAAAAAAAAACCAACCCATCAACTAAAAAGCACATCCAACCAAAGAAAACTTTCCAGTTATATTTATTAACCTTTGAAAGCAATTTTAGGAAATATTAGAGGTATGCCTGGAACTTTTAACTATTAAAATCCTAGGAGGAATTGTTCATAGGTACAGTAATAGTGCTGAACTATAGGAACTGGCAGCTGTTCACAGTGATTCTTATCAGGGAGAAACCCTGTACGCAGCTACATACAATGATCTCCAGAGCTTGGTATTGTTTGCCAGGAACCAAACACCAAACCTTAATTCAGCCTGGCATGAGTCTAGCCAGTATGACATGACTTGTCTCCCAAACTTCCACTGTTCAGCATCTTACTGCATCAGTGATTTGATTTGATAGCAAGGTGCAAATGTTTTACTGTTTCATCTTAAATGGGACCAGAAACAAAGAAACCTGTGAATCTTCGTAAATATTTGCTTGCATTGAACCTGATTTTTCCGTGTATAATCAAGATTTTAGGGCTTCAAATTTTATTATAAATATTTCTTACAGCCTAAACTGGAAAGTGCAACACATCTAATAACTCTGATTTTTGCAGTAAAAACCCCCTACATCCTTCCAAAACTGAATTACTAAAAAAACCTAGTATCAGTTCCTTAACAGCACATTTTAAGTAAATCAAGAGCTTCTACAGAGCGTGTACCCATGCTCAAATTTGTGCTTGTTGTGTGCATTTATTAGATCTGAAATTTAACTCATTATAACATGAAAAGTATGGGGAGATCTTTATAAACACGAGAGCACTATGTCTGTTTCTATGATGGCTGGGTGATTCTAGGAATCTTGGTTTTTTCCTTCCATTCCATAACTTCCATTTTGTCTCAACAAGTGAGACTAGCAGCAGATGCAGCAGCACAGCCAGGAGGAAGGGAGAATGTAGGACAGTAAGGGAAGATACTAAAAAATTATTACACCAACCAAAATGAGATTGGTCAGATGATATCATCCCATGATGACTACAAGAAACTGAGCTAATAGATCTCACTGTGTTTGCTTGGTACTAACTGCCATTCTGGGTAAATCAGTGCTACAATGCGTTTTCCAGTTATAATCGAGGTGGCAGAATTAAATTGGACAGAGTATAGGAATACAACTTGTAGGAAACAACCCTGCCAGGGAAGGATGACAAAGAAACAGCTTTCCAAGACTACCATGTAAATCGTGTCTTGCATTTTTCTAGTCAAATGATTATTAATAAGCAGTACATCCTTTCTGGAGAAGTTTTTGGTGCATGTGTTTAAACACTGAACTGTTTCTGCATCTGCAGATAAATCATGCTGACACATTTCTCATATTTTTCTGCTTTTGTTACGTCTAAATGTATCACCAGATATAGGTAATTAATGCACCTCTTAATAATTATTCATTCTGACAGACAACACAAAATCTCTCGCAAACGTTCATGACCAAACAATGCTGACCAGTGCCAACTTTTCACTTTGCGGCATCTCCATGTTCTGTAGCAGGACATTCAAAGCAGTACTTAGTCACAAAAAAAATATAATTAATGTAAGTGGCACTTAGGTAACTCGGCCACAAGTAGTTAATTTACGTATATAAACATTACACTGACTTCAGCAGAGAGATTACCCTGACTTGCTGTCACTGAAGTATGATGTAATGGATACACTTAACCTGCATTCTTCATCACACATACACAAAGCACTTTATCACCTTCTTCAGCTGGACAAGACAGAAAAACAAGCTATTAGAATTACAGCAGAAAACCCAGGGCACAAGTGTGTTTGTTGAGCCCTATCTGGGCAGTGTCAGCCTGGCTTGCAAAGCATCGCTGTCACTCTGAGACCCCTGCGCTGCTACAGCCTGACATCGATGATCTTATCACTCAACACCGTACCATAAAGAGTTCCACCTCGCACTCTACAAAAGGCTGTGTTTATACCAAACGGAAACTAAAGCTAACTCTGGATCCAGATGAACCCAAAGAGCCCAGCTCAAGAGCACAGACAGGGAACAATGTGAATTGCCAGATTTTTTGAATAATAGTAAAATTGAAACTGCCTTGGGTACATCCAAGCACAGCTGCAATAGCTCACTTATTAATGTCTTTTCATTGGCAGCTACATCTAAACAATCTGCCAGAAAAACTTTAACAGCTTCTCTTGTCATAAATGATTCAGCTGAAAGATATACAACCTTGTAAGCCAGGTGGTGAGATGTAAGAGGCTAGATCCTGCGTGGGATACTATTCAGGCTTTTGGTTTTTTCAGGCTATACAGAGAAGCCTGTATCATTGGTTGATGTAAATAACTCCTAAGGGCCTTGAAGGCATGTATATTAATATTAGGAAAGGTATTTGTTTCAAACCTACTTGCAAAACTTTTGTTAAGAAATTCCCCAAAGGATTAAAAGTATCACAAATTTACTGGATATGAGTGAAAAAATATTTTTACTAGGCGTGTTACTGTGCATGTATGGCATAGATTCCTTCCAATGTCCAACAAGAGCTTTGAAAATGCTATAAAATGGCACTATTAAAATTATAATCCTCTCCTGCTTTCAGCATACAGGTCCAAGAAGGTTTCTGGCTTTTTCTCCAGTTAATTTCACCAAAATTACAATGAGACAAAGAAAGGTATAAATGAGTAACAGCATCACAACTATTGTGATGTATTACTGCAGCTAAACTCTTAACCAGTGCCAAAACCAAAATGAGAAAATTTTTTTCCTGATTGTAATTTTACTTACTATGGCAATGCTAAAGGCTACTCAAAACTAAATGGTAATACCCACAAGCTAGGCTCTGCTAGCAGAGAGGAGCAAAAAGACTCTGTGTCAAAAAGCCTACAATCTCAATAGGTAAGACAAATTTATGGTTGGGGGAAAGGCTACAACACAGCAGAATGCAAGCCTTGTGGCAGATGCCATGCCTAATCCCAAGGTGGAAGAGGTAGTTGTTTGAATTTGCTTTTCATATCTGAGGTTCCTGTGTTTAATGTAGGCACAACAAAAGCTAAAGGAAAAGAGACATTAAAGTAATGAGCAAGAAGAGGTGCGCAAACAAAAAGACTCAGTGAAAACCACTCTTTCTGATAGTATATTCAGATCAATCTAATGTATTCAGTTATAACCGAGCGTTTGAAAAGATATTCAGCCTTGTGGCAGATGGCAGCCTATAGCAGCAGTAGGCAAGTACTACGTTCAGTAGCTAATTTAAATTGCATGCTGAAAGGATAATACTTATGAAAGTAAAGAGGGAAATGGTATTAAGTAGAAGTAAACCCACCCAAGTTTCTTTAAAATACAAGTTTTGATGCCATACTCACTCTGGCCTGCCATACTCAGTCTTGACTTACTGCCGCTTCTGCCTTTGTTGAAACATGTAACATAACATTTGCAAGTCCATAGAACATATTAATATTTCCCTCAGGTACTTTCAGTTTGCATTAAGTGAAATAATGATTGCTTTGCTTTCTGCAGTGCCTAAATGTGAGTAGCCTTAACATTTATGAACGGCCATGGAATTTAAAACAAACCAACAGTCTGATCTGAAAGATTTCTTGAGCAGAAACATAAACACAACAATGACCAAATGGGGAACAACGGCCTTGTGACTGTGGAGATGAGCTAATTAATTCTGTCATGGCTTAGAGGAATGGAGCATTCAGCTCAGTGCATCGAAGGAAGCATTTAAACTCTAGCTCTCTTGATCACCACCACCCAGACAGCACAACTATGATGGCAGTAGGTTTCCCTGTTTTAGCATGTTAGCTCTACTATCAGCCTTTGCTCCTAAGAGGAGGGAAAGGAATAGCATAGAAGCCTCTTGGATGCTATTGTTTAGAAATATTATATGTGATTTGCAGGACACCCAAACAGGACGCTATTTTGCAGTGCCTAACAATGACTCAGGCCCTTGCCTTCTTTCTTGGTATCAATGGTACCTGGCATTATTTTTGAAAGATTCGTGCTGCAAATCTTTTCATGCCTGTTGTAGGTCCTCCCATAACACTCTGCCATCATTTCTGTAACTTCCATGTTCATCCTGGCACATCAGATAAGTTACTGGCTAGTCCTTCCTTGGTAAGTAACTAACATTGAATTCATGACAAATAAAGCAGCTGGGAAAAAACTAGTGTAGATTTGCTGTCATGTTTTTATTCTTCTCTGAGTGAACAACACCCTTATTGTCAAAGAACTGGAAAGGACAATTATAAAAATAGTAAAAAAGTCACAATGTGACTTTAAAAAAAAAGGCTCTAAAAATTGTAAGGTAGGGGGAGAAGCGAGGGTCAACATGGATACTTAATTTTGCTTTCCTATTCTTAGTATAATGCAAAATAAAACAGAAATAAGGAGTTTAATCATGGTTTGGTAACATCTTATTCATACATTTAGTATGTATATCCGTGACAGTATCTATAAGTAATGAGAAGATCAGGTTATGGCTTTATAACAGAACTAGAAGAAAAGGGGGACTATGAAATACTCCCTGTGTTTGGTACAAGCCTGTGCCCGTTAACCTTACTCATGCTGAGTGACAACCACCCGTATTACGGACTCTGCAGGACACATTGCCAGAGGCATTGGGATCTATCCATGGGCTTGGAAGCAACGTGGTGTGGGTTCTCTGTGGCTGCATCCAACCTGTAGTGCAAAGAAGCTCTACAGTGTTACCATGTGCCAGGGGCAAGGTGATGGAGCTGGGGACCTTTCCCTGTCCACATCCTTATTCATTTTCCTCCACAGGGGATGAAATGACTGTGGAAACAGTGCTCCCCTGGGTGCCTTTCTCAAACACTGCCCTCATTCAGGAAAGGATGCACAAGGGAGCATTGGAAAACACTAGAAGTTAGATAGATCAGAAAGAATCAGAGCAGCCATTTATGTATTTTACCCATTTCCTACAAATTCTTTTGTATTTTCAAGGCTTTTCATCTTAAAGCAAATACACACAAGACAGTAAAGGTAAGTTTGCATTGGCTAAGTTTTTACCGAGTTCTTAAGATACTACATTAATAAAATGCGTGGTTTGTTTTCCAGTGGCATATGCAGGGTAAGAACACATTTTATAATACATCACAGACATCTTAAATCAATGTGACACATTTAAGTTAATTCAGCTCCTTCTATCAGCACAATCTCACTAGCTCTATGTTGCTCTTATTAGCCATTTCCCTATTTCCTGCTTTTGATCCCCAGGGAAAAATTAACAAACCAGTTTGTTTAAACTCTTCTTGAAATATTAGCTCTCCTGTTAACTCAATTGACTCTGAAAACTCATTTGGAAAGCAGAAAACACAGCATACATCTGGATGACTATACACTATTGTAACATACGCATATTAGCTACTACTTCTCTATTGCTTAGGGGACCAAGAGCACATTTATCTTTTATGGAAAGTTCTACCTAGCATTAGAAGTAGCAAAAAATAAATACACCGAACATCATGTAATTCCCAAGGCAAACATTAATCAGTTATGAGAAATATTATGATACAGGTATTTCAGCTTTCTTTCCTTGTGGGACTCATAAGGTAAATAATCTAAGCCATTGGACTGATTATGGAAAACATTAAATTTATGATGTCACGCTATTTATGATTTGTGCAGCCAGATATTAATTTTCCGATACTTTTAACTCATGTGATTAGCTTTTTGCTATCTACACAGAGGTAGAAATGATGGTACCTTTTAAAACTGGAACTTAGCACTTCAGTGAGTAATGTAAAAATGGTATTTTCCTAACTAAGGGTTGCGCCAGGACCATAACTTTTCCACTGAGCTATAAGGCACCATTTTTCTTAGTTTATGTGAACATTTTAAACATTTTTCTACATAAAGACCATTCCAAAGAGAACATCCATTGACACTATAGGCATCCAAATATAAATTACTTCTGTCCTAACTATGTACTCAAAATTTCAGTCAGGAAATTCCACTGATGCAACTGCAGCTTTTTTCCCTTGATAACATTTTTACAGATTTCGACTTACACTTATTTTCCCATATATTTTTGTGATTTTTCTGAAAGGAATAGTTTTATTTGTTTATATTTTTTTCCCCAATATTTAGGAAGTTTTAGTCTGAAATATTTAACACATGCTACCAGGAAAATTTTCTACCAGTTATCTTCAAAACTTTCCACCCACATATATTAATCAGCATCAAAATTTTCCAATGTAACACAAGATACACAAATCTAAATGTTAAGATGTTTCAAATAGCAGTCAATGAAAAGCAGCTGTCTTTAAATGAGATCTATATAAATATAGGAAATAATTTAATACTTTGATTCTTGCTATATGCCATAAAAATTGTAGGGATAATAGAAGTTAGGCACAACTGAAAAATACACAGAGGGGAAACTTTTATTTTCAAAAAAAATGTAGCCTTTTTTCTAGATGAAATCCTCATAGAATGAAAAGTTCTGTAACATTAAATGTTTAATTTGGTTCTGTTCCAAACCAGGAAAAAAAAAAGTTAAAATGTTTTATAATGCAAAATAGACATCTCTAGCTTTTATCCACTCCACTCATTAACTTTTGTTAAATCAGTGCTATTCATTATGGGTGAGTTTCTTTGTGAAATAGAAAATAAAATTTAAAAGTCCATAACTCCAATCTCCAAGTTGTTCAATTGCTCAATTTTGTGAAGAGCCATTACTGTTTTGTTCTTATCTTCGTTGTAGACATCTGGCAGGTTTCTATTTTTCCAGTGGATATTCTCCTTAATGGTTGGGGTTTACAACACTATTTTAGTCGTAGATATTAGACTTCACCAATCATCCAAGTGCAAGATAGGTGTGATCAATTCCTATTCAAACATTGCATCTTAATTTAGACCTAATTTTGAAAAAAACCTTTGTTTATTGTTTTCCTTTTGTTCCTGGCCACCATTCCTTGTTTCCACCCTCTTTCCCTGCACTATCTGAAACAACCATTTTCCAGCTCTACAAAGAGAACTTTCTGATAATCATCCACTGCAACAGCTGGCTCACTTGTGACCTGCACAGTACATCTCCCTTTGTAAAACACTTTCCACCTATCACTTTCCCAATTTTGACCCAGACTGCATGAGATTTCGTCTCAGGCTCACCATTACACAAAAAATCTATTTGAAATCTGTAAAAGTACAGCCAGAACAGCTCTGTGTGTACAGGAGATTAATACATCTAAGCAGCAAAATTTTAGAAACAAAAGGTGAAAATCAGTAATTGATTATGGACAGTTTAAGATGAATTTTTTTTAATAAGTAGAAAATATATGATTAAACTGAACTAAAGTTAGTGGCTTTTTAACTCTTTAATTATCTTTCATATTGATTTTATAAAAACACCCAAGACATTTAAATGACATTCACACACTTCTATCTTTGTTTACATGGAATTCTTTGTATACAGAAGGACAAGTGCACATGAGAATGTATATTTGAAATGCATAACAACATAGACTTTGAGCCTCTTCCTCTTGCTGGAATTGCAAGCAGCAACAGAAAGCAGCATATTAAAGCTTTAATTAAAACAGTGTAGCTTTCCAAGTCAACACGTACACTTGGAGGCTGTATGTACTGTGCTTCGTATGCTTACACAAACCCAAATTAACACCAAAGATTTGAAGATTTACGTGTTGATGCCATTCAACATTGTTACTAAACTTTGAAACTGTGACTCACATTGGTCAAGTCAGGCCACAGTAAAAAGACATGGAGCAGAAGTACCTTGTTGTGGAGTAATATTTGAAGTCTGTATTTGCTACCTGTCCCACCCATGGAGTTCTGGTTTTCTAAGTGCTGATCAGGTTTGCAGTATGCCTTTCTATTGGGCTGCTGGAAGTATTTCAATTCTAATGAAAAATTATTTATAAAAATACTGAGTTAGCTATTAAAATCCCAAATCTTGGGCAATCACTGCCCTAAAATTCAATATTATTACTTTAGGCAACATTATTACCTTATAATAAGGTCTCCTGTTTCGTAAGTACAACCAACATACCTGAATTCCTAGACATAAGACCTTGTGTTCATCTATGTTAAACTCATGGTCCAAATGAACACTCAGCAAGAATACTCAGACTAGTTTGTAAAACAGATTTATCTGTGCAATGATTTAATATTCCATTTCATTCAGCTGTGAACTTCACAAGGATTTTTCTTCTAGTCTACTAATACAAACCAAGAAATTGATTCACCTTTTCCCCACAGGAAACAACTTTAAACAATGACAATTCCATCCTTGCAATTTTTGGATGTATTAAAAGGTCTGACTATATTTAAGACTTTCTGAACCCTAAACAAACAAACAAAAGCAGGATGAATATGCTTTTCAGAATTTTAAGAATATTGTGCCATAATAACTATATTAGGAACCGTATATATGGTATCACCTTGCCTAATATTAATTAAATTCTATAATTTTTTAATTCCATAGCGACTGGACCCCAAATGCCCAAGTCAGGCTAATTTGTTCATTGATATATATTTAACTTTATCTCTAAGGTTCCTGTTCCACTACTACCTTAATAATGTCTTTTTACATCTTGGCTTTTTTTCATCTAGCTTTAGCCTTTCTGTTTCCCTGAGTTTGGTCTTTCCTCTTATTTCTTCCACTGCATATACTTGACTCATCTGGATTCATACTGCCTTTTTAGCCTCTTACAGCTTTCACACTGATTTTATTCTAGCCATTTAAGAAAAGCAGACCTCTGGCACTGACAGGATGTTATGTAGCCCACAAACTAAAGATTCTATACTTCTCTGTTTCTTATTTTGATGGCCTTCAAAAGATCTTCCTTTATTTAAAAAAAACTACAACTACCAGTTCAGCTCTTAACATAATTTTTCTGTTTGCAATAAAGCTCTTGTTGTCAATAGTATGACCAATGACACACCCATGCAGCAATTAAGGAGACAATTTTGTTAAAGAATATGTAACACTGCAGTAGGCAACAAGTCTGGAGTGAGAAATGTCTGGTCTTGGGATTTTATTATAATTTTGTGAGTTTGTGGGATGTTTTTAACAGAAATTCCTTAGTATAGCCCTAAGGAAATTAGAGAAACAGTAATAATACAGCAGCAGGCAATGTGACTACAATCTACAAGTTAAGATGTGATTGCAATTTTCGTTTTTTTTCCTCTTTACCACTATTTCTTACCTAAAAAACAAACCAAAAAAACTTATCTCAGAACTTCAAGAAAGCAAAAGTCTTCAGTGTCATGTTCTTCACCTTTATTTCCAAAGTTTTATTATGATTGCTCCCTGTCAACTTTTTCTGTCTTTCGTAACAAAAAAACAAACAAGCTAATCACCAAAAAAAAAAAAAAGAAAAGAAAGCTGACAACAACTAAAAAAGCAAAGCGCACTAGTCAGCAGCAGTTCAGCCCACACGAAGATCATGTAAATACACAAAATCAGCCAATGCTGGAAAGCTGAGCTGCCAAAGGAAAGTCTCAAAAGGGAAAAATTGTAAACTGGTACTATTAAATACCCTGTTAAAAAAAAAAGAATTTAAAACAAAATTCCCAAGCCATGCTGAAAATGTAAGTGTTGTGAATACTATATCTGTGTAAAATTTCACACTGATTAGCTCTAGTTGGCCACTAGTATCAAAGAAAAACTATTTTACAATAAAATACTTATTAAAGAATAGTAACTAGGTTTCTTCTTATGGAGACCCCAGTTTTTTCCTTCTGTTATAAACACACCTACACAATATGTATAAAAGGTCCATTTCATTCATAAGGACTAGACAGACTATAAACAGACTATAAAGTGTAGAATTTGGCTGAGTGACTGTAATTACTTTGTGAAGCAGAAGTTAATTTGACACAATTGCCTGAAAGCCATACTATAGATGCCAGTTATCAAAATTAATACAAATTCTCTAAACATTGAAAAGGTAGGTTGACTTTAATGTAAGGGTGAGAGTTATAAGAAACTAATTTTGTGCCTGGCTACAGAATGGAACTACTGACATTACTTTTTACTTTTTATGCTGTATGTTAAATATATTTAAGTCAGGGAATACATACTGTTCATTGCAAGTCTAACTGCATTGATATAAAACCAAACTATCCATATGCACTCACTAGCAGCAGTAATGCAAGTTAGAATATCTAATCCAGTGCTTGATCCTGTATTAGACATAAAGAAGAGAGAAGGAAAAGTAAAACATACTTGTAAATAGTAATCATGCTTTGCTAGGTGCCACTAAAATTAACCCCACATTTTTAATGGTTTTACTGTTACATGAAAGAATTTTTTTCTACTAAATTGACCACTGTACATCTGAAAATTTACTTTTTGGCACAGAGATTAAAAAACAGTGGTCAAAGATGTTCAACTACCATCCTCCCACAACTGTTTTATCAAAATTATTGGTCTGAGCCTTTCTACATTCTAAGGCAGAAAGCTGCGAATATTCCTTATGCTCTTCCCTGCCATAAATAAATCAATGTCTCTTACATACCTATTATGTTCTGATAATCTTGTTCATCAGGCTACTTTAGAGATATTTTCAAACTCACAGATTTCTAGCTGGTTCAAAATTTTCCATAATGAGTTCTCCATCCCTAGTTCAAAGTAAATACAGCACTTGGGATTGGGAACGGAATGGTTTGACTACTGTGTGTGCAAGGTAATTACTTCTTTTCTAAAAGTTTAACCTCAAGCTTTCAATTTAACATTATTTAGATTAAACCATCAGTATTAAATATATGGATATTACAATGTGCCAAACCGTGCACAATATATCTTTAGCACTGAAAAATCATGCTGTACTTCATTAGTCTTTTAGATGCCTGGATCCATTGTGTGACAACAAAGAACTATTTCACATAATACAGTGTGTTCAGGATCTTTATCAGGAGCAACTGAAAAATGATGTGAAAGGATCAGTGTTCAGCCAAAGGAGACCGTGAACACCACGGGTCGTCTGGCTATTGCATAATCTTCCACGTTGGCCACTCTGAAGGCAATAATGCACAATTAACAAATTCTTAGGTTTTGTCTCACCTGAAACTTTGGGTTCCCTCACATCAGCTAATGCACTGTAAGATGATGTAACCAGAGACACACAAAACTACCTTTTTTTTCAGCATCACACTGGTGCAGTGAAAGCATTTTGTGCACTACAGCATGGTTCACGTTCAAAAGTGGGGTAAGAAGAGTAGGTATAACCAACTGCCTGCTTATTCTTGAGGCACAATAGGAGGCATACATTTCTTCTGTGATAAAATATCAATGAATCATGTTATTCTGCATGTAGAGTCAGATTAAAAACTGTAAAAAATTTTCAGCAGGTATTCACTGAAACCTAAAGAAGAATTCATTTCAGATAAGCTCACGCTGCTTTTGTGTTCCCTTCCCTTAATCATTAGAGTGATTTTACCTAATTTAAATGGGACATCACAGGAAAACGTTAAGAGTCTTGAATGCTTGTGTACCTGCATGTCACTGTACATGAAAGGAAACTTAAGGGAGGAAAAAATCCTCACTAATAACCCAACACAGAAGTAAATTGAAAGAATCATGCCAAGATCTGACTTCACAGCAGTAAGACAATGCATCTCATCATTTCATGAGAACAAAATGAAAGAATCTTGAACTCTGCACCCAATTAATATTTTTAAGGGTAGGCAAACTTAGAAGAAGTTCTAAGGCAATAAATACATGGGCCACAAGTGGTAGAGTTTCATATTAGTCCCCATTTTCTCTTCCTACTACTGCTTTCTGTCTGTGAAAGATTGTTTTATGCAGAGTAACTTAGGCTCTTTTCAATATGTGTCAGGTTCAGTGACAGCTATGACAGTCAATGAGAAATAACACAAGCAGCTCAAAGCAACACAGAGTGGAAAGTACTTGTAATCTGGTCCAGCAGCCTTTTGAATACTTTCAGAGAGGTAGGGAGGATGGCTGGCCAGCAGCATCAGCTTTACGAGAACGTTTGAATATATGTCCTGTTGTTGCCATAGGGTACGTCATACATCAGCCTCATGTAAATTGAGAACGTACAAAATGAGACATCCAAACTCACTAATCACTTTCAGTAATACTGGCTCCAAGTTTAAGAAACTGGCCAATTGCAATGAATTTTAATTTACATTAGTTTGACCATGATGTGGCATCCGTTAGTAAAGAACATACCATAGAGAGAAAGCAAGCTAGCATATGACTGAAAAATTGCAGAATTGTTTTTACAACCGTAACATTAACATTGCTCCAAAATATAACACTTCCCTCAAAGTAATCAACATAGAAATAAATCATTTTGCTTAATTGAAATGGCAAATCCTATTCTAATATCAAACAACTACTTCTCTACAGTCAAGAAAGAGGAAGGAAGGAAACATGAAAAAACAGCTTGCTTTCCAACATTGCCAGTGTCTGGAATTCGACTGACTGACTTGCTCAGTTACAAACGGGGAATGATCCCTCACGATTTTAAACAGTAGAACCTCAGGTAGAACTGAAAGGATCCATCGGGTTTACACTGCGGCAGAAATTACAATACTGAACCTGCAAGTTGTATGCATTACTTAGGAAAATCATAAAGTTAAGCACAGTACGTAAATCTCTGCTGACTCAAAAGCCAACACACTGTATTCCTTGGCATTCCCAATGCTCCACAGGGACTACAGAATTAGCTCTTCTCATCAGCAACTGTCACTTGTTGTAAGCAATACGGAGCACATGCAGTTATGAAAGAAAGAACCATCTTCTGTTTTTCCAGATTATCTCATTAACAAAATTGTCTGTTAAAGTATTAAATTATGATGATGTCAAAGAAAGAACCTATCCTGACTACAGAGTAGGTCTGCATGACTAGCAGCCACTCTGCTGCCTAACTTTATAGGAGTTAGCTGTTATCTACATAACAGGCTGAAGTTATCAAGGAGGAGGAGCAGGGCGCTACATTAACAAAGCTGTATGCCTTTCCAGAACCCACCTTGTGTGTCCAGCCAGCATTGCAGACTGTAGCATCACCCCACGTTATGAACACAATGTAAATGCTCAGTTATCTGCCCCCAGTTCCACAAAATACTTGAGCAAGAGCCTAGAACTTCACAGAAATATTATATGTCATAAGCTAAGCATTTATTTATGCACTTGCCAAGCCACAGCCCGACCTTGAGACTGAACCTTGAAGGGTAACTGCAGTGTTCTCACACAGTGCTGTTGAGTTGACAGTCTCAGTTGTCCCAGCAAATAATCACCTTTTTTTTCTTTTTTTTTTTCCCCTTACTTGGTAGAGTAAGAAACCTGAGTAGGTAAGAGACCTTTCTTACCTGAGTAGAACTTCATTTAACTACAGACTGAGGAACTGGTACAATTTAAACATTTCGTGATTATTGTTTTTTTGCCCTTTTACATGGTAGGTAAACCTAGGAGGTAATCCAGAACATAAAACAATTTTCTTAAAATACTACACCAAACCTAACTGAACATTAGATAGAAAAAGACTTGGATATAATTGATTTTTTTTTAACTACTTCGAGCTCAGTTTTCTCCCATGAAGTCTATTTGGCTATTATAAGATGTACTGTTAACTGCAGTGGCAGCAAGAACGTGCTCCTTTATGTATAAGTGATATCAGTGAGGTTAGCCAGCGCAGGATTCATCCCAAAAATAGTTGTGAAGACATTAAATAATGCAGCAGTAACACCATCATATATTGATTGGGGATAAAGAAATTTGCTTGGGGGGAAAAAAAAAAGCTATCTTAAAAAATCCAATGAAACTAGAAAAGGAGTATGATACGTATTCTAAAAATATGTACTTTGCCATTCAATTTTCTCAATGTAAGCCCAAATGCTTTGTCTTCAGGATTAATTTTAGCTCCATTCTACTGCAGGTAAGTCTTCTGCAAATTCTAGCCTGAGGGTATACTTTTTTCCTTTGTGTTTAATGCTGTTTGAAGCTGCCTGAGTGGAACTTGTGAAATTCCCAGCATCACAAGAGAGGTTTGTGTTTTCCATTTAACCCCTGAGTTCTAACTTCTGCTCACAAACTGTCTGAGCAATGTGCTACATGCAGCATTTTCCACATGCTGATATGGACATTGGGCTCCATTCAAACGAAAGCGGAACACATTTATTTAAATATTGGTTCCACTTAGACAATATTTTTTTACCATAAAAGCTGTACCTGAATGTTGTGGAAAGTGGGGAAGATCTAAGTAGCACTTCCAATACTTTTTCCAGTAAGAACACAAGATCAATGCGAGTAAGAAAACAGATCAACAAAGAATGTGCCAACAATCATAAGAAGAAAAGATTTAAATTACATGGGTAGATATTTGGCAAAGACTACAGTGGTTTATTTTTATAGACAAAGTAAGAGCCTTATATAAACAGAGGAGGAACTGGATATACTAGCTTTAAGGCTTTATTCAAAGAACTTACACCTGAAGTTAATGTATTTTTAGGACTGATAAAACAAATGTAATTTAGAGTGCTCAGTGTGCTAAATCTACTTGGCATGCTCTACAACTTCCCCTTTGCTGCTGTAAGATTCGCTGCCTATAGCTTTTGGCAGTCCCAACAGAGCTAGCTCTTTCCACTAACAAAATACAAAATGCAAAATTAATAAAAGGACCCTTTGAAACTGACAAAAGTGCCTCAGGCAAACTATCTGCCCAGCAGCTGGTTAAAATTTAATCAGTTATTTTTTTCCAGTCCTGTATATCTTTTGTATGGAGCTCCCTAGACTGAGTGTGGTCAAAGTTTGTTAAAAAGAAATAATAGATAAGTCTCTCTCAGTAAATTAGCTGCAGAGCTGATTTATTTCTGGTGTTTATTAACAAATTAAACTAATCGCTTTGGTCTCCTCAAAAGCATCTAAAAGATCTATTGACCGATGTAATTTGAATATAAGAAAACTAAGACCTAAACCCTGATTTGGATTATGATGAAACTGTGATGCTTTTTATCATGTGCTGTTGCTTTAAACCATATGTTTTGTGGAGGTGGATTTTAGCAGCCATGCTGTTTCTCAGCATTAATGCTACCTGTTACAGATGAGGAACATAGACTCACTCAGTAGTCAGATGCAAAATATAGCGTTGCTCTTCAGTTCATTTAGTTTGCTTAAAGACTGTTCCCAAGCATTCAAGAGAAAAGATGACATTTTCTTGAACCAGCGAGTACTTTAAGACTGGACTTGCATATGCAGATCAGCTTACTTTCTAGTGTCAGTCTCTTCTTTGAAATCTTAGGTTACACCTTCAAAAGTAATTACATGCAAAAAGTGTTTTGCACAGTTTAGGTAAACTTTAATACCAGGGATACATTTCCATGCACTAGACTGAGCATGTAAAAATTTACCTCTTCTTGAATATAACTTTCAGCTGCAAAGATTGTAGCAGACTATTTTTTAATAACTTCCAATAAGCTCTAACACTCTATTAGCATATGCTTTGTCATAATGCTCAGGAACTGCAGGCTTAGAAAAGGATTCCATTGCATTGTGTTTATTGTGGTCACGCCATCAGAGTGGAAGTTTCCCCAGAACGCTTAAAATAGACAGGAAAGCTGTTCTAGGAAGCAAGTAAGTGAGCATGAGAAGCACAGGAGCATGGGTCCAAGCAACCATATAACATATGTATTTTAAAATTTTGTTATTATTTTTGACATTATGATAAAGGACAGTTTTAAAAAGAGACCTAAAGAATGAAATGAGATTAAAAAGTGAACCTCTGAACCTGTGCACCTATTTCCATTGCTTTTAATACCTGTTTTTTCCTTTTTTTTTTTTCTTTCTTACTTACATATAGCCTTCATGGGGATATTTTAAATTGTTTTTCTTGTGTAAAACTTTTCATATTTCTGCAATATCAACTCTTGACAGTTCTGCATTTCCAGTGCTATTTTCTACCAGAAGTGTACACTACTTTTACACTTATTATGAGACTTTATAGTTCTTCAGGGGAGTCTTTTAGGTGACATAATATTCTCAACATCCCCACCAAGTTTCTTATGAGTCCATGCCTTCATCTAAAAGAGGATCATCCTTCTATGGGCCTCTGAAAAAAAATTCTTGTTTTTAATTGTATAGCTAATTCTTATGAATCATCTTTCTGATATCAGTCATCATGCCAGAATAGATACTTGGTGTATGCAGAATAGATACTTAGTGTATGCGAGTGTTATTTATTCTCTTAGGAAGAAAAATCAGGCTTAGAAAGAATCTTACCAATGCACAGACATTCTGTAGGGTCTTTCACGTTATTGCCTTGACATAGTGATAGTCACAGTATATAAAGATGATAAATTTTTCTTTTGGCCATATTTTTCCATAGACTTTGAAGATTTTTGTTATATGAATTTAAATATCAGTAAAAGGATAAACTTTAAAGGTAACTCTAGTTATGAGGTTTGTTTTTTTTTACTTCAGTGGTACCACTAACGCATATAGCCAGATGTAGGACATAAGCTATGTATTTTTGTTTGCTTGAATTATAACTAGAAGTCTACCCAAAATGTGGATTTAATGGTAATTTTTCTTTGGCATATTACGTACTGGCAAAGCAGACATGGACTTTTATTAACAATTCATAGTATGATAATGGCATCAAGTCGTATTTACAGAGCAGAGTAAGGAAGTTTATTGTGGCCTATAACTCCAGTGTAAAATGGATTATTCCATGAAATCTAATGTCCAACAACCTCTCTGTAGCTTCATGACAACACCCATCCATGCCCCAGCAGGCTTCCCTTGATTCACAGATGCTCACGTGTAGGCACAAAGTTCAGTCCCATGGTCATCTGCTACCAGGATCAGTCACCTTGGTGTCTAACAGGCTTTTTGTATTTCTATTCTGCAATTCCTTATTTTTCCCAAATTTTCATTTCCAGGGAAAGAAAATGTATAAGAATGCTCAAGCCTTTCGACCTAGCTGAACAACTTGGTTTTCAGTAAATTCATGGTACAGGTACCTACCTGACTGAAGTTACCTCAGTAGTATATGTTTACCCTAATGTTCTTGCAGTAGTAACTAATAAGCTGGTTCAGTAACATTGTGCTGTGTAAGACACTGCCTCAGGCTCTTCAATGAGCCCAGAAAGCCCAAGGCAGGCCTCAGCTACACCTACGCATAAACAGATTCAGCTGCAGGTGGAAATGCTTTCAAGCTATTTACCTTGAACAGATCATATGTCTTTCCCTAAATAACCAAGATAATGTGGCCAATAAAACCTCCAAGCACAGCCTACTTACAGGCAAGGATTTTGACAAATGATTTTCTTCATAATCTTAATGTCTATTCTTTATTGATATGGTGCTCTACATATTTTTAATAAACCCAAATGTCATTAATTGCAAATTGCAAAGTTCTCTCTTCATTCTTTAAATCTAGCAATGTAAAAATAAGAATATGAGAAGTAAAGCATTATAAGAAGAGTTAAATAAATCTGCATTTAACTAACAGAAATAAACCAAAACTGCAAACTCTACATTTTAGTTTAATATTCATTGGGAGAAATAAATTCCTTTTATCACAACAATTCTGTTGCGTTTACCCATCTGTCCTCGTACGCTCCGCATTTGTTTATACTATAATGTTACTCACTCTTCCATTACTATTCTATTATTAATAAAATGGTGTTGCATTCCTAGCAAGCATCCACCTATGTAATATATATCCCCTAATGGTTCCGAAGTCTTGATGATACCTAGTTGAAGATAAATCCTGGGCCTTCTGTGCTCTTACAAATGGTGACCAGAATTCCATACAACCATTTTTGCTTAGCTCTGGAAATTGTGCTAGCAGCTCTGATATGAACACCTGCCTCTACCTGCGCTTAGATTCAGAGTCACAGCACTGGTATTCTGTGTACCCGACAGACTGAGGGGCTGCTCACGGTACGTTTTTCCCGTGTTTCTGTAGCTCAGTCAGGTATATTCTGTCAGCTTTCTGAGGTTCACTGATTTCTGAGGTTCACAGTTTCCAAATATGCACAATCTAGCAGTAATCATTCTAACACCAATCCAAGTATATCAACTTTCACACGCGTGAATCTTTACAAATGACTGACAAGGGGTGTAAAGTGGTTACAGACAGCAATGGCAAGAGTCTGATTCAGGCAGAAGTGCAAAGTAGACAATCTTATTCAAATCTGTAAGTACTGGAACTAAAGTTGGGACTATAGTTTCTATGTATTTCTCGTAGCTTACACACTCTGGAATTCCTCACGAAGCTCAACAGTTCCACGAGAAAATTACGGAGCAATCATAAACAAGCAATGCATAAAAAGGAAGTGATATATTTAAGGTAAATATGAGACATGTATGTGTATATGTATATAAACACACACATGCATATACAAGGTTACTTTAGGATAAATACAAGCTGAAGTACAGTTATTTTTCCATTCTTTGACATCTCATGGAATCCACAGCCTAAAAGTGGGCTCATCACCATACAGAAGGGAAAGCTGGATAAATTATTCTTAGAAGATAACAAAAGACACATCCTCCTGATAGACCAGTATTTGGAATATTTATCTGACATGCAAGGTATCCTGGTTCAAATGCCTTTTCAGGGTCTGAGGACACTTGTCTGGATAGCCATTAGGAGATGAAAGAAATAAGTTAATTTCCCTCTCTATATAATTATGTGAGGTATAGCAAGTTATAAAGCAGTGAATAGGAGAATTCCCAACTAGAAAATCCTTTTTCAGATTATCTGTTAGCGCAAACTCTTGCATTGGGAGTGCTCTTGAGATAAAAGGGAAGAACCATCGTGTTCCTCTCAGATTTGCACTGTGCAAGCCCCAGGTCAGTACGAGTCTTGAATAAATCCTTACCTTAATTGGACCCCTCAGGAAAGACAGGTAGAGGATCACTTTACTGTGAATTGTAATAGGATCTGTGAAAAGATCTATAAGAGATGTTGGCAGTCTTTATGTGTTCTTGATGGCCCACAGAGACCTATCTAACTATTGCAGTTCAGCATTCTATGCTTTTACCAAAGAATGCCTTGCCTGCCAAATTGCCTTCCCTATTGCACTCTTAGATTGTCCAGAGCTTTGTGGATTCCTCTTTTTTTTTTTTTTTTTTTTTTTAATGCTCTTAGTACTTAGGACATGCCTGAGGGTACTGTAACTTTGCCTGAAAAAAACCTTTACAGACCTAGCTACCTGTTCAGAAATCGCAAAAGTTAGGTAAGTTTTAGCATCACCCAAACCCAGACGTACCAGGGAGAGGAAATACCTGTGTTGCAGTTCCAAGGACTTACGCACCAATTTGACCACTACAGTAACCAGCACATCTGTTTCGTGAACTCTTTTGTGCTTTACTATAGAAAACGTATTCTTTGATTCTTGTATGATACGAGCAGGACTGGTAAAATGAGCTGCAGTGAAAAGAGCGGAGCAAGACCACAGTTTCCTCTCTATGGACAAGAACTTGTACAGGTAGTTCTAACTAATAAGATGAAGATAATGAAGAAGCCATCAGACATTCTGCTCAGAAGTACCCAAACACATTCATACTCTAAAAAGTGCTTTCCCTTCTCTTTCTTTTATAAAATAAGATACTAATTTGGGCGGGCAGAAAGCCTCTTCCTGCTGCTAGTAACCCTTCTCTCTTCTGAGCTGCTGAAGAACCTGTTTCTATAGTACACATTTTACCTGAGCCTTTTCAGATATTTTCCCTGCTTTCCAGCATGAATGAGGAGGAAAACCCCCAGAGTTATACATAGGTCCCTTTGGGAAGGCAGGGAAGTAACTTTGTGTTACATGTGAGAATCTAACAGGACTCCCACTTCCGTTTATTATCAAAGAGCTGTCACCCACTCTTAAAAAGCCTATGGGAAACCTTTCAAACTAACCAATCCTCAATAATTATTTGGCAATTATTGATCTCCTCCTTTAAACTATTAAAAACTATCTATCTGAAAACTCAAACAGTAGTAGACATATAGCTGAATAGCGCTAAGTACTTATACACCAACAGCAGAGTAACTCAGCTGCATATCAAGACATAGAAAAGCTCAGTTTTACCCATTATCTCTATCAATTTTTTTTCTTTATCCAAGGTCATCAGGCCTGGCAGGTAAAAGATATAATATTCATCTAAGAGTTGAATAGACTGAGAAAAATATTACCAAAATGCTTAAAAGTGTAAAGATAGTCTTGATGACTGAATTATTCTGTGCTATACAAGAAAGGTTTAAAACCTGGTGGTAAACCTTCTCTCGGATCACTAGGGTTAATGATAAGGTAATTAAGATAAAGAGTGTCAGGTTACCAAGCACAATTAATCTGATCTGTGATTAATCTGAGGAAAGTGGAGATTTGCAAGACAGATGAAATATACTAAATGAGTGTCTGATTAGGAATAAAGTATGTAATAAAGTACTTTCAGAAGAATAATATAACTAAAGAAAGCGTATAAGTATACTGTGCTGCAAGTAAGTTACAAATGTTGGAGGGTCAATTGCAAGTTAGATCAAAACTGAAAGCTCAAATCTGAACTGTTCAGGTCTCCGGAGAGTGCAAGGAGCACAGGTTCAGATCAGCCTACAATCCTGAATTCAGTGATCCACTACTTGTTCCAAATACCTAACTCATTGTGATGGAATACCCTGAAATCAGAGGGATCGTTTTCCGATACGCTTTTGCATAATCAGCTAGTAAAAAGGCAGAAATCCTCACAGCCTCACCATTTGTGAATTTTTATGAAATTTCATTTCTCATTATGTATAGAGTTGAAACTGTTTTCTCAGTAATACTATTAAAAGCAGTAGGGATGTGTAAGGGGCAGCAGTCACTTTGGATTTAAGTGACAAAATCTGAAATTAAAAGAAGAGAGAATTTTAGGCTGTCATTAACCATCACCTTTAATTAAGGAGATGCTGTAAAGATATATCTGAAGTCAGGTCTTAGGATAAAACACTTTGCAAATCCTAATGATTCCTGTGAACAAACCTACTAGATAGAAAAGACATTATACGTTACCGACTGACAGAGTCATACACCCTGTTTGGTATTTTACTTGGGTTTCATATTGTATGTATAAATAGCTGAGACACTTGTATTAAAACATCAGCTAAAATTAGTAATACAGCAATTTAAATGTAGGGAGCATTAAAATAAAAATCAAAGAATATAATATAGCCTTAATCTTTTTACTGTAGCAGCTTTAACCAAGCTCGTCTCAGTAGGCACAGTGACATTGCCTGAGTTGTATATAGTACACACAGCAAACTATTGGAGCCTTTATTTTGCCAGAAACCACAGACATTTGTTTTTATTAGCATATCTGAGGTACACTAACTTCGTGCCTGTAGTGTGAAAAAGACAGGTATTTAAGTAACTATCTAAAAGTATAATTATGGACAATTTGCATATCTTTCATGATTCACCCTTTTGTAGCAGCAACAGTGATTGTATGAATTTCTATGCATTTCCCATCTCTGTTTTCTGATATCAGGTTTTAAATTATCAAATTGGAGGTGGACTTGTGGGGCTACCAATTGTATTCAGAGGGGAAAAAAAGGGAGGGGGGTCATGGCTTTTGGGTTCCACGTATAGTTTATATCCAGCTAACATTTCTGAAAGAGCTTCATTCACAAAAGTTCCACTTCTGTAGATTTATGTAGATTTCTTCCCATTGTCACCCCTAATTCCACCAATTTCCCACTTCTGAACCCACGTTCTGCCCCCTAAATTAATGGGGTCTGTTGCCACCCCTTGACTAAGCCATAGCACTCTCTGAACTACACCCGAAGGTAAGCAGGTAGCACAGGGACTTTACAAGATTCCCGACTTCTGGCCCACTCTGTTGTGTTTGCTGGAAAACCTATGTTCACAAACCAGCCTGGATCTACCTCCACATGTAGGCAGCTGTCAGGATGAATCATTTTCAAGAATAAATTCCAGAAGCAATGTCTACACTTTGGGAATGACTATTGGGAAAGCTGTGGGACATGTTCAGCTGTGGTTTTGAGTAAGTATGATATATATGGCAGTTTGGAGTTAAGAAAGCAATCATTTGAGGTCATACAGATGGAGTTTTAGAAAATGCCTAATTTTTCAACATCAGCTCAGCAATCGCTAGAGAAAAAAATCCATATGAAATTCTTCAAATGCATTATATCATTATCAGACCATTTTACTGGCTGAGAGGGCAAAATCAACAATTTTTCTGTCTGAAAACAGAAAACATAGTAGATGTTCTGCCTAGGACCCCAGATCTTTTTCAGATACTGACTTCAGTCCTTCTTATCACTGAAAGACTCTGAAAGGGAAAAGGACTTGTACCAGCTGTGCTTTGGGCTTGCTGAAAAAGGTTTTGAGACATAATGACATCTGTAGAGGGAGGAACGCAAAAATACCCTTATAGTTTGTGTCTGAACCAAGAAACTGCACACGGCAGGATTCAGAAATCAGTGATCTCTTGGGAAATTAACTGTAGAACTTAACCCATAAATCAGAGGTGTGTAAAAAGCTTTAATCGGGATTGTTTTCATGCAAAAAAGCTGTTTGGGGCAAAATTACTGTGATGATCTATTATTTCCTATGGAAGAACTGTAAACTTAGAGGGGTTTGGGTGTATATTCCACCATGAAAATCTACATAAATATTTTTAATTTTAAAAATTACATTTCAAAATGAACATATTTGCTGCAGAAGTAAATTAATGAAAATAGTTTTGTTCTGGAGTTGGTAGTAAATTTCAAAATAAAAACATTAGTGTCACTAGAAAGTATAAGTGGGAAAATATAGTCATTTGAAAGCTACTGAGATGGGGATGATATCAGAACTTGACATTGAAAATACTAGTATTTCTTAAAATTGACTGTAACTCTGCTTCCTTTTGTTTTTTGGTTGCTTTTTGATGTTACTGTTGTTCTGGTTTTTCTTTTTTTGTTCTATTTCAACAGATTGAACTAGTATTATTCACTGGAATCTGCTAACTTGCCTAATGTGAGCAGCTTACGAAACTTGTCATGCTTTCTACAGCACACAGAGCTTCCGAGAACATTATTTGTATGCAATTTAGAGTTCTTTTTTTTTTGTGCAATATTAAAAGTTATTAGTTCAAAGAGGTGTGCAGTATTCTTCTGAGCTGATTGATTTCTTTATCAGTCTTTCATTCTACATGCCTATCAAAATCCAGATTTGAGATAAAATTGCGAAACGGAACACAGCATATGTAGGTGTTAGAGGATCTGATGGATCATGGCTAGACATTTATTTTGGCTTACCTGGTTCATGTTGCTTTCCAGCATAATAATATAACTGACTTTAAAACTTCCATTTCTGATTACAGAGCTTAAGACAGTCATAAATACATTAGCTTTGGAAAGTAGTATCATGTCACAGGCCAGGTTTCAGAGCCGAGAACATTGCAAAATCTTTCCTGTGGATGGATATTTTTCTTACTGCCTATCGAATAATGCACAGGGAGGACTATAGGTGATCTCAACTTGAATTAGGTATCAAATACCTACTAGGTTATTTATCTTTTGCTTTTGCTGCTGAGATCCTTGGCACCAAATAACACAGAGTTTTAAATTAGGAAACTATCTGTCAACAGAGGAATCATAGACCCCACAGGTATACTTACTGACAGCTGCCCTAACAAAGTACAGTTTTTATTTCTCTCAAAGACTATAAATTAATGAGCACAATTAAAAACCATCAGTCAGAAGTTTTAAATACATGGTATGAGAGAAAGAAATTTTAAAAAAGGGATATTATTGTGGTGCACACACGAAGATTTGCTAATCTCCTTATGCATTCTTCCATTGATGGGATTACAGGCCAGTTTTAACACTGCTCTGAGATAAAAGCAGTTGTTATTATCACAGTAAGTTACAAAACAGAAGGCTCTACCTCCACATAAAATTAGTGGTGTGTAAGAACGTTGATCAGAAATAATCTAGCCTTCCTCCTGACCACCACATCTCAGCAGTTAGCTGCCTGTCTAAATGAGGCACATCAACACATACTCAAATGCAAGGGCACCCCCAGGAGTTGACCACCTACCTACACATATGCACCTAAACATACCTATGTTTGAGTGAAAAAGTGAAAATACCATTTGAAAACTCATTTTGTCTTCCAATTTAGACTACCTATGCCTTAACATTGACAATTGAGATTCTGAAACAGGTTTGGAAGCATAATCAATCCTTCACCTGTATCAGCTTCAGTTTTGGACAGCATACAGCTACAGTGGCTGGGCTGTGCAGATCTGGTATAATTTGACTAATAAAAAAAAAAAGGAAATCTCAAAGCTCAAGAAAAATCTTGTCTCCTTGACTTGTATCTTTTATGTTTGTGGTTATTAAAATGTTGGCCCCATTTCACCCAAAATGTTTAGAAATATTTAATGAATGAAAAGCAAGGAGTTTGTTAAACGCAGAATCAGGAGGAGATCAGTGATATGCAGCTTGTGGTAATATCTTCTCTGATAGAACTGCAGCTACAGTAACAGACTTCTCACAGTCTAAGCTGATGTTACTACGTGTATTAAGGGCATCAGCATGTAAACTAATCATCCTTCACCCAGCTTTTTAACAATCAGGCACCTATTTTACAGGCAATTATACTGAGGTACAGTAAGAACAAATGCCAAGTGTGGAAGAGAAGGACATACTAATAGGAGAGATTAGAATGTACTAAAAGTTTAATCATACGTGCTTGTGCAGATTTCTGAAGTGAGTTCTGACAGGTAATACCTGAAGAATTTACTCTGAATTTGTGCCCATAAACTGGATGACTGGTTGATAATTTAGAAATGCAGAAAAGAAATACGAATGTACACGCAACTGTACTTGGCCCAAATAAGGAACAACACAGTGGATACAGCAAGCTTTCCAAATAAAACAGCAAATGGCTATAAACTTCGAAGTTACAGCTGTGATGTTTTAAAGGGGTTTTCTTAGCCTAAAAATAAAACCTCATCTCCTCTGATCAAAACAAGTATATGTTTTATATTGTATATACACATTTACAATATTTAAAACATAATTATATTTATATTAAAGAAGGCACTTTACAAAATGTAAGCATCATTTTTAATAGATCTCAGTGATTTGTAAACCTTAGTTTCACTATGGGTACTTTCCTATGGGATCTCTTGTTTTTCCTCTAGTCTTTGAATCTTTTAAAGCCTCTCTCATTATTTTTGTTGTCTGAAGTTGGGCAATAATGTTACTGTGATTAATTAAGCAAAAAGACATGGAAATAGGGGTGTGGTAATCATCAGATAATAAAGCCCTCTGGGTCTCACAATGCATGAGGTGCAGCCAGGACCCTTTATCCCCAGAGGTCTGATTATCTCCAGGAAAACTACACCTCCCTGAACTTGCTGTATGGCTATTATGAAATATCTTTACATTTTATAGATAAAGTAAATTACTTTAATCACTGAAAATTGCCAGTGTTGTGAGGTTTCAGCTGTGAGGTTCACAGAGCTTAATCTGCCCATTTCAAGTCTGAAATAACCAATAATTGTTCTAATAAAAGCAGCAGTAAATCATTATTTAAATGCTGGGATCATCCCCTCAGAGTGGCAAAGGCACCTTCTGTATGTTTGATGACATGGGGTGCTCGTTTAACCATAACCCTGGAAGTGCAAGCCATAAGGGAAATACTTTACCAGGGCTATTTAGTGTGTGTAATCAATGTTTTGTCAGAGCACCAAATTATTTTCTGTCATTCTGCAAAGTCCTAGGTCAGCAAACAATAACATCTGCCCAACATCTGAAAATCTTTTTGGAAACATTCCAAATGTCTTCAATTTGTCACACTTCCAATCAAGCATTTTTCAGAAAATCTTCAGTGTTTTTTGTTCAAAGGGAAAATACATTTTCCCATTCCTAAATTGTTGGAACGCAAAAGAAACATGTTTACTAATTACAAATACGATGGAGATGTCAGTGACAACTCTATCCTGCCCTCCACATGCTCTGGAATTGCAAACACGGGGCTCTGGCAGAAGCCATGGTCAATCAAAACACACATCAGTGTAACTGCTGCCAGCCCTGGGACCGTGATATTCTCATGTTTCCCTTCCATGGATGATCACAGAAGTCAAAATTCCAGAATTATATCACTGCTGATGCAAGAGTCACCGACTGAGAAAAGTATCACCTTCTGGAGTGTTCCTGTTGGGAAAGGCATTCCCAGAAACAAAAATTAGTTACACTGCTATGTTATCTTACCCTTACCTGTCATATTACAGTAATAAATTTTAAATATGTTAACTATTTGTGAAGATTTGCAAGCAGTTACACAGGACTATAGATTTTCAGCAGCCTACTTCTCAGAGGCTTTTAGCAAACTAATACAGTATGAGAAAGACACTGTAGGATACAGACATATAACAACAAAGGGTTCCTGATTATGCGAGTAATGGGAAAGACAGTCTGTGTCTGAACCATGTAAACAGAGGAATTAAAAACACTCCAAAGTTTTTTTGCAGTGCAGCATTCGCATACACTTGAGAGCTGAAGACCAGGCTCCCAAGAAAGCAACTAGTTACGTTTATTAGGATAATGTATGACGGTTTCAACAGGCATGTCAAACTGGAGGTGGTTTACCTAAGTAACAGAAAAACAGTATCCTTAGAAGAGGTGGAGAAACAGAACTAGGACGCAGAGGAACATGGGTCCTGATGCCATTTAGTCTATTTTTTAACAGAAACGTTAAAAGGTTGTTGCATTTCTCCTAACAGGAAAATAATTTTATTTCAAAAGGAAAGACTCTGCTATCAGTAATTCTCAGGGGAAATCCGAGATTATTGTGCCAGAGGCAATTAACCCTGAGTAATAAAAACTTCTAACAGCCTCAAATGACAAACTGATAGAAGAGCGGATATTTTCAAGGGAAAATTGTGACTTGCAAACAAGATATCTTTTGCTTCTGTTCCAGCTTTCAACCTGTCCTGGTTTGAGCTGAGATTGAGTTAATTTACTTCTTAGTAGCTGGTTTGGATTTAGATGACAACAATGGTTGCACGCTGATGTTTTAGTTGTTTCTAAGTCATGCTTACCGTAAATCCAGGAATTTCCAGTTTCCCATGCTCTGCCAGCGAGCAGGTGCACAAGAAGCTGGGAGGGAGCAGAGCCAGGACAGCTGACCCAAACCAGCCAGAGGGATATTCCACACCACAGGGCATCATGCTGAATATATAAAGTAGGGGAGTTAGCCGGGGGCTGCTGGTCACTGCTCTGGGACTGGCTGGGCATCAGTCACTGGGTGCTGAGCAATGGTATTGTGCATCACTTGAGTGGTTTGTTGTTTTTTTTTTTTCCCTTTGGGTTTTATTCTTCTCTCTTTCTCTCTCCTTTTCATTACAATTGTTGCTATTATTATTATATATTTTATTCCAATTATTAAATTGTTTTTATCTCAACCCATGAGTTTTACCTTTTCCCCCAATTATGCTCCCTATCCTGCTGAGGGGGCAGGGAGACTGAGTGGTTGCCTGGTACTTAATCGCCAGCTGGAGTTAAACCATGACACAACCCAAGCTTTTAAGCTTCCTGCAGTAATTTGTTTACCAAGTTGACTAATGTGAAGAATTAATCAAAAGAGTTTTCATAGGAGAAATATGACGAGTAATGTAAGCAAGAATCGTATGATACAGAAGACCAATGCAATGCCATCTGCTTCTGGAAGGATTCCAAATTGAAAGATTTAATCTGGTTACAAGTTACAGCACAGAAGATGAGGAGGAATGCTCTGTGGAAAGCTGCACTTAACAAAACTAATTGGTATAAAACCAAATGAGACTATAAGTCCTAGCAATGAAGACGAGATTCACTCCTTAAGTCATGTAAAGAACGAACTGGTAAAGTCAGTGAAAGGACTGATGTCAGCAAATCATAAGAAAATGAAAAAGAGAGAAAAATTCCACATCCTGATCACCAATTCATTAGTGTTGAAAATCCATTGCATTTTTGAGATACAAAGGTGTATGTGAAAATCTCAATTGTGTGTCCTGGTTTTGACTAGGGCAGGGTTAATTTTCTTCCCAGTAGCCAGTACAGTGCTGTGTTTTGGATTTAGGATGAGAACCACGTTGACAACATGCTGTTGTTTGCGTTGTTGCTGAGCAGTGGTCAAGGAGTCTTCAGCTTCTCATACTGCCCTGCCAGCAAGGAGGCTGGGGGACACAAGAAGCTGAGAGGGGACACGGCCAGGACAGCTGACCCCAGCTGGCCAAAGGGATATTCCGTACCAAGGGACACATACTTAGCATGTAAACTAGGGGGAAAGCTGAGTGGGGGCATGTCTCGGGAAGTGGCTGGGCATTGATCAGCAGGTGGTGAGCAATTACACTGTGCATCACTTGTTTTGTGTATCCTAATTCTGCTATCATTATTTATTGTTGTTATTATTATTATCATTTCCCCTTCCTTTTCTGTCCTATTAAACTGTCTTTATCCCAACCTATGAATCTTACTTCTTTTCCTCAGCTCTCTCCCCCATCCTGCTGCAGGGGGGAGGGAGCGAGTGAGCAGTCATGCGGTGTTTAGCTGCCTGCTGTGTTAAACCACAACTGTCCTTCCAGCAGAAGAGTCATGTGCTTTGGTGAACAGCAAAGTATTAAACACGGGGAGGAACAGAGAGGGAAGGTAGTGTTCACAAGAGAGTATAATCCTGAGGAATGCACATTAATACCAATAGCAGAACAACTAGAAATAATCAGAAGAGTAGAGGGACCTCCTGATATTTGCTTCCTACATGATTTCTTTACAACTGGTATTGTGGACCTGGTCCAAGGGAAGGTGTACTAGGGAATCAGCTCACTGTCTTCCTTCCATGCAGAAAAGAACATTCTTTGAAGCTACAAATGGAAGGGAAATTTGTAGCTGGATAATCCTCAGACTACAGGACACTAAATACAAGGAATGAGACTGATTCTCAATAGTTGGAATTGTCAGTATCCCACTGAAAAGCAAAAGAGCCAGTAAGAATTTTCCAATGTTTTCCTGAAACATTTCTGTGAATGTTTTCATTTTCAAGATCAAAAAATTAAATGTGACACTTCCTACAAATGGCTATTTTTTAAAATTTCTGGTTGAAGTAGTTTGCATGAAGGATTTTATATTTGTAACAAAACAGTGAAAGTGCTAGATTCCCATTTTCTATATTTACACATAAAAATTATAAATAGTAAAGCAAAAGAATACCAAAATGTTCCATTCTGCAAATGCTGAAACACTTCCTTAGCTTTTCTCTTCTTTAGGGGCAGAAGGGCAGTTTGCTTGCAGGGTGTGTGTATATGTGCCAAATCTGAAATGTCATTGAAAGTACCCTATACTCAAAACTGAGGCTTTGCTGTTAATACCAGTGGAATCACCATTTCAAAGAACAACAAAACCATGAAAAGTGAAATTTTCTGGAAAGCTTAAGTACCATCTGAAAGAACAAGAAATAGTTTTACTAATTTAAAAGAAGGCAGTCCTGGTCATCTGCAATCATCCTATATAGACAATTATAATACAAAAAAACATTATTCCTGCATTACTAAGTACAGATTTTGTACTTAATCTGTCACAAACTTTGCAAAGATTACACTCTAGTAAAGTTCAAGTTTAGCCACCAAATTGGAAGGAGAACTCTCATGTCCCACATATATTACATTCTTCATATGCCTAACTGGAGAGGGACCATAAAGAACATTTTGTAACACTAATGAAGCCCATCTAATTAAAAACATTTCCAAATGAAACGGATGAAGCATCTCCAAAATTTCTAGCTACATAGAGTTTAGCTGCCATATCTCATTGGTTAATCCAGTTTCAAAAACTAACTTGTGTCTTGTAATTCAGCAAGACAGAGTGAACAGAACATAACAAAACAACTATACGAAGAGTACTAAAGATAAGCAGGTTCTTAGGACTTCTCATTGAAGTAATGCTTGTTGAATTTTAGGGCAGGAATTAGGGTTTTGTTTAGGTACGTCTCTTACGAAAACTGCACAGCTGTCTCAAAAGTTACCTATACAAGAACTATACTTTGTGTGGTACATTATGCATTCAGTAATTTTCTCAGGCAAAGGAAGTAAAAGCATGAAGAAATCTTCACCATACTTCAGTATTTCTCAAGGTAATTCTCTTGCAAACAGGCAATTAAAACCAAATTTAACAAAAATTTGGAAACTGGCATGTTGCATATTCTTAAATATGCAAAAGCCTTTGTCATACTTGTTTGCTATGAATGAACACAACAAAATCAAAGCTGCTTCTAAGTATGTTGGTATGTTCTGCTACTCAGGGCCAGAGCTTAAAGCTCACATGCAGTAAAGAAAAGCTTCCAAACAGTTCTGGACACACGGTACACCTGAAGTAAAAAACCTAAGACCAGACAGACCCTTGATTGTCCAGGAATGGGAATATCGCAATGGTAGACCCCAGAGTGTTGGGTTCCAGCATTGCAGTATGTTCGCAGTGAGCATCCTGGGACAGGTCAGAGGAGCAGTTCTCCTTGCCTGTGGTTAGTGAGGAGAATGAAAATGTTTAACAATCATGTTAGAAAAGGATTCATGTAGATACTCGGTATCAGGTAAACTCCTAGCCTAATACAGAAACTGAAATGTAACATTCATGCAGAAATATTTTACGTAGCTACAGTAAATATGATCAAAGCCTTTAACTGTAAAACAGGCTGAAGCTTCTTGTGAAGAATTTTGGGTAATAAGCAAATATGAAAGCCAACTTGGGGGTTACCTAAAAGGGTGAACAGCCTTTGAGGTACCAAGCTTAAAGCTTCTTGTACTTCAAAATCTATAATATTTAGAAATGAAACAGAGAGCTTTGAAGGCGTGAAAATCCTGAGGCTTCAAGAATATCTTATTTAGGCTGAAGAATGTTACATAAAATGGGAGAGGGCAGTATGAACACAGTCTAGCAAGGAAACACAGAGTAATGTCTCAACATGCTTTTTGTTCAAACTTTATAGGAAATTAGATTAATAATGCATGAGTTGCTTTATGCTAAGGTTATTCATTCATCCACCTCCTCACTTATTTTGGTTTGGAAAGTATTCTACTTTTACATACAAAATTAGATTTTTCACTTTTATTCAACATGGCTATAGCAGATACAGAGCTCTCCGGCATGCTTAGATAAAGCCACTTTTATCGAGCTAGGCAGAGCACTTCTCTTAACACAGGTATTCTTTTGCTTATTGCAAATAGACAATCTAAAGAGAATCACAACTACATTATATAATTATTTTTACAGCATCATTAGTTGCATCAAAGACGCTATTAAAGTAACATGGTAAATTTTAAGTAATACTTATCAGATCTGTAGGGAAAACCATTACATGTTTGGAAACCTTGTTTGCTGTGGTGGAGAGCAACAAGATCTGGTCTACAGAACATTTCCATCTTTCTCCCAGCCTTTCTTTGTGGGAAGACGATCAAGCTTACAATAGCCCATTTTCAGCCAATAGTTTGGTATCAAAAACTTAACCTCATTCTTATTCTGAAGAGAAACAAGTTACAATAACGCAGCCTCTCCCTAAAGTCACCATACCTCCACTACTCCTAACAATCAATGAGAAGATTAAACTATACACAGTGCATATGTCTTCTCTCATGAAGCATAAGGCATTTTTGGCATTTCTTCCCTTTAACTGCAATTAAAGTAGAGGTAGTAGACGAGATAGAGAACATCTTTGCTAGCAGAGTGCAACTGTATGTACACAGGGAGGAGACATCTTGAGCACAGACATGGATTATCAGAGTGTCAAACGTACATTGTGATTTTTCTTTAAAGGACAAATCATCATCAAAAGAAAGCTGGGAAACATGTCAACACTTGTGAAATATAAATAGGGGAGAAGAAAGCAAAAGAGAAAGAAGCACATTTCTCTCTTAAAGTCACAAAACTCATTAACAGAACAACAATAGGTTTTTCCGTAACCTTTTTGTTGACAAGTTCTCACAATCACTAAGTCAGACAATTACAGGGATGAAAAGAACCTCAGCAGATCACTTTGTCTAATACCATGACCTGAGTTAGAGTCATCTGTACTTAAATAAACATTTACCAGGGAAAGCTAACAGTTCTTTAAAATCTCCAGTTGCATTTCTTCCTTTAGGGAAATTATTTACCTCTTTACTTATCTGTACAGTGAAATTTTAATATATTTTTCGCTGAATGGAGGCCTCTTCTTTCTACAAACTAAGCTGATTTTCTCTTGTCCTTTACCTGACATACAGAGAGAAATTCAGCATGTTCCTGACAACTGTTTAGACACTGAAAAGCTACTGCCAAGATTCCTCTTCTTTTCAACAGCAAAAAACAAATCCAATTTTTAAAACTTTCTTAAGCTTTAAATTCTTAAACCAGACTGTGTTTTATCAAAGGAGGTAAATATAGTATAAATTAATATATCCTTAAGCTATATGTACTTTTTTGTCAAAGCACTTACTGCTTTGTCTTTAAAGTCATCATGAACTTTTTCATTGCCTTCACTAGGAATACCATTAATCTAAAGAGAAAAAAACAGAGTACCAAACCAGCATGATAATTATGAATAACAGTACAGGGGGAAATTCTGGCCAATTCCTTTCTTGCAAGACGTATCTCTTCCTTAACTTCAGAGAGAAGTTGCATGTAGGAGATAAGCAGGATCTGATTGTAAAAGAACTCCCTAATCATGTACACTACTATCTTAAGAGGTCATTATCCGATACACAGGCAATATTAATAAAATTTAAAAAACCAACATAATTCAGTTTTGTTTTGCTTATAATTAGTATTTTCATTGCCAAAACTCTTGCAAATTGAGAGAGCCAGCAACAAGACTCATTTTCTATAGATTATAAAAGTTAATTTCCAATACATTATGTATATCATTCATTAAATGCTATATATCCAAATGCATTTCTTGTGAGTGATCTTAATTTTGCATATGCTTTTAAGTTGTATTCATGAAAAAGTAATCTCAGTAAATTGATGTCAGGACCATATTTCATTTCGTCAATCAAATTCCTGAAACTTTTGGAGACAACTTCTTGCACATCACCGACTACACCTGGGAAACAATTGTTTCATTCTCACTTGAACTACACTCTGAAACATCAAAAAAATATTAGGAAGTTACTAGGGAGAGATCCTTCATTTAAAGCAGAAATGGAGAGTGCTACAATGCTGCACTGAGTCTTCCAGGCTGCCTTCCCTGAAGCCCGAGGTCAAGGTGAACCTCCTTATCAGCTGGGCAGAGCCACAACAGCCCACACCTGGTGGCAGGGCTAGGTTTTCAGGGTGGTTCTGCGTGACGTACTGAAGTGACTGACCTTCTCTGCATATACATAAACATTTCTAATTCATTTCTGATTTCAAATTAGACTGAAAATTCAATGAAGAGCAGGTTTTGCTTTAATTTACTGTGAATTTCATAATGTAATAACATCAGAGGAGTTAATGTACAGCTCTATTAATTGAAAGTAGAGCTCCAGGGGTTGATGGAGCTCTTTGGTTCCTTTCCTCATTTCTCTGTAGAGAATGAACTTTGAATTTTATATTTTCAGGTCCTGTAGACTTGTGAGACAAAATATTTTTTCCTTATTCTCGCCACAACGTGATTAGGGAGATAAGACACTTTTTTGGCTGGCTTATTCCTTCTCTTTTTTTACATATAATGACTCAGATCAACTAGTCAGTCTGAACACTCTTACAGTGTTGCAGCTTTCAGTACTGACAGCTGTTTCATTTTATATACTCCTGGCTAATAAAGAAATTTGGGAAATAAAATACTTATAATTGTTTTTGTGGAGAGATACAAAAAACCAAAATGTTGAAGAAAGGGGAAAAACAAAACTGAATCAGACTTCAAAGAGTTTCCCATCAAGATTTGGAGGAATCCTGGCAATTTCTTCCAGACAGATGCAATGTCTATTGAAATCAATTGAGATACTAAAGGTCATTTTCCTTTACTTAGTGTTGTATCAACTGGCAACTGAAAAGAGATATAAAAGTAATTTATTCTTCTACCCAACACAATAACACATACAAAGAGATAGGACTGAGCAGCACTGTATCCCCTTTCACATGTCATAAAGGGAAATTGTCCGGGGTGCACTGAGATACATGAGCGTACACCTGTATGCCAGGTACACCTGCATGCACATTGCTGCTGTTCTCAGGCAGGACATATTTTGTATTCGTCCTTCACACTTTCATATTTAAATAAGTATAAATGTAAGTCTTGCTGGAAAAAAAGAGCATGCTTGAAGTAAATAGCAAAATATGTAACAGAACACATCTCAGTCTTAACTGCACTGTGACGAATTCCCGATGACTCTGATCACAATATAGCCTACCATACTCCTGGACCAGCTAATCTAACTGTGAAATATGAACAATACAGAAACAGGGACTTCAAACCCCGAACTGCCCCTATATCCCATTCTCTCTTTACACATCCTTCCCAATAATTTCTGCAGGGGAATAAAATCAAGCAACAGAAGTGGAGGCAGAACTTTTCTCCTAGGAAATACCTCATGTCAGCCACAGGTAAAGCTAGATAGGAGATACCAGCCTTTGAAATCCTGGAGTAACTTCTGCTCAAGGCTTATACTCCATAATAAAACTGCAACTACAATTTAGATGACTGGCAGCCCAGCCTAAAAATCAAATGGAAGCACAGGTAAAGTTCCTGTAACAGCAAACTGAGGCCACTAGCTGCAATGAAGCTATGAAGAGAGATAACTTGCCAAACCAGACAGATACAAGCTAGAATCCAGTTTTGTATATTTTGTTGAGGGGCATGGCCGGTAAAGGAAAGAAGGTCTGCTTATACATTTTCTTAAAGTTTAGTACATCTTTTTTTTTTTTTCTATTAAATATGTTGCTTAGTATAAAAATCAAGGTGTTGCTTACTTCAGGTGAGGAATTCTGTTTCCCTCTTTTGAAAAATCACACACCGAACATTCCTCTCCACCTGCAAATATACAGACACAGTCTTGTACCCAAAAATATATAAATTCATATAAACCCCCAGAATTTGCAAAAAATCTGACTATGTTTCTGCATTTCCTTTAAGTGCAGAGGAGGGTTATGGATTCTGGCTGCTGACATGTCTACCATCAAAGCAGAAGGGAAAGGGGGCTAGGAGAGAAGTAAGCAACATACTGGCCATTGGGTAAAGTTAAGGTACTTGATTCCTGTATTCCTGGTTTGATGCAAGAGCTCCATAGTCACAAAACACTGTTGCAGTTTCCCAGAGGATTACCTGGCCTCGTCTAAATCACAGGAAACTCTAACAAGTCATTGTGACTTTCTGGTTTGGAGACTCTTGTTTCTTCATTTCATTAAAAACCATATTCTGGGACAAACACGGTAACATGCTGGAAAAGTTTAGTAAATTTTAATTTTCCTCCAAAAGGGAAAGCATTAAACTCTACTGTACTAAAGATATATGATTCCTCAGGAAAACCTGAGGCAGAAGAAAAATAGTCTAAAAATTAGATTTGTTGGCTGTTAACACCATATTTTATATGTAATTTTCTTTTGTCACATTCCAGGAAAGCAATTATTTTTGCATGTACAGACACAATGCTCTTTCTGAAGGGCAGGGTTTCATATCTTTGTCCATCCCTTTTGATTTATTGCCTCAGTGTCAAAATAAGGTGGCTCTGCCAGCATTTTGAAACTCAAAAAGGGTATTCGCTCCACAGAATACAAATGTTAGTTCAAAGAAAACTTTGCTTGCATTTACGCTTTGAGAAAACAGATTTTAAAATCTTTGAAACCTGTTTAAATTTGAAGATGATTTACTGACAGTATCTGTCCAGTTATGTCATTTACCTCATTAGCTCCTGAAGGGTAGCAACATAGAAAAACTACTTGCCGTGGTCTGCAGATTAGTAACGGGTGACTCTAAAAATAAAACTATAAATATAATAAACATTACAATTTGATAAGGCATCTAACATCTAAAAATATAAACAAAACTGATGGAAAATTCTAAGTAATGGAGCCTACTAGAAGTGCCTAGAGCTTTCTCTTCTGGCTGGAATACATTATAGAAGTGCTATTGGCAGGTGCATATAGAAATACCGTTAGAATATTTTTGCAACTCTTAAGCTTTTTTTTTTTTTTTTGTATCACCAACTGTTATTAAGTTTTACTGAGACAGAATCACAGTCCATATTTGCTATTGGGGTGGTAATCTGCTAACAAGCAAGCACGGTTCCCCTCATCAGTTTTGTTTGCTCAAGATGTTTATACTTTTTGTTTGTAAACACAGCAATGTTAACGAAATTTTCTCATATTCTGTGCTTAGTTTTTGAAGCCAGAAAGAACTGTTCTACAAGCATGGATGAAAACCTTTTTTTGCTGTTTCTATGGGACCAGCATTTATTCATATCACATACACTAAGACATTTGAATGAAATACTTCTATTTTCAGCTGAAATCCACTATTACTGTATATAACAAATTTTCTGAACTAAAAAAAAACATTAATAAAATAAGATGAATTATTGCAGACTGGCAAGTGCTCTTTAACTCTTCACAAAGGGGAATAACAGCTGTGAATATCAAGCAGAACTCACTCATTGAAAATGCCCCATAATTTACAGAGCTCACAGTAAAAAGTGCTGGGGGAGGGGTATACAGGGGTGAGGAGAGGGGGAGACTACTCAAAGATCTACCAAATCCAAAAAATGTTTTACCTTACTGCAATATCTTTGAATTCTGTCTACACCACTACTTTTAAAAATGCTTTGTTTGAAGTGTATTACACATATGAAGGGATTTCATCCGTGAACGCTATAGGTTAGTGCTTTTTAATTTTAACATGTAAATAACACATCCATGCATCACACCCCCTTGCAATGTATCCATGCTGAAAACACACAGGATATGTATTCTTAACCCTGTGATTTGAGAACAATAACTGTTAATGTAACTCAGTTAACTATTGCTTTTAATTGAAGATAATCTTGATTACAGCCAAAGGGCACTATTAATACTCTGAAGAAATGACTAAGACTTTAGCATTTGAATGTTGTAGAGAAAATAGAACTAATTAGCACTAATTTAATTCCAAGATTAAAGAAAATTCTTTTTTTTTAATTTTTAATTTAAGATAAACTATTTTACTCAGAACAAAGAAAGAATAATAAGTACTTTTTCCAACTGAAAGGCATTTTTTACTTTTGCATTATTTCATTAATATGGGAATATGGGAATCATGACCCCATTAAAGATCAAATAATAAGCATTTAATTATTGACAGCAAATAAATTTTTAATAAAGATACAAGGGGTTTGCTGTATAAAAGAAAAAAACAAAGTACCTCTGACCCAGAAAATTCATAGAGGATCTCACACCACTATATAATCTATAACCTAATTTTAAAAGGATAGGTTCACAAAGGGACATGTCATTTTTCTTTCTTCTGTACCACAGAATGAGGTACTGTAAAGTATAACGTCTGTGAAAATGCTCCCCAGAAGTACCCCGGTTCTATCTTAATCATGCACTTAAACTAAATAATACATTGAATATGTCATAACCAGGAGGACAGTCATGATAAAAAGTGATTTAACCCCTTTTTACTCTACAAAATAATACTTTCTTTTCTTTACCTTGGGACTAGTTGTCATTTATAATTTCTGACCAAGGGAGACATAATGGATTTACAATGAAACCCTGATGCTTTTCCAAGGAACATGAAGATGCAGAAAATAAGCACCCATTACATTAGCAGACAAAAAGATGTTTTCACTGGAACTCTGAGCCTCATTCTGATGCTGGCAAATAAATGGACTGTTTGCAGGTTCTGAAAGCATAGTTTCTGGCTAATCATGATTCTTCAAAGGTAAAAATAAAATGAACTTTTTCTGAACCTTTTGATGCATCACATAGAAAAAGATCCAAACATGACTTCTTCCAGCTTTGAACTCATATTCAGAAGGGGCCCAAATCCAAGAGGCCAAATCCAGCCAGTAACCACCAAACACTCAGATTAGTTTCCTGAAATTATAAGATTTATCTACATGATGTCAAAAAAATTGAAGGAATTAGGAACTTATTACTGCAAGAAACTCTCATCCTAACTCTTTTCCCAAATTATTTCTTTTGTCACCTGTAAGTCTCATCAGAACATGGCATCAAGGAGGAAAAAAAATCTCAAAAATGTGAAGAGCAGAAGAAAAAGAAGAAAAACTGTCAGAAGCCAAAATATTTACTAAATTATGGAATCTATTTAGTCTTTTCATAGTTTAAATGAAATAGCATATTCTTGACAGATGAGCAAATTTCAAAAGATTCTGTGTTGAGACTCAGTTTGAATAACCCACGTACTAGCTGAGTTTCATGAATTTGCAAAAGTGGGTTGAAGTTCTCCCATGCATTGCTTTTCTCTACATTCCTCAGACATTGAGAAGAAACATAAATACAAATAGGGAGAAATGAGTCACATGAACACAAAAAAAATACCTCCTCAACAGTTCAGTCTAATTTAGTTTACAAAGCATAAGATCCAGGAATTCTCTTAGTTGTCTCATCCCCAAAGTGGTGGTAGGAAATTGGCAGCAGTCACGTGTACGTAGCAATCACGGAAATAGTCTTCATTTTGTGCCTGGCACTTAGATGATAGCAATATGAAGCAATACCCCTCATTTTGCCTGTGTTGCACAAAGTAAAAAAAAAAAATCTGCAACAGAAAGTACTTTTCATATATGTATTTCTCATACAGTACATGTAAACTGCATGTACAGTGTCAGATGTAGCATGGCCATGAAACACGTGCCCTTGGCCTGCCTGCCAACACAAACACCAAAATGGTGGTTACCAATGCCACTTTCAAGGAGATCCAGAACATTCATGAGTAAAAGCAAACATTTTGGAATGAGTATGACTGCTTGAGAAAACCAGACAGACAACTGGTAACCGTTGAGCCTGAATCTCCCTATTGTAAAATTCTGTCAGATGCTGTGAAACATCTGGTGCAGGCCACTGCTCAAGGACAGGGTAATTGCTACTCTATGATTTGGACCAAGCCTAAAGGACCATTTTAAAGATAATATTTTAAGGTGGGATTTCCAAGTCTCTTAGACCAGGAAAACTGCAGCTCAGCAGCATCTGCTTTATTGGGAACAAAATGAAGCCCCTAGTAACCACTCTTGAAAATCCTTTGTAGTGAAAATTCCAAAAAAGCATTGTTATCAACTGGTAACATTGTAAAAAATCTGTTTGATTTTCATGTTTCTTCTAATGTAGTATGGATTTTTAAACTGTAAAATAGAACATATGATGCCTTTGGTTGCTTTGTCTTTCATGCAAGTGGAGTCTTTGTGCATATTTACAGTAACATGATTATTATGCAGACAGCTTCTCAGCTTGTTTGCCAGGGCAAGCACAGTAACATTGGGATAGCACCTCCAGTGCTAAGGCTTCCCAGTAACGTTAGAATAAAAATAAACCATGGGTCCAAAGCAGAGGAGCATAAAACTGAGCACCCATGAATGATTTCAGGCTACTTAAAGCAAATATTCAGAGATAAAGTACCTGGGGAAAAGGCAAAGTCTCCCCAGATAGACATACTGAGTACAACAAAAGTTTTTAATGACAAAACATTAAAAGAAGTTTCTATGAATTGAACAGCCTGCACAGATGAGAAGCACCTCTACCTGAAGCCTCTCCAGAACATGACCTGGCTGCTGCTGAACACCACAGAAAAATAGTATGAATCAATATCTAAGAGCCTCAAAGCAATGAGACGTTTCACATCAAGACCCAGGCACGTTAAAATGCATGGGTTATGGGAAAAACAGAACAGAGAAAGCTTCTGTGTTTGGTGAGAAGCTAACAGCCTTGCAAATGAAAGTACCAACTTGAAGAATTCAATGTTTAGAAATAACCACTGCAGATTTTTTTAGCATTAATGGAACATTTAAGATTCTTTTTCCCCTGAAGGATGCATACACTCAAAGATACTGACCCAAAGCCATATCTAGTGCTAATCAGTTGAGGACTTTGGCCTGCAGTAGATCATATATGCATGTACTCTAACATTAAGGACTAGAGAAGCATCAGTCAGATATACAATATACCTAAGAATGTACATCTGTTTAATAGGATACTTTTGGAACCAGCCCAGAATTACTCTAGAGATACTCACTTAGCACCAGTATGGTGTTAGAGCCTGACCTAACCTAAGGGTGACATGCTGTGCAAGTTTCTCAGTAATACAGGAGTCCACCTAGAAAATGTAGTTGATAACTTCATTGCCACAGTTTCATGCTACATTCTGTCCATTTATAAATTCTGCTTACCAAAAAAGACAAGGACAGTACATACCCCAAACCCTTCCACATCACAGCTTTTGTGGGTCAACAGTACATAGCTAACTGTTCAGTTCAGGCTCATCTGAATTTCCCAACTTGATGGAGAGGGCAGAAGGCATCAAAAGCACCTCACCTTAGATGCAAGAAAAGCAGTGTCCCACTTAAACAGCCCCTGACACAGGCCAGAGCCACCTGCTTTCCAGGGAAGCTTGGGTATTGAATACTCTGACTCAAAATGGAAGTTTTTGCCAATAGCTAGATGACCATTGAGTAAAAATCGGAACTTTGGAGGTGATACAACCAGCATGTTTTGAATATTTGTTACCATTTAGCAGAATATTTAAATAATAATAATTTAAAAAAAAAATCTTCCTAAATTCTGTAATTCAGTGGCATCTTTTCTCAAGGAATTCTGCCAGGGAACCAAGTGAAAGTTTTTTTTTAATCATTTTGAGTTTGCCTCCTTTCCATTCCATTGTAAATTTTCTTGTTTTAGTGTTAAGAGAAAGGGTGAATAGCGTGGATCTACCTTCTCTACACCAGTCATTCCTTCTGATCGCTTTATCATATTTTTCTTATTCACTCTACTCTGAAATAAAAAAGCTTAGTACTTTCAATCTCTTTTCATATTATTCTTGTTCCATAACCCCAGTTATTCTTGTTTTCCCTTTCAACATCCTGTTTATTTCTTCCATATTCTTTTGAAGCTACTGTGCAAGTAGAACTGAATATTTATTCTGGAAAAAAAGAACAGATTTTACTTGAAGGTATTAGACTAGGTTTTTTATTCATTTCCAACCTATTCTTTACACAAGCTAATATATTCTGCTCCCTGGTGAATAATCCTTCAACAAGTCCAATGCCTTCCAATACTGCCCTTCAAGAAACCATATAAACCAACTTTTTATTGCACTTCAAGCCTGTTTCTCTTAGAATGATCACATAATCACAGAGTAAGATGTTAACTACAGCAAGGAAAATGCTTGACCAACACCCTTGGCAAACAATTGATTTCCATTTGGTTTTATGGGCTAGAATTTGAAGTATTGATACTAAACTTTCATCATAATCCTATGAATAGCTTAAGATTTTTTTAACCAGTATTTCAAAGATTCTATGTCAGCCATGAATGGACTTTGCTCTTTCAAGTAGGCTGATGTCTAGTTGGTTTGGGGCAGGGGAGAAGACTCTCAGGAAGAATTTCCATTAGAAAACAGAAGAATGATTATTTAAGAATGATAATCTAATAACATGCTGCACCCCTTACTTCTGCCTGATGGTTTAATTATTAGTAACTCAGTGCAGTTCATTAGGGACCTATTGTGCTGCTGTTGGCAAAACAGAAATGTCACTGCATGTTAAATAATTAAAAGCAGTAAAACAAACATTATCTTTTGAGTCCTGGATTTATAAATTGCTGTTAAGCATGCATCCCTTTAATCAATAACTACTTATCTATTTTGTTTTTGTGAATAATGAGTATAAATTCTTTCCTGCCATTCTAATTATGATTTGATGCTTTCCCAATTCTTCCTACAGTAACTATAGATATTTTATTTCATTTTGGTTTTGCAACAGAATATAAAAGTGAGCAACTGCTTGTGCATCCAGCAAGTTCTCCAGCAGTAACAGCCTATGCTTCCCCAAGCTAATCATTACATTTTTTCCTTTTTTAGAGGGTCAGGTATTTCCAGGGGACCAAATCCTGCACTTACTCAGGCAGAAGATACGTCCATGCCATGTCTTGGTTCTGTAGCACAGGAACTGGTTCAGACCCAGTCCTGAGCAAATGACAAAGTTGTAAGAAGTTCAGGGAGAAGTGGCAGTGAGAGGTTATTGAACAGCATTACACTTCGTATGTGAAATAAAGTAATGGTTTTGCTGGGTCCAATCCCCAAAAACTTTGAGGCTATTAACTTCTCATTAGCAGTGGGGATGCTTGTGCTGAAGTAACTCTGCATTCAGTCCTTAGTTCCTAGCATCAAAATAGCTACACTGCATATCATATATTTCATCACCAACCATTACTATTATTAAGCCCTGGTACAGCAAAGACTGAAGAAAGGTACAGTCAGTCTCAGAACACTTTGCTAACAGGCAGATTATTTAGACTGGAATAATCACAGGAGGGATTATTTTGTAACTGAGTATCCTCATTCTGATTTTTCATCTTTTTGGTTCTATTACATTATGGCAGTCTTGTCAAGAAGTTTTGCCAGCCTCAGTCAGAAGCAGACAGAGTGCATAATGAAAAATAAAAGGCAGAGTACATCCAACTTTTAAAAATTGTTGCTGCTGACATGAAAGAAATGCCAAGTGAAGAATAATGCTTCAGCTGCTGACTTTGTCACAACTTGGGAGAAACTTTCAGAACCATTAAGAGAGTCACTTCCACATTACAATTTCAAAACAGCTTTGGGCATGTGTTGGCTGGATTTTGAAAGGCAGCAAACCATTTAATAGTTTAAAGTAGGCATTTATATTGCCATGCTGGCAACACTCACATTTTAAAGTCAGAGCTAAAGCACCACCAACCCTTTTCCTTTACAACTGACTTTTCGCTAATTAAGCAAAGCAGGTGAAGTGCCGCCATCCAACAGCTAATGCCAGTGCGGAATAATAATTCAAATCCTTGGAAACAGGATACTTAAATTAGCCTGAGGAGTATCTGCCTCACCTGTTGGGTCTTGTAGCTGTATACAGAAAGTCCTTATAATTCAGTTGTGTTTCAGCAGAGGGCAGGTTAACTGTGATAAGAAAAGGCGGGTGTGATCAGAGACACAGCAGCATAAGCATGAGAAGAGAAAAAAGCATTTCAGATACTTATATGAGGGGTAATAAGTGCCTGACCTGACTTGAATAGCTTTCTCCAGAAGTTTAGTGGCAGAGAATAATGAAGAAAAAACAGCAGAATGTAAGATCTGTGGAGGAAGGTACAATCTCCCTGCACTGATTACTTTATGGACAAAGTAATTTAATACATCGGAGTGACAAAAATTATTTCTTTAAATAATCTGTTGCAAACTAGTCCTCACAGCTTCTTCTACACTTTGTGCTTCTTTGTTTTCCTCTATTAGGTCTCTTACAACCGTGACCTTTGAATTTCTGTTTTCGGTTCAGCGGACCTGAAGTACCTTCCCTTTACCCCAAAGCATAGCTGCACATGACACAAGCAGGTAACACACAACTACAAGCCTATTACTCCTGGCCTTAGCTGGCTACTGATTACAGTGCCTTTCATTGTACAGTCTCTCCGACTAACAGGTTTTGCATTGCCAGTACCTTCAGCCTAGCTTGCAACACAATGATTGTTATGTGTGTAACCATTCCAGCAACTGAACATAGGAAGACAAATGTTTTATATTAAAAGGGAAACTCAAGCAAAGCCTAAACCCAAATGCCAACAGGTGCATTTATTTTCTTCATGAGAAAAGGCAGCAAGAAGCCAAAGAAAAACAACAACGTAACATGCACTAAAAAGCCCATCAAACCTGAGATAGTCCTGGTGAAATGTACTTCAGCACCAGCACTTACACAATCCACACGGCGCATAGTAACAGCCTAGGTCCCTAACAGTAGCCAAGAAAAACAAAGTCATTTCTTATGCCTGCTCTTCAACAGGCAACTAAAACTGACATATCTCTTTTATCCATTTTACATAACAGTTCAGTGGATGATAAATGCATCTTCAATCACGTTGTCTTCAAGGCAAAGCCTGGTTTTTTTATTTGTTTGGGTTTTTTCTATGTAGGTACACAGGCACACAGCACAGACAACTGAGGCCTCCAAAGACTACTAGAAAGCAAACTATGTATTTCAGAAAACAAACAGTAAATGGGAAAGAAGGAACACCACAGGGAGGACAGAATAAGTGGGCTCCCTGCAGGACTATAAATGAGAATGAACAGTGGCTTATACAGGTGGGAGATGAGCAAGGAGAAGGCAAAAAGCAGATTGAAATTGTGTATCAGCTCCCAAAGCCTCACCAAGCAGTAGTTAAAACTTTAGCAGAGAGCAAATTAGGGGGGGGGGGGGGGGGGGGGGAGTTATGCATGTTACATAGGCACTTCTTCATTTCTTCAACATCTTGGTTGCGTATGTTCTTCAGGGCTGGTGCAATCTGTGCATATTTACAATCTGAATGGATTATTTTTAGAAGACCAACAGGATTGCTGTCTGCAGAGTAAACATTACTTGGGGTCCAAGATCTAAGGCAAAGCAATTCAGTCACTGTTCACTTGACAGAACACCACAATGCCAACAGGAGAATCGTTTCCTCCTATTTTTCATGTGGGAGCTTTTGATTATTTTTTTTAGGCAATCTTCTCTTTCACAGGCTCCAGCTGATAGTTCATTTCCTCCTTGTCCTTTCCACTCCCTAGACACAACCACACTGTCTCCCTAGGTGCACATTATTCCCCACAAACTCCTCTTTGCTGATCATGCTGGATCCTTGAGCAAATTGGTTCTTTGCTTTTAGATATTTGCATTTTCAACATGTTTGGTTTGGTGCTGAAATAAGAAAAGAGCAATGGAGAGAAGAGAATCTGCAACAAGACAGGAATAGACTTTTCAGCATGAATAAAACCAACTACAGATTCAAATGCATTTTCAGACAAAGGTGATTTCAAGGGAAAGTTAAGGGAGATTAGTTCTGGGGAATCTTATCCATCTTTGCGTGTGTTTGTCCAAATTCATAAATACGCATATATTACTAAGGCTAGAAAATTCAAAGTACTAAACAATAACTGAAATTCTTTAAAGTGTAAGAAGTGAAAAAAGCACTGCTTAGGTACCTAAGAAACCTTAATTTACCCTATTGCCTTTCTAAAAAGTAACCATGCAAGTTTGAAAAACACCTCATAGACACATAATTGAAGACTAAATTAGAGTGATTGTTAAAAACATGTTTCAGTTCCCTGATATTGATAATTAGGTAACACTAAAGTTCTAAATTAACAAAGAAAATGTCATCTACAGTCAAAAACTGTTGTAGCTTTAGACTACAGATTCTTCTTCCATCCTGAGTCTCCCTGTGTTGGAGTGCTGTTATAGGTGAAAAACTACCTATGGCAAGTGTTTTCTGACTATGGTGGCCCATGAGGGTCCTGGGTAAGTGTCACCAGGTGGTGTTGTTAACCTTCTGACTTCTGTTTTATTAAAAAACAAAAACACAAATGAGATTTTTGCCTGGGAAAAACACTTTCATCCTTGTCCTGTCTCATAAGCTTTGAATACACAAAACCATCAAAACAGGGGGAAGATCAGTTCCTGAGATGGAGCAGCTTCCTGCCTAGTGAGGTCTGAGAGTTTTAGACAGGATAAGCTATGCTTACAACTACCCCTGGTGCTGGGGCACAAGTATAAATACAACAAGTTTACTTTAAAATATAAATATAATATGGATATTTTTTCTTCTCTGATGAATGTCAATCTCTAATGCTAGAAACTGCCAGAGGGGTAACATTCTTGTTGGCAGCAAGACAGCATTGTTGAAAGAATAGCAAATCTTTTTTATCTTCTTTTTTTTTTTTTTTTTAATGAGATTGACTTCATTATAACACTAAGGAGACATAATATTGATTAGAAATCAGAAAGGAAGAAGTGGCATGTGTCTCAAGTATTTGTTGCAATTAATGGCCCAAATTACTAAGCAGTAGTCATATTTTGTCAAATATGTCTATCAAAGTTTTTCCTCTTCTAATCTATGCATTTTTCTGCATTGTGTCACATACTGAAAGGTCACTCCACCCCTGGTTTTCCAGCTACTATTGTCAATTCCAAAGCTTTGCCACACTTGCAAAACATCTAGTTTCATGACACTTCTTGCAAGGAAAAAAACGGTATTAGCTTTGCAAACAGTCTTGATACAGGAGAAGTTAAAACCACTGACTATAATCTCTTTGGAGCACAGTGCCTCTGTGTATTGTTTGTGCTACAGAATATTGGAAATCGTAGAACTCAAGAACTACACAGAAAAACTTCTTACACAAAATGCAGACATCAGAAGCAGGTAGAACAAGTTATGTGGTGATGTACACAAGCACCAAGCACAGCATACATACATGTATTCAAACTGTGGATGAATCTGGTACAAAGAAAGCAACTGGCCTGAAAAGCATTTACTGGGAGAAAAAACACATTTAAAAAATTATTAGTTAGGCGCTTTTTTTTTCCTACAGACAATGGCCTTAACATATAATACATGTTCGCACAGACTTTAAAAAGAAATAAAGCTGCAAGATGACAATTTTTATGAAGTATTTGTTCACATTTTTAAAACCAGTGTTCCATTTGTCTGTGTTCATGTTCCATAAATAGAGACAGCTCTACACAGGCAACTGCCCAGAGAGGCTGACTGCTAAGGACAGCTGTGCAAGCCTTGCTTTATTATATTTCTGCCTGTGCCATAGCCTTGGAAAACCAGACAGACTTGCTAGTACCGGCCATGAAGAAAAGCTGAAGGCAAGTGGGGCAGCAGTAACAATCTGTTTGCAGACAATACATGAATATACTGAAGAAAGAAATTGCAAAGTAATTTGGAATTTTTTCCTGAACCAAAATAGAACCCATTTAGCCACTAATCCAGGGACTATGGATATTTTTTTTTATATTCCTATGGATTCACAAAAGAAGCTTCTTACATGAATTGGGTTTTCTTAGCCATCACATTCTCCAATTGTTGTAATTATTTTAATACCTATGATAAATGGGATCCTAATTTAATCTGCAGTTACTTATTATTAGAATTACATTCTTTCAGAACTAGATACTTGATAACTCCCATTAAAGTTTTTGTTTTGGGATACTTCTACACCTCCTCTTACTCAAGTATTTCACTTCCAACATTTACTCAATGGAAACTGCTTACGATATTCTCCCTTCTCTTTATTCAATGACATTACATAGATACAGTGGAGACTCCACAGCTGTATTTCCTAAATATACATGGCTTTAAAGTTTTCTGGTGGTGTCTGGGAGATAGAAGACAGCTCTGGACAACAAAGAGTCCTCATTTAATAAAGGAGTTATTCTTAAGTTAGCATACAGTCACATCTCATTAAGCATCTTATAGAACCCACCAACAGCATTCAGAGCTTCCCCCCTTCATTAGGGGTTAAGTGAAACTGTAGTTAAGATATAGATAACAATAAAACAAAAAACTTAAGAGCAAAGCCCACCTCACTGAATATCTCTTCATGGGCAGGTAATCCAAGCTAGTAATATACTTAGGCATTGAACAACACTGCAAATGGATGCAAGTAAAGCAGCATGTGTGCAGGAAAATAAGTCTGCAAGGTTATGCTAGACATAAGCCTATGTTAAAACTATTTCAACATTTAGGTTTTATTCTGTGCCAGAATTTCTGGCACAAGTGTGTAGCTTCAAATGGCATGTTCCTACTCTATTTTAAACAGCTAGGCATAAGTAGTCAACTGTTTGAGAGTCAAAGTAGAATATGCAACTCCAATTAACACTAATGGGAGCTGTATGTTTATTCAGCTACACATGGTGCTAAAAATGTACTTCTTGGCCCATAGCTTTAAAGTAAGAAAAAAATCATGTTCTGAAATGTAAAGGGAAAAAGGTTCATGTTTCAGACATTTTCACAGTGTGCAAAAAAAGATTATTATAGTGCAGTTGTTATAGGCAGTATAAACTGCTACATAAAGGCAAATCAGGCCTGCAATAAAAGATCTGATCACCAAATAATCATTTCTGTGTCAAGCCTCTTACACTGATATATAAACCGAATCAAGGCATTTGCATGGATAGAATATAGTGGACATAACTCACAGCTAAATCTTGAAACTTGCAATCAGCAATTATTTCAAAAAGTTTCCAAGTGCTCTGCATCATCTAAAGCAAAAGTATCATTCTAAAGAGGGAATATGAAACCATCTGTGTTTGTTAATATGGCCTTAAGTGTTAAATTTGCTGTTGCTGTCTTGAGCTATGTCAAGACTGTTTAAATAAAAGCTGTGACTTGCTAAATCCTGTCCCTAGCTAATTAAAACCATGAGTTTGAAGTATGTTGCTTAATACATACCCTTTACTCACTGTTCACTGTTGATACACTTACTAAAGAATTGCACAATACAGGACACATTCTGTTGCATTAGAGGCCCTGAATAAGAAATGAAAATGTGAATTTAAGAGAATTCTTAGAGTACAAAAAAAAAAATCAAACATACTGCTGTTATTAAAGGCAGGAGGGGCTTCATGAAAATGCAGAAAATTCCTTGGTTTTCAAAGAAATTTATTTATTTTTTAATGGCTAACACTCCTAAATATAAATCAGACAAATGCAGGTTATCATCTAAGGGAGATGCTTTATAAGAAATTGTTTTCAGCATTGGAAGATGGACAAAATCCAACATTTAAAATTGAGAAAAAAAATTGTAAACACAATTCCAGGATGAATTCAAAGCACTTACTAAGTAAGGCACATACCAGCTTCTTAATATGGCAGATCTTTTCTTTTAAGTAGGATTTGAGATAATCCAGAAACAGCACTATGGCTGTGTGCTCCCTTCCGTTTTAGGAAGACACATTGTCACTCAGCTGTTTTAGTTACAGACTGGTTGCATTGAGAACTGTTTTTTTACAGTGAGGAAGATGTTTTCAAGTCCAATACATTCAAAAGGCGCTAATAACTTAGTGCAATCAGTGCAAGATACTATCAGTAGAGAGGATCCTGCATATAAAGTTCACACACGAGAAACTTCTGAGCATTGATTAAGTTTAGATCTGAAGCCAAACTTCATCATTATGGTTCCTCTGTGTCCATCAGTCAGCTTTCTTATGCAGCTGTAGCAAATTACAGTTGCAAAAGCATTATCTATCAGTTATTCAAGAATGGCTAATGATTGCGCATCAGAGAAAAGCCCTTTAAGTCAAAAGAGATAAAAAACATATTCTGGCTGCTGTCGGAGTATACAGCTCTTTGACAGTAACCACATATCGCAGATATACCGTGCAGAAGGGAAAGAGAGATACTGGTTCACACCCACACAAGCCACAAACTTCTTAATGTTAAAAATTTTCACCTTCCCAGAGGCAATGAATTCTTGGCTCATCCAAAGTATCTGAGACAATTATCAGTCACAATCCATGTCCCTGAAGCTTTTTCTTTAGCAAGAAGCAGCTTGTGCAACCAGGCAGCGTTCTACTTCTCTAGCAAATATTAGTAATAAAAGTAATAGCTCTTCATATCCTACAAATTCTACACTGCATTTAGTTATTTGTAATTGCAAACTTTTCAAGTCAAGGATAGGTTTGTATTTTGAAGGTAGCCTTAGTGCATGGGGACCTAACCATAGGTTCAGCTGTAAAATAAATGAGTAACAAATGGCATTTATTGAGAGTAATCGAGCAGCGAAATAAGAACAGTACTCTTCAATCTGCGACCTTAAGGTCAAAAGAATATTTCTTCATCCTAAAGAGGACATCAGGGAGCTCACCATTTCCACTGAATGGATACAGGGATTGCAAAGATATAGACTTCATTGCCAATCATCCTAAAAAAGCCCCACCATGTAAATGGGGACCAACTGTCCAGTGGTACACTGACACAAAGACCACTGTGTCCCCTTCACCAGAAAGTACGTACAGGTAAGGAGAAAGTCTCTCTGAACATGTGTAAGAAGGAGAAAAGTGACAGCATGGGAGATGCTCCAGATGTCCCAGTCCAAGTTTCATCTGAGACCTGAGAGATCTCAGGATATGTTCTGTTTGCAGTAATGTTTTCTTGCAGTCTCAAGAAAGGGGGGAGGGAGAAAATAAAGGAAAAAGGAAATAAAACACAAAAGGCAAACAAGAAAAACAAGGGAAAAACCCCCAAGAAAACAAATTTTAAAAATGAAGGGAAGATTTTGTAAACTTAGAAAAGTTCTTATTTACATAAGACCTACATTCACTCTGATTTTAATGGAACTACTTCAGCTTACAGTTGTGTGATCAAGAGTAAGATAAGAACTGTAGTTCAGTCTAACTGTACTTCTGAACTTGCTTTCAGCCTGAAATACCCATACATCAGTGCAATGCACAGAAGCTTTAATGCAAAACCTGCCCTTATCTTTTTCAATACAGTACCATGTCTATTATATTCTACAACTTCATTAGCATGAATAAATTCAATCAATATTTCAGCAAAGAATGAAAGTCAATTGTGCTTCTTATTCATAACCTCTTAGGGAACACAGTACTGTACCAATGACAGCCTCACACAGCTTTAGTAGAAGGTGTCTAAAGTAATTATCTGTGGACAAACTAGACAATTTTATATACTTTTTAATGAGGAACTTCCTGAAATAGTGAGCCATTTAAAAGTCAAAGGATTATCATGGCACTTTTATGTGTACTGTGTTTCTCAGGCCAAACTCGGCAGCAGTGTGCCTGCATATACATCCACTAACATTAGTGGAATTACGTCTCCTTGCAACGGGGTTAAATCGGAGCTCACGTAACCATGAAAAGTTAAAACACTGCTAAAGTCAGGTTGTTCACAAGGGGAAGAACACAGCCCTTTAACTAAGACATAGATCTTCCATAGCTTATTTATCATTAACAGAAAGTGCTTTATAGCACTGCATAGAGGTTGCCATAAAACAACATTTTAAGGCGCTCTCAACCATATTTCAGCCATAAATGTCCTATAGACATAGGAAGGAAAACTACCAAGGTTCAATATTATCATCTTTATTACAGATGACCTCACTATTGTGTTCTCTATAAAGAAAAAATATTAAACCATTAACACAGCCTGAATCCTAAATTAATACAGGTTTACTACTCATATCTAGATCTAAATGGCCTTAGTTGCAGTGTAATTATTTTTCTGTGAAAATTTTGTTGACAGCCTCATTAACAGTGATCAGACCAGAATAAATGTTACCTCTTCCACTAAAAATGCGACTTCACTGGCAGAGTGTGCCATATATTAGTACACATCCATCAGTGATTCAGTTTCCAGTGAAGTTTTATAATGAATGATATATTAAAAAACAAGGCACAAATTAATGAAGTCAGTCATTTCACTATGTTTTACAAAGCTTAAACAGCTGAAACAGCTATACTGTTTAATCCAGATATTTCTATTACCCTATACACTACTTCTCAAAAATAGTCCTATTTGCCAGTATGCTTCCAGAATACAAAGATATTACAAGCTGTATCACTGCAGCCCATAAAGATTCTTATAAAAATTCAAAGGAAACAGTAGAAAAAATAATACTAGTTATTGTTTCATTATTTTTATAAGATTAATATGTTTGATACCAAAATATATTTCTGCTTAAATGGCAGCTCTATACATCCTAAATCTAAAAAGCCCCAAGGCAATTTCTAATGCCTTGTGTCAGAGTATGGCAACAGCAACAGTTCTCATTTTTGAGCCTATTCTACCTCATTATTCTACTGGAACTTCACAGAATTTGCCTGACTTACTGAAATGTTCTGAGATAAAACCCACATGATTTATGAAGACGGGCATTTTTACTTAAACACAGCAGATTTAAATCATTAAAATGGCTTTCTTACGTTGGAAATAGTTCCATCCACAAAAGTCATATTTCAGTACAAAGCAGTGTTACTCTGAAAATGGTTTCCCGTCATACAGTGCTTTGAAAAGGACTTTCTCTTATTTGCTCTGGAAACCACATTTTGCCTTGTATAAATAATAATGATTGCAGCAGATTAGATAAAAATGCTGTATTTTTTAAAAACTATTTGAAAATCCCTCCTTGCTAATTTAATTATTTCTTCTAATTGTTTATTAATTTTTTTTGGTCCTCTGGGAGGTACACACAGAATTTCTTCTTCTAGTTTTAACTATAACGTAGAGGGCACATGACTACAGTCACTGTATGGTTGCACCAAAACAGACCTGTGAGCACCGTTCTGCAGTAGGAACGTGTCTCTATTGATCGTGGCAATAAGCTCCCAGGAATTTGCCTAAAATCCTGAATGCCTCTAGGTCTCACTACTGTAATAGGCCCCAGGTTATTCTTTCTTTTTCTTTTGGTTATTATTGTTTCTCAAATGGGTAACACAGAAATCAATTACAGAAAGTTATATTCTTGGCGGTTTAGGCATGAAAGAGGGCCTAGAGAGATATGCAAGCTACAGCGACAGTATATTCTTCTTATTCACCTTGATACAGCTTTTGTACATTGTGCTCATCATAGTTCAATAGTACCTGACAAAACTAATGCTAGTTTTCATCTAACACTAGCTTGTGATGTGAAATAATCTGTGTGTGTGAACATGCTTTTAAGCACTACAGTGCACCAAAGAATGAGCTGTTTTCAGCTAACGTTGAGCCACTAATGATTTTAATGAGAGTGCCTTCTGGATTCATATTTTTTTCATAAAATACATCACACTAAAACAAAATCAATGAGAAACATTAATTAGGGCCTTTTTAGACGCCTTCTGTGGTGTTGTTTTTCTTTTGAGAAGCACCAGATGAAGAATGCTGTGCTTTATTTAAGCTAAGTTGTTTGACATTTAGATGAGAGAAAAAAGAGAAAAATACTAACAAACACAGGAACAATTTTTGACAGCTCTTTGTCATGCAAGAGAGAAAAAAGGGGACCGACTGTGAGATACTACTTTGAAGCCCTGGAAATTTGTAATGAAAAATTTAAGATACAAGAGAGGAAGAAAGATGAGCTATTCATTTGGTTCTGCATATATTAACACTTGTAATTCAAACTAAAGGTTTGCTATGTGTTTTCATAATTTTGACTCTAATAAATATCTTGGAGAATTGCTTTGATATTCTAAGATCATGCGTGTAGCTTGCATCCATTAAGAAAAATGGGGAACAATCATCATCAGCCCTCTTGGCACTAATGAGAAGGTCATTGCTCTTTAATTATCACAGACATGAAACTGAAATATTTCAAAGGGTTTGTAGAATACAGTAGCTATGGGCAAGGCTGTGTATCTGTTTATAAGTCTGTCTGTCCCACAGCAAATCAAGCAGGACGTGCATCTTCAATACTGTAGCCTCTCTGCTTTTGTGTATATTTAATTTTCAAGTTTGTATCACTGTTTCTTGCACATTGGATTAATCTGGGAAATTTAGACCAGCTATTAGCAGGGGCCGAGTAGGAGGGAGGAGGGCAGGGAGAGGCGGAGAAAAAGGGATAGAGATGTGAGAATAGTAAAATGTTCCTCATCAGGAGGTATTGTGAAATAAGTACTAGTGTGTTGTGTGACCTTATTTCCCACAGTAGGGGTGTTAGGAAGAAATAGCAACGATGAGGTATTGCAGGAAAATATTAGCAAATTAAAAATTTGTGGTTGGCATTGGTTGTGATCTCACTCATATTTCCACCCTTGCAAAGGAAGTGACTACAGGGGGAACAGATACAGTTGAAGCAAAGCAGGGGGTGGAACAAAAGTGAGTTTTTCCCTTTTGGTTCTGAATTCTCCAAAACAATTTCCTCCTGCTCTGGTACAGAACTAAAATAAATCTCTGTGTTTCCACCTAATATGTTTACATCAGATAAATTATATTGACCCATTACAAAATCTGGAATTACTTCAAAATTAAATAGACTATTTTAACTTCAGTAAACAGTAAGCAGCCTCGTCTTTCATGCAAGTGAAAGACTGGAGTAGAAAGAGAAGTTTCCTCTCTCTGAGGAAGAGCGAGAGGAAAGAGGAAGAGACAGCTTTTGTATATGATTTCCATTTTGGTTTGTACAATTTAGACTACTAATGCTGAACAGCAACCTTCACACTTTTTGCTCTATTTTTACCTTTGAGAGCAGTCACATTCCCAAAGGCAGGGTCAGAGTAGAGAGGGGAGTGGGGGATAAAGCATTCAAAATGCCAGCAATCAATGCCCAGTCTCCTCTGGATGCTTTGTTGTAAATGGAAAGTTATGGCAAATAGGCAAAAATCGCTTCTAAATCTAAAATTCACAGATATTTGTCATAATTCAGACTGTTTCTATTTGCCAGCTTTGAAAGATCGATACTGAAATTTCAACTCATATTGACTTACAGAACCCGGATTTCTAAATTTTCATTACTGAAATCTGATGTTAACATTTCAATAGTTTCACAATAGCAAATCTTTACGACAAATGAAAAATTTACCTTCCTCCAACCCTCATCTTGAAAGCCACCTTAGGTGGAATTGCATTAGGTGAGGAAGGAATAATTTTCCAGGTTATTTCCAACAGAAATTCCAACCAATTCTTTTCACAGAGTTTGATCTTTCTGTGGAAATGCAAATTCCCTTTCCTCCCCCTGACAGATGTCAGGCCAGAAAAACTTCTGGGGACTTTTAAATTCTAAAAGCAAAACCCACCACCCTATATTTTTCAGTCTTTTATAATACTTTACACACAGAAAGGTAGAGAGAAATGTCATCATAGAATCATCATAGAATTGTTTGGGTTGGAAGGGACCTTAAAGATCACCCAGGTCCACCCCCCTGCCACAAGCAGGGCCCCCTCCCACCAGCCCAGGTTGCCCCCAGCCCCATCCAGCCTGGCCTGGGACACTGCCAGGGACGGGGCATCCACAGCTGCTCTGGGCAGGCTGGGCCGGTGCCTCATCACTCTTCCAGTAAAGAATTTTTTCCAAGTGTCTAAAGGATCATGGGCAAAGTCAGTATAGAGTAGTAGCTGCACAGATCTTGTGTGTTCAACTGGTAATACAAATGCAAAGCATGAGGGACTGGTAGATACCCTGAAACCAGGTGAAGTGGCCTAATCCCCACAGAAGGCAAGTCTCCAATTAAGTGATTCTGACCATTAAAAAAAAAAAAAAAGATTTCCCTATTAAAAACTAACGTAAACATTTTCATAGGAGTTTTCCCTTGAGATCTACATACATAACATTGTACAAAAAGATCAGACCGCCTTTTTCAGAGAAAGGCTCAAGTAATTATTTCCAGGGTGACTAAAATGCCTGACTTGATATGGTCAAAGCAGCAGCATAGCCTATATCTGAACTGAGATACACATCTGAACACCCAGCTCAAGAAACGTTTTTTGGCCTTTCTCCTTCCCACTTTCCTAAGAACCTGCTTTCCACATTAAAGAAATTTGTTGCGTGAACCAGATGGGGAACACAGTGTGCCTCCCACAAGTACTGCAGATGTACTGCTCACACCTGGAGAGAGACAATTTTAATCTGTAAATCAAGCAGCACAAAAAGCACCAGGGAGCATCTTTCCTCTTTCAAAGTATTATCCTGCTGGAAATATTTAGCAGGTTCCCAAATACTTCTCATTTACAGTATTTTCTCTCCTAAAAACACAAAACCAAAGTATAACTTCTCAGTACTACATTCCTTTTATATATTTTCCCCTAGCTTTATACAGCTCAATATCCAGAAATATAAATTACTTTCTATTTATGTAGCTAATTTATCCAGATCATTCTTAATTATACTGCCCCCTGTTTTTACTACTCTTTGCTTTGTATCTTTGGCAACTTAAATTCTTTTCTGTTTGTTTTTTCCTCTTGATCATTAAGACATAAAGCAAGCGAAATTAGTCCTAAAAACCGATCCTTGTAGCACTTCTTTTTTGTCCACCTCCTCATACCCTGAACTGACAACTCACAATTACCTTTTTGCGTTTGGTATCAAAGTACTTTAAAAAAAAATAAATCATCACTTCATGTAGTAGATCCCTATACAATACTTAGAAAACTTGCATGTGATTAGAAAAGCCTTTTGTGCAGCATTCTATCAAAAAATGCTGAAAGGAAAGGAAAACAGAAGAACGTTCACAACGTTACAGGACGAAAGATGATAAAGTAACTTTTACCAGAGACAGTTGCATGAGATTTTGACAGCTGGTGGGGGTGGGGGATGGGGGGTGGGGAATTGCTATTATTTTAATCTCTTAACAATGGAAATGCCACACAATGGACAAATAACATAGCTTGCTACTCAAGTTTTCTATTGCCTCAAATCATCTCCTTCTGCCAGTTATTACCAACCCTTCTTTCTTCTTCAGCCCTGCACCACATACAACCCTGAAAGCTGCACCTACCATTGAAAAAGAATACTCCGCATTTGAAGCATCTGCTTTTCTTTGTGGACTCCCCATTTCACTGTGATTAACATCACAGATGACAAAAAAATTTCCACTTATGGAACAGAAAGTGGCTGCTCAGTTCATCCCCATTGCTCCCACAAGAACCAAGTATCTTGGTAGACATTCATGGAAGGCACAGCATGTTTCCAGAACTCGGCTAGTAGAAGAAGAAAACAATTGGATAAAACTCACAGGTATAGAGAAACTAAAACTTCCTGGAAGTACACAAAACCGCGTCGAAAAGGTACAGTTTGCAGCAGTTACGTGGGTCTACTTAAGTATATCTGAAAACCCAAACCATGAGATCTGATCTACCCTCTGGGAAAAGCTTTACATGTTGAAGGCAGAAGGTTGTTCTGTAGTTACCCACTCTCAGGGTTAACTAGTGTCTGAAGTAGACAAACATACTAGTTGAAGAAATTAAGCTCTTTCTTAAGAAATCATGAAAAAAAACCCAAAACTTAAACATACTTATTTAGAAATAGAAACACTGTGAAAGCTCATGAAAATAAGGCTGCTTGAGTTGTAAGGCAATGGAAAACCTGAGCATGAGGCAATGAATTCCTAGATCAACAGGGGCCTAAAGGGGCCAAACCCCGCACCTATTAATTTCATGCCATTGGCTTCAGTAGGGCCATATCCAATAATGACAAGTGATACTCCTGGTGCGGTTGTTTTTATGTTGTGTTAATACAGTGTTAAGCCAGTTGTTTAAAACTGCTTTGCAGTAATTAAGTAATGGCAGTTACTGTTACATGTGTTTATTAGTAAAAAATAGTAAAGGGCTGTTGCTGTTCTGTTCTTTATACGTGGCCTAAGGGACTCTAGTTTTTGTACTCCCCAAAGTGCCCTCTCATTACTGAACTAAACTTGCCAATAAAATGCCACAAGGGATAAAGGAGTTTATTTTTTTTCAGTGGGGTGGGAGTTCAGCTGAACCTGAACATCACCAGAACGACAGCTGCTGATTTCTTGCAATGGGAGCAGCAAGCCGTGCAGGGAGGGCTTTCTGTGCTGCTCTCCGCTCGCTTTCACATTGCGGCATCACTGCGACACAAGAGGTGTGTAGGCGGATGCTACAGTTTTCTTCCTACTTTATTTCTCTTCAAGAATACTAAACACTGCTGAAGTCAGCAGTAACTTTTCAAATGCAATGTCAGAAATCTGTAACACAACAAGCATGGAGCTTTTTCTAAGGCAACACAAGTATTACAAAAACGATCACAAAACCAAAGTCCAAATCTACTTCTTCACTGTATTTGTTAGAAAAGACAAAAACAGGCCTGAGCTTCTATCCCCACATGTAGCCAGAGCCCAACTCAGTTAGCCTCACACGGGGCACCAATTGTTGCAGCACACACAAACAAACTAGTAGGTTGCAACAAGACTCTTACCCGTAGGTCAGAGTCTACTATCTGTGCTGTAGCTTCTTCCTCCAGAGGCCAGACCACACTGCTCCTCCTCCATCCAACCCCCTCTCCCACAATCCTCAGGGCTATTTAACCACTTAGCAGACAAGCTACAGCTCCACATCGTCCATGTCAATCAACCCACTGCCTTCAAGGCAAGGCCACAGCTGCATGTTATCAATACTAATCAACCCACTGCCTTCATTGCTCTACAACCACATACCTTACACACCCCTTAACAGGAGTGTGAGATCAGCAACACGTGAAATCTTTATGTTCATCATTCTGACATTTGTTTACTAGGCAGCAACAATATGGAGAAAGTGCCTGAAACCCCAGGCTGAATGAAATTATGGCTGTTCAAAGCATATCTTAAAAAGACTGCATCATAAAAAAAACCCCACAACTTAAGCCCCACGAAGGATAACCGCACAGATTGCCATGAAACATTCAAGGATCTAAAGATCAAGTGGCTCCATTTTTCACTTAAGAAAGGAAGTTCACTCCTTTTATTTGCTGACTTCTTCCAATCACTAAGCAATAAAAAGTGAACTTTATTTCAAGTAGGCAGCCTACAACTATGATAATATGAGCAATATAATCATCCCATGTCAAAGGAATATTCCTTATATTTACATTTATATTCTACATCATCTTTTAGTTTTCATATGAATGTTTTCTTTGCACTCCAGTTTTGATATATCTTGCCATAAGGAGAATTTTAGTAAGTTCTGAATAGAAGTCTGGCAAAGATGAGGTATGCCTAAAGGTAGCATTTTCAGCAAGCTGAGTAACATGCAATAGCTACAATATAGTAAGATGATTTCTCTGGTCAAGACTAGCTTTCAGCAAATCATTGTCTCATAATACCATGGCTCCAGTATTTTAAAGACAATTTTGTCATAAATTCTAGTTCAAATGCTGCCAGTGAGTAAATCCTATGCATGTCTGACTTAAAATTCAGAGGGTGATAGTCTTGAAGATTCTTGTTAAACTGTTTTCTTTCTCTTGGACTCCTTATTTGAAGCATATTTTTAATTATGCATCATTGCCCACACATAAATTCATTTATGTATATTAATTTTTGCTCCACTTAGCAGAGTGGTCACTTAATTAAATGTCTTCAGTTGTTCTAATGAAAAGAAGAAAAAAAAAAAAAACACAGCTTTAACGGAATGTTGTAACACTATACATTTAAACATACTATTTGTTGCCTTTATTTCAGTCCATTTGTAGCACTGATACTAGGACATTTGTGGAACCAATATTAAAAAGTAATATACTTTTCTAAAGCCCCTAGACTGTTTAGCAGATTTTTAAATTGAAATCAAAATTATACAGATTTTTCATTCTGATAATTTTACCAATTCACTAATTCTTTAATCTTTACAGGTCATTGAACAGCTTCACATTAATGAGATGTAGTTAAGAACAAATTTTACAGTTTTTCTTTTTTCTCTCTTTTTTTTTTGAAAAATGTTGCATATCATTTGCAAATTAGAAAGAACTTGTTCCATTTATGGTACATTTATTTAAAATAATCGAATGCATGAGAGCCAGCTGAACACTGTGTGCAATGATGCTTTAAAACAAATTACCATTTATTTATAAGGAAGAAATAGACTTTTAAAAAGCACACAGACTGAATTTCATTATTAATGGTGTTCTCCATGCAAAACCGATTTCTTTCAATAAGGTACAAAACCAAGAGAAAACTCAAAGAAAAACCAGGAAGAAAGCCTATCGCAGGGACACGCATATTTTGCATATTAGAAATTCGTAAAACATGAACAAAAGTCTTGAGATGCATGGATGAGGAATTTCAGTGGCAACTTCCCTGCAGCTGCTGGACAGTCTCAAACTATACAGTAGATACTGTATTTAAAAAGAAGTCAAATTACTCAACATCAGCATGTAAAAACACCACTTTTTTTCCAGTATGCACAGTGTATTCGAGAAACACTTCTAACATCAGATGCCTGAAAGAATCAATATTTCAAAATTATCGTAGACTGTAATTTCATGCTGTGGAAACAGTGAAAGGTAATTACTTTGGCTCAAGTATGTTAAATTACTATTATTCTATTCTAAATTGAATAGACTGTTTATCTTTCTAAACAGCAGGTTAACCCCCTAGGGTTTCTTGGGCCAGGTTTGGTGCATAGACACATGTGCACACCACCCATGAAAGTCAGCTCCTGGCCCAGAGGTCCATTGTTATTCAGTCAAGAAAAATTAACTTGCTGAAGATTAAAGTTACATCTCTTAGCTGGATGTTTTGACTGCTGTTCAACAATTCTCTAGGCTCGTTTCTAAAAGCCTGCAAAATGTGCATTTGACTCCCTCTGGAACTCGAATGAAAAGCATTTTATACTGTTTACAAACAGTTATTTCATTGCAGAAGAGCAGCAGTCAGGAACAAAGATTTATTTATTTTTTTCTTTGGTTGAGAGAATAATTGAAAACTGTAATTCCATGAGTACATGTCTTATAACTTCAGCGTGCTCATTCCCTTGCCCTTTAGCTCCCTCTCTGATATTTTATCAGCTAGAATCTGACCTGTAGCATCACAGCTCAGTATAAAGGGGTACCACACGTTTCTTGGTTAATTTTAAGAGGTATAGATGGAAACCTAAGAAAATTTTCTTTCAAGTCAGCTTTTGGAAAGGCTCAAAAAATACCTTAGGTTCAAAGACATATGAACTGTTTGGCAATAATTACTACACACCTGACAATTCCAGAAAACTTTTTCATGTAGAGGAATGACGTACATAAAGCTTGGAACTACCGTTACTAATTAGATTGCTGTTAACAGTCAGCAATATCAGTGCTTGACTGCAAATTCATATCTGGCCAGTGATCTGACAACAATTCCAAATTACTTATTAGTGATTTTCACAACAGGAGGTGCTTTGTAAAAATCTAAACTAATTCCTTTTTCTCTCACTGAAATAGCTATTTGCACGACTCCTGAACTACCAAAATTTTTCTGTGTAGCTGCCAGCTATTGTAATTGATGAGATTCGAAGGGTTTTTGCTTCTAATAATCTTCCTTACAAAATTTCTTAGTAAAAAAAAAAAAAAAAGAAAAAGAAAATCAGAGATCCTGGGGCCTGTTTTCAGCTCTGCAGTCAGCTCCTCTGATGATTGTGCTTTCCACCTATTCTGATTTTTCACTCTTGCAGCCTTGGGGAGTGACATGGTCTCTGCCTAAGTTCTACTCACTCATTTTAATACTGCCTTCCCACAGCAAAGGGCCACTGAGATGTGGCAGCTTCTCCGAGCCTTCATTCCCTCACTTGTTCTTCACTACCTTACTACCAAATGGGGAGAGAACAACCTGCGCAGGGTTAGCCTGCCCGCTCTCACCACAGACCCTAACACGGCAGTTTACAGCTGCAACAGCAAGTTCTGACAGCAGATCTCAGGGTTCAGAGTAGCCTGTAGGGAAAAATATCTATCCTTCCCTTTACCACTCCTATTTGCTTCCATTTCTCTAAACACAGGAAGAAGGCAAAGAAACCACAGAGCTCTGGATGAAGAGACACGAGATAAAAAAGTAAAGACAGAATACAGAGAGAGGGGGGAAATGAAAAGAACATGTTCCTGGGAGAACGCTTTGGAAAGTTCAACTTGCTCTCTGCTGCTAGCAACCTGACGATGTAAGGAAGAGAAAGTGCATGATTGTCTAGTTTCCTCCTCTGTTAGCTCCAGCATAAGGAAAAGACACACTGCCCTGCAACATCTGAAAGATAATGGTCTGCCTTCAAGTACAACAGCTTCTGAAAGCCCCCATAATGGACTTCTTATTATGGCCTACACCACAATTAGGCCATTTCTAAGACACTTCTTCTCATTTCTTTTGGTCTACTCTCATCCAGTATAAGATTTGCACCCTTTTCTTCATGCAGTGGCTAATGGAAAGTGCTTAATGGAGCCACTATAAGTAAGTTTTTGTCTGAGAATCTGATTTCAGCAGAGCTGAAGTTCTAGAAGTTTCTGTCCAGCCAATGTGATTGAAACCAAAGTACCTCAAGTTGAATTTAAATCACTTGTGTAGCAGTACTTTTAAAAAATGGTTTGCCTTGTGATGATAAAGCCACGGAGTTACATTTTGCACAGACATAACTTAAATTATTTTACCTCTAGCACCCAAGTAATGTAAGTTTTTATATTTGTAGTTTTTGTCCTATGTGCTCGAAGCATAACACTCATGCAACATTAAAAAAATCTTTACACTCGAGCCTAATTCTAATACAGATGGACGGACAACGCCTATCTATGCCTTTCCCATTAAGGGAAAACCCGTAACATTCACTGTACATCCAAGCATGAAGTTTTATTTGGAAATTGAGAGAATTGAGTACAAAAATTAGGAAGGGGCTTAACCTTACCCATCAACAAGTTCTACAAACAATCAAGAATATACAGGAAAACTATTTCCCTCAGTTATCAGTCCCTGTTTCTTAAGATTATTTCCCCACTAAGGTTATTTGTGTTGAAACAACTAAGATCAGCTTTCTAAACTGCAAGTTCTCTGCACAGAGCTGCAGTACACGGTCCGCCTCAATAACTCATAAAGAGTGGTTGACCTGAAGACTCCTTTCTCCTCTTCTGAAAAGAATAATGTCCAGCTATTTGGCAATGCTAGCTTTGGCATTTTTCACTTCATTCTGGAATAAATCTGGACTAATTACCCTAGCGCATTGTCACAGCCCTGATGCTTGTCAGCACATGGGCTGGGCACTGGAGCTGCACTTCCATTGCCTCAACCTCCACATGGCTTACAAACCTCCTTCCAGTGAGGAGCAAACCTGCAGAGTCCCTGGGGGAGAGTCCAGGCTCCCAGAGCTGCTGAGACGAATCTTTCTGTTCACCGTGGTCATCAAGGGAAACAGTGTGTTGTAACTAATAAAACAGCTGTGAAGCTATCTTTAAAAAAAAATAGGCAGAATAGCCCCATGGATATACTGAGATGCCAAGGCAATAGTAAAAATAATAATAGACTCATGTACGCTTTATTTTGACAAGAAAACACAAACTATTGTTTTCTCTTTGGTAACGGGTAATGTTTATGAAGAAATCATTGAGAAAGTAGTTGCTGTAGAAGAAAAAGAAAGCATTTGAATCCTGCTACTTATAGATCAAATAATAGAAGCAATTCCGAGGAAAATGTAAGATGTCACAGTCCTTTGATAGTTTTAGAAAAGGCAGTCACAACTCACTGATGGAAGACATTAGTTAATATTTTAGGGCTATAACCAATGACAATAACTTCTGGACAGATATAAACTGCTGGAGAAAGCCTTAAAGGAGGCACAAAACTTTCTCTGGTATTAATTTATTACCAGATGATAGTTTACCCAAAATAATACCAATCAGTAATTTGGATCATATTACTCCTGCAATTAGGACAGAACTCTATGTCAGTGTAAATACAGATCCATGCAAAGCAGTGTAACCAACCTTTGCCATCTTCATGTTCACTCTCTTGTCCTCCAGCCAGAAAATTGAATCTCTTTTTCTTTCAAAAATTCAAAGCTAGTCTTGCCATAGTCTATTGGAATTGGGCTGACAAATTCTCTAAGCCCCAGGGATTTGTCCTTGCAAAATTACATTCTTCAAGTCAACAGTCTTCTGCTGAAGGAGTCTTTGACTTAGAAGCAGAAGAATTGGGCAATATCCCCAATCTAATGCTCATACCAGTGTTGTAGCTTCACAAACTAGCTGCATTCCTTAGAATGATGGTAATCAGTATCGCTATTGGAAGCGTACATGCAGTAACCACAAAAAAATAGATTCTGGGAGAAGCAAAGGTAGTTGCAAGACAAAAGAGAAGCCCCTGTTCTACATTTCTCCTCAGCTTTCCAAGTAAAAGCTGCTTCACATCATAAAGACATGAAATCTGTCCTGAATGCAGTCTCTTGGGAATGGACTGAATGCAATATTCTAGATTAGGTAATCTATGCAATATTTCATTGTGTGCCCAGCTCCAGGTTGCACTCTTATTCCAGACAGCGCTCTGTACAGTCAGCTACTTTTTTGTCTGAAAAAGTCCATCTCCTGTGAGACTCACCTCAGATAAGCTGGGTGGTCTGAGGGAATGACCCAGCACAGGCATTCGTGTTGACACCTCACCTCAAGCCCAAGCTGGGCGTTTTTGCCTGCATCACTGATACTACTCTCCACTGCAAAAATGGCAAAGCCCAAGGAAATTCTCAGCAAGTAAGCCACAGAAAGGAAGCGTTTTTACAAAATACTCTTCCTCGGTCAGCACATCTTCACTTCCAGTATGGTTTCTCAATAGAAACAAACCCTGTTTTTCTTGGGCTACAGGAGGATTCCTGCGTCTCTTCAGGGCCCTGCAGCTCACCATAATGTGCCGATACAGGAGCACAGCCTGGCCCCATGCTGCCTGCCAGCCAGCCAAGCCACACAGCCCAGCAGCCCCTGCCCCCATGGGCTCTATCCCTTGAGACACCCATTGCTACCATGAACCACTCTTCCCAAAAGAACATGTCACAACCATGATCAAACAAAAGCATCCTAACAGTATCCACCACAGTCACAAAAAGGACCTCTATCCTCTTAGGCCAGCTTTAGAGAAAGTCAGCATATAAGCAGAAAAAGTTATAGCTACAGTTATCATTGTAATACTTAAAACCACCCCTTCAAGTTATAGAATAACCATGTCATTGCAATAGTACCAATGAAGTTTTCACATCTTTTCATGCATCTTCCAAGCTTTCTAAACCCACTCTGAATAACAGCATCTCACATGATGCCCACTCCCTATCTCATCACGCCTATCCTTAAGTGGTCTTCCTGTTTCTCTCAGAGGCATGTTCTCAGAGCTCTGCTGTACTCAAAAGCATTTGCAACAATAAATATTTCCCTTCAATCTGCAGTTTTCTTAACAAAGTGCTGCCCTTCTGAACAGAACCACATGGTTCTGCTTTTTTCCCCAGATACTTAGGTGGATGTCTCATTAGAATGGGTTTATAACAGATACTGAACTTGCTTCTGAAGTTCTGCCAAAAAATACTGCAGATTGCATGGAGATTCAACAGCTTGGGATGCTCCCACTCCCCCCTTGCTCACCCATTAATGAATTGATCAATGTTATTATGGTGACGTTATGCTCTGTCACAAATGTCTTCACAGCATTCAGTTTTGCACATCCATTAGGTGAGAGACAAGGGTCAGTTAGGAAACAGAGGTAGGCAGCTGTTGAGGCAAGAACAACTGGAAGCTAAGCCTGGGTACATCCATCCACTCAGTTTGCCTGTAAGAGCAAAACTGGAGCAACATGCAAAGCAGCCAGCTACAAGGTAAGCAGGTAGATGAGAAAAGAAGATTTTTAAAAGTTTCATATGTCAAAAACTGAAGGGAAATGGAAGAAGGAAAAGGAAAGGAAATCCAGAAAAGGAAGGAAAAGAAATGATTCAGCATGCTTTTTTCAGAAGAGGACTGGGGACTGGTCATCGGACAAGACTAATCAAGCCCAGAGAATTCAGGCATTGAACAGAATCCAAGCAAGAACTAGGATTCACTAGGACAGGCACCTAGGATGAGGATATTGTAGTGACCATAGCATCTATTAAGAAGTTAATTACACCACAGAAAAAATGGTGCCAGGAAAGGATTTTCCTGCAACAGGATAGCTGACAAAATAGTTCAAACTGCTCAAAACAAATAGTCTATAGCAAAATTTAATCCAGCAGGGGACTTTTATACTATGTGTCTTACATTTATATGTAAAATAATGCATTAATGTTTTCAGAAAAGATCTGCATTTTAAAACTTACAACTTACTGTAACCTTCACCATTTGTAGAGACTGGTATCAGCAGGCAGTCATACTATCATATGAAAATGGATATACAATAAAAAGGTTGGAAGAGACCTCTGAAGGTCATTTGGTCCAAACACCCTACTATACGCAGGGCCAGAGACAAGGTTAGAGACAACTTCAAAAGTTAAAGCGGGTTTCTGAGGGCCTTGTTCAGTTCTTGTTTTCGTTACCTTCACAGATGGAGATTTCACAGCTTCTCTGGGCTCTTGTACCTTGTATCTTGTTTGAGCACCTTCAGTGTGAAATTTCCCCAGTATCAAAACAGGATTTCATATGTTGTAACCTGTGCCCATTGCCCCTTCTCTTGCTCGACACATCTAAGGAAGAGTCTGACGCCATCTTTAAAACTTACTAAGCAGTTGAAGACAGAAGTATGATTCATCTTCTCTTCCTCAGAACAAACTCTCAAGATGCTCCAAATCACGTGCTTCAGCCTCCTCCATGATCTTGGTACACCTCTGCTGGACATGCATCTCTTTACTTATGTCTACTGTCAAGCCCCAGACTTGAGACAGCGCTTGAGACGCTGTCTCCCTTTCACCAAAGGGAGGGGGAACAATCGCCAGGCTGCTCTCTTGCTGATACAGCAGTAGGTTGCTGACCTTTCTTGACACAAGTACACACAACTGACTTGGGTTTGACTTGTTATCAGCCAAGACCCCAAGTGCTTTTCCACAGAAGTGCATCCTTGCCAGTCTGCTACCCCAGGTGCAGGACTTTGCATTTGGCTCTGTTGAACTCCATGAGATTAGTGCTGTCCCATTCCTCCAGCATGCCAAGGTTGCTCTGGATTGCCAGGCTTGCTCTCCAGCATAACGTCATCTGCAGAGTCCTGAGGGTACACACTCCATCCCATGTCCAACTTGGTAATAAAGACACTGAAGCACATTGGCCCTAGTATTGAGTCTTGAGAAATGCAGCTAGTAACCAGCCTCCAGTTCAGCCTGTTGGTGCAGCCAGTTTCCCCCTGACCTTAGAGCTCACCCAGTCGGTCCATATTTCAATAAAACATAATAAACAGTTAAAACATGAGAGTACGCGTATAATTAGGAACTGTTTCAAAGAGGTAGGCAGAAACAGATTCGCCATCCTGAAGAGAAGGGACCAAGCTACCCCTGCTGAGAAGGAGGAGCAGAGTCGAGAGGCCAGAAGACTGGGAGGTCCCAGGGGAGAGCCTTTCCTCATGCCAGATTTGCCACCTGCCAGCAATAACTGCAGGGCACATCACATTCTTAACTTCTTCAGCCACACCAGCCAGCCTGAACCTTCTGGGGCCATGCACCAGCAATGGAGTGGCAGTGGGGCCATTTTGCTACCCACACAACTGCTTTTTGTAGGGTGACTGTAGTCAGCCTAGGTACTATTCTTGGTTCAACTTCCTGGCCGAGCAGTCTGTAGCCATAAGGTGCAAATTGTAAGCATGTCAACAAGGTGCTTAAAATTCACCAACATAAGTAAACATTAAAATTGTGATGTGCATAAACTTTTGTGTTTTTCTTTAAGCATGTATAAATATATAAAAATTCTTATTTACATTATTTTCCAGGTAAAATAACGGCAATGTCTTTTTGTGACTTAAAAGAATCATACCACTTTAGCAAATGCCTAAATAACCCAAGTACTTGCATGTATTGATCCTTCCTTTATTCCCCATAGATATTAGTTATTGCAGTGTTTTGGGCCAACTGAAAATATGTTTCCAGTCATTTGCCATTGAAAGCTTATACTCTACTTTCTAAGACCTGCACTACTGCTTTTTTTCCTGTAAGGAAAAGCATTAGAGATCTTCCACGTCCCCATTGTGAAATCTGTGTGCTTCTGCTTCACTTCTCAATCCAACTTAACATGTACATCTGTCCTGTTTTAGCAGTTGGTTGCTTTACCAAACACAAAAAATAAGAGTAATAAATGATTCTTGGTTTTAAACTAAGTCTAAGACATGAATAAAAATCCTTTTCTTCAAAGCTCAAAAGAGACCCTTTCATAACCACTTTTGACAGACCACAGAGGATGGGTTCTAGACATATTTTAAACAAGAGGTTGTAGATGCCAACTTTATTTCTCAAGTGGCTAAACCAGATGTATTAACTCAAATGGAACAAGAAAGAAAGATGCCTTCCCTGTCCCAACAAACCTATCATCATGAGAGCTGTGAGTATTACGTGTTCAATGTTCTGTGTGAAAGAATGAACAGTGAAAGCTTTCAAAATGAAGTCAGCTGTAAATGCATACTGTTTTTTGAACTTAAGATGCAAGCTCCCATGAAAGTTGGCCTTTTAAAAAGTTAGAGAACAACATTTGAAAAATGAAGGCATAGCATATATAAAATTTCTATATTTTTAGAGCAAATTCAAAGATGAATACATCATAATCTTGTTAAAAAGAGATTTTTCATTATACTTCTAGTTGTACTAATCTGATGTTTAAGGATGATGTGTAGATCCTTCCTGCTTTATATTTCAGAAAACAAGCATTGATTGGTCCCAATTCTAACACTGTTATCTTGAATTCCAGTATTTTTGGTATTTCTTTCAGAATGACATGTTTTGAAAGCAGCATTAATTTCAGAAGTAATAAAAAGACAAAATTGCTAGCTTCATGGTTGGAGAGAAAGGCTGGAAAACATTAACTCAATACACAGATAAATTTCCAGAACATATTCCAGTTGAAATAAATTATCTTTCTCACAGTAGTTATTCCAAAGCAAAGTGGCTTTTGTGCCATGATAAAGAAAACCACACAGAGGGATAGTCTTTAACAAATCACATACCATTTCACATTTTTTGCAAAACATCTACAGTTCCTTATTCTCATGTAGATTAGACTTAGGCCTTTCAGGCTACACCTGGAAATTATGGAGAAACCTTTCCAGACCCTCATTTCATATTTTTTTTTCCCCCTAGTCGAGACTTCTTAGTGGGTGGAGGGCGATTACGGCCACATCTAGGTACAAAGAATTTTGGCCATTTCCTAGACTGGCCATCAGCTTGCACATCAAAGATGGCTGTTGTCCCTTAACCTATTTCAGTTCTACATGAGCCCTGGTAAGTCAAGCTGGTGATGGCACAGATCCCAGCAGGGATACTGGGGTGGGTTAGGGCACATGGTCCTCCTTGCTGCTGCCCTCATCCTTCCCACCTTAGAAGCAGCAAACCCAGTGCTGCAGTGCCCTTGCGCTCTTTCCAAGGCCCTCTCTTTCTCAAAGCAGAACTCACCATGGCCCCTGACCTGCACAGTGCTTGAATTCAATTTTTGTTTCACGCTCTGAAGAAGCCACGAGCTGAAGCTGAGCACAGTCACATAGGCAAGTGCTTGCAGCTGACTATTCTGGGAAGTACGTTATTGGGAGCTCTGCAAGGGGGAACCTTTACAACAGGGCTCTAGGACTAGTTCTGCCCTAGTGTGTGTAATGTGTGAATTACTGCACTTTCCTCACTGAGGATAAATAATGCAGTTCTTTCTGAAGCAAAACATACCCCAGGTCAAGTTTTCCCTCCTCAGTTATACTGGCAGGCTGGAGTACATGGAAATATGCCAAAATGGACTGTAATAAAGTCAATGGCATTTTATCAGATACCGTAGCTAGGGGCAGAATATGATCCAATATGTACATTCTGAATAGAATTCTTTTAGAAAGCACTTCAGAGAAATAAAACAAAACCAGTTTATTTTCCTTGATAATATTCAGTCCATGCAGTGCAACTCACAAGAGGCCAATAAATGATTGTTACTGGAAACTTTGAAAAATCATTGCAAAAGAAAACATTTATACAAGTTTATGAAGGCTTCTGAAGTATGGTTGATATGTTCAGGTCCAAAAGGACTGTAAAGTATTAGGATATTACATAGAGTAATGCTGATGGTTCTTACTCTGTTTACATTGAATGCAGTTTAGTTTGCTTTTTGCATATGGGAAAGGTTAATTCTATACTGAACAATGTTTTGATTCCACTCTAGTGAATTTCTTACAGAAACACAAAAGATTACTTGGATTAATAACAAGAGTAATAAAAATAGTTCCCACTTTATAATACAAAGATAAACATATGTATTTGTAACGGAAAAATGTGTTTTGTGGAAAGGATATAAAATTCAGATCTTGGCAAACAGTTTTGGAGAAAGTAAAAGTAGCCTTGAATGCTCACCCAAAACTGTTTTTAGCCCCTATATTTGTTTACAGCAGAAGTATTTTTCTTAGGTCATTTTTGGTTTAAGCTTGCTACTGAAGATAATTAGATATGCTTAATAATTATAGTAGGGTTACAGCAAGATTTTAATTAAAATGTGATGCATCTCAGGGCAGCTTTTCATCAATGTTTGAGCCAAGTTTGCTAAGTTCATGAACCTTTCAGTAAAGCTGGGTTGAGTCTAGAATGAACTCTGATTTATGGCATTGTATTTAAAATAGAGGTATCTTCTTATCTTCAGAAATGTTTTAAAATCAAATAATAGCATCAATATTATAAATCAGTGGGATATACTCCTATGGAATAGTTTTTTGTGCTTTGTCTATGCTGCCTTGAAAAGAATACAGAGAAAGAAGTGGGCAGCTGACAGGATTCAAAACCAGGCAACAGTCATGATTGCAGTCACAGAAATACAACCACAGAAGCAAAGCTTGAAACACTTGGAGGTTTTTATTGGAGAGGAAACACAGGGGGAAGAGGGAGGGAACATGCTAGAGCTACTGCATTGAATGCATGGTATGACAGAATTCAGATGTTCTAATGTCCCCTACCACTATGTGAGACTAAGGGAATTTTCAGTAGGATTGCAAAACCACTCTTTTTAAAGTGATAAAGAAATTGCTCTGTTGTTTGGGGGTTTTTAACTACAAATTATAAATAACTGTAGAATTCATTGTTATAATCAAAAAGCTTAGTTATGTAGGGAAAATGAGTGATTACATCCAAAAATTCAAGATTATAAACCATGATGCTTAGCACAAAAGCCAACTGGTTAAAGAGGTTAACCTGATTCCAGACAAAACAAAACTCCCCTTTTGGGCATGTTGCCCTTCGTACCAAATACTATTACTACTACTAATGTTATTAAATTTACCTATTATTAATTCAGCATTTGTATTTCCTCCTATTAATGCTATTAAATTTCCACTCTTTTTTTCTCATTTAGGAGTTATGTTAGTCTTTATTGCCAAAGGATTGCTCTGAGATCAATCATCTACAAAGACTGTGTGTGTTCTTCAGTGCACAGGCTTCTAATAGAGGCCTGCAGAATAGAAGGCACTTCATTCATGATTATTAGACATACCTCCTTAAAAATAAAGATACTATATCCAAATAATTCACATAATTCTAGTGATCTTTATCACTGCATACCACCGGAGTAGTCTGGATACCATCTAGGAGCTTCACTAAAATATTTGCATAAATCATCATCATGGAGCCCCTCTAGGCATTTGTTGGGCCTCAAGTAACTAAAATGCAACAAAATCTCTTTGACTCAAAGTCAAGAGACAGCAACTGCCACCAATAGATGTCTTTAACTCTGAATCAGCTGCAACATCTTCCTCCAGAAGCCTGGACAAATGGACAAAGTAGGGGACATGGAAAGAAACTAGGAGTGGCATTGAGAACATGAAAGACAAATAAGGATATGTTTGCTGGAGATATTAGAAGAAGGGTGTAAAATACATACAAGAATGCCAGAATAGTATGGATTAATCACAGGAATCCAGAGGAGGTCAGTTTCTGTGCTCACAGAAAGGTTTATTCCATCTTCCTCTGATGTATCAGAGACTGACCACAGCCACAAAGAAGTACTAGGTAAAGGTGGACACCTCTTAGACAACACAGAATACTTATTTTCCTAAACACATATCTCAGGGTATGAGAATCAGTATATTAAAAGCCTCCACTATTCAGGGAGTCCTATGACATCATCAAACTGTTTCTCTTCTCTGCAGGTTCTAGATGTTAATCATGTGCCGTAGCCACTTTTCCTGTCTGCTTCATTCACTTTGGGCATAACACATTGCCTGTTGGGTATGGAGAACGGGGGCACATAGAACAATAGCAACAAGAAATATTAAGGATTTGAATCTCACCTTGCACACACGTCCTTCCATTGCCAAGAACAAACTTGGAGCAGACATCCTGCATGGTGCTTGTTCCATGCTACATAGCTTCACGTTTGTGGCAATCTTTTGCACAACCTTATACTGCAGTTGTTTCAGTAAAAGGCATTGCCTGCAGGAATGCAAAGCCCGCAAAACATATTTCTTTCCTCCAAACACAAAGTTTGTTTCCTCCAAAACCAGTTTGAGCTGCTAAAAGATTGGGGAAGTATTTTTGAGACCTGTTTTTCTGAGTGTCCCGTAAACCATTGAAGAGTAAAAGAAGGATGGATGAACTGGCAGATACAATCAGTGCACACATTGACATGTTGTAGGATCACCCCTCCACAGCAAAAGGGAAAGTTAGCTCACAGCTTACTACCACGATGTTTCTGGGGTAAGCAGGAGGACTCAGAAGCCCTACCTACATGCTAAACTTCAAACTGCCAGTCCAGCCTATGGCATTTTCCAAATATTAAAAAACCAGTCCACAGCTGTAGAAGCAGATATATTAAGGGAGCTGACCGGGGCCACTGACTGCAGGTACTGGGCTTTGACTTGAAAGTCTCTTCCTCTCCACCTGGCCTACAGTAGTCTGTACTACCAGAGGGAGAAGCCTCTCCTGGACAGCAGTTTCTGGTCAGCTCAGAGCAACCACAGTTGCCAGGTGGCAGATGATACTCAGCTGGACCACCAGGAACTTGCAGAAGCATAGCTGTGGCTGAGGTTCAAACACAACCAATAACTAAGCTCCACATCTGTGATGTGCATGAACCCTGTAACCTTTTTTTTTGTTTGTTTGTTTGTGGGTTTGGGTTTGTTGTTGGTTTTTTTTTTTTCAGGGGGGGGGGGGGCAGGGAGAAAACAACAATAAAAGTCACAGCTACTTCTGTCGCCAGCTTCAGCTGAGAAAGCTATTGTCACAAAAAAAAAAAAAAAAAAGCTAGAAAGTTACTTTCCTTCCAAAAATTAAGTTTAGATGAACCTTGAAATTTCTAGTTGAGAATGCAAAGTCTACCTCCAGGTAAGAGTATATATGCTATGTATGTCACTTAGGAAATATATACAACTAAGAAGCATTAGTTAAGAGAGGCCCATTAGTCATTTGTGCATTTACAACACACTTCCTGACACTTGAACATTGCTTCTCTGGCTTGAAGAAGTATATACAGAATACCATTGTGAATTTTCTATCGAACACTAGCTGGTATCAAGAAAATGCAAATACTACATAGTGCTATAAGATCCAAATACACGAAAGTACTGTTGTAGCTGAATTGTTTGAAAAGACATATGGCATCCCAAGTGTAACAGATAGTTGAATCTCAAGGGGGAAACATTGTTCATTCATCTGGACCAAGTGACATTCTTTATGCAAGAATAATTCCTGATTAAAGGGTGAGTTTTAATGGAAACTAATTAGGCAACCTCTTTAGCCTGGGCATAATGATCAAATGAGCTGTCACACAGTACCTGATACAATGATCTCACTTGGTACAAGATTTTATTCCTTAGCAATTACACTCCCACGTTGCACTGCATGTGTTTATTGCCTGGAGCACACATGTCAAATTAAAGAGCAGCTTATGCACCTGATATTTAATTATTGCCTAGCACTACAGACAACGGGGAAATGTCAAAGCGAGCAGTCCTGCACTGGAGTAACTAAAACGGATATCTTCTTCGTCAAAGAAAAAAATAGAGATAAAATATGTATGGACGATTCAGTTGTCTTACAATTCAGTTACAAAAAATGGCCTCCCAAACCTTAAATAATTTACCATCATGCTCAACGCAGAGAATTCTGCCAAAGCAGAAGAGTACGTGAAACAGGTTCACTAGCTCACATGCTTATTTGTATTAGATGCATCTTTGCAAGATTAAAGTGTTTACAAGAAAATGGTAGGATTTGAGCTGGTTTACACCAACTTCAAATACCAAAGGAATCATTTATTTATTCAGGTATGGACTAATTCACAGGTGTTAAAAGAAACATTCATTTCTACAACTCTGTTATCCTGCAGTTAACTTAAAATCATCCTTAGCTTACTGGAAATTTTCCTAAATTCCTTCATAGTCAAATCACCTCCTTAATCCTAGCTGTAATAAGGTTGAAATGAAAAGCCAGCAATACTAAAAGAGATGTAAGCAAAGCGTTTCCAGCAAATTGAGACATGCTAATCAAAAAAGAAAGTTTTATGGCTGCAACAGAGGTGCTGACAGTAAGGTGAGGAAAATCCATACCGCCCCAAGTTTTGAGTACAATTTTTAATAAAGAAGAAACGTGCACAATACAAAAGAGTTTCTCTTAGTCATTGATCTGTAATGGAACACCCAAATAGAGATCCGATGGTATCCTGTGGCTAAGAAAGTTATGTGTGTATCTTGGACCATTCTACTCCAAATAAAGGAATCTAATTACCCGTAATCTTAATTGCACAGTCTAATACTAAAAAGGCTTAATAAGAGTGCTTTTGTATTTACAAAACTGCACAGCTTGTGAAAGAACCCTCAAAACATTTGGCAGGAATCCCAGCCGAGGTATGACTGACTGGAACCTCTAATGACTACAACATGTAAACAAGTGTTTTGTTTCGACTGATAATCATTAACTTCCAGTGTCAGACTTATCCCACAAGGTTTTGTTCACTCCTTCACCAGCCTGCTTTACAAAGGCATCTGGTGCTAAGGGAAAGGGGGGTGGGGGGGTGGGGGTGGCGCGGAAAGGGCAGAGTGCTATACAGTGTTGTCACTCTTAAACTAAAGTGGCAGTAGGCAAATGAAAGGGTCATGAGGTAAACGCTTCTAACAAGGAGCAAGCTGCTGTGATAATTCCCACTATTCTTTGATGGTCCCTCTTACTGTGTTACTTAGTGACATAATGTGCTAGACCTCCTGGTTATTTTATTTTATTTTTTAATGAAGAAAGGTAATTTGAAATGGAGCCTCTCTGATTTATTGTTTCATGCCTTGGTAGCTTTCAAAATTAAACATGTGCAAAAAAAAAAAAAAAAAAAAAAAGGAAATTTGGTTTCCCTAACTACTGCATTACTGGAACAATCTGTGTCTAAGTGCTGCATTAAAATAAAAGACAGAGGAGCAGTTGAATATACTCCTACAGGGACAAATCTGTTACCCTAACAGAAGGGAAGCATGTCAGAAATTACACAAACTGCACTGGTTAGCTCAGCAACAGTCATGTTAAAAGTAAATTTCAAATGGCTGGATCCTCAGCTAGAGGAATTCTGCTAAAATGCAGGCACCATGGAGAAGCCTACCCAGATTTCTCACAAGCTACTTTGTTATTAAAGTGGTTATTGTTCAAATAATTTTATGTAGAAGCATTGGAGAAGTTGTAAAAAAATTATGTCTATTATGTAAAGTGTTTGGTAAAACCCTGCAGTCTATAAACAAAAAACTGAATAGTCCATATTTGCATTTTCAACCTTTACTTAGCTTGAGAAATGCACCTACTTCAGCAATTTTTAATCATGTAATTGCAGATAGCCAGTCTTTTGAGTGCTTAGCAAAACAGCTTATAGATTGCAGATCCAGTACTTCTGTGGCTACCTGTAAGTAAAAGGTCATTTGTAAACTCCTTTTAACTATCGATACCACGAAGACGAGTTTCAAAGGTTACATTTACTTCATGCCCTGCTAGGATCTTGCCTGTGTAACAAGTATTTCCTGATCAGTTTTAGCAGAACACTCAAAAGCGTACTGTGCATAGCTCTCATGATTGCGTGAAGGAATTTATGCATGCAACTCTCCAACAGCTTTGATATACAACCCCGCACAATCAGGTAGGAGCTGTGAATCCGCCTGGTTAAATTTATTTAAAAAACACTTGGCAAAGCAAGTTTGCAATTGTTTAATTTTCATTATAACTGCTGCCTCACAAGATAATGAGCCCTCATAACAGTGTTTTATATAAAAGCACATTATGCCTTTACACAGCACACACAAATGGCCGGTGATTATTAACAATGTTAAAATGTCAGTAGAACCAAGCCAGCATAACGGCATACATTTAGATGCCATAAAAGCTGCAAATGACTGTTACATTGTTTTAAAGGAAGCATCTTAAAAAGGCACTTACAAATAGAGGAAAAGAAATATTTGTTACGAAGAATAGAAATTTATGATGAAATGTCAATCAAATTCGACTTTGTGAAAAGCATTAGCCACAAGAATCAGCTAAGCTCATCACTGCTGCTATTAGTACTCTCAGTTTTAGGATTAGAAACTAAATGCTCCATAAATAATTTTTGCTTTTGCCTTTGACTTGATTTTTTTTTCCCTTGCCATTCCAGGATTTCAGTGTTTTGGAATGCTTTAAGAAAACAGTCTCAAAGTAAAACTTCGGAGAGTCCAAATGTGCACATTTGCCACTGATTTATGGTCTGAGAAAAGGTCCAACATTTAAATGAAAGTCTAGCAAAGAGTAAAAGGTCTAGACAGGGTAATCACTATCTAAATTATTACAAATCTTTTAGAGGCTTTTAGCTTCAAAATGCCACTCGGCATCATCCTAGATACAAGTGGGTCTTATTCCCATTCAGTGAGGGGAAAATTAATATGGTAAGAAGTTTGAATCACAAAGGATTCACGTTGTTAGGCTGCTGTTGGTTATTTACACCAATCCTCCAACATTATTCTTGTGAATTTGAAATTATTCAACTCATTTATTAGGCTATGTTTAGGTCAATTTTATTTTTAAATTAGAAAGAAAGGATTGCAGGGTGCAGTTTTTTGGGTTGGTTTATTTTTTTTGTTTTTCTGTTTTGTTTTTTAAAGTTACCACTATCTGGCAAAGAAAACAGCATCATCTAAAATTTGTCAGAAGAATTACTGTTTGGCTCCATGCAACTCCCAAGCTCTACAAACACATATAAGTTAAACAAATTATTGTTAATTTTAACTTGTTCATTTGCCAGGCCACATGCCACATTTAATTTCATACATTAACAAAAGGTGTTCAAGAGCAAATTAGTTGTGAATGTTCATTTTTCTCCTCAAAAAGAATTTTTTTAAACATAAACCCTCAATCCCTTTATTAAAAGTGAATATAAACAGAAATGAGAAATCGAGCATTTTAGACTGTCCTAATCCATGTAATCAATTGTAAATGTATTTTTTTATTCCTAGCTATCATAATTTTATCTTATACAGACAGTAGCCTATTCAAATGTGATATTCAATAAACATTTGTATCTCCCTCTCATTAACCACACCCCATTTTTTTTTTTCCTCCCGGTTATTATAAATCAAATGCTTCAGAAACTGAGTCAGATAGCTCAAAGAATAAATTGGTGCATCTGTATAATTAACATAATACAGATTTTGAACACGGTAGATGTGACTTTAAAATATTAATATTCCATTGCTCTCATCGTGCATTCAATTGTGAGCTGAGTTAAAGCAGTAAATTAGTCTTCCTTAAACACACATTAAGTAGATAGTTTCTCTAAAGTTGGAAATCTATCATTTGCCTCCAGTCAGCTTTAACACTTAGCAGGTTTGTAATAAATACACAGGCAAGCAACAAAAGCCTGAACATTAGCAGAGACATTAAGAGGGCAATTAATTAAGCCACATTAGTACAACGTGATCAAAAACAAGGCATCAGTATCCTTAGGGCAAAAACACATTTCAGGTCAAACTTTACACATACGCACACATATACATGTACACGTATACATACACACACACGGGCACACATACAGAAGCATGTATCAGACAGACCCGTTACGTTAAGTATAAAAGAAAAAAGCATCAAAGTAACTATTTGCACTGGCTGCTCCGTTTATTTGCACTGTAAATTATTTGAGATCAGATTTTAAAGCTCGTTTGATTTTTGATATGTACAAACCCAAACCATTGTCTCATACGGTATATACTGATGGCCTGGCGCCACCCAATGGCAGCCAGCAGAAGTGCAGATGGCAGTTCTTCCAGATGCATGCAGAAAAATTATCAACACTGAAACATATTAAAGAAAATAAGCAGTGGGTGTTTTCTCAAAAATGATAAACAGCTATTTCTTCAGAAAGTAGATGGCTTCTCTTAATCATGTTTTAAATTGGTTCAACAAGTTTCGTTCTTGCAAAAAGGTCAGTGCCATCCAAAATCCATAGCAAAGCAAATTAGTTGGTTACTGAATGCTACATTTGTTGTTTTAAAAACACCATTCAATGATCACATTTCTTATGACATCAAAGCTCACAACCAGATAAAAATTATTGTTAAGCCCTCTGTGACAGGAAAGCTCACCTACACTGCATAACTACAGAGGAAAGGGTAAAAGTTAATTCCAGCAACTAGAAAAAGAGAAATAGGTGGATTCCAAGCAGAGAAGGAAAGTCTTTAGTGATTTCTTAGCCACTGCAAATGTTATTCAAGCTTTACTTGGTCCATGATACACACTATAAATAAGTAAAAATATAAAGTACATGCACACACATACACTCCTCAATCAAATGTAGGAGACTAAAAAATTCCAGTGGCTCCTCTGTTCCTTGAACAGGATAACAAAAATTACAGGTTTTAGGATCAGGAAAGCTGGCTATTCCCACTGAAGAGGCAAAGTCACAACTTCATCCCCAGACTATCTTATTCAGTCAGAACCTTTGTGCAACTCCAAATTAGATTTCCAGCCTATAGAATTACAACAAAATGTACAGGCAATATAAGGATCCCAAAACACTTGTTCAAAAATCCTTGGAAACAACACAGTTTCTTTTTCTCAGAGAAGCTGCTAAAAAGTCACTTGGTATTGCAATGTATTTTCACCACTCTTGTGCTCTAAGCTGTCTTAGGCTCTGGTGCATACTTTGCTCTTCACTGACTTCCTTACAAAGACTGAGCTCTATCAAGTGTGATGATAATTTCCTGCTACTCTCAGAAAACAATAAAAGAGAGCAACCGTATTTAGGCTTGTCCTTTTTGTTTGTTTGAACATACACATAAACTTGAAAAAGGATGAACTGGTGAGGTATTCTTTAATTGACAGACTGCTTACTATAGGCTTTACATGGAACTGAATGTACTGAAAACCTCAAAACTTAACACCTTCTGGGTCTCAAGTGGTACAAACATTTAGCACCTGCAGAATGCCACAGAAATGCCACAGTGGGGTTTTTTTTCACAGGAAAAAATTAAGTCTCAAATGCCATCAGGGGCTAAAAATGCTGTGGCAGCTTTATTCCATTTCAGATAAGCTGCACCTTCCTAATGTAAAATGAATACAGTAATACATAAAGTTTACTTGCTCCTGAGTTATCTAGTTCCATTTAAAGCTGGTATGCCTTGCCTGTATACTTTCATTATTTCCATGTACTTCTGTGAAGAACAATCTAAGGACCTTACAGCTTGGAACATAGGATATTCCTATTCCTGAGGACAGAAAGATGAAATAAGGACCAATGTTGTAGATATTCCTGTGATAATTATAAGTTGTTTTAATTAAGACACAACCTGTGATTCTTAGGTTTCAGGCTCAACAGTGCCAGTCTAATGGAGGCAAAACAGCCTATGTATAGAGAGATCATTCTGGATGCTTGAGTGCTAGGAAAGGAAATATTTACACAATTTTTTTTTTCTGCAGTTCCACACTGACAACTAAATCACAGATTCTGGACCACAGCTCTGTGTAAGGAGAAGGATTCTGCAGCAGATTTCACAACCAGAAAACACCTGCAGTATAGAAACCTGCAGTTTCTATAAAAACTTCCAGAGGAAAAATGCCAACAAATAAAGGCACACACAATGCTCCAGAGGTAAGCACATATTACCACATGCACTTTATAGATAGGATGGAAGTACACAGGGACTTAATAATTTTCCCTGGATCAGATGACAAATCCGAAGCATCTTGTGTCTTACTCACTGTAACAGCCTTCCTCCCTTTTCTTTATTCTCTAGGCAATAACCATGCTAATAACAGAGGTTCACAGAATTCACTAAGAGAATGGAAAAGGCACAGAATGTGTTCTTATGATGGTGGATTTTAACTCAGAAGGCATTATTTGTCGGAAATTCCACGGCTTCAAAAGGAAAACTAATAGCAACAGCAAAGCTTGCAGACTAAATATAATAGTAAAATTTATATGTTATTTTCACAAGGATAAGCTGTTTTCTAAGGACAAGACAAAATAATCAATCCTATAGAAGCAGCTTGAGTAGTCTAAATATGTCCCAGTTAAAATTTTTAATGAAGCTGCAGAGTGAATGCAAATCTGCAAGTCCCAGAGCTGGTGTAGCACCATGTAATTTCTAAGTAACAGTGCCTGAGAAGTCCCCTAGCAGCACACTGCAATCCCCGCTTAAAGAACGGAGTACCCTTGTAGCACATTAGTGGTCTACACAGCAGCATTCAATCAGTTTCTTTAATCCGAGGAGTGCCTTTTTAGTTTGCGAGGATTCTAACTCTACTGGGGGGATTTGAACTGGAGGCCCTTGATTCCAAAAACAGCAACATTACTAACGCAAGCGAAGGCAAATCTCCAGTACCTTTTAGCTGAAGCCTGTAAAAACAGTGAGAGCCTCTCCCTTGCAGGGATACTAGTTATAAAGGGTAAACCATTCAGCTAGGTTTAACAGAAATGAATGGGGTAGAAAAAAAAAAAAACCCCACACAGGAAAAAGGGATGCTAAATTATAGGGGAACGGTAGCACGTATGTTGTATTCATTCCAGGTCAGAGTTCACAAGGCATTAAATTCTGGCAGAGCCTTAGTGCTTTCAGCTACCATCGGGCCAAATCCTCCCATCTTTAATGTTTCCTTACGAAACAGCAAAACTGCCAGTGACCTCTCAGATTATTTTTTTCCACACTTAGAAGAAGATCTGGTGGTACTAAAATGAGAGGGAGACGCAACAGAACTCTTCTGGCTTACAGACGGAGGTTTCTCAGCATATATTCTCCCCCTTAAAGAAGCAGGAAGATCAGATACATAAGAGAACAAGCAAAGATGAGGACAAATACTTCTCATGAAAACTAAAGGCAAAAGATGACTTGTTCTGCTCGGTAGCAGGACAGCTTCCCCCATGGCTGGAAGCCTTGGAGCGTCGGTACACTCCTTCCCCTGGAAACAGCTGCCCCCCAGCCCTGCTGCTGCTGCCCAGTTCCAGGTGAGATCAGCAGCTCTGAACTCCAGCACCCAGGCTGACGGGAAAGCCGAAAGGCTTTCCTGGCGTTTTTGGCTCACAACCTCTAACTGTTTGGGATGATGCCAAAGTACAGCTCTTTCTGTGCTTGTTGGCTCAGCAGCCCTAACAGACCAAACTAAAGCACAGGCCTCTAAAGGACAATTACTCATTTATGCACAATGAACATACAACCTTTTAACAACCAGGACAAATACAGCACTTCAGGGTCAGACTCTGCTTTTGGATAAACACGAAGTGAATAACACAGAGTGCATGTCATTTAGACATTTTTTAGCAAGTCAACAAAAAGCATATGCTTACACAGAAAAGGAAACCTTACCCCATTGGCATAACACAGCAAATACTGCTCAGTTGTATTCTATTTCAGTATCACATTTGTTACATCAAGAAGGTGAAATCTTCACTACCATCTACAGCTCTCCAAGAGACACAGTGATTCCAAGAACTGGGTTCAGACACTGACAGCAGGATGGCTCTTCAAAACCCCTCTGGAAAAGTTGCAGGGTGAATAGGGAGCACTTGGATCCGAAATTTATGTAGTAATATAAAATACTAACTCCAGCCAGGGTGTGCAGCCTTTGCCAAAGCTTGATTGGCGTTAGGTGATTTTGGCAACGTTGCTTACAAAGATTTCAATGGAAACCCAGGCAACTGAAAATTAAGTGTAAAAAAGTTATATGGACTAGCATCTACCTTTAAGCCCTTGTGCAGCAGAAGAGGTCAACCAGGTAGCTGTTATTCCAAAGTCAAGGAGGTGTATTTAAAAGCAGTTTTAAAGCTTTATAAAAAGGAAACACTGATATAGAAGATACCATGAAACTTCACCTGGCTAACAGCTTCTTCTAAAAAGCGACACCAAAGAAGTGAAAAAAAGGCAGTGAGCATGGGAAACCAAGAAAAAAAAATTAGCATAGGAGGTTCTGTCATTTCAGTTAATTTCTGTGTTGGCTATTCATTAAGTCTTTTGTCTACATCTACTGGTAAAAAGCTTTAATCTCTACACTTCAATTTCAAATCTCTACGAATGACAATTTAAGGCATTTTATTTACCCCATATTTTTAAAAGTGTGGTAATTAAAATAATCTGTTTTACACTTATTAAAAATAAATTATTGCATATTTTAATGTTTTTCTCCCTGCAACTTTTTCTTAATTAGTTATTTAAACTGCGTTGAAAATCCCAAGCCAATACATTTCAATATTCATTTTTCTATTTCAATTTTTCAAACAAGAAGAAAAGTTCCCCTCTTTAAGCTGAAAATTCAATTAAAAAAGCAGATTAAATACTCATTGGTGTTATTTTACATCGTTCACAGAGAGCTTCTTTTTTATTCAATATTTATTAATGACGACAATCTTGCATGTACCCATTATCTTACATCTATTAGCATCTTTCATCTGAAAGGATCTTGAAGAGCTCTAACAAATGGACACTTTTGTAACTAAGATGAGGGACTGATTCACCACTCAAAACCAAACCTCTCTGGAACAGAAATCCTTCAACTGTTTAAAAGTCCATAGTAATGCTATGAAAAGCAGCAAAAAAGCGCCTTAGCAACCATTAGCAGAATTCAGTGCAATGTAGCCCCATTCCCTCTTGGAACTGGATTCTAAGGTAAGATTCATAAAGTAAATAGATTGTCAAGGTGTAGTTACTTCTGTTGAACTCCAAGATATCAGGGCTTATATCCCTAAATAAAGGATTAGTAAACTGTATATTCCCAAATTAGAAGTGGCTACACAAAATTTACGTAATTTAGCAGCACATACTTTCAATTATGTTGTTGTTTTACTCTCTGAAGAGCGCTGTCAAAAAGCCTACTAGTGGCCTATTTCAGTATTAGCCAAGAATTACCAAAAATATTACCAAAGACTGACTGCCATACTGGACAAGATCCTCAGCAGATGTAAGCAGGTGTAAGCCATGTGTATCATGGCCACACAGCAATGTCAGAGCAGAGATTCAGTCCAGTGAAGTGCTACGAACCAAGTTTACAAGATGCAATGTGAAGACACAACTCAATCAGTACTGGTGCTTGTCAGATGATAAATATAACTGGACAAACTCCATATGGGCTGAAAATCTCAAATTAATCATTGCAAAACATACATAAAGTTCTTTGGGATTTTTCAGTTGGGTAGGTTTTCTAAGGCTCTCCTCCACTTTAAATATAGATAAGCGCCATAGAAATGTTTTACTAGCATACACATACAATTGTATTGGTTTAAATTTACTTGTAATTACAGAGTTTGTTTAAAAAGTTCCAGCTGAAGATAGAAGTGTACTGTCAGCTCAGCTCCAACTGAAGTAACCATTACACAGTGTGGAATGTTAAGAAGAATGAACTCAGTAAGCTTAGGCAGAAAGTGACTGAGTTTAAGGGGCCCCTCCACACATTAAAAAAAAATAATTTTTTTGTTCTTTGATATTCCACATGGCATAGTATAAACTAACTTTTCTCAGTTAGGCATGTGCTATACTGGGTTTGGCTGGAACGGAGTTAATTTTCTTATGCCTATAAGCATGAATGTTCTGTGTGGCATGCTTTTTCTATAACACTCAAAAAATACATATTTTCTGGTTTTCTACCACACATGCCATTATGACAGCCACTGTTCCTTGTGTCATCTTTTGTTCCCATGATACTGGTCATGACTGAAATATTTCTAGTTTGGCCAGTCTGTTTCCAGGCTTTCAGGTAGACATCCAGTCCAAGTCTGGCATTGTTTTCCCCCTTTATCTATTCCACTATTTTAGCCAGTGCAGACTGGTATATTATTCACATTGAAAGTAACAAGGTGAAACATGAGAGCACGGCCTTGGCACAGGGTGTTTTCTGATCCCCAGCATAGTTTTTATTGTTTGCATTGTTTAATGGTTCCCTAATAAATACTGTCTTGCTTCTTCATGCTATTCATATAATATAGTGTGTAGTGTATGCTACTCTCTCTTTGGCTGGTTTAATCTCTTCAGTGTCTCACTGGTACACTATCGTTCCATGTAGAACTCAGTTTAATTGGTGGAAATGACATTGCAGCAATTTACAAATTCTAAGTTCTTCAGTTTCAACATCTCCTTCCCAATTTTGATACATAGTTGCCAAGAAACTTTAAATTTTTATGCAGACCATCTTTAAAGAGCTGAAATAGGCTGCTGTCAGATTCAAAATTTTACAAGTTCTTCAGCATAAATATTAAGACCAGATTCCTAGGGAATTGAATTCCTCTGTGTAGTTCTCTCCCTCATAAGCTCCCTTTATTCATTTCATATAAAGTATCGGAAAGAGGAAGCGGTTTTCCAAAGTCCACTTACGAAAGTACAAACAGAGATAAAATCCAGCACATGCATGTACCTGTAGCAATGCAAACTCCATGTCAAACTGATGTTCTACATCTCTGTCACTCCTGGGCTGGAGTTGCAGAGTCTTGGGAATCAATACAAGGCAAAGCGCAGTGAATGACCACTTCTGACAGGTGCCATAGAAGGCAGCAACAGAGAAACTAGATCTATACAGCTATGAATACTGTGTTAGGAGTGAAAAGGACTCTTGTCTAACCTCCCAGAAACTAACTGCTATCACCCACCATATATCCTGATTAACTAATCACAGCAGTCCTCTTTGATCATGCTTTGAGCACACATGATGGGTATTATTCCTGATTGCCTCCAGGGCTAAGGGTAAAAGGACATAGCAAAAGAACCCTGGTTCATTTTTGTCCAACTTGGAATGCAGTATTTCCAGATAATTTCCCAGAAATACACATTGCACTAAATTGAAGCAAAACAAAAAAGATAAAGATATTTAAGTTTATGATATTGCCCAGTAACCTCTGTTTTCCCAATCTTCAGCCTTATTGCCTTTCAAAAATGCATTAGATTCTTCTGCATTCCTACAGGCTTTCTCTGTAGCTCAAGTGAGATGGTCAGGCCATATGTACATGGCAAAACACGATACCCACAACAAATATTCCTATGCCCAACAGCATGCCCAAAGCAGTGGGGTTTTTATGTTACATGATCAACATGTTACTCCTACTTCTAACTCCAACATAACCCCCAATAATTTTGCAAGTGTGCATCTCAAACATGGTACTCTGTAAAAAAAACAGTAGCTAAAAGAGCTACCTCATTTGCACAACGAGGATTAGAACTTGACACAACATTTCAGCCTAAATGCAGGTTGATACAGCTGAAGAGCTGAATTTTAAAGTTTTAATATCTGCACTGTGACCAACTGTCCACTCTATTAATTCTGTAAATTGACAACAGTGAACAAGAGCAGAGATCTGCAGATCTCAATGCCAAATCAAAGCCAAATTTATTGGCTGTCATCATAATGTCTTTATTCGTGTACACATATGCACATAGATACTCTGTACACTGCATGCAAATTCTCATTCTATAGGAATTACACTGTTACAGAGCAGAGCCAGGAAAGCTCTACTAAGGCTACATCCCTGTGGAAATACTGCATGAAAAGGCTTTTTATTTTTAAAGATAAATTACTTTTTTTGTATAATTGAGTCACACTTTTCATGTAGCACTCAGCCTAGGGATGTCTGCAGGAGAAAAGAACAATATCTTACTAAACCCCTTTTAGGATCATTAAATTTAGATCACAAAACTCTCGCAGGCATGCAATTCCAAACATGTCACAGAAACAAAAGGAACAACAAAAAATGACAAGCTTCCCTTACATTATTTTCCTTCTTTACAATGATGTTTAAGGTAGTAAAGTGTTAATGAATTCAGTACAATGTATCATGCATTGTGTTAGAACTTTTATATTGTTGAAAAATTGTCATATTTGGCTAGGCAGCTGCACAGAGAAAAAAGCTTTGACAATATCTAATTGAGTCTATTTTTACTGTCTTTTAGATAACATTGTTAGAATTATGTACTGTACATATTTCTTATTTTTAGTTTCATACTCCCTCCCCCCTCTTCACAGTCCTTCACTGCAACAGTATATTACTATTACTGATATAAATCCAGGTCATTTTCACAAAAGAAGAGTAAGTCCTATTCTGTAATACTGAAATGGGGCTACAAGCTGTTATGTAAATCACTATTAATAACAGAGTATTCAGGACATGTGCCTCTTAAAAGCTGGTCCTTCTTTAGAATGCTGACTGGGACACAAAAGCTTCAAGCTCTGTTTCCTACTTTATGATATGCTTCCTGAGCATTTCTGAGCTAAACATTTCATCTCTCTCTTGCTCCTTTCTGTAAAATGGGAATAGCAGAATATTTCCTTTTTTTCTGCCTTTTTAAACCATGAATGCTTCAACGTAAAGACTGCTTTTTCTATATATATATATCATGTCCAGTGTGACTCTCCAACTCATACACACGTGTGCAAAATTTCAGGTGTTGGTATGGGATATTTGTAGGTATCTCACCACAACAACTTTACATCTCATCCTTACCCAGTCAGCCTTTTCACCCGTGATTTTTCGTGAGTCTCCCAAGCCTTCGTAGTCTCGTAGGATAATCAGGTAACTAGGCTAGTCACACAGAAAGAACTGTTTTCTCTGAGGCTAGAGGAAGCATGTCTTATGCCTCACCCTTTGCAATCATCTGGTTCCTCACTCAAACTGGCAAGGTGAGTTGGATGACTAACCAGGACTGTCAGGAGCACAAATTTCAGACTTTGCTTCCATGCAGAAGAACAACACACCAAACTAGATAAAGCAAGCCAGGCAGGTCAAATAGCCTCATCGCCACACAGAAACACAGTTATTTAAAATTACTACTACTCTGGCTGAATCTCTCTCTTTGAAAATATCCCACAATTGAAAAAAAAAAAAAACAAACCACGCAACAATACCACCACCACCAGTCCAAACGTTGTTGTTTAAATACAGTTTTGCACTCACAGACTCAAGGCACAGACTTTTGGGAACAGGATACTCAGTGAAAATTTCAACCAGGCATGACCCAAGAGAGCATTCTGCTATATATATGCTGGGGAGACTATCAATAGCTAGGCTCCACAATGCTTTGGAGGAAGACATTTATTGAGATGCAGCAGAATTATTTCAGGGACAAGGTGCAGGAATAGAGAGTAAGTAAAGAGGAGTTTCAAGATTGGAAATCAAACCACTTCAAAAAGATTACTAAGACTGCTCAGCTTGCTTACTTTGAGTTTCTGTGACTTCTCTAGTTAGCTCCTATTAGCACTACTAAGATTTTTAGGCAGAAAGGAGAGGAAAAATGTCTCCTCTTGAACTTTGATAAATGTATATTCATGTGGGTAAATAGGAACACTGAGCATGAAGTCAAAACTCGAGAAACAAAGTACTGCATTTAACAGGAAAAAAAAATTAGATTTACTCTTACTTTTTTTCTTCCCAACAATAGAAACATCAAGATTAGAATTAAAAGCAAGATATCATTTTGCAGAAGACTGAAAAAAGTAAAATACAAATTCCCTACACCTCCTTCTTGTCCTTTACCCTCCAATTTTATTGTTTTCTGCGTGACACCCCACATTCAAACCTAGTACTGAAACATTGTTCTGAGCGACTCAAGCTTGTGTAAGCTTTTAGGTACCCATGGGGACACCGATTATTAGAGGAACAGGAGTGAAAAAAAGGAATGAAAATAGAACTTGGAAAGCATGGCAGTCTGGGGAAGAATAGCTGGGACCTAATGAGGAGCTCTACCTGTGAAACCCAATAGCCAGAACAGAATTAGCCATTCAGGGTGACTTACTCAAAATAGTTCTTACAGCAGTTTTAACAGCAGAAGTGCTCCAAACCATTATAAAGTGCAGCTGTAGATACAAGTAACAAATGCATGAGTTAGTAGACCTGCTCCTCTGTTACAGATGCCCAGAGGCTATGGTCAGACATCCAGGATATGAAAATGGATACACCATGTAATCAAGACCATAATGCCCACGGCATTCACTTCCATCTAGCCTGCAGGCTTCTGAAAGTACAGGGAAAAGTCTAGTCGATTATGGGAATGGGCATTATATATGTATTGCCAAAGAGAGAAAAAATCTCTAATATGATAACACCAGTTTTCATTTTTCATGAGTTTCCTGATTTACAGTGCATAACATACTGGTCTGAACAGATGGATTTAGGAATCGATTGGCGTGTGCGCAAACTCTCTTCTGTTATTAAAAAAAAAGTCAGCATAATTTTCATGTGTGGATCTACACAAAGACTAAAAATGGAATGTCACCAACTTTGTAGGCTGAACTGTAATAACATTAACACAGATTCTGCCCATGTCTTTGCCTGTTCTCAGTAGAGGTGAGGACAGGGTCTCACATGAAAAGTTTTTTTAAAAAAACAAATTAAATCTGCTTGACTGCTACCATTTACTGTCTAGTGTTATTATGTGACTGCATATAAAATAATAACTACTAATGACAAAAAAAACCAGAAATACTTTATAAAAGAGATTTCCACTTTCTGAGTGCAAGATGAGCTGTAGCCTCATAATGATTACCGTGACATTTATTATTAATAGTATATTTTTTAGAAATAAAAGGATGTGTCGAGTTTTTTTGTGCAACATACAGTCTGACCCTTAACTGTCTACTGTGAAGATTATGGTTTAATACGTGAAAATAAGCACCATGTTACGATCACTTTATGTTCACGCCCAAGCTGTACACAGGATGACTATATGCCCAAGCCTCCTGCAGAAACACAGAACATGAGTGCTACCTGAACTATCAGCTCCTGGCCTTGTAGCTGCACTGCACACTTCATGTAAGCGTTTCAGAAGCAGTTAAACCTGCATCTTAGAAATGGTGATTTTGGTTCATAGGACTCATGCAAGGCATTTCTAGTCTCTCACTGCTCTGATAGGTTTGCTCCTGATTTTCAGTTTGAACCTATTCATGGCCAGCTAAACAATTTTCTCCCAAGTGTTCAGTGTTCCTGCATCTTCACTTCCTTTATACAGTCTGCTTCCTTGCTTGTTCAATTTTTCCCCCTTTCTCTTCTTTCCTTCCTGTCCCCCATGCTGTCCTTAAGAGTTTCTTGGGTAAATTACTGTTTGCAAGGACGTACTTGACAGCAAATTATTCATTTCTATTTTGCACAATTATGCAAGTAATTTATTTAAGCATCCTGTTGAATGTGTGTACATATAACACACACAATTGTTACTAGTAACTGAATTATCAAACAGCTCAACACAACAAAAGCAAAAACAGAGACTTCATTTTTGTGTTGGTAAAAACACTCACACTCACTAAGGCAGAAAAATATTTTTTGGCTCTTAGTTCTGTTTACAGCAAAGTCAGTTTTCAGAGTGGTTCTGCAGGACATTTCCTACCACAGTGGATTTGCAGAAGGAAGATTATTTTCTTTGAAATATCTGCTTCTGGCAATTTTCAAAGAAATTACACTGGACTAAACACACCATTCATTTGCCCCAGCATGTGTCATGCAAGCAGTTCTTACACCTGAGTTGCAATACCGGACCAACACTCAGATTTGTGAACAAATTCCTGCTTTAAGTGTCAGTCCCACACCATCCTTCACTTTGAGAACTAACCTTAATAAAATTAGCAGAATGTACTGATTGTACATTCTTCTCTCTCAAGTAAAGGTAAACACTAAAAAATCATTGCAAGAAAACAAGTACATCCATAAAGAGTCAAAGTTTCAAAGAAGCATGTGTAACAGGACGTAACCACATCTCTATTGTGTTCCCTGTTTATAACCCAGGAAACTAACTGGTAGGAACAGTACATCAGAGATGTAATACATGGTAAATTCAATTTTAAAACATCAGAAACAAAGTTGAACTTCATAAGCCAATGTACAATCTGTCGTGGAAACGTGGAAAAATTAAGCCTCGTGCATGGTTTGAGGCTTTATCAAATTTACACCCTTAATATTTAAAATTATGCAATTGCTGCAAGGCCTCCCTCTATCTCTTTTGGAAAGTCTAATACAAAACTTACATTAAAGGAGACTGTAATCTTGTCTGTGGAGCCAAATAATTTCCTCATACCCCATTTAAGAAAGCTCTTATTTTACAGGTCAGCTTTGCTTGCAATAGATGCTTATTTTGTAAAGGGCTGTAACTCATGCCAGCTAGACTAGTGGATAAAGTGCACTAGAAAAAAGAGATTAGCCTGGTGACTTGGGGGAAAGGACTTCATCTGGCAGCTCCACCTGATTAATAAAACATGTATTTTACGTTTTGAGACTGACTTCATTTTTCTTTCCCTTTGCATTTCACAGCCCATTATAGCCAAATGTTTTTTTCTTTTTTTTTTTTTTTTTGTCCTTACCCTGTTCACCTTCTTCACATGCCATGCATTACTGCTCTGCTAACTCTCTCTACACTCTGCTGTCCACCTTCCTCCTTGCCACATGCTGTCTCACTGGGGATTCACCTCATCTTCTGCACTTCTCTATCTTCCACTTTAGAGCAACTCCCACATAACTGAGTCCTTTTAGGAGCTTCTCATTGCTACCATGTCCTGAAGGGTTTCTAGCCTGATAGGCACCTTTTATAACACGCATGGATCACACACAGCAAGGAGTACCCCTCTGGATCGGCTCCCCTCTACACCAGGGCTCTGGATATTACAGCATTGGGGTGTCCTATACATTATGAAGGCAAACAGCAAGCCCTTTGCTCCTGCAGGCCAGGTCCTTCTGTACCAGGAAGGAGGGGTATGTCACTACTGCTTTGATTCACCACAGATTTCCCAGACAGGAACTCATAAATACACTCCAGCTGTGTTCCTTAACCAGGGGTCTCACAGTCCACAAAGGGGGTTCTCAAACCACCCTGCTCAGCAGGAGTTTAGGAGTCTGTGTATTAAAAACCAGGACTTTTCCACATAGGATAGCCCAAGAAAGAGAAGAGGGGAAGGAGAAACTGACACCTAACCATGGATACCTAAACTCTGCTCCCACTGAAGTCAGAACACCCTTCAGGCTCAGGTCATCTGATTTGAAGCCCCCTAAGATCATTGACCAAATGCAGATTATGACTGTTTTACCATTCAACAATTCCTCTTCTCATGTCCCCTCTTCTCACCAAGAGATACTCTCTGTACTAGAGCTTACAATAAATAAAACCCATCTATGCTCTCTCAGTGTGCCTGCATCCAGAAGGGGTGGCTTTTGTCCTTTTGTGCAGCTCAAAAACAAAGCAGAGGATCTTCCCCATTTCTCGATTTCAGAACCCTAAAGTTTTGAAATAATGTCTTTGCCTTTCAAGCTGAAAGGGTTGGAAGCCATTGCATAGAAAGAGTATAAAAAAAAAAGTGAGAGAAGGAAAATCGGCAACAAAGAAAATGTTTTTGAAAGCATTCACTCAGCGTTTCAGAATTGATCTGCAGAGTGTGTTCCACTTGTGTTTGCTTTCCACAGCCATTAGAGCAAGAAAGCTCTATTCGCACTCATGCTCTGCCAAAGGGGTGGGAGACTGCAGAGAGAGGCCTTGTCAACAGTGCACACCCCAGCTTGTGTTGCAGCCTGGCAGAGTTAGGCTGCTATTCCACAGAATTAAGCCAAGGCCTGGTCAGAGGCCAGGCTAGAGACCTATCCTGGTTGAAGGGGAAAAAGCATCAAAAAGATCAGAGACAGTCCAAGTGCCCACACTCCAGACTGTTCCCTCATATATCAGAAAAGGCATTTTATTGCAACACTGGTCAGAAAGTGCAGACAGCTATGCCCCTGCTTACTTTCTTTCTGACCTCAGAGAATTAGTGACTCATAGGAATCATTGATACTGCACCCTGGGGAATGATGATCTTTCCCTAAGCTTGCCTCTCCCCTACCCACCATTCAATTAGGCAGTATTCAGCACCCAGAAATTACAGGCTGGCTCCAAAGGAAAGAGTCTCTGAAGCTATACAAGCTGCCATTTAGCCTGATCTGATATTGAGGAAATTCTATTGATCAGAAACATACTTCCTCAGGTAAGAAAAAAAAACCACAAAAAAAACAAAGAGAGGAAGGCAGCTGAATCTTTCCCAACATCATCTATTGGCGCATACTTGGTAATTCAAATAAAAAAAAAGACAATGCAAAAACCCACATCTGCCTGAAGGCAAGTAAGGGGATAACCATCTTTTTGACCTTTAATCGATGCCAACTTGAATTGCTCCATCATGTCTACAGCAATGCATTGAACCACTTGCAGAACAGAAGTTATTTATCTCAATGATCTCCTGTAAACTTCACATTTTCTGTGTAATCTGAAAAGACTGCCAAAATACTATTTATTTACTTCCCAACATACAGGCTCGTTCAATAGACCTTCCACAAGTAAAAGAAAAACCAAGCAAGCAACCCTTTCTCTGTCACAGAGCAGGCAAGTTCCTCACTGCTGGAATGCAAGACCCCAAACTTCTTTGGCATATCTCCTGTACATTGACAGAAAACAGTACAGGAAGCAATAGCTGTTTGACCTCTCCTTCTACTGACAATAAGCACAACAAACATATGGGATGTATCTGTGTAGTGAGAAAAGCAGACAAATTCTTAATTTATTTAATGTTATCAGAGGCTAGCAGTATTCTGTGACTTAGAAGGTCCCCTACAAACTCAGGCTTTCATGAAGAGATTATCACCATGGAAAGAAATATATTTAGAGATTTACTGCCCTGAGACTTATGAAAAGTATCAGGTTACAACCATCTTCTGGAAGTTAGAATTAAAACAAAAGGAACTTATGGGTTTAGAAGAGACTCAAAAGTTCAAGTTCTCAGAATAAATTTCACTAAGATTTTTAGAAGAGAGACAGACTTTTAAAAAAACACGAACATGTTTCTCTAACAAGTAGTCCAAGACTCCATGGCAGGAATATTTGACAGCATACTCTTTCCCATCTTTGCTCTGCCAAGATGTTTATGCCATGCCAACGGCACACCAGAGACCTTCACCCTAACAGCTGCCATTCTTTCCCAGTAATCAATACTGATCTGTATCGGCCAATATGGGGAATTCTTTCCTGATCTCAAACAGGTATCATGACGATTGTCTACATCATATAGTGTGTCATTCTATGCATTCTGCTGCATAAATTCCTCACCTAGAATAACTTGAAGTCTCTTGTATCTGAATATGCTGCATGGATTTTAGTCATGCTGTTCACCCTACTACTTGGCTATTTTCTTTAGGGCTGCTTCCTTTGTCGGCCTAAAAAACTTTAATATGACAGTGAGAATTTAAAAAAAGTTTTAAAGAGATCAAATTCTACTTTTACATCTACTCACAAAGCTGTTCATTTTTAATGAAAAACAAATCATTATTAAAATGCCTTGCAATAATCACAGAACCCATACCTTTCGTGGAGCTTCAGGAAAGCTTCTGGTTTTCAGCAGGGCCAGACTTAGGCCTAGCTGGTGTTAACAGCTCTAGGAAAACAAAACAAATGTTTTAAACAAATTTATCTGAGTTTAAGCTTTCTTCCTGACAAGTTGTGACTGTGCAGAAATTCTTTTTAATGCTTTCGTGCTACTGCCATAATTAAATATCACAGAAATTCACTCAGAACTACAGCAACACACGTGTAATTTTCACCATGTCAAAAATACAGTTAATATCATACTTCCTACTCATCTCCTGGCCACAGCATGACCGAAAAAGAAGGGGTGGGGTGGGGGTGGGGGGAGAAGAAAAAAAAAGATGTGGGAACTGTCTCCTTGGGAAAAGGCTGGAATTTCAAGTCTTGGCACTATTTATGCATGCTATGATTTCTTATGCACACTCTCTATAGCATGAAAAAGCCTACATCAAATATGACCATCTTCTGAAGATTCTGTGTGGGTTTCGAAAAATCACTTTGCGCATTCCAGTGCTAGTAGGTACCCACACTGAGTTATGAATAACTGCTAACGTGTCTCAAAGCCAGCAAGCCTCTGGCACTACTTCAGGATATGCCTGGCAAAAGAGAGTTTTCCTACAACTATCCTATTATACTCAGGTAGCATTTTGGAAAGGACATTCTACCTACTGAGCAATCTTTTTTTAAGAAGGGGTCACCCAAAACACTCTTCTTCACGTATATAGATATGCAAATGGGGTTTTAAGCCTGGTTTCCTCAGAAAACAAGGCTGATGCAATCACATTTGTTTATGTTTTCCCCCAAAGCTTCCCATACCAGCACACTTGCAAGTAGAACTAGCATCAAAGATAATATGTTGAGTGAAAACAGGCTGTCAATAGAGGGAAAAGCTGCAAGCAGGGCTTGTGCACTTACTGGTCTCCAGAAAAGTTTATACTGGGGAAACCAAAATAATTTGCTGCTTTTGAAAAGCCAGGATGATAACACAACCCTAGGGCAAATACAGGAGATCCGTCCAAGCCACAGGAAAATGTCAGATTTTACTATCAACCATTATACACAGCTGCATTGAAAACCAGTCTGCAATGGTTCCTGTGCTCCTGGAATTAGTTGCTTTTACTTTTCATTTTGCTGTTAGTGTCTGTGCAGTTCAGCAACATTAGAGCTCAGAAATCAGATGTATTCTGTTCTGGTTGCACTTGTGCATGTCTGTACACTTTCAAAGCTACTTAATTAATTGCTTTTTTGTTCCCATTTGGAAAGAGAATCTGTATCAGATTCGCCAACAAACAAGCTGGGCAGACAGGTCCCATACATCAACCTCATTCATTACACAGGCCTCTTGGAAAGAACATACATCTTCTAGTTCCTTTATGCATACACATTTTCTGAAGATTTATTTCTATAGAATTTATTTCAGTGACACTAAGAGTATGACCTGTTCCAAGTTCTCTTTCTCAATCAAAGTGGTAAAATCAGTATGATTTGACCCACAAAAGCAAGTTCCAACCCCATTTTTTTGGGCCACAGAGAAGAAAGAATCTAGGGCTTTAGTTCACTCTTAAATCTAGTTTAGAGCTCTGAAAGTACATCTATATTTGCACTGTGTTCTCATTTGGCAGATAAGCAATAAAATCACTCAGTTTTCTTGATGCTTTCAGCTGATGGTAGGCATATTTTACATGGCTTTCTTTATCTGAGTTTTACTTTTTTAAAAAAGTTTTTTATATATATATATCTCCAAGAATGAATGAGAGCATTAGCGTCCACACATTCTGTACTTTATGCTATTTACTACTGGATAGCCCTGGAATATTTGCAGCTGGCTGTACTGTGTTTTGTACAATGTGGCTCTTTATCATGTTTTTTTATCAAAGAACTGTGGTTAAGCACAGAACGAGGCAGTGCTGCATTGAAGCTGTAATGTGGCTCAGGTTACCATATTGCAGTTTTGATGATTTGTATTAAAGCGCTCAACACAAAATAAAAATCAACATCCAAGCAATGCAAGTGATAAAAAGCTCTAAATAGAGTCTGAATAAACTATAACATGGAGATTTTGCCTTACTTTCTATATTAAAATGAGTAGCTTTGAGTAAATACAAGCGAATCTCCCTATTATTTTCTTTCTGAGGCAAATCTTACACTCAACTTTTGCTAGCAGAAAGTCAGGGGTGCGAGGACATGGGATTTGCAACCAAACACAGCTGTGCTGGCAAAAGGCCCTAGCATAGATGTGGTTTTACTGGCAAAATTGAGCTTTTGCCAGCATAGCTAATTTCTCTCTTGGGAGTTAGTTTTGCCAGTACAGCTGCGTCCAGACTAGGGATCACTGGTGTTACAGACTTTTACAGCTCTACCGTCACCGACTTTCAAGCATAAGCACGCTCTTGGTCTCAACCTAACAGTAGTTTGCCAATGTGTGTGCATGTTGGCCTCTCTGAAATTGCAACCATGACCATCTAACAAAAAATAACCAACTAAACAAAAAGTTACCTGGCTCCTCCAATACTGTTTCCAGTGTCCTGAAGTTAGTGTTAGGGCTCTTCTTACTACAGTGCTTCCACATCTCCACACACAATTTTTTACTGCCACAGCTAGCTGTTTCTTGAAGCAGAGGTATATATGTTAGCATATCATATCTTTAATTTTTTTAGGGAGAAGCTTTGCTACTACAGATGCTTCTTTCTACTTTGTTCTCTTCTTGGCTGCTTCCAGCCATCTCACTCTTGTATCCTTTCTCCAGAAAGCTACATTCAACATACTCCTTTTCTTGCCTTTATTTCTTGTCCTGACTGCCTGCTGTAGGGGAATCACAGGACAGTAACCTAAAATTAGAAGAGAAGTTGAATTATCCCACTACCTCCCCATCTCTAGCAATTTCACATCACCTTCTCTTCACTCCTTTTACTCTCCATAAAGCTTTTATGCTTCTGAGATCAGCTCCAGTTTGCAGCTGATACCTATGCTAATAATTGCTATCAGCTGCAGTTCTACCACCTAGTTACAGTGTTTGCCCAGTTGCTCATTTCTCACTCTAATGGACTTCTGCAGCATGCCATTTCTGATATGCTGCTGAAGTTGTGCTTTAAAGTGCTTTAAAGATCTGCTACCACCTGCACCCCTTTATCAGTTTTTCTGTCTTTCTCAAGCATTATTGCCTCCTGCCTGTAGTTCTCTTTCAAACTGGGATCTCTTTTTCTGTGGGAAGCAATTTCTGCTGCTGCACCAGATAGCAGACAGGACTGCTCCCCCTGCACATTTAAGACACTATTCTGCTCTAGTCGGAGTGCAACTTTTGCAGTTAGATGTTACAGAATGCAATTGTCTCCCCTGTGCCTCTCTGTCAGTAAAATTCTGAAGATGTTGCTCCATGTGAGGGTCTGCAGAGCAATGTTTTGATTTTGCAATAACTCCTCTGCCCTTAACTTACAGTAAAAAAAAAACCACAACCTATGGTACTATTCCTGCTGGTAAAGAAGAAAGACCAACCATAAAGCAGGATTAATTTACATCAAAATAAGTCAACAGAGTAGGAATATTCTACTTTCTATCACTGCTAAGAGCAGACTCCAGTGAAAATGGGAAATTCTTAAACAGAGAAGATTTCAGCATCTCAAGCCTTTGGTAGGGGGAAAACAATGACTGTTAAAATACTGAATGGTTTTCCTTGAAAGATTGTTTTTAATGCTCCTTTATATAGCTGAACGACCACAAAACACACTGCCTTTTAAAAATGTTTTCTTTCTTGGGATTTAAACTGAACCATCTAAACCTGTCATTTAAGTTGCACTTTTAATGATCAGAGTACTGTGGAATTATAATTCCCAGCATCCTTTGAGGATGTTTGCTTTTTAGTTCAGTTTCATATACAAATACATGGGCAGCAATTAAATGCCAACAGGCCACTTCGTTCTGTGTCATCCACCATTGAGAGTGCCATAGCCAGCACCTCCAAAGAGTCTCTGTAGGCAGCAGCAGCAGAGGTAGTCTGCAAATATGCACAAGACGTTGCTTTGTTAATAGTCCCTCAGCACAGCAAACTAATGCCTTGATTACTAATGTCTTCAAAAAAGCAAATGCAACAAGTTGCTACCAGATTTCTTGAGAAAGAATGAAAGCCTTGAGTAAGATTTCTTTGAGAAATAGATCATGTGTATCAACTTATTAATAAAAGGCAAATCAGAAACAGATTTCTTTTTCCTCCTATCCCAGATACATCACTGCAGGTAAAATACAAAAGCATTCCTTAAGAGATAAAATTAAACCCCAGAAATCTCCCATCACAAGACACAGAATTCACCTCTGATGCAAAACAACTTGCATCCTTTGGTCCCTGATGGATGGAAGCCTCTACCCATCTCCTGGAACCTTATACTGGGAGAGCTGAAGAATGTTAGAAAACACCCTTCCCTGGGTCCAGGGTTTATTAGCTCCCTGCACAGATGGCAATTATTTTGAAGACTGTCTTTTTGAGGAGACTAACTTCCCTGTCATTATCCAGAAAAGACAGGTGTAATTTAGGGTTATGGATTCTACCCTGAAGATCAGGTGCTTACAAATTGGTTGCTGCAATGAAATGTCCAAACCTTTAGTAGGTCTTTCCAGTGTCTGTATTGTTTCATTTTGGTTTATTACATTATTCATATATTTATATCTCCCTCTCCAAACTGCTGACACATAACCTTTATGTTAGCTCTACCTTCCTGTGGTGTTTTTTCAGAGAAGCTCCACAGTTATTTAATACCCAAACAAAAGCAGTAAACAAGCACAAGAAGCAAGCCCGTGATACTTCTAACAATTTGTAATTTAGTATTGGTACTGAATAATTTTTATTCATTTTATAAAGGCCATTAACTAATTTGCTAAACACACCAACAGCTAGTTGGTTATGAGGCTTAATGTGGTTTTGGATTTTGGGGCAAGCATGTAAAACTACCACAACTTACAGGGGACTCTGGCCTTTAAATTGTATATCTGTTTTGCTCTACTGTTGGGGTTTTTTTCTGAGAACATGCGGAATGAAGTAAGGACAAAGCCAGTCTCCATACTTGATTTTTTTTTTTTCTTTTTAAACACTAACGAGTAGTGATTATGTAGCCATGAAGACTTTAAAGACCGAGGGAAGCAGTCCAAATAATCTACCAGTGAAAACTCTTGCTATGTGTATTTCGTCGTTCGTACCCTGGAGATGTTACAGCGAAAGGTGATGCTGTGTTCCCTTGAGCCCCAGGAAAAGGGTGGTACTCGCCTGGGACACCGCAAGACTCAAAGAGTTTCAACTTGGGAATCCTCCACCTGGAGTTCTCCAGGCTACTGGCCTCGGCTGAGTTGTGAACACTTGGCCTTACTATAGTCTCTTTTCTCCACATTCAGAGAAGATGCACTACCGCTACTAACTAAAAATTACCAAGTGTTTAAAGTACTTCAAATTATGCATTGTTGTAACAATTTGAGACAGAGGAAATAATACACATGCTGCTGGTTTGTTGTGTTTGTTTTGTTGATTTTTGTTGTGGTTTTTTTTTCAAAGGGAACTAGTTGTCATTTCTATTAAATGCAAAGAAATAAGGGGTTTAACTGTCAATTCTTAGAAATTTATTTCTAACCTAAGGAAAAGATACTGTTATGTCCAGAGAGGATATTCTGCCTTTTTTTTTTTTTTTTTTTGGGGGGGGGGGCTTTTTTGTATGAAATAAAAAGTGCTTCAAGTCCAAAGTAAAACTCAGTGGGATACAATAAGCACATAACTTTGAATTTGGTGGCCATATGAAAATGCACACTTGATTACATACAACTTATCATATAGGCCAGGTAATGACAAGACTGTGGTTCAAACTGACAAATTCCAACAGATTCTTTGCTATAGGACTTTGTATGTGCATTTGGGAGAGATTCTCACACACACACAGAGCAATGACCATACATTTCCTAAGTACCCTAATAGTACAGGCTGCAGATTCAACTTATCCTGAGCTTTGCATTTCTCAGCTATTGTCAATTTGCATCACAAGCATAAAGTTATTTAATACACAAAAGCTTTAATGCTTCTTCTGCATCATATAACAACACATGTTTATCTGAGTGCTAAATAAAAGCTTTCAGAACTTTAAAGTGACTTTATGAATTGTATGTACCATAAAATAAACATTAGAGTATAATAATATTCTGTAATTTGGAAAACAGCAACAGAAACCAGTAGAAGACAAAAGAACAAATGCTTGAATAATCTGCTGCATGTCAGAAACATTAAATTAATTTATGCGGTAATGTAAGCACAGTGATGTTAAGGTAATATGGAGGACATAAATTATACATTACTATTGTCAGTTCTAGCACTTATCTTAGTGGTATGTCAAAATAAATCCTGGTATGTTAATATTTATAGAAATGAACAACAAGTGTCACAGCTCAGGGATTCATCTGTGATATTTTTATATATAATTTGCATTTGCACATATGGTTGTCATTGTCTTTTCTGTAATTTGAGAGGTAAGCATCATGCAATTCATTTCTAATGCATTTTACATTACCATGAAAGCACATTATGCTTCTTCCACTAACGCTTTTCAAATAGATGGCCTGCAATGATTTAGGGATTGCACAAAACAACTCAGCAAATGGGTGACAATCTACCTGCAAAATCTGCAGTAACAATAGGTTATTGGTGAGCAAAGTGCATACTTGGCTAGTGACAGATTGTTTCCATAGAGTAAACACATCCCAAAGTTCTTGCATTGATGCATTTCTTAAGGATTAACACCTCTGAAGAACACATCTTTTCATTCCTTACATTTTGCACAAGACAGGAATAATTCACCATCCTCCTCCTCAAATCTGAGGATCTGTATTCTGCCCCCTTTTTTCACACCCATTTTCATCCAGCAGATCGGTTTCTGGCTGAAGGTAACTGGGCACAACTTGACTTAGCATTTGAAACTCACAGGAGAAGCTTCCATAAAAACAATACAAGAGAAGGTCCCCCTGCTAGGATTAAGTACACTCACAGTTGCTGGTACCTCAGAAGCAAGAGGCATACTTTCTTCCTTCAGCAAGAGACCGTAATTCCTTCCCTGGTTAAGGGTGGGTTAGGGATCTTGGCCTTGGGCCATGCCTTCTGGGGTCTGGGAACCATGCTTTGGATAAAAAGGTAGCTATAGAGTTTATATATTGCTGAGTCTACAAGTATGGCTACTGTTTCTAATTACCCAAGATCATTTTGCTGTTTTCCAGAAAAGAAGTGTGAAAATACTTATATTCCCTGATTCAGCAGTAAAAAACAGCCTGAGCCACACATTTGTGTTCTGCTTATGGAAGGATTGCCATGTCAAAATGATTTGGCTAAGTCTGATGATCCTATCTTTTCCCAATTGTCTCATACACAGCTGAAGTTTGTTGCCCCAAAGTTCATCTGTCAGGATTTCGAGTGCGGAAGAATCTAAGTTCAGATTTTTTATCTTTATTAATGCAGATGCCTGGTTTTAAAAAAAATCAAAACGTTTCCCTCTTACCAACCTTTATGCTCCATCTTATCTTCTGAAAGAGTTCGTTTCGAAAAATAGCTTCATATTTTTCTTTTAGTTTCCCTCCCAAATTATTTCTGGGTCTAATTAAAAACTATGAAAATCAACCCAAACATTCATTTTGATGGTACCATAAGCCTGAATACAGAGGACAAATAGTAGAGAAAATGAAAGGATAAGCCATGAAAAACATTGACTATCATATGTTGTGACCTAACACACAGCCAAGCTCCCCTTGGTATTGTGTGAGTGTACAAGAAGTTACAAGAGAAAACACAGGGAAGTCTCAGATCTGAGGTTTCTGATCAGCATACTCTAAAACCAGCCTAACACTTGAAAGATGAGAAGGGGCTGCACAGGGGAAAATTGAGAATATAAATTGTCCTGTAAACCCTTTTTCAGATGTGACAACATGGATGAAAAATTCTACTTGATTTCATCTTTCAACAGGAAAAACCCCAAAACGCAATGACCATATTTTCACAGATTCCACATACAATTCAGGCACAAGGGAGTACAATCTCTCTTCACACATGGAAACCACACCTGAAGAATTCTATACCACTACAAGCAGCAAATTATATACATGGAAAGTATATAAGTAAACATAGTATGTGGGTCTGATTTATCACTTGCCTCTTATTTATAACATTTTATGCTCCACAGAAGTATGGGATTCTCTTCCATCATTGAAATGAAACTCCTGTCATCACTGCAGTGAAATGAAATACTATAAAAGGCTGCTTGAAAGTTCTGGGAACAGAGAGGAAATAGACTTGGTGTAAGTGTGCAAAAAGCTTCTAAGTGTGCAACTTTACAATAGCATTCATTCCCTGTGGGACAGGTCTTCAGCCATGATAAATGTTATCATTTCACTAAAATTAGTGGAAGAGCAGCGATCAGTATCAGCTGAGGATTTGTCCCACTGACTTCAAAGGATGTACTAACAGTGCACATATTTAAAGCAAATGTATAAACCTTGCCAGCACTGGGGACTTCAATGTAAGCACACCAAATCCTAAGTCCTTACTAAACATTTTACATTATTCTTATTCAGAAATCTGTCATTGGAATCAGTCAGGATAAGTAATGAACAGAGTACTAAAAGGTGTTCTCAGACCAAGATAATACATTTGAGAATCTTACACGTCAAAGCTGTTGAGAAATGCTCTTTAGCTAAGTAAGGCGTTTAGTTTCATGTAAATTTGTATTCAGGAACCAAAATCCTTTTTGTTTCTTGAACTTAGGAAAGAAGGGGGACTTTTTAAATTTTTTTTTAATTATAACTTTCCCAATGTAGACAAAGCAAAGAAGAGAGTGAAAACAGGAGGAAAGTTAGAAGTAAGCATGTGTACACATTATGGATTTTAACTGATTAACTACCAAAAGGGAAAAATAAGAGAGGCAAGAAAAAACTTTGATTTCTAAAATAGCAAATGTGTTTTGCAAATATTACTCATTTTACAATTTTACAAACAACAAATTATGTCAAGTATTTTGAAGAATTCCATAAACTGTTTTTTCCATTTCCCAGCTAGTTTGTATACACATAAGCTGTTTATGTATTTTTGAGTAGAATTTTAGGAAAACATAAGAATATGTTAAAGATGTTTAATATGTGGCCATCCTTCTTGAGCACTCATAAATCCTAATAAGGGGAATGGGAGTTTAAAGTATAAAAGCATATTGTATATTTCCTCCAATTTCTTCTTAACTTGGTTTCATCTAGAGTTCTGATGTATATATTTGTATAAATTGTGCAAAGTTACTGGAAAATTCCAATAATGGGCATACAGAAAAACAGAGTAACTGACACTTGTCAGCTAGAAGGGAGGAAAAGGTGCAACTTTATAGCGTGCTGTTAACGGTAAAGCTGCCTCCCTCTCCTAGATTTAAAGGACCCTTTATAAAATGGTCACTCCAGCAAAGGTATCATTAAGAGATGTTTAATCTTGGCTACACAGTGGGGTTTAAGTGGCAGCCTGATGCTTGTTACTTGTTTCTTCGGTTTCATTTAAGCTTTCTATCACTGCACCGCAACGTATTTTTCAGTTTACTTCTTATTCTCCCCTCTGTAATGTCTCTAGTTTTCCCAGTACTACTTAACAATGGCTTCCTTGTTGCCTTTGGCTCTGTCCATCAGGCTCCTTTCCTACTTTGTCTTTTTTATCCTCCGAACCTCCTTTTTTGTCACTTTCTCACACATGACCTTTCTTCTTGTCTATAAAATATATTGTGCTTCCTCAGCTAGCTCAGTGTCCAACAGCGCTCTTTACCCACAAGATAGTAAGACACATCCTTAGCATTTAGCCAGGAAACCAACAAGACCCCAGTCAATGCTCCTGCATTGAGAAAATCCCTAACTGGCATTGAGCCACTACACCAGCATATATGGCACGGCCCATGGAATACAGGATATATTTGGAGTATAAATGGCCTGACTGGACAATCCTGGTGCAGTATCAGCATTGGAACAACTCTGCAGGCAGTCAGCCAACCATGAGTTAGCACAGTCCTGAAGTTTACCAAAATTATACTGGCCACTAGGAAATGGCTATGGTATTTGGAGTGCATAAGCATGTATAAACCTGCTGCTGCTTCAGCATTTTCAGCTTCTAAAAGCATTTCCTTCTGCCTCCCTACAGGCAGCCATCACCAATGTGTTCTTTGGTCAGATTCACTGCTTTGCTCCCTGGAAAACTTCTGTTTCTCTTTCTCAATGGCACAAACTGCCATAACTTTCTGTTACCAAGCTCAATTTCCATTAATTCACCTTTTGGATCTCTTCAAGGTCTCCTAACTCTGCTGAGTGCCAGCTAGCTTGTCTTGTACAAAAGAGGTGTAACACTACAATAACCTTGGCAGGGCAGAGAAGCACACGTGTCTAGAGAGAAGGAACAGGGGTCAGAGAGAACCAGGAAAGGTCTAATAACCCAGCCACAAAACAAGCTCTCCTATACACAGACGGGACCTACTGTATTGCCAGATGTGTATTTAGTGAGTTCTAAAGTGACATACCCTTTTGTGAGGCAGAGCAACACCATGTTTCTCAAACTTCAGGATCTATTTATACTTTTCTACAACACTCACCACTCTCACCTGGGACTATGTTGTGTCAAAACAGCCTGCTATATTGCTTCAGAGTCTCATAGTTACTTTTCTTCCTTTTTTTGATCTCTCAGGCATAAATATGCAGCATCCCTAATGCTACTGGTAAAAAATAAATAATCTAAAAATAAAACAGAAACACAAGTTCACACTGAGATGATTTTATTCCAGCTAGAGAACCAGCATGCATAGTCATGTGGTGTGCACCTGTAGCTCTCTCTCCTTCCTGTCTTTCGCAGGTCTTAGGCTTTGGTAGTAAACACACCCCACACACCTTCTCAGGGTGGTACAAGGGTGACATAGCCTGTGGGTACTGAGAGCAGCCAGGCAGGGTTGTGTATGTCAGCACCAGCTGTTCTCTGCAAAGAATGCGTGTTATCATGCTAAACAGGATGCATCTTTTCTGCATTAGGCTGGTAAAGCTTTGCAACTTTGTCAACCTTTTTAGCATTCAACAAATTCTGTTAAACATATGACTTTTAGTAAGTTAATCCATTCATTGTTTGGAACTGTGCAAAGTGACATAAAAGCACAATGAAGCCTAATTAAACTTGTTCTGTGAAGCTAATTTGTCAAACCCAGAAGCATAGTTCATGGATAAATGCTAATATTTGAAAGTCAAATTAAAGTTGAAAAGGTTTGTAATAACAGTTAATTAACTCTTGTTTTGTTTTCCTCTCACAAACTTGAACCAACTGAAATATTGCTCAGTTCATCTTTAACATTTTGGACCACAAAGATAAAATTCAAAGCTTTGAGATAAGCCTTTGATGTTGGTATTCTCTACAGATTATATATTATTTTAAGATCTCTTTGTTTAAAAATTCATTTTTATTATCCCTGCATGAAATGCATGGCAATTCCCCAAATAACTAACCATCAGGGCAATTAACATCTTCGATCGACACCATATTCCTGATAATTAATACAGACTTTGTACCTCCCCTGTGATAGCTGCAAGGGTTTGATTTTTCAGAGCAACTGTTCATTTACAGAATCAGTTTCATCCTAATGAAAATGGATTGTGAAACTTTAATGAACAAGACTTTGCTGTCATAATAATAAAGACTTTGAAACAACACGAAGACCTACATAACAAGCATCTCACTATACCCGTGTCGCTACACTGTATCAAGCCAATTAAGCCATACAATGAATATTAACACCAGTGTACTTCTAAACTATATGACATCAGACAAACTCAAAAAACTGAGCATAATTTTGCTTCGACAACTTCTGGCATTATAGCTTAATAAACTCGCATCTGTAGAGCAAGATGGCCTGATCTGCCCTCCTCTCTTTGGTTTAACAAAGGTAAACAAAAGACTGGAAATCCAATTTACATGCAGTGCTAGTGTTTCTGCTATGAAAGGCAATGGATTACCTTTCCTATGTGCTTCCACCACATGAGGAGGTACATATAAAAGCAAACAAGTATGAAAGAGAGCTGCCAAAGAACACTGTCTGGCACACATTAAGTGCCTGTACCAGTACCTTGCGCTGTAAATAATTCATCTATTAACAGGTAGGCTATCCTAAGGAAGAGTGTGCTGTTTCAACATTAATCTTGAGTGGCCTTGCCAAGAACTCCCTGTCAGCAAAGAGTTAAAGGGTTTTCAACTAGGTAACTAAAACAAAAATAAAATCAGAGACAGGGAGAGAGAGTGCAAGCTGGAGAGAGACAGACAGCAACCGACTGCAGCCCAGGACACTGGCACATGGCCGCTTTACTTCTCCTGTCCTGCCAGAGCCCAGTGGGAAGGTGCAGGGGACCCTGCAGCTCCGCTCCCCTCAGCACCCTCAGCACCCTGCCCCAGGCCCAGGGCCGGGGAATGCGGAACCTGCTCCCCTTGGGCCCAGGCATGGAAGGTCTCTAAGGCATGTCCTGACCCGTCTTCTCTGGAAGCGGCCCCCTCAGGCTGCGGTTCAGCTTCAAAACCAACCAACTAATGGACTGACCGGCAACTGCGTGAGAAAATAAAATATCCAAGGGGAGGGAGGGTTAACATTTTCATCTGCTGAACCAAGATGTCAGTGTTCATACAGCCCACCTCACCTCTGTGCGGGGCTCCCTGGAAAGCTCAGAAAGGGATTTTGCTCTACCTCTGATGCCTTGGCAAAAGGTCTTTCAAAGTTGTCATCTAAGCTATAATATGCTTTTAGGTTTTGTTTGGCTAAATCCCCTCAAACATGGAAATGGCTGATTGTTCCCATTTTAAAAAATGGTGTACGGGAGGGAAGGGATAGAATCATTAGTAAATAAATGAATGGGATGATTTTAAAAAAGAATAATTTGCTCAATCAAGAATAATTTGAACAGCATCTAAGTAGTCATGGAAAATCATAAACTATTACCCTATATAGTGCTCTGTTGACTATTAAATGCCTCCTTTTTCACACCACTGGCCTGAATGAATAACTTGGCAGCACAAAATTAGCCAGGTGGCAAAATGTGCTTGTGTCAGCTATTGGCCAAACAAAACGGCAAATAGCAAAGCTCATTTTGCAGTGTCACATTAACTCCTTCAACACTGGGGGTACACATTTTTGTATCTGCTGTTCCGAAGTACCTGGGAGCAGGCCAGAAGAGAGCCGCTCACTCCCTGCAGCACAGGTGGCCCTGCCCTTGCGCCACTTGTCACTGTTGCAGGTTGAGGTGATGTACATGAGCGTGTCTATACATGGCATCTAAGATTATACGGAAGGGACTGTTCTGTTTCATCTATGTCAGCTTTAACATCCCAGTTTGGAAAAACTATTCTCGGATGCTCTTTACCAGAGGGAATTTTACGCACAACTTCCTTTACTTTTATTAAAGCCACCTCTTCACATTATCATAGTACTTGCCAATTTTTCTGTTCTCGTATTGTCATTATCTTATGTTTATCTTTGGCTTCCAAGAGACCTTCAGGAAATGGCTGTAAAGAGCGTGAAGCCAGGTGTTACAGGACTAGACTAACCTATACTATGTTCTGAGTAGCTTCAATGGAATTACCTCAGGGATTAATCTGGAGTTTTACTTATGTAGCATTACTAAAATATTATATACAACAAAAGGGCACTTATCTCATTGATGTCAGTGGGATTCTTTTGACAGATTTCACAGAATTTATCAAGAGCAACCAACAACCTTTTTCATTCTAGTGGTTAATATAGGGGAACAAAATACATTCTTTTATAATTAGCAGCCTTTTCCAGCTATAGAAACTCACCTTCCCATTCCACAGCTAACAGTACATCCCTGAAGTTAAGACTGGGCCTGGTTTTTGTTAACGGAGAATTTATTTAACCTTAGTATGTAATAATTCCCTGAAGTACTATGGAATTTCATTAAGAAAATAAAGGCAGTATTTCATAATTAAGTTGCCAGTTTAATATTTTTTTACATGAGACATGCTTTACTGATAAAACTGACCATGTCATTCACTGTAAATCCAAAGCACAAAAGGGTAGGATATTGGCAGCTGTATTTTATCCGAAGGACTTTCATAGTTTTTTGGTCCACAATATATATATCTCATATTTCAGATTCACTTCCAAAAATGATAAACACATTGTACCTAGCCAAGGATGATGTCCTGTTCTTATCCAGACAGTCTCTTTTCCGGAGTTGTTTCACATGTCCTAGGCAAAAGACATGGGTGAATATTTTCCATTAAAAACAGCAGTGGTGGGAGGAGGGTATCAGCAGTACTGTAAGTTAATGAGATGGGGGGCTTTAAATACACTTAATAAACAGTCACTTAGGCTGAGCATAATAAGTCATGGAAATTTATAAACTATTACCCACTATAGTACTTCATTGACTATTAAACATCTATTTTTCACACCGCAAGCCTGAGTGAATAGCTTGGCAGGAAAAAAAATTGGCCAGGTGGCAAAACGTGCTCAGTACAACCCATGTCAGATATCGGCCAAACAAAATAGTCCAATAGAAGCTGATTTTGAAATGCCTTTTTAACCCTTCATAGCCTACCGTGAAGTTTTCTAGGAGCAAACACACTTGTATTCCTGAGAAGGGTAATATGCATTTACACTATGCATGTATGTTTTTCCAAGTATCGCACTTCTGTCTGTCCTGGATACCTGTCCTCTCTATACTGCAGTCTCCAGTTCTGCTGATGGTCAGAGGCCAGGGAGAGGCACTGTCTGTCACCTGAGGTGTAAGAGCGCACCTGACATTGTTTCCATTGTTTTTCATTGCAGGGTTTTAATCCTGGGGTTTGGACCATGCTCTAATTTGCAAGCCTCTGTCACCTTAAGTTAAAAATGAGCTCCAAGGAGGACTGGAGGAATTTCCAGTCTAGTTAAACACATGGTGATCCCTAATGACTCTTGCATGACTGAAAAGGCTCTTTTCTGGTGTAGAGGTAAGGATTTACCTGTGGATTTAAAACCGGTGTGCATGGAGTTCCACAGAACAAGAAATGTCTGAGAGGAAATCTCTGAGCTTGGTTGCTTGATGCCATATTAGCACTGCTGATCTCTATGGAGGGACCAAAAGAACCACATTAATAGTAGTCATCAAACCTCAGCCACCTCCAGGCTGTTTAAGCATCCCAGGAGCTAGGTGTCTCACGCCTAGCTGAAGAGCCCATATATAAGGTAGGGTACAAGGGCTAAGACTGGTAGCATACAGCACACTGGAAACTGTTCAAAGTCCAGATGAAAAATGAGAGGTTTGCACTGCGGCTGACCTTTCATCATCCTTTGTGACTTCAGTTAGGCACAGCAGCAGAAAGACAGCAGCCTTGTTTTCCGTTATGTCATCATATCTATCAGAGCAAAGGATGTATTATTTTGATTCGGCTTCTCACCCCAACCTCATGTGTTTCTTCCTTTCTCCCATATAATACTGTACTTTGTCTTCAGCATACTCATCCCCTCTCTGACAAATTTTGAAAGCATTTTACCAGGTTACACAGAGAGACAGAATTATCTTTATCTCTTGCCGGTACCATCCATCACTACAAATCCAACTGCACAACACACACCTCCTGCCGCAAGCTGACTTGATAGTGTTCCTGTGTGCCACTACAGGGCTAAAAATCATTGGGTTAGAAGAATGACTCAGCCTCCAATGTTCAGTTTCTCTTTAATAGCTGATCCATTAACTTCTTGGGTTCCCGCTGAATGCTACTGTCTAGAAATGCACACACACACACACACACACACCCATGCACTGCTGGAGAAATGGTACAGGTATATCACTGAAAACATGTCTGGTAAAGCTGTGTCAAGCATTAATTATATTCTTGGGACAAAGGGCTGTATGGAAGGAAAAGGAGGAAAAGGAGAGCTTACAGTTGTCTTAGTGTCTGCATCAGTCTAGCTGACAAAAGGGGGCCAGTGGGGCAACACCGAATTGAGCCCAACATACACAGCCAAATGAAACTGCTGAAGAAATGTGGTGTAAGTAAAGAATTTTATTTTTTTAAAAAAAAATCCAATTACCGGAGCTGGAATTAGGCCAGAACACCTTCACTAACACCTCTATTCATGAAAATAGAAAAAAACCAAGTGATTCTTAATGACCACAAATGATCACAGACTCTGTTTTACATCTCTTACAAAAGCCAGCATATTCAGCAGCGTTACATTCCCCAGAGCTGGACGGATAAAGGGGGAAATATGTCATTGATTTTTTTCCCCCCAAGAAATTCATGATACTGTTTGCACTAATTTCAACAGTACAGAGATTTTCAAAAAGAGATCAGTCCTGTTTAACCTGGAAGCTAACAGTATTAAAAACCTAAGGTGTCTCACTCACTACTTTCTTTTGCAGAGGCAATCAGGATCTGCTTCTTTTCAACCAGTATGCATAAAAACTGTCTTAACCACTAGACTGTAATGCTATTACCTGCAGCAGAATGGAAACAATGAGCCTCTCTGAAGGTGCCTTGTAACATCACTCCAGTGGGGCAATTACTGGTCTTTTCCAAAGCCCACTGAAGTAGATGGAAGGGCTTCTGTGGGTCTCACTGTTTCACAGCCAGGTATGGACACACATAGAAAAGACTTTGCTTTTTTTATTTCAGCTCATGAAGAGCTATCAGTTTATATGAACGCTAACTGCTTTTAAGGATCACACCTTCATTTGCCTTTTCTGGTTCGTATCATTCTGTCTCAAAAATGTCCTGTTTTATACTAAAACCACGTAACCTATTCATCCACTGGTGGTTCTTTACCAAAACTTTGTTCTCTGTTACTGGCTACTATCTCTTAGTAATTTGTCCTGCAGTTGCAGTCAACCTCTCCCTTAGCTGTGCAAGAGACACACTCAGTCTGGCTAAGCTAATTGGACTTGAACTACACAAATCCTCAGTGGTTACAAAATTAGCAATAGCTCATAATGTACAAAGGCACAATGGAACATCTAGCTCAGGGGTCCTCAAACTTTTTAAACAGGGGGCTGGTGCACGGATGAAGTGGCAGGCAGTCATCTGCGGCTGCTTGGTTTCCCCCCCCCCCCCTCAACCTCGGGGGGGGGGGGGGAGGGCAGTGCAGGGCAGTGTGTGTCTCTAAATACCGGGCGCCGCCGGATTGAGGACCCTGGGGGGCTGTAACCAGCCCATGGGCCGTAGTTTGAGGACCCCGATCTAGCTGCTTGATACTTAGTACTGTACTGTATATACATATAAGCCACCAAAAGTATTCCGAATTCTCTTCAGTATCTATGGGTACATTTTACTTACTGCATGGTACCATTCATCATAGTACTTTCTAATAATTTGAGCCACTAAACTGTGTGAACAGAATGGCATGATTAATGGCAGCAAGTGGCACAACTGAAGAAGCCTTGAAGAAAATGGGTATTTAGTGATCACTGTCCGTGAGAAAGGTGGATTTTACCAAGAAAGGAGCTTATCAAGCTCTTTTAAAGTTGATAAGTATTTTCTGAGAGAGCAAGAAAGGGATGTCTTTTTCAAGTGAGGAACAAAATCTACATGGAGTTCTGTAACTAGATGCCTACCTAACACTTTAAGAATCAACCTCAAGATATATCTCATTATTTCAATTAACAAAATCATTGAGATCTGTCCCTTGAAGTCAGATTTTCTATTCATAGGTTAGGAAAATAGAAAAACTTTCCTTTATTTGCAAGTAGAAAAGTATTTTTTGTGAGGAAGAGGGAACATCAAATTTACTCTTGCTAACAGGTAGCATATACTGCACTTTGATTTGTCTGTTTTGAACTTTAACGTTTATTTATTAAGCAACATAAACCTGAGGTTTAAAATACATATACAGGTATGCAGTGTCAGACTATGGCTTGGATTTGATAGGAGTCAGTGTCTATCTTCTCTTATTCACATACAAACACAGAGATATATCCTCCCCTTCTCCGTATTCCTATTTATTCAGTTCCTTGCCCCCTTAAGTTTGGATCCACAGGAGTAAGAAGGGCTAACTTGCCTTTACTTACCCATCTTACCCTCAATTGGAAAAGGAAGAGGAGTGAAGAATTAGGAAACCATCTTTACCCCTCACACACTTGCTGGTCATCTGTTCTCATTGGGATTCAATGTCTTGTGGGACAATTCTTGGCATAGTGTATTCTTTTTCCCAATAACTTGTTCATGCTGCTGCCTACTAAAATCTCACCTTTACTTCACATGAAAATTACTGAATCGAAACTAAGAGAACAGCTCACATGGATCTACATATATTCCTCAGATTGTTTGTTCAAAGAGTCTGATATATTTCTGCTGTCAAACTTACAGTTGGCTTAACACAACTTGGAGCCTATAGCGTTGCTCCAACATGTGCTACTGGTAAAGTTCGCTCTTTCCAAAATGTTATTTTTCACTGCCAAAACACACACCAATCCTGTGCTCAGCTATGGAAACTTAATGAATGAAAGGGGACCATTTCTGAACTCTGAAGAATTTATTTTATTTCATATTCTTTTTTACATTGGCTACTACTCTGAAACACTTCTGCCACTTTAATGGGCAATAAAAATTGTCCAAAATCATTGTTGTCCTTAGGCCCTGTGGTGGTTAAATAAAGCAATATTCCAGCCTACATGTTGAGAGGAAACACATAGCCTCGCTTCACTTCCAAAGCAGACAAGTATCTTTGCTTAAGTGCTTGCAAAGGAAGAGAGTTGTCATACCATCACTGTAAGGTTTGGCATTAGGGCTGTTAAACCTGTTCTCATTTCTAGACTCGCCATTGTTGGGGGAAAATCCTACATTTAACACCTTAGGCTGACAGAAGAAGTAAGAAGCATGAAGGCTTGTTGCTTAATTGCTGACACAGTGGCATCTTGCCACAGATCCCTGTGATGGATCTGACCAAAATACTGGGGAATTTTTAAAGCAAAGCCCCATTCAGTCCCTTTAGGCAAAAAAAGGGGGCTCCAAAATGGAGGGTTTTCTTCATATTTATCTACTTTTATTTCATCTTTTGTCAAAGGAAATAATTATTAGCACTGACCAAATATTTTTGGCTCTGGTAACAAGATCTCTTCATTACCCATTATTTACTGTCATCTTACAACCCTCTGAATTCTGAATTTCATCTAGCAAGAACTCAGAGGATTTATGGTCCTCTAAGATGCTTGTGGTGTTGCTTTTTTCCTTATTATATGCCATTCATGGCATCTACACAAACTTGCTGTTTCAGCTATGGAACAAATCCATAAGACACCACTGTAGATGCAAGCCGTGTACCCAAATTAGTTGATTTTGGCACCCAGATTGCTGATGAAATTTATGCTTCATTAACAGATGCCTAATGTATATAATACACATACTTTAGAATTGACCTCAACCTGGCCAGGGAGGCTGGCTGACCCCATGAAAATACAATTACCTAATGAGAGATTAGAGAGTTTTGCTTATTGTATTTACTATTTCTAGGAAATTACTTTGTGTCTCTGTAGCTGCGTCAGCCTTCTTGCTTAAAGTATGTTTTAACGTTATTAGAGCTAAACTAGCGGAAAGACAGGGAAAGGCAGCACAATTTCCTTTTAGATCAGATCCAATGTTTCTCCAAAACCTTAGCAGGCTGGGTTTGCCATAAGATCAATGCAGCTGAACACTCCACCTGCAGAATGAGCTCACTGTCTGTGCATTACGCTAGCCCTCTGCCAGTCCAAGTAGTAAGACTCCTGGGGTTGGTCTTGAACCTGCTACTCCCCACACTGGAGTGCTAAGCTCTGCTGCCAAGACACCAGGCCAGGTATTAAATGCATTCTTGTTTCTGTTACTTTCCAGCACTCAGAGGACCACATTAGAAAGCCCAGAAAACTTAATTGGAAAGCAAGGAGAATGCAGCATGTTTAAAGACATTTTACAGACAGGGATATATTCTCAAAAAAACCCACCCAAAACTAAACAAAAATATACCCCATGGATTTAAACATTCAGCTCACCTTTCCCTTATAGAGGAATGAAAAATGATCAATCCTATTTAAAAAAAAAAAAAAAAAAAAAAAGAAGATCAAGACTGAGTAAGCTTGTCTTCATTGCTGTGTTAAATTTTATGTGGCCTGCCCATTTCAGCATTGTAAGACTTGCATCTTTTGGAGAAGGGGACTTCAAATTCCCAGGTGTAGGAGCCCTGGGGTATAAACCCACCCAGGACCTCCAATTCAGTTTACTCAGGTCTGTGGACAGGGCATGTGCCCCCCCATGAATACCTTGGAAACCATAGCAAAGGGCAGGAGTGCTGCTTTCAATTAATTGGAGTAAAACTAGTGAACAGGAAAGTGAGGTTCCCATAAAAGTGATTTGGCAGGAGAGCTTGCCTTAGGTTTTATAGCTCTTGCAAGGGAAAAATGAAAAGTCCATTTGTGGTTTTCTAGTTGTGCTTACTGGAGGTAAAAACTCAAGCACCTCAGGTTTATCATTGTATAGACTGTATGCATGGGAAATAATGCACAGTAGAATTTGACCACTATGTTAAGTCAAGCTTCTCACTTGCAGGTTCTCCTAAGATCAAGATAGCAACAAGAAGCAATTCAAAGATTCTGAGCAGCAGTGAGGAATGCAGAAGCACATAGGCACTAGGATACATTTTTTCAATACAGATGATTGTTAAAAGAACATCAGTAATTTACTGTTTTCTGAATCACAGCTAAATTTTAGTCTTTCATTGTTTCACAAGACTGCTACTTGTAACTGTTCATTTGTTCCAATACAAGGAGCTTCCCCACTAACTGTGCTTCTTCTTGTCTACATTTTGCTAACTGAACTCTGACAAAAAGAAAAAGAAAGCTTTCCATTTGTAGTTATATGTCTTAAGAGAAATATTTCTATGCTAATTTAGGCTACCCTAAACACGACACTGCCTTCAAGCTACTCAAGTAAGTCAGGGGGAATAAAGAGGAAGCAGTCATATGAATTTGTATAGCTCCACTATTTACAGTGGAACTGCACTGATTTATCTCTTCTAAGATCTTTAAAACTTAACTATGTTGTTGGGCATGGAGGGAAAGACTTCCCATAAAAAATAATTCAGCATGTAAATAACAAAACATTTGAGAAATCCATAAACCCTCATCAAAATACATATCTACTGCTGTAAACAGCAGTTCCAAGTTTTCCGTGACTTGATTTGGAAGGGTTCTCCATCTTGAACAAGAAATGATTAATGAACAATAATTAATCTGATGGTTTTGACAGCTGCTATTTATGTTGAACTTCGATATACAGCCTAGTCAGTTTTCTTGTTGGTAGCTTCACAATAAGGTAATTGATCTGGATCCAGACTGAAAGGCAACCATGTCTCATCACAGTCCTACAATGTCAGTCCTCAGTGCAGAGGACAGCAGTAACTTAAAGAGGCTGTTATTCAAAAATATTAACTTGCTTGAAAAGAAAATGCATGTTGAATGCATGTTGATAAAGTTTTGCTATTAACCCTAACATATTCATTAATTGCAAGAATAACAAATCTGTTTTCTCTCTGATTTGGCTAGGAACAATGCCAAAGCTAGGAGTGTTTTCACATTAGCGCAAGTAGAGGGTAGAGCGTAGCAGTAGAGTTACTATATGCATTTGGAGGTACTATATCACTTAAAGGAATAGCTCTCTGTTGACAATGACAACCCTGACTCTTTGTATAAGCAGGGAAATATCAAGCAATAGCACTAAGGTTTTTATCCACATACATGACATTAGTGAGGTCTTTTAGATCTAAAAAAGCCCCACCAAACCCCACAAAGTGAAGATACTGAAACGGTCAGAAAGTTATAAAATGGTGAGATCAAAAGCAACAGCCATACAATGAGAAATATCAGAAGCTTTTTCTGTGCAATTCAAACATCTTGATTACAGCCCAGTCATACTTAGGTAGGGGAAGGAAAGTTCTCCATTAACGCAAGGTTCTTTGACATAACATGACAAGATCCCATAGCTGAAGATTAACTCCAGCTTCCAGCTGAAAGAAACCCACATTAGAAATACACTACTTTTTTTTTTTAAGCATAGATCATCATTAGTCACTGCAGCAATTTAAGCAATCAGTTTACTGTTAATCCTATAGTAGCTCAGTCAAAATAGGAGAATCTCTCTCTAAAACACATACACTCACTTGGGAGATATTAGATGCAAGGTCAATTATTGCCTTCAAGTAGCAAGCCAGACTAGATCATTTCAAAGTATCCCTCTAAAACCCATGACTCAAAACAAGAAAAATTCTGTTTAAATCAGTGGAGCTACATAATTGATGTCCCTTAAAAAATGAGAATAATAAAATTTAAAAGTCAGGGTCACTGTTTTTGTGTACTTGTGAAAAAAGACACTGAAAAATATTTGTAGGGCTATATGCTAGGCAAGGGACCTCCCACCCTGTTCCGAGTATTATGGTGTTTGGATGCTGACAAATATATTACATTAATTACATCCATTCTAGCAACCACTTAAACACCATTAGGGCTTATGCATCCAATAACTGTGACATTAGTCAAATCTGGATACCTCACTGCTTGTAATCAACGTTCTGTCTTCTTCTAGTATAACTATCCTAATTTCTTTCTGCAAGCCTCCTTTAGCACCGTTCAGCTTTTCAACATGAAATGAAGGACATTATAATTTTGCCTAATAACATTACATGGTGTTCTCTCAGAGTTATGGTCTACTGGGCTACTTGCAATTACTTGCAGAGAAAAGCTGAGGAGGTTTGCTGCCTATGCTATTTTTTGCCATGCTGCAACCACCTGCTGCAATACCATCCTCATATTACTGTTGTAATTGTTGCTTTGTTTCTTTCTCAGTCTGGGGGGAAGTAAGACTCATTTTCTTTCTTATCCCTCTCCCAGGGGACTGACAACCTAGGCCAGGAGGGACAGAGAACATGAGATGCAGAGGAGTAAAAATTGGGAAGTTGCCTGCCCCTTGTACCCACTTTGAAATAAGAGAAAGTGGAGGGTGGAGTGGGTTGCTTCTTGAAATCTGTTTTCCTTCCTTGCCCTCCAGCTGGCTATAGGAACTGCCCCCAAGCCCGCAGAGTCCTGGGGTTAGAAAGTCGACTGCATGCCAAAGCTGCCTGTGCATGCTCTCCCAAGAGTTGATCCAGCTGTAGGGGCACGTGCTCTCAGCAGTCCCAGAGTACCACCTCCAGGAGACCCCAGCTTTGTCATCACTATAGCTGCTTCTGTATGTGAGGAGCAGGGGACTATGAGCCTTCTTTAAAAAGTAGCTTGAAAACACTCTTGGAATTTCAGCAGTCCTGTGTCAGTCCATGATCACAACAGTGAGATGATTTAGTTATCACATTGACACCAAAACCTCATCTATGCACCAGGGAGAAATTCCTTCATTATTTGAGTTAGAGAACTCTTTTATGTAATTGGGGGAAAGAATTAAAAGGCAGGGTAGAAGGCTTTAAACCTGATTATTCAGGTCACAGAGATCTCTATTTTTATCGTTTCATTAGCATTTGTTTCTGTTTGATCAAGGCAATAAAGAAAGGGATGAGTATACCCGGCATAGTATTTTGCAACTTTGGAAGTGTAGTTTGTCCACAGCTTTAAGTGAAGCTCAGCAATAAATCAGCAGACCTGAAAAGTGAATCTTAGGGACAGCATCTCACCATTATTTCAAACTCTTCATTCCACAGACAACACCTGCCCAAGATTCTTAAATTCAGCATTGATACAGCATTGTCCTAAATGTAACAGTTGTTCATTAAAATCAAGTTCTTTCATTTATGTTCATTCTCCCCCCTCTTGTGGTTCATTATAAAATCACAATTGTTGCTTTCAAAAATGTTCTATAGTTGGACTTTCATGCAGAAAGGATAGAAAAGGATCCACCAAATCTAAGCAGGCAGATTCAGGGTAATTCAGGGTAATTCTCATTGCTAATTTAAATGTTCCCTGTAATCTCTGATTGAAAGCAAATCTTGCCACAAATGATATGGAATACATTTCAGACAGATTTACCATAACTATTAATTGTATATCATGTGCTCTTGTCTGAGGAAGATTTTAGTACTTGCACCCTCAATCATTTATTGTCTTACTCACTTAACATAAAGTATCGTAGCTATAATGTCTTCAGCCAGATCTTCAGCTCATTTAAGTGGATGCCATACTAAAACACTATGAACTTGTGCCAGATGGTTTGCCAGCTCCCTTGTACAGGCAACTTTTTGCATTTCTTACATACATTTCTCCACCAGACTGCGCACCCTGACCTGATTCAGCAAAGCATAATTATGAAAAGTACTAAATGAAAAGATATAAAGACTTTGTGTACAGATCTTGGATATTCAAAGGTCAGCAGTAAGAGTAGGTTTTAGCCATAGAAATGGATGTGGATATGCACACAGACTCAGGGAATCTCTGTTCAATTAAAAATGTGTTATTTGTGTCACTATAAACCTAGAGTAACCTGTGAGCAGCAGGCTAGCTAAGTAAGATTGGTGGATTGATAGAAACTTGTCAGTCTAGCAAATCAAAGACACAATGCAGGAAAGTCAAGATGTACTAACAAAATGTGTTTGGAGGATTAAAACTTATTAATAAAGTCAGAAAACTGTCACATCAGAGTTTCTCACCATAATGCCGACAGCCAAATAGTTCCAATTTTGTGATAAGTTAAAATACCACACGTAAAATTTCTTTAGACAGGCAGTGTCATAACCAGAGCACACTTCTGAAGTGAAACAACACCCATTACAACTCTATTACAAGAAAATCTAGTGTGACTGGGGATCTACTTTGATTCACAGGACTCAACTGAAGGCTGCAGGAATAGAATATTACAATAGGTCATATGCTCACAGGTGCAAAAATCAACACAAAATCTCCACACATTTGCAACTTTCAGAATTAGAGGTAAGACTGGTGTAGACTTGCATTTTGATGAATGACAGCAGATGGTTTCCTTTTGTCATACCATAATAATAAATCTCCTTAACAGTACAAAAAATCCTTAAGGACAGCTTGGTGGAAACCTTACAGAAAGTTTCTCACAGATTAGACACTTTCTAACAAAAAGGATATAATGGGTAAAAAAAACCCCAGGCACAATAATAATGTGAACCAGCTACATGTAATATTTGAAATAGTTCTTTCAAGAATGAAAAATGGTGGGACTTCAAGGAGCATCCTTCTCCATTTTCCCCTCAGTATTTCTTGTGCATGTTACTTTACATACTGCAGAAAAATCCAAGTGCTGCAGAGTCTGCCAATGATTAGCTTTTCTATTAGGAAGATGAGTTTGATTCCACTAGATAATTTTGAATCAGACACTAAACAATCATTTAACATCACCCACCAGAAATCACACAATTTATTTAGTCTATTATAGGCAAAGGTTGAAAATGCAGAGTGCCAGGTAAAAGACAGAGTTGCTAAGAGCCTGGGGAACTAGGACAGGCATTACTTCGGACATTGGTAATCTGGCTTTTCATTTTAGATCAGCAGGAAGACTCCCATTCCTCACCTTCTACAGTTTTAAATTGTATGACACAATCGCATCCTACGATCAGGCCATAAACTCTGTAAAGCCATAAACTCTTTGGATTTTAAGGATTAAAGATTAGGCATAGACTGAAGGGGATGGGATAGGTAAATTGCAATAGCACACAGACAACATTGGAAAACACAACTCAAGGGGTCAGTTTATTGCCTACATCTTCCTTGTCCCACAGGTAATTATTTCTTATCACTGGTTCATAATAATAAAATTTTGGGAAACCCTGACCCCCCAGCCAATCCCAGAAAGCCAGTTGGAGGATTTTTTTTGGTCCAAGAGGGATTGCTTCATCTACAATCCCATCCCCCTTTCCCTCCCCTCACATTCCCTCAGAGGGGAGAGAAGAAGCAGATGTATAACACTTCTGCTCCTGCAGACCCAGTCCCAAGGTCCACACAACCTACATCAGGATGCAGGAAAAGCCTTGCACTCTTATTGGGCATGCAGTACGCATCACAATCTAGCCCCAAGAAATCAAGAGATTAAAGTTAGAACATGGTTTAAATGGATCTGAGTGAATAATTTTTAATGAATGCATTTAATGATGGATGAGTTTCCTTCCTTCTTTCCATGAAATGTGGGGAGCACGTTGCAATTTGCTTCACATATTCCTCCCTCACTGATTTTTTTTAAATTTCTTTTGAAGTAAGGGGTTGCTACTCCAAGCACAAACTCACTCTTCAATTGCAGTTGGTCCCATAAATCACTTAATATTGTTTCCATCTTCCAGTCTAATGAACATAACTCATGGAACCAGCTTTGTGGTACAAAGGCTTACAGAAACTACATTAGAAATTCACTTTTCATAGTATTCCTGTGTGAGCTTAACATTTATTTTCTGCCAACAGTTATGCAATTAAAGTTTCATACTTCTATGACTGTGTACAGGAAATGACATCAAAAGCAACCCCAAGATGGCTGAAGATTTGCTTCAAAATTTGCACAAATATAAGTAGAAATTGTTTCTTCATTATTCATCCAACTTCAGACCTAAACCAAATATGTCTTGCTAGCAGCCTTGGAAACATATGATGAAGTGTTTTAAAATTCCAGTAGATGTCACCACTTCTCCCCCAGCAAGTCCTTAAGTACATCTAAAACAAGCTTTCGAAAAGTCATTTTGCACTGCATCATGAGTTGAGAAAGCAAAGAGACTCATTTAGCTTTGGGTTACATCTATGTGTTTTGAAAGAAAAAAAAAATATCCATTTTTCTAATCTGTGTCAATGAATTAATGAGCTCATAGAACTCATGCCACTATTGTAAACCAAACACAGGCAGATGAGCTGTCAATTGCGAAGTGATGTCATTGCTAATACAAAACAGTATCTAGTGTTGTATCAGTTTTTCCCATGTCATTTGATGCTTCATAAATATCAAAGTTTTCAATGACACTTTGATTATAACTACATTCATGATTGTGACTATAGTTGGTTTTCCAGCTATAGTGTTCATATCGAGTCCCTGCAACATTTATTTGCTTTAGTTTCCCACGTTTAACCAAGTCCCAGTGGGGTCTTCTTCCTAAACATTTGGGTTCAATTCTTTTCAACTTTTACTTGCTCTTATCCACCCCTCTCGTGAAAAACAAGACCTCATGCTTTGGTTCACCTAGTTTTCATGGCTACATTTTTCTTCACTCCCACAGGGAACAAAGGCCCACGAGGCCCAGAGTTCCCACACTATAGAAGAGGGCTCATACCCTTCTGGTCAGCTAAACCCAGACAGAGATTCTCAGTACTTTCCCTTCTTATTTGCACACTAAGTCTCCATGGAAGCATATATTTTTTTAAGAAATAAAAGATTAAACTCAGGATCAGCTAAACTCTGGATCTTTGATTAAGGAGACAAAACATCAATCAGTATTGATTTGTTTATACTGACCTTGACTCCTTGCACCTGACACCTGTAGCATCTTTCATTGTTCTCTATAAAACTAGTAACTTTTCATCACTTTATATTTATCTGCATCATGCATTGAAACAAAAAATTACCTACTCTGCTCTTTTAAAAGAAACTCAAATCCACTGAACAATATGTAAAACCAACTTAAGAAAAACTTATCCTGCTACAGAAAAATTCTTTAGTCTGAACTTCTTTTTGTGAAGAGCTTAATTTTCTTTAGAGACAAATTTCAGATTTTTTTAAGGCTATTGGAAGACAAAATTAACCCTCAAGAATTCTCCGTGCAATCAAATGTTTTCTGTGATTTTTTTTCATGTGACCAGGTGGCCCAAAGAGAAGCTGGCTATCTGGCTACATTCATCCCTTAAGACTTGGAAGAGAATTTGGATGCATAGCAAGCAGTGCATAGTGATCATATATTTCTGATGAGTTCAACAGCCTTATAAGACTTCAGAAAGGTTCATTTGAAGGTCTTTAGATGACTTAACCTTATTCAGATTTCACCCAGATTAAAACAGCCAAACTGACTAGAGACGTTACACATGTAAAGGAAATTGGCTCTTAAATATTTTAGGAAGTAAGATAAGATTCAAATGCATCACTAAGACCTTTTAAAATGTCCTTGTTCATGTGACTGGGTCACTTGAACAAGTTAAAAAGCTATCAAGCACTTTTCAAGAATATTTAAAACGTGATTGTTTCAATTCCTTTCCCACCCAGCTGTAAAGGGGCCCCTAGATTACTGTATTGTCAACGGGATTTGTAGAACAGCAGCCAGAACTAACATGAAACTGAACAATAGCAACATTGTACTTCTGGAGAAAAAAGAAAAATGCAGCCTATGGTAAAACCTTAGGCTGCTACGTGAGGATTGACTCCTTTTACAAGATTCTTTTGATTGCTCTTTATTTTTTTGAAAATCAAACCTTCACATTAATATTTTAAAATTGCTTCCTTGTTTAAAAATAAGTTAGAACTGAAAAAAAGACTTCACTTGAACCGTTAAAAGCAGTTTGTTGACAACTAAAATATGTGACTGGAGGAGAATAATATAAGCAACTGTTCCTAACAAAATTGGCTAATTATTAACATTAAGTATTCCAGAAAATGCTTCAGTATTATAAAATAATACTTGTCTGTACACAGAAGAAACATATTAGTTATGTGGTGAGTTTGACTGCAGTTTTCTAGATTTCAGAAAAGTTTGCCATGAGCAAATAAATAGTAAGGAAGATGGTTCTTCAGCAGGCAAGGGTTGCAAATAGAGCGGAAAAAAAGAGGTATGCAGACAAAATTAGAATTATCCACAGGGCTGCAGCTCTCAGCTGTCCTGATACGAACAGAGAGAAGTTACTGCTCAAGAGGCTTTTTTAAAAAGTAAACAAATCCACAGGATACTGAATGAAGACAATAGACACCTGAACTCATTAGGGGCCATGACGCATTCTTCAGATGAAGACTTGGTTGAATCTTCAACAGGAGAAGGCACATTCAGCAAGACCTTCCCTTTTGCTTGTACTTCATATCTTTCCTGGCTCCTGGCCTCCCACATGAAACAGACCTTCAGTCTGCACGGCAGGACTACAAAAGTGCTGCAAGTAAAACCATATGACCTTTTTTCACTTGCCTGTGACTCAAAAAGTAGCCCCTGGGTGAAACAAGATTTTCTTTTGTCCATTGACACAGGAATGTCTGGACTCAAGGTAAAAAGGGACATACAACTTTTGTGAAATATCTTGAAAGAAAGCAAGATGTGAGAACTTGTTTGGTAAAATCTTGTGAAAGGTAAACAGATATCTAGAACTGCCAAGAGTCACTGGACAGTGAAAAGTTGTTTCAGGACTTTGGGACAGTTTGTATCCGAGACATTTATTCCACTAGTGCAGTCACTAGGCCTTAGAAGGACGACTAAAGTGAAATTTATTAAAATAAATACTTCATACGTCTAAAATTTTTACTTACCAGCAGCCATATTTTATTCTACTGATTATAGCTGAGACCCAGAAATAGTTTTATATTAGAAAAAGTAAATCAGAATCTTAATAAAATTCATAGTTTGTCTATTCACACTCACCAGAGAATGAACTAATTCACAGGTAGCAAGACTGTAGAAACCAAAGTAATGGTTAAAGATTTTTTAATTCATTTGTATTATGGCTCTTCTCTAAACAAAATAGTTTTTCTTCTCTAGTTAGCTTTTAAAAATAGCAGGGAGGGTCCATTTGCGATTATTTTAACAGAAATACTTTTCATTAAAAATATAACTATGTAAGAAAGAATTTTTTTCAGGAAAAATAATTCATACTTCTTTAGTGAAGATGTTCTACCTCAAAAGTCTGAGATCCTAATGTCAATGACACCTCTGTACCAGCGTTTTGAATTATTGACCCCGCTAACTTACAACATTTAAATCAGAATTAAAAGAGCTACAGCATTTTTTCCCCCTATTATTTTTGGGTGAAATGAGGTTGGAGGGAAAGTTAACTAATAGGTGCCATTCTCCAAATAAAATTGGAGGGTTTATTGATTTAGGCAATTCAACGCCCAGTATTTCAGTTATGTAAATTTTCTCTTGCTTCTTTGCCTCCCCTAAAGATTCTAGTGAAGAAATTTTTTCTTCTTTCACCAGGAATATTTTGCATGCCTGACAAAGTAACTCTCCTCCTCTCCACTATTAATAAATTCATGGCGCATTAATATCTTTCTTTTGCTCAATGTGATTCCACTACATGTGTTCTGTTTTAATGGTTAATAGGATAATGCATAGTTAAAGTATCATTAGTAGACAACACTTCACAGATCATTCACCATTAATCATTGACAACAGCCAGAACAAACAGGTGAGCTAAAGTTCTAAACTAACAAAGGGGGGGTGTGGGGAGAGTGCAATGTATTTTTTTAGTCTGCTTTTTGACAAACAAACCCAAATGAATTTATCTGCTCTAGGTAGCAATGTGATGAAGTAAAAGAGAACTAATCTATGTAGAAAGACATTAGGCATGTAATGAACTACAGAGAAAATGCTACATTTCTAATTTACAAGGCCACAACTGTAGTATCAGCACGTGAGCTTTCCTCTGAAGGCTTTAGTGGGACGGGTGTGGAATCTGGACCTGAAAGGGATAGGTGGATTTCAGCAGACAATGAAAGATCTTTTACATGATTAGCAACAAGTAAGTCCTTAAATATATCCTTTACCATGAATAAAAATCAAAACTGTGTCATCAAAAATATCTCAGATCTGGGACATTTTCTTATTGATACGGATCATGAGAAAAGTGAAAAAATTATGAATGTGATCAATGGATAAATGAAGAAGGCAGAACACCAACTGAGTATGAGAAGCAACAAAAGTATTGCCGCCTGAAAGGGGCATTCAGTTGAGCTTGCAAACAATAGATGTATCCATGGAAAAAATGTTTGAATTCAGCTATTCTTTTTGAATAAATGCTGCAGCTGAAAATGGGCTTGGACACAAAAGGCAACCATTTCAGTTAAAGCCATGTCAGATTATTAACTGCAAAATAAACTGCAAAGGCATACACCACAAGAACACCACAAGGTCACAAAGACAAAGAACATGTTGGTACAGCCAAAGGAACTGCTCTTTGTATTAATATTAATTTTTAATATATTATTTTTAAGTGGCCTCAAATAAAATGAGGGATCTTAGAGAACTTAGTATCATATAAAAAGATGGAAAGGAACACGCCACACCTGTAGTTTTTAGTCTACATATGAAAGAGAGACAAAAAATGAGAGTAGAAACAACTCATGGACATTCATCTGATCTTTGCAGCAGAATCCAGAAATTCCATCTGAGTGCACTGCTCAACACTGTGGTAACTATTCTAAGTAAAATGCTTTCAAAAGGGAAAAGTAAATAAGATTTAAGTATTTGAGGAGAAATATTTGTCAGATGGTGATAATCTGCAAATGAGAAAAAAGACAACCTTTTAGCCAAGGTGCTAGACTAAGAGATTGCCTTGCAGATGTAACAGAGCAACGAGACAGTGCCAGCAAAAGCACTGTAAAGCATGTCACTGTCTTGGGGTTTGCATGTTGGGTTTGATCTTAAGCTGTGATTCACTCTAAAGGCAAGCATTAATCAGTTGACATCAAGCGGAAAGACACTGAGAAAATCAGAAAGGAACACAGTTGTGAACCACCACACATATATCATTATCATCTGCAGCGTTGATGGAAAGCACATTCTTGATTCAAGAAAGGGTTGCTAAAGTTTGCTAGCTCAGTGCTTAAGCCACACTAAGCACAGCAGCAGAGACTCCCATGCCAGGATTTAGCAACTTCCATTTATGCTTATAAGGATGGCCTGAACCACCTGGAAATTGCCCCCATTAATCAGTGTGTTACCCACTGACGCTGCTAGGTCCCAGACTCCACCTTGTAATGAAGGGTCCTTTCTCACTGTTATCCTGTGGTCCAAGTCTCCTAGCTGTCTGGTCAAGTGCAAAAATTTAGAATACAAACGTTGACAAATTCCTCTATAGCTATTAAAATGCTGTTGCCTCTATTCCTTCCCCTAATGATTGCGGGGGGAAAAAGGTGTAAAGAAATGTATTCAGTCCAGCAAAAGTATATCCAAGAGCTTCTGTATTTCTGGCCTACTGTAAAGTGATGGCATCTGTGAAATGGCACATTAACGGCTATTGGTTTTAAGATCCACCTATATTTATCTTGTGGCATAATTTACAAAAGCCTCACCTCATTGTCTCAAACAACTAAGTGAAAAACTCCAAACCGCATCATTTCTGAAGTTCTCTTGAGTCTTTCAAAGCTGGAAATATTGGATTTGTGTATAAGCGTAACACAGTTTTTCATGACTTCAAAGAGGACCATCCTGACACAGTTTTTCAGTTATCTACTTCATTAAGAAGCTGTTTAATCAAAACTTTGTTTTAAAATGTTTTTATGCACTAATTCATTTCCAAAAAGAAATCTCTTCAAGTTTTTCAAGTTTTGGCTTTGTATCTGTCCATTTTTCATTTTTCATCTCTTATTTATCTAATGCCACATTTAGAGCTAAAAATTTTGAGTTCAAGGAAAAAAAAATATTCATGTAACAGTAATTATGAGATCTTTAATACAAGCAAAGGCAAAGAAGACAACTTGACAGGCAAAGACAAGCAGTACAATTCAGACCATTCTGAATCAAAGTTGGAAATGTAAGAGGATTTTTTTCTCCTTAGAACTCACCTTTGTTCTTTCCAGGAAGGCTGCGTGGCGCTTGGTTGCCAGCCAGGGTTAAACCATGACAGAAGGGATGCTGGGTTTGAGGGTTTTTTTGTTTATTTCTTTTCTAGTGAGCAGCACCTTTCCTGACCTGCAATGCTATTTATTAGCTTAGTGGTTTTAACTCACTTTGGAGATCATTCTGAGTTACTGTCCTGTGACCCATTTTCTCTCTCCCTCTCTTTAATGCAATAGATTTTTCTCTAGTAAGAAATGTATAATCTGCTATAGTATTCTGGGTTAGATGAGTTGCTCCAGCTAGTCCTTATTTTACAACGCTAGCAAGAAGTCATCATCCAGTGCATACCAAACAACAAAATAATGTCTCAAGTTAGTAATTCCAAAGGGAGAGTCTGATGTTGCAAAAAATTCTGATTTTGATGGGAATTGTATTTGGTACGTAAACAGCATGTGAAACCCATTTGAAAAAATGCCTGCCTTTTGTCTCCAGACTGAGTCTGAAATTCATCTCACATGATCTGAACTAACAGCTAGATGTCAAGAACTCCAAACAAATCACCAGCACTTTTTTTCCATAGCCACTGGGAAAAAACCAACCAAACAAACAAAAAACCCCCCACCAGCTCCATGGTATTATGTATACTCTCTGTCTTGGGCAGTCAACCTCAAAGAGAAAGAATGGTCCACTTCTCTCTGTGGTCTACAGAAAGTACCTAATTTTTTGGTCTGGGCTATACTTATAGAATTAAATTTCAAAACAGTTGAGAATTCCCCCCTAGACTAAAGCACAGAATAGATTTCTTCTACTCCAGATATCCTAAACTGATAACTATTCTATCTCATTCCACAAAGTTTGTGTCCTTCAAAGGATGAGACATGAGACGCTCATGTAAATAATTGGCTGTGCTTCACAGTATTGAATCACTTTCCTGTTTATCCATCTCTAAAGATGGGACAAACTTCTGAAATTACTCATTTGTAATAATTGCTGCTCTGAAAAGAAGTGTGGCCTTTTTAATAATTAAGCAGTACAAAAGTAAAGAGCCGTGATAGAAGGCATTGTATCTTGCTTTGGAAATGGAAGCAAGTGTAAACAAGTAAATTGCTTAATGTGCTTAATGTTTAAAGCGACTCCTTATATGTTCATGGTCATCACAAAATTTTACAAGCCATTTATCCTTAGCTTCATATTGTGAGATTTTATTTAGTTTTATTCTATAGGTTAGATCTCTACAGTTCAAATTCTAGCAGGAATCAAAACCTGGGGGTTAGCTTTGGCTCTTCTGTACTGCAGTACAGGCACACAGACCTACCATAGCTTCAAAGAAGGCTTCCCTAGATGATTCAGCCCATTCCATAATTATTCTTCTAATCCAAGTGAAAATGGTTGTTTCTGGATCTTTTTAGATATATCTTCTCAACTTATCATAAACTTTGCCTTATCTGATGAGCATACGTAATGGACATATCTTGTTAGGTATATCCCTCCAGAGCTACTCAAAAAGAAGATTTTTACATTCTGTGGTATATATATAAAAAATGAGATTAAATTTTTTTAAGCACCAAAATTAAAAACTTTGGAGATACGTGTGCATTGTTAGGTCACATTTTAAATATTGTTCAGGACATGGACAAAAGCAAGTTAAAAGAAAGCTTGAAGAAAAAGAGTAAAAGCAGTGTACCTTTCAGTTAGACATTTGTGACACAGGTGATCACAACAGTGATAGAAAAGGTACCACATTCAACATACCTCCTTCTTCACGCCATTTAAGCCCTTTGATACCTTTTGATTTCTCTCTAAAGCAAACTAGCAGTATTACCTACTACACCTTTTTTGCACTGGTTTCGCATAGGTTCCATTGGGTTCTAGGCACACGTGAATTATTAAAACAAAAAGTCACTGATTAGCTGTTGAAAAGGAAAGAGAAAAATCTTTGACTTCCCAGTGTTTTGTCTGTAGGTCTAGTAGTTTTCCTTTATTACTTTGATTCAGTGATTATTTAGCAGCGGAGTGATCAATTCATTAACTCTAGCAAGTCTGCTAATATAAGTACCACCTGAAATCAGACTATCATACATATACTTTCTCTCAAGTTTTCTGGAGAATACAGTGGTTATTCCCCCCACACTGTGGGAACAATGAACATTTCTTTTTGTTCTAGGTGATCTAAAATACATTTATTTAAGAAGCTATTTTTATTAGTCAGTTTCTCAGCAAAACCCTTATCAATATAATAATTAGAAGCACCAGACCTTGGAATTTATCTCTCTCCTATTCAGATAACTAGCAATTATACAAATAACACTCCCAAGAGGAAGAAATTTGTCATAGATGGAAAAAGAGAAACTCAGGCCCAAGCACAAACTAGAAAGTAGAGATAAGGAGTTGTGCAAAGCATGTGAGTATCTAAAATAGATGACCCTGTGTTTTCCTTGTTCCTGGTTTTTTAGTCTGTCAAGGGCTGAAACTATTCACCCACCTCCCTTCCCCACCAGCTAAGCACTTCCAACTCAAATGAACAAATTCACTCTAGACCTATCTTTCAATGCTCAATGCCATCTTCCCTCCCTCCCCTTAAAAATGAGAACACTAGTGAATAATTTACGGTGTCTGGAGTGTTACTTTAAATACATTTAATATAAATTTAAACTGAAAATCAAAGCAGATTTATCCAAATACAAAAGCCATTGGGTTTTTTGACTGTTCATTGCTGATATTTAAACTCAACATACATATTTGGAACAAGCCAGATGAGATACTAGAATCAGTCTTGTGCTAAGACAACATGACACCCTAGAGATGAAGTCTCATCTTTTAGATAGTAACGGGCAACCCTAAAAAATAGGTAAGACATTCAATTTACCAAGACATTATCTTATCCCTTGTAGACACAAATATTATTTTATTTTAAACAAAACAGGTCAGACAAGCAACATTCCACATAAATGATTCATGTATCAAACACACAACAAACCAAGAAAAAAAAAATATTCTATGAAAGAAACATCTGGGCCCCAAATACCTGTAAACAGTTCAAACTAAAGCTGAAATTTGAACATATTGTCCAAAGTCACTGGAATGTAAATCAAAGTTGCAGAGAATCCTACAGTTCACTGCACATTTGTCTAACATTTCTAATCTCATACAAAATCTAAAATGTTCAGAAAATGAAACTACATTTCTGACAAGCATATCATTCAGTTTCCAGAATGATTAAGCTAAGATCTACCCTACATGAAGTCTCTAAAGGTCAGTGAGTCCACACAGAGGAATTGATATGTAAATGTATTACATATACTGTGTATCTCAGTCTACTAACTGTATATGTATATACACAGGGAGTCCAAAGATTGATCCACCAAAATATGTGTTTTAGTGAAAATCTTTTGATATGAAACATTTTGTTTCATGCTACATTGAAATCAAACATGTTTATTCTGGCTTAAACTGCTCTTTGTTTTTTGTTCATTTAAAAACTGAAAAGTCGCTTTCAGAGCAGACATTTTTTATCCAGAATTCATTCAGAAGTAATGTGAAAATAATATTTCAGTATTTTTAATGATTTTTTATTTCCAAGTTAATTAAGAAGAAAGGAAGAGGTATGTTTATGTTCTGCTAAACTTTAGCATATAAAAAAATAAGGTGCACAGCTTTAGGTGAAAAATTCAGACCTAGCAAAAATGTTTTTGATGACACTTAGATGATAACAGGTCTGAACTGGCTCTTTGAAGATATGTTTTTCTACTGCAAATACGAATATCACTTAAAAGTATTTTGTTTCTTTAACGTAAAAAGCCCCATTCATAATATGAACACATGTAAATGGACAATATAGGCTAGAATAATTGCCATATATTTACAGATCGAAAGTATCTGTAGTAAAATCAATTTTTTGTGGATTGACATTGCATCTGAGAGCAAATTACACTCATTCATTGCTGCTGGCCTGCTCACTGAATATTTGATTGAACTATTAGAAATGGCTTTAAAACCTTATTGGTCATAATGTTATTTTCTTAACAGCTCCTTCAGTCCACTTTACATGTGTGGACACTTTTTTGGAATGAGGTTTTAACTTCATGTAGTAGGGGATAAAAACTACCCCACCTACAAACTCATCTCTGGTGTTCATTGCAGCTAACAGAACAAGGTTCGGTACAGAACATCCACAACAGAATTTGATGTGTTGTATTCTGTTAGGGATTACTATGCTATCAGCATGATAGCAATGGGATCTTACTGAGTTAATTTTTTTATGAGATTTATGAGAACATTGTTTAGACCAGAAAGTTGATTTAAAGTATCCATAGTTCATACATGTATTTCTGCTTAGTGAGGGAAGTGTTAAAGTCCATCACTTGTATAACATTTTCAAAGCTGTACAGTACCATACATCTTAAGAATCTTGGAAATCTTGGAAATCTAAGGAGCTGTCTCAAAGTAAGCAAAGCAGAATTCATTTCTGCTCTTAGCAGAATATTACATCTGTGAAACATCTGATTCAACACTTATCTTTGAGTAGTTGCTTATGACAGAGGTCACTGTATGTTTTCTATGTTTTAAAACTTCAGTCAAGATAGAGCACATCGTTAAATGGGGAGTTCACAAGAAATGTTAAGGCAGAGACTTCTTAACCTATATACTCAAGTGGAGAAAAAAGTAGCTACCATATACCACTGCTAGAAGCAGGAGAGATTTCTCAGACACTGAAAATGCAGAAGGCAATCACAGCTTAGCAATTTCCTGGTGCCTTTCAACTAAACACCACATAATACTAAATAAACATTAATGAATTTAGCTGCTTAACATATCTACAAAGTAAGTACAGTAAAGAAGAAATGTACTTACTTTTTTGGCAGATGTCCTAGTACCCTAAAGCTGCTGATCATAAAATGATCCAGAGCAACTGTTGCAAGCCATCAAGAAAAAAATACATATACTTTCATTATCTAGAGATGTTTTGTGAGAAGCTGGGGGAAAACAGTCTCAAGATATTGCTGGTTGAGTAATTTTACATTTATATGGTTTGTTGATGAAAAGAAAAAGCAAATTTTAAGAGGAATGTTCATGAAAAAATAATTCTATTTTAGAATAAACTCTATTCTTTACTCTTTATGTTGTTATTTATGAGTAAAATCTCCCTTTTGTCAACTCTGAGAGCTCCTAAAAGTCCCATTTCAAAGTTTTAGAAAGACAGGACTAATTAGAAAAACAGGAAAATGGAAATTCAAGTTACAAATAGTTTATCTGTTCTGATCATTTAGTGTATGCATGTACAACTTTTCACAAAAATAGTAGCTTGAATCTTAAAAACGTGTCTGGACATGCTTACTTCCAGTTCTTGTAAGGCTTGGAAAGGAGGGAAAATTATCAGTATGTAATGACTTTAAATCTTATGTGGATACCTTCACATTGATGATGTGTGTTTGATTGCATAAAGATGTTTCTAGAATACTCTCAATTTCTTTGTGAAATTTCAGTAAATGTAAATAAAAGAACTGTCTGCAAGTGTGTATCCTCTGATGGAGCACATCTTTATAGAGTATAAGAATGTCCTCTAACATGATTCCAAGCAAGTATTTGAAATTTAAAAAAAAAAAAATAAAAAATTCAGCTAATCACAGTCCTATATTTTCATAATTCTATTTAAAAAATAACAACAGTTAAGAACTGGACTCAGACTGTAACATCCTTTTCATTTCAAAGTAGTTAACTTCAGCTAAAAGATTAGTTTTCTTCTAGTGCAACAAATGCATGAGACTAAAGCATTTCTTAAAAAACCCTGCAAAATATTCTAACTGTAGAAAAATATCATTATAAGAAGCATTTAACATCGGAGCACCAAATTCTTGGCTTTGTTACCTTGACTCAACTATATTACACAAGGTAACATTTTGTTAGATTGCAGTGATAAGGTCTGTTGATATGTCTTGGCAGGAAAATAAAATATAAAATTACTTTTGCAAACCACTGAAACAAGTTCCCTCATTCTGTTTCTCTGCTCCTACAAACCACATGTTCATGGTTTTAAAATAAATAAGTCATAAATAACAATAGGACTAAAATGAAATAAAATTGTATATGTATTATCTTATTGTATATCTATCATCATGATTATTTTTCAAAGATTTTTGGCTCACATTTATACAAAGCTCTCTTCCATATTTGTGCATAGCAGAAAGGAATCCACAAGTCTGGGCTTTACTAGCTGCTGAAAATCTGAATCTTCAAGTCCATCAGGACTCATGACTGCTAGTCTCCGTAAGGCTGCCTAGAAAAAGAAAACACCACAACTGTAATACTGTTAAAGTTTGATGAAATCTTCATTGCAGGAATCCATTATAACAATCTCTAAACAATAGCCAAGGCTCAAATCTGAACCATGCAGGTCTATGGACATTTCTATCTGGCTAATATCTCATTACTGTCTTCAGCTATCTCAAGAATCTACCCTCAAATGCAGCTATTAAATGACCGTTCATTTTGGGCACATTACTCTCAGACCTGAGTGATAGTGTAGTGTTAACTGATCTGTTGCACATCTCACACTGTCTCTTTGTACCTCAACTCTCCTCTCAGCTTTTGCCTTATTTATGAGAACTGTAAGCCATCTGATTCAGAAAATATCTGCTTTTTTTTTATGCAATGCCAACAGCAGATATCTTTTTAGATACTAGCGTCGTAGAAAGAAACTATACATTTCAAACCATTTGGGAACAAATAAAACTGCCAGTTGTTCCGATTATGAGGCTGCACAATAAAAATTGCATTGATGTTACTATTATCTTCATAAACTCTTCCCTTCTGAGTTGTTACTTGTTTTTCTCACTGGAGGAAAATAAACAACAATTACATACCTTCTAGCAACCTGACACAACAGATGCAACTGGAAAACAGGCTGGCTTTCCTCAACAACAAAAATTGTCTTCTATTAGTAAGGTCTGATAGTTGTGATCAGCTTATCTCTGCGCTGTCAATGCAGCACTGAGACAAGAGTTAACTGCCTGCTTCAAAATGTACAAAAAGTAAACAGTCAAGCTAAAACTACAAAACACTACAAGTCCTCAGACTTTAGTGATGATACCTATCAGAGCCTGGAGCAGCTTCAGTCTCAGTGACAATATTTTTGCCGCATATTTACTAGAAAGTGTCATCAGGCAGTTACCAAAATATCAGGAGAAGCAGAATTGCTGAGATGGGCAGGCAGGTAACATATCTAGCAATAGGCATGAATTCAAGGAATGTGCAGCAACAACTTCAATGAGACAGGGAAAATCACAGTCTGGGTTGCTGCCATCACTGTGGCCTCTGCTCTAGCCATACAAGATTAACAAGCATTCTTGGTACATATGAAGAATAACCACACCATTTCTTATGCTTACATTCATACTCTTTTCACCCTGAATGAGTCCTGCTTAAACGAACAAAACCTCCTCATGTGCTGGTACAAAGCTAGCTGTTAATCAAAGCTGCAGTAACCAAGTTTTACATTTAAAATAACATTAATATTAAAAAGCATTGTCAAACAATATTCTTCAGTCTTCATTCATCAAACCTATCTCCTAACCCTAGATTACCCACGTCCTCAGAACACTTTGCTCTCAGAACGCTAGGTGAAATTACTCAACTCCAACAGCTGGCTGGGGCTCACATTCAATGCAGCGCAGGGCCAGCAGCTGGGAACTTTCTCCTAAGCAGAGAAAGTGTTAACCTTCTGTTGGCAGCTTCTTGGCTGGACACTATATTGTCTTGGAGGCTCAAATAGAAAAATATGTATTATAGTGAAAGCAAGAAAACACCTTTCTTCTCTTTGGCCACTTTACATAAATGTCTCCATACGTGTGTGTGTGTGTGTGTGTGCAGAAAAAGGGCTGCTACTCCTGTGATTCAAGGCTCGTTTCAACAAACAGAGCATCAGAGAATGGAATTTAAGAATTACTGAAACCTTAAATTATGAAGCATTCCAGTGAAATTTTTTAGTGCTCAATAATGTGGAGATGAAGCCAATTTTCCTTATGTGCTTAAATCTTCAATCAGAGGATAAATAATTGACACTGTATATGATTACGCTTAAGGGGAAAAGCAGGAGACCCTGGCATGAATTTAAAACATTCCTGCAATACTTAGGCATTTTGAAATCTAAAGGGCTGTTTTTTCCTGTATTTTTCAGGATAAGCATGAAAGAAAGATTAAAATGTACCTACCAGACATGCTACTAAAACAGAATCACTGTTATTTCTTTCAGTTGGTGATCTGCAAAGCTTAATTAGGCGAGGAATACCTGAGTACACAAAACAATATCAGGAAAAATAACTTAGAGAAACAATTTTGAGATTAGGTGGGTTTTCATATGTTTCATATTTATCTTCCTTAGTAGATATGATCTCTAATGCAAAGATGACACGCAAATACTTAAGGGATTGTCTATGGAATTATGCAGTTCTGAGGCATCATAATTAATAGTTGTAAAGTATAAACAAACAAATGCATTGTTTTTACCCACTATTGCTGTTTCAAAGTGGAAATTGTAATCTCCACTTCTTCCCTACCAATCTTCCCACACACCCTTAAAAAACTCCAGCCAAAAGAACATGTTCCTTCCTGTTAGATTCATCACATCTGAACCTGCAGGGGTCCAGGTTTTCTGTCCACTGACAGATCCTGCACAAGGGTTTAAATAAAGGAATGGAGGAAGCAGCACTCTCAGTTGGCATCGTCTGCAACAGCTATGTGTTGAGTGGATGCTGCACCTCAGGTTCCTCTGGGAAATGAGCCAGAGGTTCATCTAGCACAATCTCCTCAGTTACTCTCTGGACAGACTGTATAGGGAACCTTTTCCATAAAGTGTACCAAGTGAGGCTAAAAATTAAAAAATGCTTCTCCATGACTGGCAGTCGCTCCCTCTTCTTCATCTGCCATTAAGCTAGTGATAAATCCTTACAGCTGAGTTTTACAGCTGCATCTGCCACTTCAGGATCTCGGCTGAGTCGTGCCAGCGTAACTGCAGATTTCTGTTGGACTCGCTCACAAGCAGCAACTTCTGCTGAATTTCCTGAAGATGATCTTTCAAAGAGCATTTCCATTAAAAGCTGGACACCTAAAAGGATGTAAGAACCATTGTTATCCTCTCTCTGAACAAAAAATTCAGTCCAAAAAAGTAAAGGGAAAAAGCCAGCTACATAAATACAGACCAATCACTGCCCAAATAGGGCACAAAGAATGCATAAATGCAGACTGCAATTTGGTCATCAGCATTCAGGTATATGTGATCTTTGCATACCTTTGTCTTCACTAGGGTGCTACAGAATTTCTGGAAGTAGAACATGCACTAACCCTTCTCTCCTCCAACTTCTTGACTCCCCTACAAGTTGGTATTTTAGATTTCAGAAATTTATTTCTGTCAAACTAAATGCAATTCTTTATTTGCTTCTAAACTAACCTGAAGGTAAGCAGCTAAAAACCTGTAGTGATATATTTCATGCCTTTACATGAAGTTTTGCTTTGAATTAAAGGAAAGTAAAACTTTTTTTCTTTCAGTTTATGTATTTTTAAGCAAGCATTTAAAAGTTCCCATCTCAAACTCTTTAAAGGTATTTTAGAATAGGGAATCCTTTAATGAGGGAAATCAGGAAATTCTGCCTTTTAAAGTTTACTGTGTGAACTGACTTCACTTCAGAAGACTATGTAATCTGTGACAAAATGGTTTTATTAACTTATTGCCTGTAGGAGCTGATATTCTTATTGTAGCACCACAAAAACAGATGAGACTGTGCTGATTCCTATTTTCTATATTATTTTAAATGTAAGGACAATTATGTGCTATTAGACTCCATATGCTATTAGGCATTCAGATTATTTCAGGTAGCATCAGAGGATTTTAACTGGTAGAACGTTTGCATAAATAATTAAGAGAATTAGCATCAGAATCATGTTGCTAGGTCATAATCAATCGACATACAAAAAAGTCAAAGTTGAGAAGAAAATGCATCTAAACTTTCCAGGATTCAAAGACCCTTCTCAGTTTGTGAATCTGGCTTCTGACCAGCAGCTGATTACTACATTAGGCAGGCACATAAAAACTTTATACAGAAGGTGAGTGACAACCCTTCTCAAAAGCCTCGAGGCAAATGTGAACTTCCATTAGGGAGTGTATACACAAACTTTACTTCATCACACTGTGCTTGACAATCCACATGTAAATCTCCACCTACTGTAGTAATCTAGCATGAGTTAGAGTTGGCATAGCTGCTAGTATAAATTCATGAACTTCAGTCAAGTTTCTGCTGCAGCAGAAGTACATGAAATATGAACAAACACCTGTCCTGAAGAATAAAACTAGTTTTGGTGTGCGCAGTGAAACAGATAGCCAAACTACATAACCAATCTGTTAATGATGAGGAGTGCAAAAGTTTCCAGGGCATATCTGGATTGTGAGTGCTAACAGCAAATCAGAAAACAGCAGCATGAGTCAAACAGACAAATCACTGACAGGGTATTCCCTACCCAACCCTATAATTATAGACACCTAGGGTCCTGGGAAATGTCCTGGGAAATGTTTCTAGAAAAGACTCTGGGTAGGGAAGCCCCACATGCCTGCACTGAGAGTTCAAGGACCACCTCTGCAACCTCCAGGAGCACAGGGAGCTTGGACCAGGAGCATGGCAGAAACCACCATGTGGACCTGATCAACCTCCCTCTGGGACTGTCCCATCCCTCCCATGCAACAAGGAGATCCAGTAAGAAGCCACCATGCTAAAATGGCTTGCTACTACTAACCCCTCACTGAACTATCTTATGCATGGGACAGGAAAGTCTGGTAATTTGTAGAGTTGCATATATCTGATGAAACTGTTTCAGTATTCAGAACCATTCAACCTCCACATTATCATTTAGTCTCAAACTGAAACACCTATGCACTCTAGCAGGGACATCAAATACATACTACCTCTGTGCACACACAGATCACACCAAGCGAATTAGTTGTGCCTGATCCTTGCTAGTCATATTTGTGCGCACAGAGCTCAAATTTTCCACTGAAATGCAAAAAACATCTACATCCAAACCTACATAGGAATTGGCCAATTCTATTTCAAGACCTGCTTCTACGTAGATGCTTTCTAAACCCCTTCTCCCACCTACAATCAGCCATGTCTGAGATTCAAATGGATCTAAACTGAAACCGTTCCTATCCAAACCTTAATTTAAAAAGTGTGGAAAGGATATTCCTAGGACAGTAGGACAGAAAAAGCATGATATGTGAAGTTTTGCTGTAATTTAATATCTAAAAAAAAAAAAAAAAGCTGTCTTAATATATTTCTTGGCCATGAATTTGCTGGTATGTGTATTAATAAGGCAGTTACGCCTTCCTCTATCCTTATCCACAGAATTATTAACCTAACTTCTCAGACTTCTGTGGGCCTATAACACCTAAGGTTTTTTCAATGTAATGGATTTCTCAAAATATGACATTTAAAGAAGGGGGAAAACTGGCAACTTCTGTATAGTAATGAAAACGTAATGCTTCAAAATCTATCACACTTCTGAATGCCTGTGAAAAAAATGACACAAAATGCAGGTATGCATGGCTCAGTATCAGATTATTTCTTTTAATGCATAAGAATTGCTACCTTATACAATATGATTACTGGAATTACTATAATTACTGTTGTTGAAACACTTTGTACTACCTTGCTTTGTATCTATAAGTCACATACAGAGAGAAAATCAGCAGTATGGTTATACATGCAAAGTTTTCTAAAGAAGTGGTAATTTATTTCAGTTACATAGAACCATCCCAAGGACTCATTTTGTACCCTGTAGCAATATGCAACATCCAGCAGAGATAGGATGCAAAATGAGGTATTATTAATGAAGCCTTTCTCCCTTACCTTGTAAACCACTACTCTCCCATTTACCCACATTCTCCACAAATACAGAATACAATTTAGCTAAAATACATACCATTTCCTTGAATTATTTCTGAAGCACACTGGTCCAAGACAGACATGTTTGCCAATATTGTTACCACCTGTTATTAAAAAGAGAAGGAAATATGAAATATAGCCCTACAATTCAGTAATATTAAATAACACTGTGGTTTATAAAATTAGTATGGCAGAAATATGGCAAACCCAATAAAATTAAAAAGCATTCCTGTAGTTGAACAGTCTATTCCCACCTTTGTGATTTCTCAGGGGTCTTTATCTTACAGCTGCTAACTGAAATCCAAACAAGAAGAAAAGTAAAATTCTTTTTCTCACACTCCTATATTTATACATAAAAGCCTGTCATAGAGATAATACAGCAGATTTGTTCAGTAGTCAAATTGGTAGGAAGAGAAAAACTTAACAAAAAAGAGCCAACCAAAAAAACCCTGGAGTCCTACAAAGAATTCAGCCAGGAGCTGCCCACCTTCAGGAACCAGTCCTGTAGTCACATTCTAGCTCTGGCAGAGCTCACAGTGAAAGCTAAGAACCAGTATACAGCATACGTTCAGTAGTGGTAAGTCATTGCTACCTTTCTGCTTCAGGGTTCAGCTGAAATGTCAAGAAAACCGCACAAAAGATTTTGAGTTTTGAGCCTTGATTCAAGGAAGTATTTAAGGAATACTTTTCAGTTCTACTGAAGCCATAATTTGTGTGCATGTGAAAGCACTGTGCAAAAATGAGCTGGATTTAAAAATCTGTTTATACTTCCCCTGAGCTGAGGCCAAGATTAGGTTTTGTACCAATAGAAGCACATTTTGACATCCTAATTTACAGCATTTCTTATCCAAAATAGCACTAACTGTTTTAAAGATTAGGTGTAACTCAGCTTGCTTAAAGTGATGCAGCGAGCTGTTGACAAGAGACCTGATCATGTGGAGCTGTTGGCTTTCAATCACGTATTCCCCTCATTGATACCATATGCTTTCTCTCATACATCCTGCAAGATAACTCTTTTTTACTTTATCCTTCAAATAACTTCCTTCTGCATGCAAACACATCTCAATAATAACAATATATGTAAGAGACCAAAAAAGAAATGTTATAGATCATTAGAATACAAAATAAAAGAAGTATTCTTTCTTAAGAGGTTTAAATTTATTCTAGTTGAGAAAAACTGATAATCCTCAAAAATAACGATCAATTTGAGAACTGGTTATAAGCTTTTTAATGGTACAGTGTCAGTTCACAAACAAGCAAACTTCTTAGATGTAAGTAGGCGTGAGATCAAATCACCATTCTGATCTCACTTTGCCATTTTAATAACAAGGATGACTCATTTTTGATGCTGTGACATAAAGGTCTTCCACTTTGGAAGGTAGTGTTACAGTGTCATCTCTCTGAATAAATATACTTACTTAGGATGCAAATGAGTTGCTGAAACTCTATAGAGTGACAGGTAGAAATATGGTAACTTAGTATATGTCTATGTATTTATTCCATATTAATTATTAACTGTGTTTCAGGCAGAGTGTATATGTTTTCTCATTCTAAATTATATCCTGTTAATGAAAATTGCTTCCTCTATGCAGAATCTGCACCCCATGTGGCTCTCTAAGCCAGATGAAGAATTCAATTAACCACAATTTGAATACATGCCAATTATTCCACTGCCTCAAGTTATTTTGTCTAATAAGTATTTTCATACATAAAAATATTTTGTGTGTATCTTCTGACATTAAAAATTATTTGAGGTTATATGCATACTTCCTTCGTGTTGATTATGTGGCCCCCTATATTTTGCAATGTATTTATGAACTAGCCTAGTGGGTTTATATGTAAGCTTCCCCAGAGGGGTTTATAAAAGACCCTTGTCATCAATAACCACCAAGTTCTACCTGTATTATATTTTAAAATCTTAGTAGGACTTGAAAGAGAGTTAAACTATAGATTAGCTCACACCATATAGATAGATTTTTCTTCCCCCAAAAAAGTCACATTTTCCTGTGATATAAACAATGTAATGTGAAATACCATAACGTAAACTTTTCCAGTGGCATCTCTCCCACTGTAGATATATATATATATATTTTATTTTTTTTTTTTGTCTAATGATATAATGATACATCAGCTTACACTGCAGTCTTTATCTTCTCTTTTCCTATCATCTGGGTCCAGATTTCATAAAGCCCTAGACAGTCTCTCAGAAACAACTGTGAAGTCCCACTGAATCAGCAAACCATTTCAGATGTTATTGTGAGACATGGAGCACACAAACAGATATAGATAAAAGTGACTGCCTAAGCCTCATTTTCACCAGGAAAATAGACGAAAGTTACCAAAACTTCTTTCAGAATTGAAATCACAAAATCATAGAACGGTTTGAGTTGGAAGGGACCTGAAAGATCATCTCAGTTCCAACCCCTGCTGCCAGAGGCAGGGACATCTTCCACTAGACCAAGTTGCCCCCAGCCCTGTCCAGCCTGGCCTGGGACACTGCCAGGGATGGGGCACCCACAGCTGCTCTAGGCAGCCTGGGCCAGTGTCTCGCCACCCTCACAGTAAACGATATCTTTCTTATATCTACTCTAAGTCTGCCCTCTTTCAGTTTAAAGCCATTCCCCCTTGCCCTATTGCTGCACGCCCCTGTAAAAACTCTCTCTCCAGCTTTCTTGGAAGCCCCTTTAGGTGCTGGAAGGCTGCTGCAAGGTCTCCCCTGAGCCTTCTCTTCTCCAGGCTGAGCAACAACAATTCTCCAGCCTGTCTTCATATGAGAGGTGCTCCAGCCCTCTGGTCACCTTCACAGCCCTCCTCTGGACCTTGCACTTGGCCCTATTGAACTCCATGGGGTTTGCGCGGGCCCACCTCTCCAGCCTGTCAAGGTCCCTCTGGATGGCATTCCTTCCCTCCAGCATGTCAGCTCCACCACTCAGCTTGGTGTCATTGGCAAACTTACTGAGGAAGCACTCAATTCCAGTGTCCATGTTACCAACAAAGATGGTCAACAGCACTTGTCCCAATACCAACCCCTGCTGAATGCCACTCATCACTGGTCTTCACTTGGACATGGAGCCATTGACCACAACACTTTGAGGGCAACCAATCAGCCACCAAGCTGTCCATGTGTCAGATCCATATCTCTCCAATTTAGAAATAAGGATGACATGCCAGACAGTGTCAAATGCTTTGCACAAGTTCAGGTAGATGACAGCAGTTGCTCTTCCCTCATCCACCAATGCTGCAACCCCATCACAGAAGGCCACCAGATTTGTCAGGCACAATTTGCCCTTAATGAAGCCATGTTGGCTGTCACTAATCACCGCCTTATTTTTCACATGCCTTAGCATAGTCACTAGGAGAATCTGCTCCATGGTCTTGCCAGACACCAAGGTGAGACTGTCCTGTAGTTCCCCAGGTCTTCATTATTTCCCTTTTTAAAAATGGGGTTTATATTTACCCTTTTCCAGTCAGTAGGCTTCAATGGACTGCCACAACTTCTTAAATATGATGGATAGTGGCTTAGCCACTTCATTCACCAGTTCCCCTAGGACCCACGGATGCATCTCATCAGGTCCCATGGACCTGTGCACCTTCAGGTTCCTTAGATGCTTTCAAACCTGATCTTCTTCTACAGTGGGCAGTTCTTCATTCTCCCAGTCCCTGCCTTTGTCTTCTGTGACCTGGGTGGTGTGGTTGGAGCACTTGCCAGTGAAGACCGAGGCAAAAAAGTAATTGAATACCTCAGCCTTCTCCATATCCTGGGTAACCAGGTCTCCTGTTTCCTTCCAGAGAAGGTCTATGTTTTCCCTAGTCTTCCTTTTATCACCAACATACCTCTATAGAAGCTTTTCTTGTTGCCCTTGATTTCCCTGACCAGATTTAACTCTATCAGGGCTTCAGCTTTCCTAACCTGATCCCTGGCTGCTTGCACAATTTTTCTGTATGCCTTGCAGGCTACCTGCACTTGATTCCACTCTCTGTAGGCTTCCTTTTTGTATTTGAGTTTTTCCAGGAGCTGTGTTCATCCATGCAGGCCTCCTAGCATTTTTGCCTGACTTCCTTTTTGTTGGGATGCACTGCTCCTGAGCTTGGAGGAGATGATCCTTGAATATTAACTGGTTTTCCTAGGTGCCTCTTCCCTCCAGGGCTTTATCCCATGGTGCTCTATCCAGCAGATCCCTGAAGAGGTCAAAGTTTGCTCTCCTGGAGTCCAGGGTAGTGAGCTTGCTGTGTACCCACCTCACTACCCTAACAGTCTTGAACTCCACCATTTCACGGTTGCTGCAGCCAAGGCTGCCCTTGAGCCTCACATTCCCCACCAGCCCCTCCTGGCTGGTGAGAGCAAGGCCCTGTATAACACCTCTCCTTGTTGGCTCCTCTATCACTTGGAGAAGGAAGCTATCCCCAGCGCACTCCAGGAACCTCCTGGATTGCCTACGCCCTGCAACAATATGTTGTCCCTCCAACAGATATTGGGGTGGCTGAAGTACTCCATGAGAACCAGGGCTTGTGAACGTGAGGCTGCTCCTATATGTCTATAGAGGGCCTTATCCACTCAGTCTTCCTGGTCGGGCATCCTACAGCAGTCCCCACACCACTATAATGTCACCTGCTCCTGCCCTGCCTTTGATCCTGACCCATAAGCTCTTGGTCTGCTCCTCATCCATCCCCAGGAGGAGCCCCATGCACTTCAGCTGGTCATTGATGTAGAGGGTGACACCCTCTCAAATGCTTTAGTTAACAAAGAGATTAAACCTCAAGAGCACACAAAACACAGAAGGCTTCTTTGAGAACTTTGCCTTAGTGGAAAATTTAAATTGATCTGCAAGTGTTTCTCATTATCGTGAAACCAGCTACTCAGGAAGAAAGATGCAATAGGATTTGGAAAATGAAAGCACACGTTTTAGCCTGTTAAAAGTGGCAATATCTTCCACATCGGAAGGTCACTTACCTCACTTGGAGGAGGAGTAGGTGTCTACAGAGATGGAAGATGTGATGATAATATACCTTTATTGGTAATGAAGGCACACTGTTCAGTAAGCTTTTATTGACAGTCCCAACATAAATAGAAAGACACACACTCAAAATGAGAATTAGCAAGTAATTTAATTGAGTGGTAAAGTAGATCAATATAGAATCGCTAATTCTCTTACTTAATTACTCCTTTAAGGCTGATTCATCGCTAAGTAAAATTATTTTTTCTATATATTATAAGAGTATTTTGTAATCCATTCAAATAAATGACATGAAGATAAATCAGAGTCCGTCTGCAAAGTTCCAGATACCGTCTTCAGAAACAAAGGGGCATCTGACAACTAATCAGAAGCAAGATGGAGTCTTTGTTTCCGAATGTAAATTAAAAACATCTGAGCTTTATGATTCAAGATCAATCCACAGGGAGACAGCAAAAGAGTACATACAGAGGGGGTCAAGAACAGGCATTACATCAAGTCTAGGTAGAAAAATCTTTCAGGATACTATTTAGTGGGAGAAAAAAGCTTTGCTAAGAAATCTCTAGAAATTTTCTCTGAGACATTGTATTGCTTAAGATACAAAACTTAATTCTCATTGCTTCTGATAGCCATTTTTGTGGTTGGCAATTCAGTTTTCTTCCTGAAAACAAAGAAATAAATACACCTAGATAAGCAGATCAATAGGTCTTTCTGTCACCTGATTGGAAGAGGCAAACATCCCCATAAAATAGTAATAGTGGTTAAAGACAGGACCTGCTTGCCAAGTCTAGGTCTACTCTGAGATTCCATCAGGGAACTATAACCTTGGAATTCTGAGGCAGAGCAACAGAGACTAGAACTAAAGGAATCTTACCCTTTGGAATGAAGGATGTCTTTACTACATTTTTATTTACTTTACTTCACAGTGCTGACTAATCTAACTAGGGAATACACAGAACAACCAGATTCTCACTTTTTTGGTTTGGTTTTTTTTGTTGTTGTTGTTGTGAAGCAGCTCACAGGAAATGCATCGTGCACAGGTTACATGGTGAATGGGCATGTCCCATAAACTATGTCATATGACTCTAAAATGGTGATGGAACTAGACCTGTCTCTTCCCTCACATCTAAGGCCACAGTTTTCTGCCTTTCAGATGAAAATCCAGTGGAAAAAAATATAATCATCCCTCAAGACTTCCTTTATGGTATTAGAAAGCTTCTTTGATTTTGAAACTGACTCAACCAACTAAAGCCACCTAAGACGCACAACTTCGCCTAAGACAATGCACAGTTGTAGGAAACAGCTTTGTTTGCCTAGCTAGTCTAACTGGAATCAGGGTTTGAGTATGTGGGAAACAATTTTTACATTTAAGAGGAGGCAGAAATTGCAAAGAACCAGCTCGTCTGCCACTAAGTCAAGCAGAGTGGTCAGCAAGTAATTTCTGGTGCCTTCCTAGAAGGTAATAGTTTTCTAGTTGCAGAGGAAAAAGAAACAAGAAACTGTGATCCCTAGGAACACTATTTATGAGCTCACGTGCTCAGAACCGCGACTGAAATCACAACTTTCACCTAGGCAGGGATACTGTTTGGAAAAAAAAGATCAGTGGCAAACCTCAGAGGCTGTTTAAAATCTGCTATCTCATTTTCTGAAGGACTGAAGGCAAAAAGACAACAAATGCAGCAAAATGCATACATAACAGTCTCTGACTTACACCTTTATGATTGATACAACCTGCAGCAAAGTCTCTTGTTTATAGTTTCTGCAGTAAACAGCCTGGCACCAGCCTGATTGTCCTGTGAACGTGGCAGGCAAGGGCAGGAAATAAAAACTGCAATGAATTGTGCTGACATAGCATGTTTCCTCTAAAGAGACTTTACACCAAGTAAGTGAAATGTCTGCCCAACTTTACAGATGATGAAACAAAAATGCAGAGAAGTTAAACCACTTCTTCAAATTCAAAGCAGGAGCAATGTTAGGAATTGATCCCAGGAACGAAAACCTCACCACACTAAGCTAGCAAAAAATAGCAAAGTTCTTCAACTGAGCTGATATTTTACTCTTCCAATTGAACCTCTTGATTTTCAAGTTGGATCACATTGTTTTATCCTGCATCAAATCTAAATGTGAAAGGCAGAATTGTAACTAAGCAGGCATTTTGTATCAAAAAAAAATTAGTGTTTAAGAGGAAGAGTCTGTGTTGGACCCCTGAGATTTAACAATCCATAACATTGATCAAATATGCCAGTCAATACTGTTACTTATATTTTTATATTGTTCAAATGTATACACAAAGACAGAGATAACCAGTTAAAAAGAAAGAAAGGACATCAGGGAAGCGATTACAGTCTTAGCAGAAAACTAATTGGGATATCAATGATATAATAGCATGGTTAAAATTCAGATAGTCATGTGACTTTTGGTCTAATTTTAACTTTTTCATCTGTTACTGGCAGTCTTGTTTCTTGTTTTATTACTTAAGGTTTTTCAAATAATTATATAATATATCATCTCTTTTTTTAGCTATATTGGTTGAAAACATGCTTTCTCAGTGTGATCTAGTCAATACTGGAAAGGATCACACAATATTAGTGTACAGTTTACCAACCACAGTTCAAAACAGAACACTGAGAGGGAAGGCAATTCTAACCCCACGTCTAGTCATCATTATACTAACATCAGAGCTGGATATTAATGGAGACCTGTGCAAGAAAACTGTGCAGATACCATTTAATGACCTAGTTCTCCTTATGTAAAGGCTTTGTGTTGCATTTTTACCAACAGTGGGTAAATGTACAAAAGTGAGAACTACAGAAGGGATGTGTGAGCAAGCAGTTGAACCACCTGGGGCTGTTAAATATCACTTACAGCTGATCTTGAAAATAATTTTCAAGAATTAAGACAGGAAACTTAGGCCTACTGAAGGCAGACCACGAAGCTTTGCTCGTAACCCTGTCACTGGCTGATTATGTAACATGTCTTATGTGACTGAGTCCCAGGGTACCACGTGCATTTCTTCTCTGGGAAAGACCAGCTGATAGCTCAGCAGTGGAAGGGGATTCCTCTTCTGGTCCAACTGGGAGAGGGAGCTCCCCCTTCCATACTTCTTTCGCTCCAAGAAGAGAGCTTTAAAAAGCAACAATAAGGGCTCCTCCACAACTGCTTTCCCCCTGGCCAGCATGATATTGTCTAATACTTCTTGTCAGATGTAAGGAAGACAGGCACCTAACATGGGCTGCAGTGCTCAAACTGCTTCAGGCTCCCTGTTCGTGTTAGTCCACATGGGCTTCCATACATATGGGGCAGCAATTTAACAAAATGCAGTCAGGAATCCCACAGTCGTCCTGACAAGTTGTTGGAGTTGCCAGCAACAGTTGGCAAGGAGTATTAAATTTGCCAGTATTCAAGAAACTCAGATTAAGAAGTAGTACTGCAGGTCCCTTTCATCCAGGCAGGGATTTTCAAAAGAAGTCTAAAAGACCTGTTAATATTCTTCTCGTTAAAAGCATTTCTAAGTCTTTCACTGGGTGTTGGGCAACATTTAAAAATGAAACATTCTTTATGTTAAAGGAACATCTGTCTCTGCTCTCCTTTTGATCCTAGAGTCTCCCAGGTAAGAAAAAAAAGGAGGGAAAGGCAAAAAAGGAAAACGCAAATGCCCTGAAAAAAAATGGAAAAGCAGAGAAAAGAGTATGGAACCTAGAAGAAGAATAGTATTAAGGATTTCAGATCTTAAATGAGACAGAAGGTCTCAGCTTCAGAGCCTGTAGCATCTCCCTAACACCAAGAAAACAGGAATTTAGCAGAAAAGAAGCAGCTACCATTTCCATTTTCTCCTTCCAACTTAAAAGCCCTCCTGCACCTCAAACTTTTTTGAAGCATAATTCACTGATTTTAGACCTAGAAATAACCACTTTAAAATTGATGTGTTCAATGCACATTAATTCTTTGTCTGCCTGAATAACAGAAGATCAGAAGCTGTTAGACTATACCTCCACAACTTCACAGGTAAGGTGAGAATACTAGCAACACTGAAGAGACAAGTGGGAATGCAGAGAGAAAAAAATTATTATACATAAACATACTGTGCAAACATACTGTGCACAGGCATGCATATTTCATATTTTTCTATGTAGAGTCTAAGATGATGGTTAAAGTCAAGAAGGCCCTGAATGATAAGAGTTCTGGCTAAATCCTTTTTCTGACAGTGCTTAAACTCCATTAAAATATCTGACTGTATACATCACACTGCTGAACTTAGGCATGAACCCTTCTGAAAGGATATTTTCATACCACTTTGAAGTAAAAAATCTGCTACCCAGAAAATAAGTATCGGCAGAAAGAAAAAAACCACAGCACATCAATATCCATCTTGATCCAAAACTAGAGGCTAAAGTATCTGGAAATAATCGCTTTATCTGACAACTGTTATACAAAGTATCGTGCTATAAAACTAAGCAATCTCAATGTAATGTGGATGGTTACAGAAGCAATACATGCTTCAATAAAATGGACAATGATCATCTTGTTTATCATTAAATCCAGCACCCAGTTGCAGATATCTTACCTGACCTAATCTAACATTGCCTGGGAAATGAAAAAGAAAGGAGGTTGCTTTTCAGATAGTGAAGACAGGAAGTTTTATTATTTGCACACAAAAGCTTTTCAGAAGTCAAAAGACAGAATACTTTTAGACATGCTCGAGCAGGAAAATACTTTCTGTGGGCAACACAATGCATCTGACACCAACTCCTGGGCAGAACTTTATTTATTTATACCATCATGGAGGGTGATAACTAATCAGTGCTAGCTGTCCTTAGAAAGGCTGTATAGAAGGACATACTGTGACTTCAAGATGAGATAAAATGGCACAAATGAAAACAAAACTCAATGCTCCTTTCTTGCATTTCAGCCACCATTCTTCCATTTTTGGCTTACAGTGAGCATGCTTCAATCTATTTTAGCAAATTACAATTTTCTTAAATCAGCCATAATGCTAAAATAGTAATGTATTTAGAATGACTGGGTAGCTTTCTATAGGATAATTGTGTTAAAGCTTTGTATAAAAAACAGGACATTTAAGTTTGAGGGGCTCTTTTATAACTTTTTATGATAGTTAGACCATATTTTGTTGTATTTGCTATGAATCATATTCTTACTTTGTTTAATTGTTTCAACATTTAGTATAGCTTAATTTAATTCATCCATTTTACTGGCCAGGATGACTTGATTATTCAGAATGGACATTAGTCCATAAAAACATATTTCACAGTAGTTGCATATTCCAAAATAAAACCTTGAATCAAAAAGTTTCCAAACCTACTCAACTTTAATCTACATGTCTTTAGGCAAATGTTTACTGCCTGGGACATAATAATATATATAATGGGAAAAGTTAGTAACTACATTATGTACCTAAAAGGAATTAAGCCAAAATGGCAATTTAGAATACCTTTATAAAATATAGTATTGTAGTGTTGCTTTCCTCTCTAGATGAGTGTTTTCCTCATTGCAACAACTAGGCACAGAGCAATTAAAAAGCAAAATATTCCATAAAACTGTCATAATAGGCAGAAACCCTCACCCCACCCCAATATAACACAGAAAGAACTACACTTTTGAAAGGTAAGCGATCCACTCAAACACATACTTGTTCAGGAATTTAAAGGAAGGCTTCTCTTAAGGCTGGTGCATTACCAAAACTGCTTGACAAGCAACAATGACAGTTCTTAAAGACAAGATGAGCAGTACTCAGATTCCACATGAACATCAGGTGCACAGTAACAGAAGAACATAAGGTAGGATTTTATAATCATCTTTGCTGAAGAAATAACAAGGAAACTTACTCAGCTCATACACTTACCACAGCAAACTACAGAAAACATCACACCTTCCTAATCTAGTTTATCATTCCAAGAAGGAATGTAAGTGGTTATTGGGGATGAAATCTCCTGAATTCTTGGAAGGAACCATTCAGTTCTCTGTTCCTCTAGCTAATCAGATGTCCTGCAAGCTGCAAAAGGCCTGGAACTAGTCTGTTATGTAACTAAGTAATACGTGCTTCTTTAAATTTTTGCCTTCCTCACACAAAGAAGGGGCTTGCTATGCTACCCACAGTGTGAACTACAAACTCACAGCTGACAGCAGAATTAAGATCAGGGCATAAATAAGTAAGGAAATCAAAACTATGAGAGTGCATAGGAAAAATGAAAAAAAAGAACATGAAGAATTGTTCATATGCAATAATAGTATACAGCTGTGTCAAACACCACAGCTAATGTCCTTGACTTTGCCCAGAGAGCAATATAGTAATCATGGCTTAACTCCATCTTTTCATAAACAATTCTGAGCTGTTAAAACTACTGAGTGCTATTCATATAATTTAAAGCAACCCTAGTAACCTCTCCAGAACACCAATAAGCAGTTTCTAAGGTCACTTGTGCCTTGATTTCCATGGCATGGCTTCTGTTGAAGGGTACACAGAGTTTTGTGTGGCAGTGCAGATCCCAAGTCTATCATAAATCATGTTTTGGCTACTTCAGAGGTGGGAAGGGGATGGATGGGCTTGTGAGGCCTGAATTATGGACTTTTAGTTATATTCACAAGGTCTCATAAGCAGAAGTAGGCTAACCAAGCTGACTAGCAACCTCCATCCCCTAGTAATAATTACTGAAACCCTCAAGCCTCATACTTGTTACTCTGTCAAGGCAAAATTAATCACTGAGGTGCAAAATACGCAGTGCCTCTGCAGTACCCTATTGCATGACAGTACCTGAAAGGAAAAAAAGAATTTCCTCTGACTTCATCCGTGCATTAGCACAGACCTTTTAATTTTCTGTGTCTCTTTACTAAAAAAATGGTGAAAAAGAAAAGGAAATGCAAAAGTACATCAGCAGTATTTGCCAGTAAAACTTGCAAACCATCTACCATGCAGTTAGGACTTGATCCAAAGCCCACCGACGTCAATGGGCTGAGAATCAGATCCTTATTCAGCTTTTGGAGCTAATTCATCTTTGAACTGACAATTGTATATTTAGGTTGCAGTGCCCATATATATCTTATTTGCCTCAAAGCTCTGTCCAGTCAAGTTCTGAATACCTCCAAAGATGGAGATCCCACAGCCTCTCTGTGCCTCTGTGTCATTGTTTGGCCATCTTCATGATGAAAAAATTTCCAGTATCTTAGAAATATAGAATTTTGCCTTCCACACACACACACACATTAAAAGCTGTCATATTTCATAACGCTTATAATAAAAAAGGAACAGAAGCAGATAAAGAGCGAGCCATATATTGAAAAAAAAACAAGAACAGAAGACATGAAAGCAACTTAGTTTTGACTATGTCAAAACAGACATAGAGCTGAAACGTTGATTTTTACACAAATGTGCTCAGGCAGCATCATGCTGAGAAACTGCTCACCTGATCTCGGGAATATGGAGTATCCACTATGTGTTTGTCTGAACATGCTGCTAGAAGAATCTTCATTGCATTTAACTGGAGCAATATTTCACAAGCCATGGTATCAAAGAAAGTAATATTAGCAAGAGCTGCTGAAGCCAGCAGGAAAACTTCACCAGATGAGGCTTCTTGGCACAGTTCTAGGAATGCAGAATCTAAGTTGAATAAAAGTCATTCCCTCATTGCAAAAAAACATGGTTAGACGTTTCAAAGCAATATTTAAGCATCTGCAACTTCCATTAGTAAGTTTAGAACCTAAGATTAAGTTCACAATCATGAAGATAAAAAAACAAAATCATGTTAATTTTGTCAATTATAGAATATCATAGAATCATTTAGATTGGAAAAGATATAAGATCATTGAGTCCAACTGTTAACCCAGGACTGCCAAGTCCACCATGAAACCGTGTCCCTAAACACCACATCTACACGTTTTAAACACCTCCAGGGATGGTGACTCAACCACCTCTCTGGGCAGCCTGTTCCAATGCTTGACCGCCTTTCCAGCACACAAGTTTTTCCTAATATCCAATCTAAACCTCCCCTGGCACAACTTGAGGACATTCCCGCTGGTCCTGCTATTTGCTCTCTGGGAGAAAAGACCTGCCCGCCCTCCTTTCAGGTAGTTGTGGAGAGCAATAAGATCCCCCTGAGTCTCTTCCTCTCCAGATTAAACAACCCCAGCTCCCTCAGCTGTTCCTCATAAGACTTGTGCTCCAGACCCTTCACCAGCTTCATCACCCTTCTCTGGACATGCTCCAGCACCTCTATGTCCCTCTTGAAGTGAGAGGCCCAAAACTGAACACAGGATTTGAGGTGTGGCCTCACCCCTGATGAGTACAAGGGGACGATCACTTTGCTTGTCCTGCTGGCCACACTGTTTCTGATACAAGCCAGGGTGCTGTTGGCCTTCTTGGCCACCTGGGTATATGTCACATTGTTAGGGTGCTTTATAAGTGATATGAATGTTAAGCACCTTCATTTGAACCACAACAGAAGGGAAAGATGGCAAATACCAACCTAGACACCAAGTGTTTCTAACATTCATCTAATTAATGAAATGGTCTACCTAGTATCCCATTCTACAGGGAATATTGCACTGAATGTTGTTCAACATAAAGCTTGATATCTAAATAAAATTAAATACAGGAGGCAGAAGGCCAACAGTAACTGACCCATAAAAGAATAATTCTGCTATATATCCTATTCTTTAGAACAAGATATGTATACAAGTTGCCTATCTCTAAATCTATTTCTCTGTACTCAAAGATCATCCTGCATATTTTCCAGCTTCAATAAGTGCTGAAGACACAGCTACCTTTTAATTCCTTGCACACATGTATTTTAACTAAGATCTGAATCACCTGGTAATTGGATTTCAGAATGATTTAAAAATTAAACATATTACAGTAATTCAATTACTGAGTTATAAATATTACAAGGAAACTGGTGTATGATTACTGAAATGGCTTTTCCATAGTTATACATGTTCTATTTTTAATGCTCACATTTCTTGGGCAGAGTATATACTAGTAAAATTCCTGTCCAACCTAAACAGTGACAACTGAGGAAATATTCCACCCGCTAATATCTGCTGGATAGGCTGTTCAGATTGTACCTTGATTGTGGTACAGTGTAATAACCCGAAAATCATCTTAAATAAGTCAGGTCAGATGCCTCTAGCAGTCTAGCTACAGCGGAACCAAGCTCAGCACAGGTTAATTCCACCCACTGGATTCAGGGCAGGTTCAGGGTAGAACCTTCACCATCTCTTGCAAAAAAGTCTGGTCATCAGGAATAAATTGTATCCTTGATTTCTGCAGCACTAGTTCTGTTTGGGCATATCAAAAAATGCTTAAATATTTCTCAAATAACTTCCAGCCACTGCATAATCCTCAAGCACTAGCACTACTGTACTCTGTTCTGGTTTTTGTTTTGTTAACAGAACAAATAAAAAAAAAAAACCAAACCACAAAACAAACAAACAAACAAACAAACAAACACACACAAATCACCCAAAAAACCCCCCAGAAACGTGCATGGAAATTGAAGTACTCTAGTTTAACTGTAAACATTGGGCTCAGTAGAGAAACATCTAGATGTATTGATCTGTTATACCTAAGAAATCAAACTAAATGACCCAAACTGTACTTTCTGACATGAAGCTTTGGGAAACTGAATTTCCAGATCAGAGAGAGGAAGAGCATGATTGACTGAAAGCTTCTGGTATTTGAGAAGGATGGAGCATGGTGCCAGAAATAAGATATTCCTCTCTTTACAAAGTAATAAGAAATCTTATTTTTCTGAAATGTCCACACTGACCTAGGTTAAGGAAAAGCTTGCTGTTACCTTTTCCTCATTTCACCCTGGATCAGAGGCCTAGGCAGGAAAGACAGATCTTTTATTTTCTTGTAACAATGCCCATAGATCATACTATACTGTACTTTTCCTCTGAAGTATCATACAAATGTAGATGCAGTGGTGAGTTTGAGTTCTAGCAAGTTTAGAAAATAAAACAGGCATAAAGGTTAGCAACTATTAAAAACTGCTCTTTTACAAACATCGGACAAGTGCTGAGTCTTTCCTGTGGTTCTTATGGGAAAATTTCACACAGATACTATTTTGACAAATGTACATAAATTCTATTCAAATATGGACTGGAGTAAAAAATATTATGTAATTGCAGAATGCTCTGATTCAGAATTAAAAATGACTGAGTTTTTTATCTGTTAAGGAAAGAATGGCAAACATTATTTAGGGAATATTTCTAATGAGAGTCCTCCCCCAACCTGTTACTTTAACTGGAAAGACTAAGAAGTCCCATAAAGAACTTACTGACAAGTGCTGTTACAATTTCTTCCATATTTTCCAGAAAGCTGCTAAGATGCTGAGTGAACGTGAGATGTGGAGACGTGATCTGTGCAATTACTGCTGCTGCTTCTGCATGAGTAGCTTCAGAATGGCTGTTATCAGTAAGAATGTCAGCCAGGCACAGTATCCCATCAACCTATGGAAAAACAACAGGTATAGGTTGGAAATACTCCAGGAAATACTTTTGCAGTCAAAGATGGGTTTGCATTTACAGTTCTCTTTTCTTGGCTGTGGCTAAACTATTGGTTTTATTTTCAAAAATTACTTAAACTGGTGGCATTTATGACATAAGAAGTTTCAGTTTAGCAGATACAAATTAGTTCAGCACAGAAGCTTGCCGACCAGCAAAAAGTCTCTCATTTCCTTCTCCCTTAATGTTTCTGCTGAATTTATTTTTGTCAAACAAACAAGTCTTTTCTGACAGACACTCAAGTTAAATATTAGTCCAAAAATAAGCTCTGATAAGCAAATGCTAACTGCTACTATGCCAGTCTCATAAGCTCCTGTCTGAGTGTGTCCCACTGGGAGACTTGAGCCTGAGTATGCAGTCAGTTCTTCACAGACCTTTTTTTGCTACTTTTTTCTGAACTTGTCACAAAGCCAATTCAGGATCAAAAAATAAGGATCTCCTTAATAAGGAGAGACCCTGGCCAAACTGCACCTGATGAGTTTGCACAGCTCTCATATTAAAGCTAGGTTAATATATCACTTCCTTACTTGGAAGAAAAACAGAAAAATTAGTAAAATGTACATAGCTTTATGCTTTTAGAGCGTTTTAAGTGTTCTAAAATCATTCCTTACACAGTTTAGGCAGATACATCATGTGTATGCACACCTTGCCCTGGATTACAGGAGACCCACTGACACAATGTAAGACTGCAACAGAGCGTAGCCACTGGGTTAGCTTAAACTGCCAAAATGATCATCTGTAAACAACCAAACCCAGCAAAGGAAGATTCTCTGTAGACAAGGACATAACCTGTGAACTTTCAAATTAACAAGACTATGTTTCTCCCCCTGTTTAACCTACCCTGAATAACTCATCACATGTTGATGTGCTTAGAGGGCACCAAGCATGAAGATTTATGTAATCAATTATGGACATGTTTGTGTCAAATTCACATAAATTCACTAATTAAAATCTTTACATGAATAAAACTAATGTAACTACAGGGACAGATTACAAATGACCAGAGCTTTTAGAAACTTGAATAACTGTTTTAAAAACTGGCCTTTATTTATTTATTTGAAGTTCCAAAACAGTGTGGGGTCAATTGCCTTGTATGTTTGGACACTATATAGATCCAAAGAAGCGTTATGAAGGCTTAGAACTGAAATACACTTTAACAGTCAAACAAAAAACAACCCACATTTCTGTTGTGCACTCACCAAGACTCTTTCTTAGGTCTGTTGTTCAGACCACATTCTCTCTCTATTCAAAGCTTCCTCAGAACATGCATATTAAGGACTATCCATTATCTCCAGAAAGGGTATTTAGCAGATCTCATAGTCACGTTTTTGTTATTTATTAATACAGAATGTTAAGTTATCTTAACTACTTATCCTGCAATGGGCATGAATTAGATTATTTTATAAGCACTGACAGTTACTGTATTTTACAAGAAAAGCTCTCAGATGGATGGGAGCAAAAATTACCCTCTGGAAGATCATTCATTGGGATGCACTTTTTAATAGGCAATAGACTATATCATTGGAACTCTAATAACATAGATAAATACAAAAGAAATTATATCTCTATTTTTCCTCATATTATAAATGGGATTTAGTATAGAAGCTCAAGTACTGGCAAGAAGAGGAAGAATAAATTTTCAACATTAAACTTTTTCTTGACAAGCTTTCAACATTAATCTACCTATAGCAAAATATTTCCTCCTAGTTATGGCAGAATTCTACAGCTTGAAACAGCAGATTCACATAATTCACTTGGCTTCAAGGTATATTAATAGATCTCAGTGTCAAGAATTAATATATATCCTCACAAGATGATTTAGTAGCCAAAGTGTGTTAGACACTATATGCAAAACCCCCCAACTTTGTCACCTTGAAACCTCCCTAGATCACACCTTGTCTGGGGTCCGAAGGATGCTAATAACAACAGTCAGTATAAAAAGTTAAATATATTCCAATGCATTCAAAAAATACCTCACCAGAAACTTCTTGTAAGACCTTGTAACAGGATACAGCACTCTTCAGCTCTAAATTTACAGGTTAAAATTCACTTGGCCAACTCTTTTTCAATGACCTCAACAAAATTACTTTAGAGTAGTTTTATACTATTTCAGAACAAGTAATGGCTTATGAAAGACAGGTACAAGCACATGGTTAGATTTTTCTATCACCACTGGTTGTTTCTATCTACACCACAAAATACAAGCTTTTAACAACACAGGGATGTACTCAACTTTCAAATTACATATTTGATTTTTTTTATTTGCTAAATGATTATTTTTTTAAAAAATTGAGATTTGCTGAATCATAAATGGAAGTGGATATGTTTTTATTCAGCATAAAAATAAAATACGTATTTGGGATCCATGAAAGTCAGCACTAGTTATTCTCCTTCCTATTCAGAATCATGTAAAACACTAACAAATTCAGCCTAAACTTTGCTCTATACGGTTTTGTCTTCCATCGGAAATATAGAAAAAAAAATAAAATAATTCTACTTCAGCAGGCAACCCCACTTATAAGTGTCTAGCAATAAATTTTAAAATGACAGGGGAACAATCTAATAAAAGCACTTTAACATCCAAAAAGAAATTGCTGCTCAAAGCATTTTTATAATTAGCTTTCACACTGAAAGGAACTTTGGATGGCTGCCCTGTTTTCTGTTTAATTTTGGTGAAGTAATCAGCTAAATGTCAAATCTGTTCATCACCTTGGCAATACAAAAGAACCAGTTAGCCAGATAAAGCAAACAAATGAACTCCATGAATGCAACAAGATGCTGTGGAGACCCTGCATTTGAGGAATGGTGTTCAGTAAATGCTTGATCACTAATATTTCAATATTGATAACTGGAAAAATGCCAGGAACATCTTTATGAGCATAGCCCTGTTATAGAAACTTAATCTAAGTGACAAAATAAATGCGTGACTGCTTTACTGCATAGATCAAGTCTTCTGAAAGGAAGTATTTTTTTTTTCCCTGCAACAGGAATAGAGTTCTGGGGCAGGCATCCTTCTTTCTTCAGTATACCTGTTCTTCCTCCTAAAAATACCAAATAAAACTAAGCATCTGTTAAAGATACCAACACAGAACTTGGGATAAATTGCATTAATGACTTCATGATTTGAAATATTACACTCAACAACAATCTTAACTCTCCACTTTTCACAAGGAGGTTCAAGGCAGGTTTTCCATGCTGCTCCAGGAACCAAGACTCATTGCACTCTTTTTAATAATGTCTGTTTTCATTTGAATAAAATGCTGTTGAAGGACTTTTCTCAAACTATGACTTTCTCTAATATTCCTGTTTGCCCGCTCTAACATTCAGATGATCTCTATATACTGGTAAACTTGCTCAAAGGGTTTTTTTGCCTTCTCTAAACTGATCCTCCAAATCACCTTGCTGGGATTGGAAAGTCTTACAGGCTATCATCTGATTTCCCACTGTCAAATCCATGAATAAAATTATCACCCCACAACTAGGTGCTTCTGGTAAGCAGCACCAGCAGGTTCCAAAGCAGTTTTAAAGGAAAAATGGAGGAAGGGAGATTTTGAGATCCAGATGTAAGGCAGCAAATATGGAAACAAAATCACAAAGGGGATCACGTCTTAAAAATTGTCTCCACCTTCCAGGAGAGTAGAGAAGAATTTCAAAAGCAGAGGCTGCGTCAAACAGTCAAGAACTAACAGATCAGAGTTGTGTTTGTTTTACCCTTTCACATATGCTGTGTACTAGCACCTTCAACTTGAAGCTGGGACAGGTCAACTATATAGGTGAAGACATGAACATTAGCAGCCTAAATAAAAAACGCATAGCTGGATAAAACCCCAAACACATTAAAATTTATGGGATGAGGAAGAGGGAGACAAAGGAAGGAAGGAGGGAGGGAGGGAAGGAGGGTGGAAAAATTATCATATTCAGAAAATGTTTGAATCCCCTGCTCAGCATACTTTGAACACAATCTGCTTCACTCCCCAGACCACTGCTTGGACCATGAGGTCACTTCACTATTCTGCAGCTCCATTGAAAATGTCATCCAGCAGAATCCATATACTGTCACTTTGATGGCTTGTTATTCATGAAATGGATTCCTGACCATCAAGGCTGAGATATATCCTATGTCAAACTTCTTTAACTTATTCTACACCTGTAGAAGGCCTGTAAGTCTTGTTTAATTTCAACATTGAAATAAAGGAAGGGAAAAGGACAAAAGTACTCTACCTTGCACAAAATTATCTTTCATATTAGAATAGTTGCCCTGCCAAGTGCTCTGCAGATAAAAACTGCCTTAGCTCCACTAACTGAGAACTTGTGCTGATTTATACCAGATGAAGATCTGGTCAGCTATTTTTAAAGTGAGATGATATATTAATAGAGTGATGCCATTAAAATTTCCACAAATACTATCCCAAGCAGAGCTACTGCAGCAGTTCCATGGCAGCAGCAGCGACCAGTGACAAAACTGCAATGACTTTTATAACTACTGCTGTACAACAGTGGCTATGGGACCTAATTTATAAGCCATATTGCATACTCTACAGAACGGTGGAGCTCATAAAGGTTGAATGGTTCCCAACTCAGTAGCTTTAAAACTGCTGGCAGTAACCTTAGCTTTGTATCTAAATTGGCTGTGCATGGGTGCTTTGGTTCATTGCAACTTCAGCTAAATCTTCCCTTTTAAACTTCCCTCCTTCAGAATGTGGTCAAGCTAATGAAGAGGTATTTGTTGTAGGTCTCTCTCTCTCTCTCTCTCAAAAAAAAAAAAAAAAAAAAAAGGAGACAGCTGGAGCTGGCTTAATCAGCTTGAAGGATGCATTAAAAGTGGCAATGCCTAAGCAGCAACCTTGCAGCCATGCTGCAGGAAGAAACAAACTGCAGAGCAAGATGAAATAGCAAGTTTCTTATTCTAGGCTGACTAGGAGTTTAAGGATAAATAGCATGTAAACCTTTTCTCCCTACGAAACCTAGGGAAAGCTGTCAAGCAGTTACCTCACAGTGTCAGTTCTTTGGCACTCAGAGATGCTCTAAGCTTGTTGCAGATATAAAGTACAACTGTCTGTCAAAGAGGTAATAGAGAATAAGCCATTTTACAGAAAGAATGGACAAAATCTGATACAATAAGATCAACATCCAGACCTCTCTTGTCTTCGTTTCAAGGATAAGGGAATAGCTGGCTTTGAACACCCTCAATTTTGAGGACTGATATGAAGGGTAAGACAGTCTTTAAAAGTATTATTTCTGTAGTTGACAATAGAAACCAGGAACTGTAATGCTAATAGTCTAGAAGCTCACATATTCCTGCTCCCATAAATCACAGCTTACATTGCTTCAAACTATCCAGAAATGTAAGTGAACCACCCAAGGTTTGTTCAGTTTTCCTGATCTCCTCCTCACATGCACCCAATTCTACGTGGTAGCTGCAGAGTGGCTACAAAGGGCAGAAGGAGAAGAGATCTGCAAAGGAATTCACCTGCAGTACTCAACCACTGTTGGTGTTTATAGAATTGGGGTGCATTGATAAACCAGAAGGAAAACTACTGAGTACAAATGAGTATGGTGGCTTGGGAAGAAAAAGGCATTTGCAATGGCCTTTGTACGCAGCATTGGTTACTTTCTCTTCTTCCTATTCTGTCACAGTTAAAAGACAATCACAATAATGAATATGTTACCTGTAATTTCAGGGGCATATAAGAATAGGGGAGAAGTATTTGTGTTCACATATGATAAAATTAGATATTAACTTCTTCATGTTATGTGACACATGACAGAAGCCAACGGTTTCTCAGATTTTTTTACCCTACATTTTGGAGGTCTGAGTATACTGGCTTGTTTTTAATTTGCAGGAATCTATTCCTATTTGTAGGATTTTCTTGATATCTGCATTACAAATTCCAGAAAGTATATGCTTGTTTCTTTTAAATAATGGATAAGGTTTTATATATTATAGTTTGGGGTCTGAATTTCATTAAAATAAAGCCACACAGACACAAAACAGACTCAGCAACAAGATGAGAGGAACTGTCATGTTGTATAAGAATGCTGAACAAGGTACTGCGACCTGAGGTCTGAACTAGGGAAAGACCATACATTAGTAGTTTCCACATAGCCCTCATTTTTATTTACCCTGGGGGATCATAGTCTGAGAAAAAGAAAAAAAAACCATACACCTTAACTATTTCTATAAACAAACAGGGGCTCCAGGGTTATGCATAGCAGGGCACTCCAGAAAATGAGCTGTGCTCACTGGAAAAAAACATGCTCCAATCATCTAGTTTTAAATAAATAATGTCATAGACACTTCATTGCATGAGGGCATATTCTCAAACACCTGGTGCCTGGCATTTAAAAACAAGAACACTCTTTCAACATGTTTGATTACTTTATGTCATTTAGGTTTTGGCGTGACATCATGGATTTTACTTTCAAGAAGTGTCTGTTAGTGTACCTCTTCATGAGAAAAAAAATAATCCATGGACATCACATTTTTAGAGGACCCTCTTCATCTATTACAATAATGAGAAAGTGCCTCTATCCAAAAAGAGCAGCATGGAGGTCACAGCCAATCAGTCATTACCAGCTAATCTAACTCTTCATAGTGTCTTACTTCTCTCTGGAAAAGTATCTGATAATCTTTATGCTAGAATTCTCGATCTGTTTAAGTCAATTCTTTCAAACCTTAACATGTTTATGCTAAATAGTTAATACAAAAGCTTATTATTATTATTATTATTACTGTAATTTCACATACAACTTCCTCTTCTCATCAGAGTAAAATTCTTGAACAGGTCACTGTATCACAAAGTTAGAAACAAACGTAACTCTACCCTATGCTCAAAATATGACAATGAAAACACCACAGCAGAAAGCAGAGTTACATTAGAAAGGCAGAGAGAGTAAATAAGCAATCGAGATAGCACAGGATGTGGCTTTTTTAACTGTTACTTTAAATATGAGATTCTGCAAATGCATTCAGAAACAGAACAATTTTCCTGCAAATATTTTTCATTTCAACGTTGTCAGTAGGTTTAGCCTGAAAAATACAGTCTCTTAAATGCCAGGCCTCTACAGTATTTGAACCATATGTACACCAATTAAATGCACCATAACAGTAGGACATTTATCTAATAGAATGTATTAAATATATACAGCAACTTGTTCAGAAAAATGTTTTTATGTCTAAATTCATATAATTGCCACAATTGACTCAGTGCTTCACCTATATTGTTCTTGCTAAAACTTTTTGTTGCTTTTAAGAAAAGCACTATGAGGCACCAAGCTTTAATATAATTGTTTGCTAAATTCATTACTTCACAATGGCTGTTAAATTATTTTAATAAATTAATTTAAATAAATTAGCTCGAGAACCAACCTTGTACATGCCAGATTTTTATTGGCAGAGAATTTTTACAAGCAAGTTGTACAGTTTTATGATGGCCATTTATAATGAAAACACTCACAGCACTTTAGCTATAAAACTTTTAGTGAGCAACTCAATAAGAGTCCATTCGTGTTGTAATAACAACAGAGGAAATTGCTACCCTTATTCAAACAAGAATTCAAAAAAGTAGCAGTTTTCATCTGATGAAAATTGATGGAACTCTACTGGCTGCAGCGGATTCAAGCTATTTGGTCCTAAGATTCCTCATCTGACAGTTAGGAAAATCTCCTTGGGTCTCCTACAAACATTGATCTATTTCTATGACTGCAGTGGCAATAAAATAATTTCAGAATTGCTTTAAGCATAAGAAATTCAAGTTTAAGATCAGCTGTTTGCATGGAACCTTTATGAGCAGTCAGAGGTCTACTATGAGCCATCAGGTAGATGACCTTAGAGGTTTTTCTCTCCATTAACACCTCCCAGTACTGCTCTTTGGTCAAATAGGGTTGCTATATTGATTCTATGTTAGAAGAAAGAAGGACAATGCTAAAAGGCTGTGAAAATGGACTAGTTTTACAAGCTGGTTTTTTATTTTTCTTCTACTCAATATTGTTTGCTGCCTTACTAGGTCTTGACATAAATAAGCATCCTTTATTGAGGATAACAAATATACATATTTAAAATTAAGCGAGTGTTTGAATGCTTCATTGAAGGAAGAAAAAAACCCACAAATCTCATTATACTTTCAATAGAGATTATTTTTGCAGCACGCAAAGATAGCCAAAACATAGCACTTTGATACCAGGGCAGTTCCAATTTCCATTCAAAAATCATATTTGCAAGTCAGGCTTATTTTCATAAACTGATCTCACATCAGAAAACCATGTTAGAATTCACTGAAATTGTATTTACCTAATGAGCAGATTCTACCTTCAATAGCCCAGGATCTTCTCTGGTTATTTTAGAGGGAAAAACGTGTAAGCATTATGTTCTGTCAAAGATAAAACCCGAACTTGCCATATTTTAGCTAAGAAGTTGCATAGATCTGGGGAAATAAGCATGTTGTTGAAGGAAGTCCCAAATACTGTTCTGATTGAGTCATTCAGTCATCGCCTGTTTTTCTAATAGCGTCCCTAATCTATGAGCCAGTTTGTTCACTCAGAATAATAATCACAAGAGATGTTATGACAGAAGGAACCTAACAACTATCAGGTACTAAATATTAGAATTCCCCAATAATACCCATTTCACTTCACATAAGCAGTAAAAACTCTCATTCCATATTCCAAACCAACCCAATCCGCCACATCTGTAAAGCCCAAGTCTGGGCTAGAAATTTCACATGATCAGGCTTCATTCTGCCACCTGCCAATCTGTAAATAACACAGCAGCCATTGCAGCTCTCCACAGACAGGTACAGGGCTTCTCTGGGCTCCAGGAGAGGCTCCCAAGATTAGGACCTATTCTATTCTCTTTCAGGGGAAAGCAGAGATAACATCATGGGACAGCTAGAAAAAAACTTAGTATGACCACTAGAAAACAGGGGTATAAACATGTCACACTGAAATCATAACTACTGAACCCTTGCAGCCAATAACATAATTTTAGATCAAAGTATACTGAACTTTTAGAAAGAATTCAAATTCTGTTAAAGATCAAAGAGTCTGGGAGAAAGAAAATGCTGTTTTGAAGGACAATGCCTTGCTA